>NW_027555514.1:193935013-194535013 GCF_003287225.1 Phascolarctos cinereus | reverse complement strand
CTAGGCCACACCCCTCCAGAAAGCACTCAACACACCTTAATTGAGAGTGGCTAGAGAGTCAATACATTTAACTCATACATGCTAGGAGTAATCAGTCACCTGAAAAGATTTAAACTTCATGTCAGACCAGTTCCTCTGCCCTTCCCTCTCCCCACGTCCCCACCCCACACAAGAACTCTTTTACTTTACCCCCTTGTCTTCTGGTTCAGCCTCTTCAGAAATACATGTGTGACCTCTAAGGCTTCTCTCTCCCGCAACAACAGGTTGCCCGATGTGTTGCAATTTAAGTCAATCCAATCAGTCCTCAGGGTCTGGAAGTCCACATTTCGGGCACTGAAGGTCTGATTCCAGTTCACCGCAGGGTCAAACAGAGGTACATATTCAAATGCATCCCCTAAATCCTCCTCCTCTTCCTCTTCTTCCTCTTCTTCCTCCCCCTCCATCTGCCTTTCCTCATCTTCAGCCACCACCACCTCCTCCCCCTGCTGAATTCTCCCGGGGGCCTCTGGCTCGGCTCCATCAGCCTTTCTCTGTTCCACAATATATGACTGAACCTGATTCAGCCACTGAGATTGATCCAAGGTGTGCCTGTGGTGCCTCCCTCCCAGCCTGGACCTCTTGAACTGAGGGGAAGTCACTGCCAAGTGCTCAGTGAGGTATTGGCTGGGACGAGACGCTCCTTGGACATGCTTAAGGCTGGACTCTTGCTCGCTCCTCTTTCTGGAGTTCTTGAGTGCCGCATCACTTGTCCTCATTCTAGAGGAAGCTTTGTTGTTCTTGTCTGGTAGAGCTGCTGGGGAGCTCCTAGGATGTGTGGCTAGAAGCCTCCTCCGGCTTCTGAGGTGATAGTCCGTGGCATCCTGACCAGGGACGGAAGTAGGGTTGTTCTCATCTTCCAAGATCGCAGGGCCCCGGTCAGTGGGGGTGTGGAATTCTCCTTCCTGATCGCCATACTGAGACTCATTGGGAAGGTCCTCCTCAAAACCTACAAGTAGCCATGTAGACGTGGTTAATGTCAAGAAGGAAGAAACCGAAAAATGGGTGGGATGAGAAACACCATCCAGCCACACTCCACCTCTGCCAGGAAGGTTCCTACTGCTGTCTCGTAGTATTGATTCTGGGGTTGCATGGCTTTGTGAGTTAGAGGAACAATGCTTAGTTTTCCCACTTTAGGCACCACTCATCTAGCTCAGTGCCAGGTACCAACAGCATAATCAGTGCCTTCCGACAAATTAATTCAATGCTAAAGGATCTTTGCACAGCTCTACTGTCTCATGCTGTGCCTATGGCTTGAGGAAGGCACAGGGTATGGGGGAAAGAATCCTGAGCCTGAAATCAGAAAACTTGGGTTCCAGTTCTGACCTACTTACTACCTGTGAGACCTTGGGAAAGTAACTTCACCCTTTCTGGGCCTCAGTTTTTTCATCTATAAGATAAAGGGGTTGCACAAGGTGAATTTTTGAGGACCCTTCCAGTTTTAACAATCTATTAGACTTGTAGAATCAAGCAATCAGCAAGCATTTATTAAACTCTTACAACATGCCAGGGAGGACTGTGCTAGTCACTAAGCATACAAACACATAAGCAAGATAGACCCTGCCCTCAAGGAACTTACATCAAAGTCTATAAGATTTTACATTAGACTCAATGAGAACTCCCTACTGGAAATTCAAAGGAGGCAGTAGCTGTGGAAGTCTCAGTCTCGAGTTCCTTACCTGGTTGCTCCAGTCTGTCCTTGAGCTCTGGACTCTG
Source organism: Phascolarctos cinereus (assembly GCF_003287225.1). Taxonomy (NCBI): domain Eukaryota; kingdom Metazoa; phylum Chordata; class Mammalia; order Diprotodontia; family Phascolarctidae; genus Phascolarctos; species Phascolarctos cinereus. The sequence goes on along the minus strand of NW_027555514.1, from coordinate 194,533,261 downwards.
CTTATCCAGTTGGTCAATTTTGATGTATTTCTGAAAGCCAAACCTACAGAAAGGGAGAAAAGCACCCTTAGCACCCTAGCTCCCCACCATGATGTTACAGGGTGACTACTGGCCGCTCCTTTGTTGGACGCCCAGCAAGAGACGACGAGCAATGCCTTGCACTGAAGAAGAAGTGGGAAGCTCACTCAGACCTAAATGTGCTGCATTTGTTGTGTTTTACAACGAGAAAATATTGTAACTCAGGGCTTTTTCCTTCTCTCAGTCAATCTTGGGGCAGTGGGATTCCCAGGATCAAAGGATCCTCAGGACAGAAGAGATTTTGTTCTATTCCTTCAGATCACATTGATCTGTCCATGGCTTTTTGCAAGACTCCAAGAAATGGAGAGAGATCACCTCTATGCCCCAGGCTAGTGTTACTTACTTGTCCAGATAGTATGAGTTCTCTTGGTAGAAGCATTTATTATGTGTCTCCATGTGACTCAATCTAGTATAGTCATTCGGGTAAACAAAAGACAAATGAACCTGGAGGAAGAGGAAGAGGGAGAGAAGACAAATCATAGTCTAAAGTTGAGCATCTTCCCATTGGTGTTTCATAGGCATTCACCATTCAGGACCTGGCCTCGGCCTGCCCAGGATGTCAGAAAAAGAAAGAAGAACTGTGGACTCTAAATGGGCCACATGTGCTGTTTAGATCACTTCATTCCTTACATCTATTGCCCTATGGGACAAATGTAAAATTTTAATCTCCCATTGCCTGTCGGCTTTCATCCCCCCATTTTATCCTAGTTCACAAATATCTGTGGCAGCCAACTTCTCTCACTGGGTTTAGACTGCTTCCTTCTCCTGCCTCCAAAACTTTTGCTTAAATTCTTTTATATTCCTGAAATAACCTTCTTCTTTCTGACCGCTTCCTTCCCCTGCTTGATGACACATACATCCATTCTCTAGTCTGCCAGCACCATTCCTAATCCCTCTTAAAATCATTCTATAAGTCTGGACACAGTCTGGTCAGTTTCATGTCTGTGTAATGTGACTTGCCTGTTAAAACTTCATCTTCTCTGCCTTGGGCAGCTAGGTGATGCAATGGTTAGAGCTCCTGGCCTGGAGTCAGGAAGACTCATTTTCCTGAGTTCAAATCCAGCCTCAGACACTTACTAGCTGGGTGACCCTGGGCAAGCCACAACTCCAATTGCCTCAGTTTCCTCATCTGAAAAATGATCTGGAGAAGGAAATGGCAAACCTCCAGGATCTTTGCCAAGAAAACCCCAAATGGGGTCACTAAGAGTCAGACGCAACTGAAAAATGACTGGACATAGGCAACTAGTCCTACCCAAGGGGACATACTCCAGCTTAATACACCTTGCCCAGACTTGAAACCATCATTTTTCCAACTGTGTTCTGCACAGTACCTCTATTCTGTGCAATGTGAACAGAGTCTTCTGTTTCTTTTAAATGGATTTTATTTTACTTTCAGGTTTGCATTATCTCCCTTCCATCTCTCCCTCACCTCTATTGAGACAATAACACAAAACCCTTATTGTAAACACGTCTAGCAAAACAACTTCCTGAACTGGCCCCCCCAAAATGTACTCTGAATTCATCACCTCTCTATCAGGAAGCAGATAACATGTTTCATCTTAAGTCCTCCAGAATCGTGGTTGGTCATTGTGTTGATCAGAACTCCTAAGTCTTTCAAAGTCATTCGTCTTTATGATGTTGTTTCTCTATAAATTGTTCCTCCCAGTTCTGCTCACTTCACTTTGTATCAGTTCATATGAGTCTTTCCAGGTTTCTCTAAAACCATCTCTTTCATCATTTCTTAAAACACAGTAGTAGTAAATATATTTTTCTTGAGAAAATTTTCCCCTCTAAAATGTTAAATATAAAATGAAGTTTTTAAAAGAATATTCATCATATGAGGCATTTCCCTCTTATTTTGTGGCACTGGATAGAGTCCAGAGTTACTTTGGAAGGTAATAAGGGCAAACATAGGAACCTTCCAGCTAAAGGGAATTCAAGAGAAGTTACATGGTGGGGCCCAGCTGTGCAAGGCTAGATTTAAAAATTTGCCAGTACCACAGCAAATTCAGCAGAATGAAAATTCCTTGTCTAGCCAAATAGCCTGTTGATTACTCACAAAGGAAGCCTGGATTCCTGAACCTTAGGACTCATTTCCCTTTATTCCTCTGATGTCTGTCTGTGGTGCTATGCTTGGTCAGACATTAGCCTTAGGTACTACTACCAGTCTCTCTTAGTTATACAATCTGTAACCTCAGATGTTAACCTTGGCTTCTGCTTCCAAAACTGCTATCTTCAGCCCACATAGATCCCAGACTGGTCTTCTCAGCTACTGTCTTCTGCTTGTCCGTATTACAATTTTATGGCACCTTTGTGCCTGTTTAGGAATATCCTGGCTAAATTGTCTCCCTCACTCCCTAAGATCCAAAGATTTGGGTTTAAAAAACAGTACCTTATGATCTCTACCAGGTCACATTTGTACAATATGAAAACAGGTTTAATTTCCTTGATTATGCTCCATAATTCTGTCCTCTCTTTTATCCTGAGAGTATTTTATCTCATCCCAAAACAGCATTTCTAGGTCCTGGCAATGTATTCCAAGTCCCAATATTCCCTATGGCCAAATGAAGTTTAGGAAACACTGTTCTAGCAGAATACATTATTGCTGGTTGATTGACTCCAAGTGCCCAAGTGTGACAGGTTTAACCTACTCCTGATATCATTGGACTTGAGAGGCCCTGGGGAAAGCCTTCTTCATACCACTTATTGTGGGAAGTGACTCCCTAGGAGTGGGTGACTATTTTCACAGGTCCCTGCCAGCTCACCTACTTGGGTGAGAAAAATAGGTTCAGAATGCAGGTGCTTCAAAATATTAGACTGAAAGTTCCCAGAGGGCATGAACTTGAATTGTGGATTCATTTTTTTACTTTTGAATCCCCAGGATTTAGCTCAGTGAACTCCATAAAGAAGGTACTTAGTTTGTTGAATTTCTGATTGCCAGGGGTGATACAGAGAGAAAGGAGAGAGCGTCTTAGAGACCCCATCTGTCCACGCCCCATGCTTCCTTGCCCTTTTCCCCAAAACCTTCCCAGGACAAGACTTACAAACTGGAGTCCCTGGTAGCGCTGTAGGGGGAAGCCATTCACTAGGTAGCTGGGTTTATACTGGCAATCTGGTAGAACCCGGCGAAGTTGAGATTTGGGGATCAAAGGCACTGATGGGAGGAAAGGAAAGAGGATACACAGGTGGGTGTGAGTTTGCTGTAAATGACTCAAAGCCATTGCTAGTGGCTGCCATGTTGATCCTGGTACTGCTCTCCCAGGGCAATGTAAAATGGGCACCCTTAATGGCAAGGAATATTAAATAACAGTCCCTAGAACACAGATCTGTCTATCATTTGGGGAGTACTTAGGTTAGAAAGTGGCAATGAGGGACATATCTCCTCACTACATCTCCCTGTGCCACCTCTCCGTCCTCCCCTCTTACAGATTCTCTAGGGAAGGAGTTGTCGCCCACTCAAAGCCCAGAGCTGGGGAGCTATGTCTCTCTAGGTCCCCTTCAGTACTACCTCTTCAGGAATGTGCCCAGGGTGGCCAAGGCATGGTTTAAGGTCTTACTTTGGTATAGGGTGTCCCGGGGATCAGGCCTCAGCATGTCAGCAGGGTGCTCCTGATCTGTGGGTAGTGAATCCAGAGGGCCTGGATGGCTGGCCACTGTCTGTGGGATGTGGGCCACCTCATCCATCTTGAGCAGTGTCTCATCTGGGCCCAGAAAGAGAAAGGTCAATGTGGGTGAGGGGAGGCTGTGAGCTCTAGAAGGAGTCCAGCATAGAGCACGTTCCTCTCATTGTTCTAGATGTGATGAATATTCAGCTAAGAGTCAAGATCCCAAGTTTCAAGAGACTTCAAACCCTTCAAAAGGGTTCTTATCTTCTAAGTCACCAGTCTCCTCTCTGCAATATCCCTCTCGTCTCAATTGTTCCTTTCCCTGAGATCTAAGGGGCCTTACTGGCTCTTTCATCCTCTTATGCCTTTAGTTCCTTCACTTTGACTTCTATTTTCATCCATTCCCTCTCTTTTTTTGACTAAGTGCTATGCTTAGCCTCCGAGGATTACTTTTATCCTCTCTCTGCCTTCTGGGCTCACCATTCTTCAATTTTTAAGACCAAAGAAGAGCCCCATTAATGGGATAGAAAGACACATTTTTGCCCTCAACAACCAAAATCACTGCAAGCTACACAGTTCATTTACTAGATATTTAAAACAAATGATTAACTATTTTCTCCTTTGCCTATAGCTCCTCTAAGAGTCATCATCTGGAAGACAAGGGAGTTGGATTAAAAAATTTCATGACTCGATGAACATAAGTTTCTGACCTTTTTTGTGTGTCTTGGACCCTACTGGCAGTCTGATGAAGACTATGGACCCCCCTCAAAGTTTTTAAAGCATAAAATAAAATACATAAGATTACAAAGAAAACTATGTAAAATACAGTTATCAAAATATTTCTTTGAGAAAACAAGTTTATGGGCCCAGGTTAAGAATCCCTGCTTTATAACCTTGCCAGGCTCCTGCCTTTATCTAGTTCAGTCTGGCTTCAGCTTTTCAAGCCGGTCCCAAGAGTGCTTATTTCTCCTTCTCTCATGCTCAAGAAAAACCCCTGAAATCTGCCACAAAGTACCTCTTTGTTTCTCCCGCTGCTTTAGTTAGTGTTTACCCCTGCCTGCAATGGCTTCTTTCTTCCCTCCTCCCCCCAAAAAAACCCAAAACCAGTCAAAATCAAGTTCAGAGCCTGATTCCCCAGGTGGGGCAACTCTACTCCATCAGCCTACTCACCTGTGAAGAGGGACAGGGATGGAGAGTCAATGACTGTGAACTTGGCCCCAGGGTCATTCAGCCGCCACTGGAATAGTAAAAAGAATTGATGTGGAAGGTTGAAGATGAGCTGTGTGAGACAGAGCTGGGTGAGAGACAGAGCTGGAAAGCCAAAGATGTTATTGCTTCTGTTGCTAACAAGCAACTAGTAAGTTATTGCTAGTAAGCAACTAGCAACTATTACTATAGAATAGTAAGCTCTGGTTAAGAGGGGGTATGACAACAGGGTTAGGAGGGGAAAGAACAGCTTAGAGCATACTCACCGCCACTTCCACATGATCTGTCCCTTGGTCATTCTGTTTGTGCAACACTTCAAAGTAGTACCTTCTAGAAGCTGACAGGCTGGGTGAGGAGATAGCAGAGAGAAATGCTGAAAGGTGTCACTTTGATCCCCCAACTACGTCTGTAATAAACCCAACTCTTCCACTGTACCATGCCCCAGCTCCTATCAGCTCTGCAATAATTTTCCCTGAGAGACCTATTTCCTTCTCAAGGGAGTCTTTGTTGGACTAGAGAATGTCTAAGGTCCCTTCTAGCTCTAAATCCTGTGATTCTGGAGGACTCTTCAGACACGTCATTTAAATGAATTGTCTTGGCTGAAGAAATTCAGAGTTGGCCGCCAGGAGGCACTCAGGGGCCATTCTAATGAATAACCTTCGTCCACTAATTTCCACACAGTGCAAAAGATATTTCAGTTCGAAAGGCCTGGCCATCCAGGTTCCCTCTCCCTTTTTCCAATGTAGAGAATATTGCAAGGTCATGAGGGAGCACAGAAGCTCCCCAAAGTTGATATGGCCATGTATACTGTACATTAAGACCATATGAATACAGCTATCTTTGAGTTTGAGGTAAATGGTCATTAGACAATGAGCCTCAGACTTGTCTAGGGAAAGGAGTGCTGATCCGAGGGTTAGGGAATCCAGCTCTGCCATTAATCCCCTGTTATTTCATCTCTTTAGACCCTACTTTCCTCACCTATAAAATGAGGATACTGGACTAGATGATTTCTAAGGCTCCTTCCTTTGAACATTAGATGATGCTTTGAATTATATATTGCTAAAGAGTCTGGAAGCTCTGGCATAGAGAAGATTTGGAGAGTCAGACCCCACAACTAAACATTAGGAATGGGGAGGGGAGAGATGGCCCACTCACCTCACTGGCTTGGAAATTTGACTTCGGAATTTTCCAAACTCTCCAGGTGCAGTCCACTCCTTTCCTGTCTAGAGTTGGAGTGGGAGAAGAGCAAGAGAGAAAAAGGAAATGAAAAGAGAGTGAGGAAATGAGGAAAGGAAAGAGATGGGAAGAGATAGGAGAATACATGAGGAAAATCAGAGGAGAGGAGGAGGGAAGAAGGAACAGAGGAAGAAAGGGAAAGAAGGAGAGAAAGGAGTTTGAGGGGGAGAGTGGTTAAACTGTAAATCAAAAGCAGGCTTGTCTCTGGCATGAAACAAACCAGCTTTTCCTATGAGAGCTGAGCAGTCAAGCCAACTGAGAAAGATTTATTGAGCATTTATTGAGATTTATTGAGGCACTCTGTGCCTAACAATAGGCAGTATGGGGCATAAAATAAATATATCACACAGTTCTTGTCACTGAAGAATCCCTCTGAAGTCACTTCCCAGCTGTAGGTCACTTTGACTCTCAGTACTTCCTTGTGCCTCAGTTTATCCCCGAGCTATGCTTAGAACTCTTCATCTCCACCTCCAACCTTCCCTGGCTTCCTTCAAGTCTCAGCTAAAGTCCCACTTTCTGCAAGAAACATTTCCCAGTCTTCCTTAATCTTTTTTTTTTGAGGCAATTGGGGTTAAGTGACTTGCCCAGGATGACACAGCTAGTAAGTGTCTGAGACTGGATTTGAACTCAGATCCTCCTAACTCCAGGGCCAGTGCTATATCTACTGCACCACCTAGCTACCCCCTTCCTTAATCTTAATGCCTTCCACTGAGACTGCTTCAATTTGTCCTGTATGTATCTTGTTTTTATAGTTATTTGCATGTGGTCTCCCCAAATTAAATATGTGAGCCCCTTGAAAGCAGGGACTATTTATCTTTTTTTTGTCTTTCTTTGTACGCCCCAGAACTTGGCACAAGTGCCTGGTATATAGAAAGATCTTAATGCTAGTTGACTGTGTAAAATGGGTATGTGTGTGGGAGGTGTTAGAATCATTCTGCTCTCTCAACTGAGCTCAGATGAAAAGAGTGGCAGTAATGGTGATGATATGAGAATGGAGGAGGACTCCTGGCTGTCCAGAATCAAAGAGGGAACCTGCTGGGGATGAGAAGACTTGTACCTTGCCCACACTAGCCATCAGCTTGAGGCCTGAGATCTGGTCACTGAAGCTTAGCCAGAACTCAGCGTTGTCATCTGCAGCAATAGCAAACTGGACATCTCCTGTAGGGAGGGATGAGGTAAAGGGTAGGGGAGAAGGAGGAAGAGATTCCAAGATTAAGGGACAAACTCTCTTAGCTCTTTCTGAGCAACAGCCTGCCCTTGAGGCCAGCTGGTCCCAAAGGGGTAACTGTTGCTCTGGGGTTGTCATGGCAATCTCCTAGGAGTCAGACAAGAGGTCTGAACAGGGAGCTGAAGCTACAAAGCCTGGAAAGTATCAGGGGAATGGGGACTGGGGCATCAGGCTACTAGGCAGGAGGCCTGTGATATTTGATATAATCTAAGAGCCAAAGTTCCTTCCTACCTTGTGATCTGGCTTGCCTATTAGACTTATTCTAGCTCCTTTCTTGTCTCCTGGGAGGTCACTGTAAGGATGGAGGGGACAACGTGGATGGAGATCCTCAGGGGCAGAGGACTCTGAGGCCTCAGCTAACACTTGCTGAATCCCTAACTGAGGATTTAACCAGTCTGAGGCTGCCCTATTTCCCACCTCCAGATCCATTTGGGGGGTATTTCTGTTGGGCCTTTGGGAGAGAGGAAAACCCTGTGTTCAGGAGCAAAAGGGTGAGTGGCTCATGGAATCTGGTCTCACCATCAGTGAAAGGGTGCAGGTAGCCAAAGATCCGGAGCCCATAGTTGGTCCACTTGGGAGATACAGCTAACTTCCTTATTGTGGTTCGGGTCTGAGAAGATCAGAGGAGGGGGAAGAAAATTAATAACCCGAATTGGACACCATCGGAAGTATGAGAGATGTGAGGAATGAGAACAAGAAGAGAGTGAAGAGAAGAAAAAAGTTTATGGCAACTGAGCTAATAATCCAGGGATTATTAGCATTTATTATCTTTTTCAGGATGAATATTAATCTCATATGATAAGTCAGGTCCATATGCCCCAGACCCAAAAAGAAAACAGGCAAAGAGCCTGGTGAAAACTGAAATATTCTACCACTCCTTCCTACTCTCTTAGTGTGTTTGATCTTTATGAGATTGTGTTAGTATGTGCTGGAAGAGAAGGCAATGAAGAGGGATGAGCAATTGCTTGTGGTCTTGCAGCCTAGGGAAATGGGAAGCAGCAGAGGATTCTCTCTGGGACCTAGTAAGGTTGGGGAGAGAGGGATGGAGAGGAAAAGATGGTTTGCTGAGGGAAAGGAATAAAGATTAGAAGAACAGCAGGTGTACTTGAGTGGGGGTAGAGGAAGGGAAGAGAGGAGTGATGTGGGAATAAGTCATTAAGGAAATGAAAGACAGTGTGCTTTATTTGTTCCAGGGAAGGACTTTGGGAGTATTATTTGGTGGGGGGGAGAAGAGGGTAGAGCTAGGAAAGTTTAAAAAAAAAAACCAGAAGAAAAAGTATCAATGAAACATGTAAAAAATGAACAGAAGAGAAGGAAGTTCAGAAGGAGACATGGACAAGCAGGGAAGCTTTGGAAGTAATCTGTTGACTTTGTTATATGCTTAAAAAAACCAAGCTGTATATAATAGAGATTCATGGTTTTCATATGAAATTCTCCTTTGCTGTTCTTTGCATATGGAAATGTTCAAGATTGCTGATGCCAAGTTCATAATAATAAAAGAAAAAAATTAAACCAAGAAATAAGAGAGGGAACTGAAAAGATTGGAGGTGCTGCTGAGTGTAGGAGTTAGAGGAATCCATGGTGCAGAAGCAAAAATGGCCCCAAAGAGAAGGGAAAGCTCAGGGAATAAAAAGTGCATGGTGGGGGGAGGGTCATTTTAGGCTCAAAGAGGGTCAGGCAGAAGGTAGGAGCAGTTAAATGCCAGGGAGAGCAGAGGAGAGGACAGAGACAGGAGCAGAGGGGAGGCCAAGGCAGGCACTCACATGGGGGTAGAGTGGGAAATGAAGATTCCTTCGGAGCTGCTGGATGGAGCTTCCACACCAATCTTCAAACACATGCAAGTTGGCACGACCCTGGAACTGTAAGGAGCAAGTGAGGGTAAGGGGGAGGTGCTTCCTCTGATATCACACCTCTACAGCTCTGAGAAGTAGTCCCATGTCTGCCTCGGGACACTCAGCAGGCAGCCCCATGTTGGATCAATGCAGCCAGTGGGAAGGGACTGCTGTGCTATGTTTCTATCACCTTTGGGAACAGCTCCTTCTCAGAAGCCAACATTCATGCCCATATTCTGGGCCACTAAGGGAGGCTGTGCCTGACACTCAAGCTCTGTCACCCTGATCCTTCCATGCCAGAAAAGTGTCTGGCCCTGAGCTCCCAAGGGCAGTGGTACCATTCTCAAATGGTATCAGTGACAGCAGAAGGCCTCAGAAGAGCCGGAAGAAGGAAATCCAGGAACAAAGGACAAGCTGGGTTTCATTTAAGTTCCTGATCTCTTCTTCCCTCCCTCCTCCTGCTGCCCCATGAACAGAGCTCCACAGCTGTCTGCTGGTGAAACCTTATCCATCCTGGTCTTCATGCTCACAACTCGCTACTGTAGGAAGCAGCTGGGAAAATTCTGCAAGGAGGAATCTGGAGACCTTATGATTAGGGGGGAAGGGGAGCAAACCACATCACAAAAGCATTTGCTCCCAACCCCCTCTACTGATTCTGTCCCTATGCCTCCATCTCTAAGTTGTCCTACTCACATCTGCCCATGGTTATACCCAAATGAATGTGGAAAAACTTCAACTTCCCTGGGCAAAGGGAAACCATAAAGCCAACAGAAGCAGAGAGACTGGAGCTCTTTCCTCTCTCCTCTGGGTATCAGACCTGCTGCCTGAGTGGCAGATAGGACCTGGAGTCAGGTTACCATTAGGAGGACACACCTCACGGACTGATGATGCTTGGATCACATAACCACATTCTTACAGCCAGTGGGAGGGCTTGTGGGGGGAGGGGGAGAGACAGGGAAAGCCTGGCTTTATTGACCCCCTGACAAAGAGTTTCAGTTTACACTCCCACCTAAGCCTGATCTCCAGACTAGGGGTGGTAGGGATGCAGATATGAGATATAAACAGGTTTCACTCCTTATCTGCTAGACTCATGGGATATGTAAATCACCCAGGATAACCTCCATGACAGCTTTTGTTTGATTTCTTGGGCAGAGGAAAGCAATGAAGGTAGCTGAGATCAGAGCCCCAGATAGAAGTAGGTGGCACAAAGCCTATAGTGCTGAGAGATCCCAGGGGCTAGGAGGGAGGGGGGAATGAGGATGAGGAAGGGAGGGGGTGAAGGAGGGAGGGCAAGCTCCTAGATGTGGATAACAAAAGAGAAGAAAGCATCTAGGAGAGTGGAGAGGGACTGAGAACCATGACTGAGCAACTTAGCTCAACCCCATGAGAAATACCATCCTGAAGCAGGAGACACTGACTGTTCTGTAACCCCAGCACTTCCTGGGTATTTCAATACTTTAGTAAGTTCAGGGGTTCTTATCCTGGAGCCTATTGTTGTTCTAGAGATTTCTTGGTTGTTTTTTTTTAAATATAATTGTTTCAACATGATTGAATTTTTTTCAATATAATTGATTAACTTTGTAATCTCATGCATTTGATTTTATGCATTAAAAAGTGTATCTGAGAAGGGCATTGTAGACTATACTAGATAGTGAAAGAAGTCTATGATACAAAAAAGGTTAAGAACCCCTACTTTAATGGGTCAATGGCCTCCCTTCGAAGGGCACTCCAGACACCCATACAGATCTGACCCAGTTTGTGCCTTTTCATCCTTTATAATTCTTGTTCATGTCCTTCCATAAAGCCTTCCTAAGTTCACATTTATCCTACTCTTTAAGATTTGCAAAGCATGGCCCAAACAACCCTGGCATGTAGGCAGAGCCATAACTAGGGTAGGACAACTAGCGCTTATGCTCCATTAGCGTGACTTATATTCCTTCTGCAGCAAAGATGTGACTGAGCTCAGCACGTGGTTAGCCTGAATAACAAGTTAAAATAGGAAGCTATCAAATAGCTTTGGCTCCGCCCCCCCCATATTAGTTGCATTGCCATGAGTGTGAGGAGGCTCACCTGCAGTGCCTCAATATCAATAGGCTTATGTCCACTGGTGCCAGTGTTCCAGGGTCCCTGTTCTTCCCACACCTGGCCCTCAAAAACTGGATTGAGAGTGCCTTTTGTTCTGCTTGCTCCAGGAACATGAAAATGCTATTGTTGGCTCTGCAAATGTCTAATGCTGGCCTTATTACCCCATTTTATGGATAAGGATACTGAGTTTCGGACAAGTAAAGTGACTTATCCAGTCACGCAACTCAGACCTATTGGATCCGAGTTACGCTGAATTTGGTCAATGCAAGGAATGTTGAGCCTTTAGAAGACATCATTATCCAGGGCATGTAAGTAAGGGGCAGAGTGGGTCAGGATGAGGGGGAAGGGGGGAGCAATTGGCTGGGAGACTCCAAGGAGAGGAAGAATGGGGACATTGTGCTATGTCTCAGAAGTTTCTTAAGCCAAGTTTACAAGATTCCAGTGTCTCCTCCAAGTGGCTTCATCGCTCCTTCCTGCTGAACTGCCTTCCCCTCCCAGCCCCCCATTCCCAACACCCACTCTTATGACTGGGTGACTTGAAGGGCAATGCTCCCTAAACCCACACACTTCCAAAGGACTACTACTCAGAGAATTCAGTCTGGTTCATAGGTAAGACATTCCTACCATTGGTGGATTGAAGTTTTGATTCAGGGGGAGGGGGCTGGCTCCTTTCAAGGGGAGACAGATACTGGGGGAAGGAGCAGAAGGGGTAGCCTGGGGAGAGGAAGAAGGAGGCAGAAAGATGTGAACCCCCCCCCCCCAGGGGACTTGAGTCTACAGAAATTTCTGTTTCCAGCATTTTGAGAAGAGATGCTATCCCAGGGCTTTTAATGCTTGGGTAGTACCACTCTTAGAACTTTATCAAAGCCTGACTAGCCCCAGAAATGGACCATAACTGACTATTTAGAAGTCCTTCAGCTAACAGCCTTGTCCTGTTCTCTAGTTCTGGGTCTGACAAGCTTCTCTCACCATTCCGTTTCTGATCTGTGTAATGCAGTATTTCACAGCACTCTTTATCTGGAAAGGAGTGAAGGATACTTTTAAATCAGCATGGCTGATGGAAAGAGGATGGGAAGAAAAGTAGGAATGATTCTCCCCAATATACCAAAAAGGGAACAAAGACCTGGAAAACAGCACTGATTCCTCCAATCATTCATCATTTTTATAGCGTGTTTAAAGGTTTGCTTTCCTCAAAACCATTTTGTGAAGGAAGGAGTGCAAGTTACCCCATCCCCATTTAATAAACGAGGAAACTGAAGATCAGAATGGTGAACCGACTTGGCAATGGTAAACTAGCTTATAAGGCAGCTGGCGGCACAGTGATAGAATGCTGGGCCTGGAATCAGAAATACCTGAGTTCAAACGTAGCCTCAGTTATTTACTAGCTGTGTGACCCTGGGCAAGTCACTTAACTACTGATCCTCAGTTTCTTCAACTGTAAAATGGGGATAATAATAGCACCTACCTCCTAGGATTGTTCTGAAGATCAAGTGAAATAATATTTGTAAAAAAGCACTTAGCACAGTGCCTGACCCAGAGTAGGTGCTATATATATGCTAGCTATGATGATGGCAGTGATGATGTATGAGAATAGATTCTTGAACTCAAGGCTCCTGCCTGCAAGCCCAGGGCTCTTTCCATTATATCATACTTTCTAGCACAAAGTGCATCTTTGACAGGAACAAAAAAAATCATAGAATTTTGTCCCCATTTAAATCACCATAAGTAAGTAGATAGAATCTTCAGGCTTATCAAGGTTTGGATTAAACAAACCTTTCTATCATTAACGTTAGGTGGACAAATAGTCACTCCAGTATCACTTATCAGGTAGCCACCTTCCTCTGACCCTGATTGAATAGCCCCTTCTGTTTTCGGTGGCATCTGTGGGTACACAAGAGACTCCCTTCTCTGGACCTAAATTTCTTCATCTGTTACAACAGGAGGGGATTTGACTTCCAGGGTCCCTACCTTCTCTGATTCTATATGATCCTAGAAGAATCCAGCTTTCCTTAAAGGAAAGGTACTGTATTCCCTATAACATAGCTCTGGGTGTTCAGAGGTTCTTATTTCTTCTCTTTATCACATTATTCCACCTTTCAACCAGCTGACCCAAATTAAGATTCCCTTCTTCCCCTTGAGATCTTTTCTCTATATTTTTCCTTTGAAGTACTCTTATTAGGATCACTTAATTCTCCCTGATAGCCTGAAGAGAAACAGGTGTTCCTCTTCTGGCATTCTTAATCTAGGGTCTGTGAATTTAAAAATTTTTTTTGATAACTGTATTTCAACACAATTTTATTCTCTGCATTTAAAAACAATACTCTGAGAAGGGGTCCACAGGTGGAGTCTGCCAAAGGGGTCCATTGTACAACGAAGGTTAAGATCCCCCAATCTAGTTCTTGTACCTTCTCCTCCAGAAAGGACACAGACACCCTGTATCTTGACACATTGTGATTCCTGGCTGGTATTTGAGAACCAACTCTGCCATGCAGGTCAAATTAAGGCAGGGGTATATACTGGCAAATGTTTAACAACTGGTTCTCTGCACGAAAATGGCATGTGGTGTACACTGAACACACTTCAAATTTGCACTGTTAACATTTTCTCTATCACTTTAAAAAATATAGACAATCAACAAAACAGTAAAGTTCGCCTTGATTTGTAGATGCTGAGGTGTAAATGAAAATTTAACAATCGGCTGTGGTTGGAGCTGACTCCAACATACTCTTTGATCTAGGCACACGAAGGGAAGCAGCTAAAGGAAAGACGTTGTTATTCCCTTTAGAAGCCTCTATCCTACTTCACTTTTTTCAGGTGAACATAGTAATTTACTTCTAAAACTACGATACAAATGGAACAAGGCATCAAACACTTGGTTGCATGTTAATGTTTGTCATTCATAACACAAGCACTTCTCATTTGTAGAATATTTTATAAAGCAATTTCACATCATTTTATTTCTATCCTGTGAAGTAGACATGACAGGCAAAATATTATTACTCTAACTTTATATATGAGGAAATAGACGCTAATGAATAGAAGGATTCATTAGAATAAAGCTGAAATAGAAGTTGATTGAGATAGTTTAAATTAGGATAGTTTAAACAATTTACCTAAGCTAAGAAAGACCTGAATCCTACTATCCTAATGCTAAGCCTCATACTCTTTCTATGACATTCCATTCAGCAAATGGAGAAATCCCACCCTGCTATTTTCCCTCTTGACTGGTAGGGGGCCCAGGCCCAAGCCCAGGCCCAGGAGTTCAATCAGCTGATTGGCTAGGGTTGTCCTGAATAAGGATTTTCTATAAGCATGCCACAAACTGTTATCTCCAGGACGAAACACAATGTTTGGAAGGGCCAACTTGGTTTCCAAAGCCTTCAGAAAGACTCTTAAATACTTAGTTCCACCACTGGCCTGGTGAATCTGCTCAGTCAGAGGCTACTGGCCTTGAAAACTGACCAACCCAAATTTTACCACACCTCCAGAAACAGGAAGATGAGGGTCCAGTCCCAGATGAGAACTGTCCAATGCACCATTATCCTGAACATGTGAGGTGGGAGTACACAGCAGTGAACTTCAAGTGATACAGCTAGAAATTCATTATGAATAACCTAAAAAAATGAAAGGTTCCTGCTATATAGGTTAGTTTTTTCCTAAGAAGCCAATGAAACTATTGTTGAGGCTTAATTGGTCCTGGGGATCAAGGCTTGAAACTGTTGACTTAGATTCTTGGTCACCTAAGGCATAGAAGGACAGTACATAGCTAGTCGGGGCTCCTTAGGCTCGGACTTCCCAATATCACATGACTAAACAAATTCTTCTAATCCAGTGTTAGACAAATTCAGAGGTGAGGGAATTATGCCCTGCTAAATCAATTTGGTGAATCTTTGGTGAATAACCTCTTCCATGCTATTGTTGAGTAAATTTCCTTTTGTTAAGTATTACAAAATCTACAAATGTTTAATTTCATTCAAATCCTGAGTCCAAACCACTGGACCAGCCTGAGTTGAATCAGGCCTGGTCCGAACCAACACGAGAACACTTCACCATTCTGTGTGAGCAGAATCTTTGTTGTACATCTATAGCTATTAGAGCCCCTAATAAATGTTTTGGGGATTTGAAGGCCAATCTACTTGTTATTTTTAATACCAGAAAACGAGATAAAAATTAACAGAGAGACAACTTCTCAGATCTGTAACAGGCATGTGATGACTCAATATGATCTGAGTCCTGTAAATGAATTCAAGCCCACTAACCTAGGTAACAAATCAATCAACCAATGCTGGAAATTTGAAGAGAACTTAAAGATTGTCTAGTCTAATATGTACCTGAAGAATGATCCCTTCTGATAATCTCCAATGAGTGGTCACTAAGCCTGTCCAGATTCCTTCAGCATTGCTAAATACACTATCTTCCAAGGAACTCCCTTCTAAAAAAAGCTTCTTCTTCAGGCTGAGCATTCTCCATTATTTCAGCCATTTCACATACAATCAAGCAATCAACTATCAGGTATTTATAAGTGCCTACTACGTGCTAGGCACTATGTTGGGTGCTAGGCATAGAAAGGAAAAGAAAAAACCCAAACCCAAATAATCTCTACTCTCAAAAACCTTACATTCTATTAAGACAAACAACACATACACATATAAGTAAATTCAAGGCAATTTTGGCAAGTGAGGGAGGAAGCTGGGGAAAATTAGGAAGGACTTCATGTAGGAGGTAAGCTCTGAACAAGATAAGAGATTCTGCAAGGTGGTAGTGGTGAAAGAGGACATTCTAGGCATGGGAGACAGACTGTACAAGCCATAGAGATAAGATCTGTGAGGAAAAACAAAAAAGCCAGTTTAGCTGGACCAAATAACAAGTCTCCTCATCACCCTAATTATACTCCTTACAACATTCTCTAATTTGTCAACATTTTTCTTAAAATGTGGTGTCCAGAACTGAACATAACACTTTAGGTATAGCCTGACTAAGGTAAGATGGCGCACTCTTTGGCATAGGGCTAGAAATGCTGGCTATAGTAATAAAAAAAGAAAAAGAAATCAAGGAATCAAATCATAGGCAAAGAAGAAACAAAATGATCACTTTTTGCAGATAACATAATAGTTTACTTAAAGAAACCTAGGAAGTTAACTATAACTGAAACAATAACTCCAGCAAAGTTGCAGGTTATAAAAAAAATCCCCATAAATTCTCAGTGTTTCTGTATATTACTCACAAAACTCAGCAGAAAGAGACAAATTTGGAATCACTACAAAATGTATAAAATACCTGGGAGTCTACCTACCAAGACACATATGGGAACTATATAAAACACTCTTTACAGAAATTATGAAACTTTAAAATACCCTACAGAAATACAGACCTAAGTAACTGGAGAAATAATAATCACTCATGGCTAGAACAAGCTAATATAAAACTAATGACAATATTATCTAAATTAGTTTAATGATTCCATGCTTTACCAATCGAACTACCAAAGGATTATGTTATAAATCTAGAAAAGATGATAATGAAATTAATCTGGAAGAACAAAAGGCCAAGAATCTCAAGGGAAGTAATGGAAATAAAGGAATGGGATAGGGAAAGGTGGCCTAGCAGTAGCAAATTTCAAATTATATCATAAAACAATAATCATCAAAATAATTTAGTACTTAATTTAGTAAATTAGTTTAGAAATGGAAAGGATGATCAAGAGAAGAAATTAGATATGTAAGGTACAGAAGCAACCACATGTACTCAGGGTGTAAGTTGAGACTTTTTTTTTTTGGATACAGTCAATGTGAGAATTTGTTTTGCCTCACTATGCATATTTGTTATGAGGCTTTTTTTCCCTTTCTTTTTCAGTGGGCAGGGGTAGGGGGAGTGGGAAGGAGAGGTGGATTTTCATTCATTGAAAAAATAAAATTTAAAAAGAAAAAGAAAAAAATCACTATTTGACAAAAACTGCTGGGAAAACTGGAAAGCAATCTGGCAGAAACTAGATAGAGAATAATCTGTCATACCATATACCAAGATGAGCACTAAATGGATACATGACTTATACCTAAAGGATGACATCATAAAAAATTAGAGGCACAAGGAATTAATTACCTTTCGGATCACTGGATAGGGGTTGAGTTTATAATTAAATTAGGGACAGGGAGGATCACAGAAAGTAAAATGGACAATTCTGATTACACAAAATGTAAAAGTTTTTGCACAAATAATATCAATGTAACTAAAAATAGAAGTGGAACTACAGGAAAATATCTTTCCAGAAAACTTCTTTCATAAAGGCCTCGTTTATAAGATATATAAGAAACTGATTCAAGTTTGTCAAAATAAGAGCAATTCCCCAATTGATAGATGGTCAAAAGATGAACAGGCAGTTTTCAGAGGAAGAAATCAAAGGATCAGAATCCATGTTAAAAACATTCTACTTCGAAATTCTACTTCCTGCTCACCAGATTGGCAAAGTTGACGAAAAAACAAAAAAAAAAAAAAAAAGGAAAATGACAAATGTTGGATAGGCTTGTGGGAAAATAGACATATCAATCCACTTTTGGCAGAGCTGAGAATTGCTCCAGGTATTCTAGGAAGCAATTTCAAACTATGTCCTCAAAGTTACTAACCTGTGCACACCTTTTAATGCAAAGATAGCACTATTACGATACTTGAGAGATCAAAGAAAGAGGAAAGGACCCATATGTACAAAAATATTTTAGGTGACCTTTTAAAAAATTTAATTTATTTTTTATGACCCAAAATCTATTTTTTCTTTCCCATTGCCCATTTGAACAACAAGAACAAAAAGAAAACCTCTTGCAACAAATATTCATAGTCAAGCAAAACAAATTCATGTATTAGCCATGTTTTGTTTGACCATGTATATTTGTCACAAGAGTTTTGTCTTTCTTTTTTTCTCAATTGAGGGTGGGAAGGAAAGAATATAGACTTTCGATTTTTTAAAAAATTATATTGAAAAAGAAAAAATAGATTATAAGGAGTCCATCAAGATAGTCCAAGTGTATGTATGTTTCTGTGCATATGTATACATGTGTGTATTTGTATGTATGTGTGTATGTATATTGTATATGTATGCATGTGTGTGTAATCCATGCACAATCTTCCCAATGTGCCGTAGGCTTTCCTCTAGGTCTTTTCATGTTGTGATGTGTGTGAACATACATACATGTACTTGTTTACATATATATGATTTTATATGTGTTTGTTCAGTCATTTGAGGCATGTGGGACTCTTCACGATCCCATTTGGAGTTTTCTTGGCTTTCTTGGTTTTCTTTTCTTTACTGGTTTTCTTGGTTTTCTTTTCTTTACTGGGGTGATTTGCCATTTCCTTCTCCAGCTCATTTTACAGATGAGGAAACTGAGGCAAACAAGGGTAAGGGACTTGCCACAGGGTCATATAGCTGGTAAGTGTCTGAGGCCAGATTTGAACTCAGGTTTTTCCTGACTCCATGCCTGGAGCTCTACCTACTATCTACTCTCATCATCCATTACTGAATGTTTATTGGCTTAGAATCTCACTGTTCAAAGATATGCTTAATAGCTAATGTAATGAAAGTATGGTTTCATGAGGAAAAATTAAAGAATGTCAAAATCTTGTGAAGTGAGTGCCAATTATTGTAAAAAGAAAATGACTATAGCAAAAGGAGTCTGTATTGAAAATTATAAGTTTTTTTAAAATGTAAAAACATATAAAGTTTATAGAAGTTAATTTAATTATCCTATAAAAAGTCCATACTTGCTTGAAAATTATAGAGAATACAAGATCTCACTGGGATTAGTATCAGTAGATTATAAAAAGGAATTTGGCTCTGGGACAAAATATAACCTTAAAATTCCCTTCCAAGAACATATCTTCCATGCGTATGTTGATTATTTTTTTTAAAAAATGTATAAATACAACCACAAAGATAACTTTGTTGTAAACCAATATCAAGTAAGGAATAAAACAGGGAGATGTATGTTAGCTAAAGGCGTTAGCAATGGTCATAGAGAACGTATTGTACTTGTACAGTCCAAATGGAAGAAGGGCTTTCTATAGATGGAAACAGAGTGCATACTGTCGGAGTCAAAAAGACCTATATTGGAATTTTTACTAGCTTGGTGATCATTTAACTTCTCTGTTCTACGTTTCCTCATCTGTGAAATGGGGATAATAATACCAGGATTATTGTGTGGATCAAATCAGATAATACGTAAAATACTTTGCAAACCTTAAAGTGCTATATAAATGTTAGCTTTGGGCAGCTAGGTGGCCCAGTGGATAGAGCTCTAGGTCTGAAGTCAGGAAGACTCATCTTCACGAGTTTAAATCTGACCTTAGACACTTACTATCTATGCGATCCCTGGTAAGCCTCTTAAGCCTGTTTGCCTTAGTTTCCTCAGCTGTAAAATGAGCTGGAGAAGGAAAGGGCAAACCAGTCCAGCATCTTTGCCAAGAAAAGTCAGAATAGGGTCACAGAGAGTTGGACACAGCTGAAACGGCTGAACAGCAGCAACAACAAATGTTAGCTATTGTTATTTTTACAATTAGAGGACAACAACGTTCCTCTTTGTGTATAACCTTGAGCTAGCTGTATCAAACCCAAGAATAAAAGGAAGCTTACTTAATAAGATCTATAACCATGCAAAAAAAATTCAATCTAAACATATATATAGAACACAGAGAGCAAATGGATAAAGAATGTTATTGTCCCAAATATATAGATTATAGGGAGTCTACTGAGTAAGTTCGTGTGTGTGTGTGTGTGTGTGTGTGTAATTGTGCTAAGACTTCTGGGACATGTGGCACAAACATACACACACTTTTATACACATATGTATATTACACACACACCCTACATACACGTCCACACAGAGATATCTAGTCACACATGTAAGACACATGTATATGTTCATATCATCACACAAATATGCACATATTGTACATGATTGTACATGAAAATGTATGCATACTATGCCTATTTATACATAAACATGCATGTACATATATGAATGTGTGTATATACATACTATATATACATATATAATAAGCACTGCAGATAGAAAATGAAATTCCATAGGAAGAAGATATCAGGAAAATTAAATTTTACATTTACAACACTGCATAGCACTTTCAATAATCCTAAACTGTTCTCTGAAACACTTTTAATACAAATATGTTCCCAATTATTCAGTAAATTCAATTCAAAACACATCCTAGTGACATAACATGATTAGGAATCACTTCACTGTCATCTCCAAAAAATTAAAATAGCAGGTGACACAAACACCGCAATGGAGAAGCATATGGTAGCCTGGAAAACATTACCAAAGATGTGTCCAAAGTAGCATAAAAGATGTTATCTAGGGCAGATTGGGGGAAGGGGTAATCAGAAGCAAACACTTCTGAGGAGGGACAAGGTCAAAAGAGAGAATAGAATAAACGGGGGACAGGATAGGATGAAGGGAAATATAGTTAGTTTTCCACAGCATGACTACTATGGAAGTGTTTTGCATGACTATACAAGTATAACCAGTATGAGTTGCTTGCCTTCTCAATGAGGGTGGGTGAGGAGGGAGGAAGGGAGAAAATTTGTAACCCAAAGTTTTAAAAACAAATATTAAAAAATTGTTTTCACATGCAACTGGGAAAGGAGATATACAAGCAAGGGAGTATAGAAGTCTATCCTGCCCTACAGGAAAATAGAAGAGGAAGGGGATGAGAGAAAGAGGAGGGGAATAGAAGAGAAGGGCAGATTAGGGGAAAGGGTATTCAGAATGCACACCATTTTGGGGTTGGGGGAGGGATGAGATGGGGAAAAAAATTGGAACTCAAAATCTTGTGGAAGTGAATGTTGAAAACTGAAAATAAATTAATGGACCAAAAATAACCAAGATATTATCTAGGAAATGTGGGATCAGAAAAGGAGGTGGGCTAGCATCTAGAGTAAGGAATAACAGATGGAGAGCTTGAGGACTGCCCTGGCATCTATACAATGCAAAAAGTAAGGCCTACAGCACATCAGGAGGATCCTCTGTGGAGAATGTATTAGAGGACATGGCCAAGAGACCATGGGATGAGAAGATGCAAATGGATTATGAGCTCAACAGCTAAAGGGAATACCTACTCAATGAACCCACCGAAATATTTGTAGAGGGTTTTGTGACATCTAGTTTGCATGCTTCTCTGTTCATATGTTCACGTACATAATAAGCTCACTGTGTACTTCTGGGCTCTTTTCTGTTTGTCCAGTGTCTCCCTGAGGAAAAACTTACTACTATTAAATTTTAGTATGTTACACTGTATAAGATTTGGAGGAATTGTGAATCAGGGAACAAAAACTTAAAACAATCTAACAGGATCTTAAAAACAAAACTGCTGTGTTCCCCAATAGTGGGGCAAGGCTGGGTGGAGGCGGGGGACACCAAGACAAGGTCAAAACTGTTGTTTCAAATGAGCTGTGTGATCCTGGGCAAGACTTTCACCTCTCTTTCATCTTTCAATTCCCTCTCTGTAAAATGGGGACATATTATCTACTACTGACCCTACGACTATTGGAGGAAAATTCAATGGTAACTTCTATCCCTAGTGATAAAAATTCCCAATAATAACAACTTATTCACTAGAGTATGGTGTGGTGGAGAGAGCATTTGGATTTGGGTTCAGAACTGGATTCAAACTTCTGGCTACAGTATGACACTGCACAAATCATGACTTCACTCCTGCGAGTGTCCATGGCTTCTCAAAGCCATCTGTAAAATGAAGGGGTTGGATTACATTGTGTCTAAGGTCCCTTAGAACTCTAAAATCCCAAGTTTATATGATGCACAAACCCTTAGGAAACATCTGTTGTCCTCTGCCCCAAAAATTATTTTTTAAAGAACAGACAAGAGATAGGAAAGTTCAGGTGTCACAATGAGTATCCCACCTCTGAGATCCAGGGAACAGGCTTGTTCCATTGCTGGTAGCTCTCACTCCTGAGCCCACCTCTGTCCAGCTCTTGAACCTGGGCCACCAAGCAGCATCACACAGGAAAACAAAACCAAAAGGAAAACAGTGAGTGTGGCAGAAATAAGGCAGGAAGGGGACAAGAGTGCAAGAAAAAGGCAGAGTTTGGAAGAAGGGTTGATGATTAAAGCCATAAACTTCAGGGTCATGCTTTATTGCATCTGGCGATTCAAGTGAACAGCAAATAGGTGCCCAAAAGTGTTCAGAGCCCCAAATTAGACATCTTGGTGGATTGCAGAAGGTGATGTAGTTCCTGACCTCAGGGAATTCTCAACATTAAGGCCCATGACAAAAATCACTCTAATTGTAACTCTTTTATGCACTTACCATCTTGGATATGGGCATGTTTACCTTCTCCAATTAAGTGCTGAGCTCCCTGAAGAGAAACTAAATATCTTCCCATTTCCTACATTTCCCTTCTTCCTCAATCTAGAATTAGAGAATTTCAAAGTTGGAAGAGACCTCACAGGTATTTTAGTCCAACTCACAATTGAACGGGAATCTCTTCAGTTATATCCCCATCACTCATTCTCTGCTCGAAGACTTCCAGCAAGAGCGAACTCACCAGCTCCTAAGGAAGCCCATTTCACTTTCCAACAACTCCAATTTTCAAGATTTTTTCTTCTTATATAAAGCTAAAATGTACTTCTCTGCATCTTCTACCCCATTATTCTTAGCTCTGCCCTCAAGTCATAAAGAACAAGTTTGATATTTCTTCCACAGTATGGACTGCTGATACTTGAAGACTATGTATCAGACACTGTGCTAGGCAGTGGAGATATAGAGACTCTAAAAAAAAAAATCAAGGAATATATAAGATTTAAACATCTTCTCTAAGCTAACCATCCCAGTTCCTTTAACTAGTCTTCATATGGAACGGCTTCTAACTCACTGCCTTGGTCACATACCTCTGTAGACCCCCTCTCCTGTCAATATCCATCTTGTGCCAGCAAGAAGAGTCAATTGTTCTTTCTACTATACTACTTCACCCCCCCCCCCGGAAGGATCAAAGAATTAGAGCCTACAGGAGCTCTATGAATCATCTAGTCCTTCATTTAAAAAATGAGAAACTGAGTTCCAGAGATGTTGTTATTGTTCAGTCATTTCAGTTGTGTCTGACTCTTTGTGACCCCATTTGGGGTTTTCTTGGCAAAGATACTGGAATGGTTTGCTGTTTCCTTCTCCAGCTCATTGTACAAATGAGGAAACTGAGGCAAACAGGGTTAAGTGACTTGCCCAGGGTCACATAGCTAGAAAGTGTCTGGGGCTGGATTTGGACTCAGGAAAGGGAGTCTTCCTGAGTCCAGGACTGGCAGTCTAACCACTAAGTCATCTAGGTGCTTCAAAGAGGTTAAGTTCTTCAAATGCAGCCCAACCTATATCTCTCCAGATTATTTCTCCACCTCTGCCCCACTGGCCTTCTCATGCTGGCAAGAATTCTGCCCCTATGAGTTCCTCCTCCAGTTGGAGATTTCCTCCCTGGAGCCTCCATTTAAGGAAATATCCATGCAGCCATGCTCATTTCAAAGCTGTCCCAGTCCATGACTGCCTAGATAACTTCTTCACCTTTGTTTTCATGAAGGTACTTTTTTCCCCTCCAGATATCCAGTTCCCTTCATGTGCTGTCTTTATATGTTGCGCTCCCCCCCCCCCCATTAGAATGTAAGGTCCTTGAAGATAGGGATTTTCTTTTGTTTTCATTTTTTAAAATTAAATTTTCTTTTCTTCTCAAACAAAAATCAGACTTTTCTTCTACCTACTTTCCTCCCCATCCCACTGAGAAAGCAAGAAAACTAAACCCCTACTACAAGTGACTATTTTTCTTTTTGTATTTGTATTCCAAGCACTTAGCACAGTGCATAGCACACAACACATGCTTAATAAATTCTCTCTCTCTGCTTCTCTCCTTTCTCTCTTTTCTCTTGTTCCTTTCTTCTCTCTCCTCTCTGTTTCTCTTTTCTCTCTCTCTGTCTGTCTCTCTGTTTCTCCATCTCTCTCTTTCTCTCTCCATCTCTGTCTCTGTCTCTCTGTTTCTGTCTCTCTTTCTCTCTTTCCTCCCTGTCCAACTTAACCAAGGTCACACAGTTAGTAAGTGGTAGAGCTGGGATTCAAACCTAGATCCTCTGACTTCAAATCTGGTCCTATTTCTACCAAAGGAAGCTGAAGTCGACCCAGGAAAACCCTTCTCCAGCTCTATTCATGAGCTTCAGGGTCAACAGGGGACAGGATTGACCAGCTTCCCTTAAACAAGCTGGGAAATGTTCATGATGCAGATAAAGTTTCCAAGGGCTCAGGCCCATGCTTGCTTCTTAATTCTTCTGCTGAAGGAGAGTGAAAAAATACAGGTGTCCCCATTGGTTGGGGGAATGATAAGGGAAGCTATATGTATGTGGAAAGAGATATCATCTCTCGAAGGATAGGAGACCTAAGCTAACACTTGTATTTACCTTGAAGTCCTGCCTCTGGGGCTGATAGAACTTGAGATCTGGATGCACAGCAGGAATGTTTCTATTAGCCAGAGCCTTGGCCAGTTCTCTCCAACTGCTATATCCTATGGAGCAGAAAGATAAGAAAGATCAATAGAATCTCAAAACTCAATTTCCATTCTGCAAAGTTCCTGGAAAAACCACCTGAAGAAATGATTTCTTCTGCCTCACCTGCTCAGACCTCTTCAAATGTTGAAAACAATTCATTATTCTCCCCCTTTAATCTCACCCCTCCTCTTTAACTTCCATGTTTCTGTCAAAGGTACCACCATTTTTCCAATCACCCAACCATAGATTCATAATTATTGAGTCACCCTCAACTCTTCATTTTCATTTACTCCCTATTTCCGATGAGCTGCCAAATCTTACCAATTCTACACCCTCAATTCCCCTTCTGTCCACTCACAATAAAACCATTCTAGTTCAAGTCCTTATGACCTCTTGCCTGGAATCCTGAAATAACATCCTAATTGGTCTTTCCAACCTGTCATCCCCTCCAATTCATCTTCCATACAGCTGCCAAAATGATATTCCTAAAGCACAGGTCATTCTCCTGCTTTATACCAGTGGTGTCAAACTCAAAGATGGAAAGGAGAGCCATTAAACCAGGGCTGGGAAACCTGCTGCCTCGAGACCACATGTGGCCTTCTAGGTCTTTGGGTTCTGCCTTTTGACCGAGTCCAAGTTTTACAGAACAAATCCTTTTATTAAGGGGAACTGTTCTGTGAAGTTTGGATTCACTAAAAGGGCCGCACTTGAGGACCTATAAGGCCACATGTGGCCTCAAGGCCACAGGTTCCCCACCCCTGCACTAAACCATACATAGGGATTTTGGAAGCCTGCATATTGACTTAGAAAACCATTTATTAAGATTATCTATTTTCTATTGTATTTTTCCCCTAGGGCATCAGGCCTGGAGTCAGGAAAACTCATCTTCCTGAGTTCAAATCTGGCCTCAGACACTTACTACTTGTGTAACAAGTCACCTGTTTGCCTCAGTTTCCTCATCTGTAGAATGAGCTGGAGAAGGAAATGGTAAACCACTCCAGTATCTTTGCCAAGAAAACTCTAAATGGGATCACAAATAGTTCCAGATATGACTGAAACAACTGAACAACAACAAAAATTATATTTTTATTTTTCTATTCCATTTTAATTTTGTATGAGCTGTGGGGAGTGTTTAGGCCTATTGCCTCTGTGTCTGACATGTTTGAGAAGCTTCAGTGGCTCCCTATTGTATTTGAGGATAAAATACAAATGTTTGGCATTAAAAGCCCTTCACAGCCTGGCACTGGCCTATCTTTCCAGGCTGGTTACTTATGATTCCGCCTGCTAACATTTTACCTTCCAGCCAAAGTGCCCTTTTGCTGTTCCTCATGTGTAGTATCCCTTCTTTCTCCTCTGTGTTTTTGCACTATGTTGTTCTCCACCCTCATGACTGTGTTCTCCACCCTCATGACTGTGTTCTCCACCCTCATGACTGGAATGGATACATTTCTCACTTCCACCTCTTGGAATTCCTACTTCCTTTCAGGGTTTAAATCAAGTGCTACCTCCTATGTGAAATCTTGACATATTGCCCAGTTGTTAGTATATTCTAATTCCTGAAACGACTTTGTATTTATTTTTTATATCTACATTTTGTATTTATTTAGCAGAATATGCGTTGTTTCTTTGCAGTGGAATGAAAGGTCTTTGAAATCAGGGACTGTTTTGCTTTTCAGTCTTTGTATCCCTAATACCTTATGCATAATAGTAGGGGCTTAACAAAGGTTTGCTGAAATGTTTATTGATGAAAGTGTGGTACAAGGAGGCTGATCAACTTATTCAAGATCACTGTGTCCATCAGTAGCAGTGATAGGACATGAATCTGCATCTCACTAAAGCACACTACCTTTCATAAGCATGACCTAGACAAGGACCAAGAGTGATGAAAATGGATTTCTCTCCTTCTGCCCTAAAAATAACTCCAGATCAAGTCTTCTCAGAACTAATTGTTGTCAAAAGCAGAAAAAGGGAAGGTAATGCTGGAAAGCAAGGTAATCCCCCTTCTCATCTTAAGCTTCTCTTATGAAAGAGCTTTTCTGCTTCATTCAACATCTCAGTCGCACCTAAGGAAAGCCAAGGAGGTATTAGTATCCAAAATAGAAATCCCTTCTCCGCTGCTCAGAATCAGTCGTGCCCAGCTGGATGGGTCTAGAGCTGAGGGAGGTGCAGAGTGGGTGGGCCAAGGCTGAATGTTTATCAAACACATTTATAAGCTGCTGGGTGATGAGAAATCAGGAAGCCAGCTGCTGGGGTACAGCTGGAAGCTACTCTTCAGGCTCTTGGCTTGAGGACACAAGATCTATCCCTGGGAAAGCAAGAGGTTAAGCCTCAAAGGCAGGAGGAACTGAGAAAACAAACTTGAAATTATTGTTAGGTAGACACACACACAGACAGAGTTCATGCAGACACTTCCATCGAAACAGAGAAGGCTCAGCTGAGCACACTGAGATGTTAACTGTGGGCTTTTACAATAACCTTCTTCCTAAAGAAAAGTGCAGGTTACCTGCAGATTCCAAGGAAAATGCCCTAATGCTCTCCTGTCCAGAGAGAGCTTCTGAATGTGTTCATCAAAGGTTAGGATGAGCCCTAGAAACTGGTGTAGGTCTCCATCACTATCATCATTATTATGAGAAGCAGCATGATGCAGTGGTGGAGACAAGTTTAGATTGAAGTCTGCAGAAAGCTGCATTTGCATTCTAGCTTTGCCACTTAACAGCTATAGAAGTAGTCATGAGGGCTTATCTTCTCTCAGCTTCAGTTTCCTCATTGTAAAATGGTAATAATAATTTAGTACTGACCTTACAGGGCTGTTGTAAGAATAAAATAAGATAATCTGTACACAGTACTCTGCAAGCCTTCCAGGGCCATAAAAACATCAGCTATTATTATCCTACCAATTAACATTTATGTAAATGCAATTCATTCATGGAGGCAACATGGTATAGTGGAAAGGGCTTTGGGACTTGGAATCAGAAGCTTAGGTTTGTATCCTGGCTTTGCCACCTACTAGCTGTGTGACCTTGGGTAAGTTACTTAACTTCTCTGAAACTCAGTTTCCTCATCTATAGAGAAATGCAAATAATCAAGTTCCCCAACTTCTTCTCAGGGTATGAGAATCAAGTAGGATATTCTAGTATAAATGAGAGCTCCTTGGAATCTCACATCCTGGCAGGAAGCTAGTCAAGTTATTACTAATTCCCATTTCTCCACAAATAAGGAAACTAAGGTTAACAGAAGATAAATGAGTTGCCAGAGTCATAAGCAGAACCAGAATTTGAACCCAAGTCTTCAGACTCCAAGTCCAAAGTCTATTCCATCATACTATGTTGCCTCCAGCAAAGAGTTGCCATTCCATCTGTACATAGCACATAAATAATAACACCTAGAGTTTATATGTGGCTCTAATGCTTGCAAAACACTTGATGAATATTGTATCATTTTATCTTCATAACAACCCTAGGAGGCAGGTGCTATTACTGACTCCTTTTTACAGATGAGGAAACTGAGGCAGAAAGAAGTTAAGCAGTTTGCCCAGAGTCACACAGTTAGTAAGTAGCTGAGGCTGAATTTGAACTCAGGTCTTTCTGACTACAGGTCCAGTTTTCTATTAACTGTGCTACTGAGCTGTAAAACTTAGCCCCTGATCTCTGATAACTAATCAGCAACACATTTGGGGAGTACCAGGATAAACACAAACCCACACACCCACGCACATGCATATGTGTGTGTGTGCACGTGTGTGTGTATGCACGTGTGTGTATGCATGTGTGTGCATGTGTGTATGCATGTGTATGCACGTGTGTATGCATGTGTGTACGCACGTGTGTATGCATGTGTGTATGCACGTGTGTGCGTGTGTGTATGCACATGTGTGTATGCATGTGTGCATGCACGTGTGTGTATGCATGTGTGTGTATGCATGTGTGTGCGTGTATGCATGTGTGTATGCATATGTGTGTATGCACGTGTGTGTGTGTATGCGTGTGTGTGTGTGTGTGTGATACATAGACATAGATAGATATAGGCATATAGAAAGCTATATATGCACCACCAGAAGACACAAACTTGAAATGTGTATACACAAAAAGTATCTGATAAATAAAGACATTATTGTGATCCCACCTTGAAAACTTCCAAACTGTGTAATATTGGGCAAGTTAATTCCTTCTTTTGAACTTTATTTTTCTTACTGGTCGCTTACACCCGGGGTGTCAAACTCAAACAGATTCCCTGCAGGCTGAATACTGACTTAGAAAACCACATATTAACAATATCTATATTTAATTATATTTTTATTTATTTTTGTCAAATATTTCCCAATCACATTTTAATCTGGTTTGGACCACAAGTCTGTTGGCAATAATGACCTTTGTATACATGAAGAACTATATAAATATGAATTATTATCATAATTTTGTTCCCATCTTTTTAAAAAGTTTATTATTTTATTAATTTATGAAAATATTGTTTCTTTTTTTGTCTTCCCACCTTTCCCTACTCATAGGAAGGAAGGAAGGAAGGAAAGAAAGAAGAAAGGAAGGAAGGACCCCTGTAAATATAGTCAAGCAAAATATATTCTCATACTGGTCCATTAACTCTCCATCATGAGGTGGATAAGCATTCTTCTTCGTCAGTCCTCTGGAATTATGGTGGATCATTAGTTGATCATAGTTCTTAACTCTCAAAATATTATCATATTAGTTTTACAGTATAAATTGATCTTCTGGTTCTGCACACTTTACTCTGTATCAGTTCATAACAAAGTCTTTCCATATCTCTTTGAAACTATCTTTTCTGTCATTTCTCAAAGACCAATAGTATTCCATTAAGTCATATACTATAATTTGTTTAGCCATTGCCCAATTGATGGACATCTTGTTCCTTTCCAGTTTTTTCCTACAACAAATAGAGCTGCTATAAATATTTTTGTACATATAGGACCTTTTCCTTTTTCTTTATCACTTTGGGGGTATAGGCTAGGCATAGGGTCAAAGAGCATGCATATTTTTGTGCATAATTCCAAATTGATTTCCAGAATGGCTGGACCCATTCATCACTGCACCAGCCATGTATCATATCAATGTGCCTATTTTCCCACAGACCCTCCAATATTTGTCATTTTCTATTTTTAGTTATCTTTACTAACCTGATGGGTATGAGGTGGGAACCTCAGAATTTGTATTTATCTAATTATTAGTGATTTTGATGAAGATTGGAGCTAAATCCCAAAAAGGAAAAACCCTGGACTTTCCCATCAACTGGCCTTTCTTTGTGGCTACACCCAATCTCCCAATTCTGTTACCCTTAACCTAGACTAGCCCTCCCTATGGCCCCTGGCCATTTCCCACACTTAATCCTAGCTAGGCTCCATTGTCCAGGTCCCAGGAGTCCTGTTCACCCCAGCTTATTGGCCTCTCCCATTCAGAGCCTCCTTAGACCCCTCCTCCAGTCACCCCAAACTATTTGGCCACTCCTAGATCCCTCCCACAGTTTTTCTGTATATACGGTTCATCTTGTCTCCATTAAGGGGCTCAGATTCCTAAAATCTACCCACTGCTCAGATTCTTATAAATCTAGCCATGGGCCCAGATTCTTATAATCTAGCCAATACCTCACAGACTCTCAGATTCCTCAAGAGTCTGGCTAATATGGCGGGATCTTTAATAAACCTTGTCTTTGGCTGAAAGAAGGCTTGGGTTGAGTTCTTTTGAATGGGACCTGCGTGTCGTGATCTCGGGGTCCCAGTACCCCTACACCTCTAGAGCTCATCAATTTTGATCATTTTCATATGGCCATAGATAGCCTGGGTTCCCTCCCTTGAGAACTGCCTAATCATCTCCTCAGATCATTTATCAACTGGGGAATATCTGTTATGGGTATTTTGGGCTGGGCATGACTCAGTACAATTCTGTTATGCGTTCAATAGGATGAATATTCAACTGGGCCTGGAGTCAGGAAGAGGTGAGTTCAAAGCTGGCCTCAGACACTCACTAGCTGTGACCCTTGGAAAGTCACTTAACTTCTGTTTGCCTATTATATTGGGAGAAGGAAGTGGCAAACCATTCCAGTATATTTGCAAAGAAAACCCCACACAGGGTCAAAGAGTCAGACATGACTGAATGACTGAGCAACAACAGAGGGATAAAATGCTCAGAGGTAGGTAAACAGAAGATTTATGCAGTCATAGCAGTAGAAGAATATTCAGAAGTAGGCATTGAGGACATCTTGGGCTGATTCATCCGGGTAAGGCTTCTTTGACTGAGATGTCCATTGTTTTCCACCAGCCAAGCATTAGAGGACACCTGTGGTTCCTTGTGACCATTTTGTTCTCAGCCAACATCCTTCAGCCTTTTAGTCTCCTCAGGTAATCAAATTTTGAGTATAGTGTTAATATCTTTTGAGGAAAAACTAACCTAACCTCAATGAGGTTCAGATAGAATGGGACCCAGGATAAGTCTCTATCCTGTTATTATTCTTTTATATTTATATTTAATACAAAATAAGTGCTTTTGGTAGCTGAACAAAAGTATTATAATGTAAGCTCACCCCCTGAAGGCTCACTGATGAGGATGGGATCTAGACCCCAAAAAGGAAAAAACCTGGACTTTCCCACATGGCCAAATCTCTGGTGTTCCCCTGAGGTGATAATCCCATCAACTGGCCTTACATAGTGGCTACACCCCTTCTCCCAATTCTGTTACCCTTAACCTAGCCTAGCTCTCCATTGTCTTACCTCCCTAAGGCCTCAGACCACTTCCCACCCTTAATCCTATCTAGGCTCTATTCTCCCTTGGCCATGTGGTCAGGGTGCTGGAGTTCTATTGCCTCATAGACTACTTGACCACTCCTAGATCCCTCCCATAGTCTTTCTGTATATAAGGTCCATCTTGTCTCCATTAAGACTCTTAGATTCTTAAAATCTAGCCACTGCTCAGATTCTTATAAATTAAGCCATGGGCCTAGATTCTTATAAGCTAGCCAATAGCTCACTAACATTCAGACTCTTTAAGAGTCTGCCCAATATGACGGATGTTCTAATAAAACTTGTCTTTGGCTGAAAGAAGGCTTGGGTCAAATTCTTTTGGTCAGGATCCACGTGTTGTGATATTGGGGTCCCAGCACGCTTGGACCCCTTAACCTCAACATCACCAAAAGCATCGTTGCAACAACTCAGAGTAAATAGGACAACAGGGACCTCATCCTATTTGTATATTCTTTTGATATATTCACTGGTTCTCTTTTGCAGAAACATTTTATTCCATGTAGCTTGAAGATTCTAGATATTTGGTGTGACAACATCTTGTTCTTAAGTTATTAAGAATCAATTTTATGTCTGGACAATTGTAGGCTATAGTTTGATCTTGGGTCAAACTTACTCTGCACTGTTGCAGTCTAGGGGTGCTAGGAACCCTGAAATACAAGGGTACAGGGCGGGAGTCTGCCTCAAAAGAATTCGACCACTCAAGCCTTCTTTCAGTACAAGTAGTGAATTTATTGTAACATCAACAGAAGTGGGCCACACTCCTAGTGAGCCTGCCATATTTGTGACACCAATACAAGAGGGCCAGATTCTTAAGGAATCTGCCCATTTGATGAGGATAAAATCAGTACTTTCATATAGAAAGACTGTAGGAAGATCTGGATGGGAGCTAGGAATGGCAAGTAGCCTGGGATGTTCCAGAGGTAACAGAGAAAAGGGTATAGATGGGATTAAGGAATGTCAAGTAAACTAATTAAGTAATCAAGGTGGGCTGGGGTGGCAGTGATCTGGACTGCTGAAATGTATGGGAAAATTCAGGGACTGGGTTGCTTTAAAAGACATGGTCTTTTCCTTTTAGGGGTTCAGATTTAATCCCATCCCCCATCAGCACTGTACTAGAATATTAGTACTTTAGTATAGTACATTAAGTTATATAGGATATTTTGAGGTCTAAATTTGTGGCATGAGGATTTGTTGATGATAAATTGTAAGCTTCTGATATATACTTCTAGCCACCAGGTCATGTCTTGCTAGTTATCCAACAGATGTTAAAATTTTATGGCCTTCAATGATAGATTGGTTTCTACCATTTCCTAGCATAATCTGCATAGATCATGAAGTCTGGGGCCATTCTATATATGTTCAGAACATGAATAAGCCATGAGTGTAAAATTGAAAATTAATTTTAATTCTATTTTTAAGGCTTAGTCAATCTAGATTTAATATTCACTTTCCTGATTCCTTCTCCTGGTAAACTTCACCCACCACCCACATCCTGGAGAAACGTGGCTAAAGGTCAAGCTTTTGTCTTGTAATTACCTCCACCTTTTTACCCCCACCCATCACCCAACTTTCCCAGGGAACTTGATTAACCCAAAAGGTCAAATTTCAACAGTTTAAAACTATTGTAGAAATTTCCATCACTTGAAGACTACTTGTGACTCAAAGCACATTTCTTGGCTGTGGTTAAGAGGATTGCAGAAGGGGAGGTCCAAATGATGTGATCTCAATTCTGACTATGTCATCTGATAGCCAATCAGAAGAACACACTATGTTACTTGAGATTTTGCTGTCGTCTTATTAATTGTTATGAAAGACCCTGTCAGGCCTCACTCAAGGTCTTTGGTCATTGGGAGAGGCCACTGGCCCAATTTATTGGTTACTGGTAGTCTAACAAATTGATCATGCTTGGAACTTTATCTCTCAGTTTACCTTTATTTTCAAATGTAACGAGTCAAAGGCTTTGCAGTAATCAACAAAACTAGCATAAATAATAATAATGATAGCTCATAAGAGCTAACATTTATACAGAGCTTTTAAGGCATACAAAATGTTTTACCTATCTTAGCTCATTTGTTCCTAAATATAAAAAGTACTTTCAGACACTGTGTTCAATAGTTACTGAATAATACATCCCTAAGATTTTTTGTCACAACCATTTTAATCCTTAGGCAATATATTGTTGTCACTGTGTTTCTAGATTTTTGAATGATACAACGTGTGATCTTTTTTTTTAGTACATAAACAGGTCAGTGTATATTTGGAGAATCAGGTGATGTTCTCATCTTTTGATAATAGATATATGATCTGCTAAGCAAGACGAGATAAATATGTCCCAAAGAAATTTTTAAAAAAAGAGGAAAAGGATCTATATGTACCAAAATATTTCTAGCAGCTTATTCTTGTAGCAGCCAAAAATTGGAAACTGAGGAATGACCAAATAAATTCTGGTATGCAAATGTAATGGAATATTATTGCACCATAAGAATTCATCATCAAATGGAGAGTTTCACAGGAAACTAGGAAGACCTCTGTCAATGCTGAATTAAGTAAGCAGAACTAGGAAAACAATTTATACAATGATAACATTACTATAAAGAAAACAACTTTGAAAGATTTAAGATTCTGATCAGTGTAGTAATAAACCAGGAGTCCAAAAGAATGAAAATGAAACATGCCATTCAGAGAAATGATGAATTTAAAATGCACTAAGAAACATATATTTTTGGAAATCACGCATGTGGGGATTTGTTTTGCTGGACTATGTGTCTACACATTGAAAGCTTTCTTTTTCTTTTCTTTTTTTTTTTATATTGCTAAATTTGGTAGTGGGAGGGACAGATTAATGAAAGAAAATAGAATCCTTTCAAAGAAAAAAAAAACTTTCCAAAGAAAGTTGGTATCTAATATTGAAGACTAATGTTGGAGAAGAATCTAGTAAAGTGCTTTGCTAGTAAAGCAATGTGCCCCCATGAAGCATTTTAGCTTTGCAGAGAAGCTACAGTTACAGTCATCTCCCTTGACATAATTGTTCTCTCACTGATTTTATTAAAAGTGTACGAGCTTTTCTGTTTCTCAATCCAACATACATTTTTTGCTGTGATAGACTTCTTGTGACCCTATAAATAACCAGAAATTTTCCATGTCCTGCTCCTTCAGGGAAGTTGTCTCTTTCCTCTGATTTCTCAAGATTCTGTAGTAAAGATGAATGATATCAAAACTTTGTTTTACTTTTTCACTATTATTACTGCTTTTGTCACCTTAATCTTTTGATTTTTGCTTTTAGTTACTGATTAGGGGAATACAGAATTTCTGATATGCTCTTATTTTTCAGACTCCTTTCTTCAAAAATCTTTTTTCATTGCCTTTAATTGGGCAATATGGTGCTCAAATTTTCTGTTTTGTGTACCAGGTAGATAGTGATGCCTTTCTACCCTTCTGTAACATCATGTTTGACACCTGTCCATAAGGGGTATTCCTTGAAAATCTACTTTTCTTCTTATGGTTCTTGTTGTAAAAGTAGCTGCTCTACATAATTCTGTGTGCCAGTCTTGAAATGTTTTTATATTTGTCAAATACTGTGGGAAAATGTACTCATTCACAAGGATTATAGGAAATGCAAAAAAAAAAAGTACTCTCTTTGAATATAATTGGTCTGTTAGTTGGATTCATCCTGTTGAACTCAAAAAGGGCTTTTTGGAATTCCATTCTAAGCATGCCTATCTCTTTTTCAAAATCATTGGTGATATCTGTACTTTTTGTCACTCTTTCATTATTTGGCATAATTTCTGGAATATGTACTAAGTAAAAATTTTAAATGACTTCAAAGTCTTCAACTTTTTCCCCTTCAAATTTCAGTAGATTCTTGATTTCATCTTTTATTTTATCTAATCTAGATTCAGGCATGATGTTGTTTATTATTATTCTTATCATCATCATCATCATTATTATCCTCTACAGGTAGGCCTGGAGTCAGGAAGACTCATCTCCCTGAATTCAAATCTAGCTTCAGACACCTATTAGCTATGAGACCCTGAGCAAATCACTTAATCCTGTTTGACTCAAATTGCAGGTATCATTAACAAAAAAGGAGTATAAAGCCCTTGCCTATAAGTGGTGACATTTGTTTCTGATTTTTTCATGACATATTTTTGGTGCATAACGGAAGTATTAATATCTTCATTTCCTTTTATTCACATTCACGGTTTGCCTTTCTACTAGTAAGTGCCATTTTGTATCAAAGTGTTTCTGACAGATGGGTACATTTATATTTCTTTTGAGGGCCTGGATGCAGTCTTCTTACACCTTCCTCTCCACCATATAATGTTTCACCCAGTGACACTGGCCTGCCCACAAACAAGCTACTCCACCTCTCAGCTCTGGGCTGGTTGTCCCCTATGACTAGAATGTTCTTTCTCTTCGATTCGATCTACTTACCTCCCTACCTTTCTTATTTTGTTGTTGTTCAGTCATTTTTCATTCATGTCTAATTCATCTTGGCAAAGATACTGGCATTGATTGCCATTTCTTTCTCCAGCTCATTTTACAGATGAGGAATCAGAGGCAAACAGGGTTAAGTGATTTGCTCAGGGTCTCATAGCTAATAAGTGTCTAAAGCTAGATTTGAATTCAGGGAGATGAGTCTTCCTGACTCCGGGCCCAGCACTCTGTCCAATCTGCCACCGAGTTGCCCTAGCTTCCTTTAAGGCCCAACTAAAATCCCATCTTTTACAGGAAACCTTTCTCAACCACTCTTAAATCTAGTACCCTCCCTCTGTTAATTATTTTCTATTTAACCTGCATAAAGCTTTGTATATTTGTATTTTATACATATTTATATGTTTGTATTGTATATTTGTCTGTAATATTTGTATATATTTGTTTGCATGTTGCCTCTTCCATTAGATTAAAAGTTCCTTGAGGCCAGGGACTGTCTTTTGCCTCTTTTTTGTACCACAGCACTTAGTACAGTGCCTTATATAGACTAGACACTTAACAAATGTTTATTGATTGATTAGACTGGTGTTCATCTGTGTAGGAAGCTCCTAGTAAGGACTTCCCTTCCACTAAAAAAAAAAAGTGGCATTTTTCTGTAGCTTATAGTCTTAAAGTTGCCTGAGACATTAAGAAGTTAGATGACTTGCTCAAGGTCATATTGGCAAAATATGGCAGAGGTGGGTCTTCAGCCCAGTTCTTCCTCGGTGCAAAACAAGCTCTCTATCCACTAAACTTCTTAAGTATTGGTATTTCTGATTTGTTGTGATGTATTAAATGTGTGCTGTCCATTCTGCTGTCTTCTGAATCAAGGTGATCTAGATTGTTTCAAATAGAGCTGGCCTGCAACCTTATGATGTCCTGTCTATTTCTTAGAATTATAGGATCAATTTTGAAAGTACAGCCAAGATGGTGGAATAGCAAGATATACAGCAAGCTACCTCTTACAAAACTGCCCAGACATCTGGAAAATGCACCAGACTGAATGCTGATGAGGAAGTGCAAGAAAAAAGCATAGCAAATCGTTTTGTTGGCCCAGACTGGCATAGACAGGTCAGTCAGAGAGGTTTGTGGACACTGAGAACAGGGTCTGACCAGGAAATTGACAGAATGTTCTAGTGCCCAGGTATTGAAAGAGGACTGTGGGGTAAGATGACATCCCAAGGCACTGTGACCTCAGGCAGGATTCAGGAAGTGGTGCCAGCTGTCAGCTCCTCAGATCCAGGACAGACGGATTAGTATACCTGTACCTAGGGGCATGTCCTTGGGTAAAGAGTGATTGTATGTCCTTAATCAGTGTATTAAGGGAGGAACAAGTTCATGTGGGTATGTGGCTCAGAACCCAGCAGGTGAGCAGTTAGCCCAGTCTGAAGCCTACAGATGAATAACTACGGCAGAAATCCCAGACCAAAGAGAAGCCTATAGTTCTGTCTCTTTGAACCAGCAGGGCTTCCCAGGTGGCAAATAGTGGCTGAGTCCAGTAGCATTCCACTGAAACTCCAAAGAAGGCAATCCCCTAAACCCCTTGCTCAGACCTAAAACCAGGTCAGGTTGCAGGGCTCAGTCCAGGGTAGCAAGCCACTGGATCAAACTACTTAGGGAACAGTGAAAACTTGAAGGTCCCCAGCCTGAGCTACCCTGAGTGCCTCTCAGTATTGAGGAGGACCAGTCTAGACATCACCTACAGAAGTACTCAAGCCTGGCCCCAACAAGCAGTCAGAAATCAGGAAGTAGGCTGAAAGAATAACCAATCATAAAAAAAAGTCCCACCAAAAAAAGCTCTTATGGTGACAGAGACACTCAGGACATAAGCTTGAGAACGACTTCAAACATCCACAAGCAAAATCTCAAAAAAAGCACAGTTTGGACATAAATTCTAGAATTTCTGGAAGACGTGAAGCGATGGATAAAAAATGGAATTTAAAATGTTTTTTATAAATGAAATGAGAATGTTAGAGAGGAAAATTGGGGGAAAAAAAGTGAGAAGTATGGAAGAAAGAAATAGAAAGGGAATTAATAGCTTGGCACAAGAGGTACAAAATCTTACCCAAGCAACAAAGTCCCTGAAAATTAGAATGGACCAGATAGAAGCTAATGACTTCATAAGAAAAGAAATAGTAACCAAAAAAATTGAAGAAAATTCAAGATATCTCATAGATTTATAGTAGCAGTTTCATCCTGCTGACTGAGGTGCTAGCCCAATTTACCCATTTCGGGTTCCTGTCAGGCCTTGACAATTAGCAAGCTAAGAACACGAAGAGTTCTTGCTGTACATCATTCCAGCTGGTCTTGCTTTACTTTACTGTTGCCCCTTTTTACTGCTCCCCCCCCAACCCAGAAAATGAAAGGTTGGGCTTTTGAGGGGTTAATAATAATTATAATAAATATAATAATAATAATAACTAATTATAATAATAAATATAAATATAATTATATAATAAAATAATGAATATATTATAATAAATGTTATAATTATTATAATTATAATTATAATATTACTACTATTTGGATTCTGGTATTCCATCTAGGGTAAAATGAATTTCCAAAGAGGCAGTGGGATCTGCCCTAAGAACGAAATTATATCTAATTAGTAAGTAAAACTTACAGCTCTAACACCTCTCCTTCTTTCCTCCCCAAAGATAAGGTCCAACATGGGTTTTAACTGCTAGGTGTGGGCATCTCAGCTGGGGATCTAGGCCTGAGATCTAGTTCACAGACATCAAAATCATCTTCACATTTGTGATGGGTGATAGATAGTAGTAAGTCCTTGTACAGATGCATTCCTTTCCTAGGGAGGGTCTCTTCTGCTATCCATGACTAGCTGGCTGGCTGGCTGTTAGAAACAGGTCTAACAAGCTCAGGATAGGAAGGATGTTTCTGGGGAACAAGGCTCTAGGGCAAATGAAATGGGGTCCTCTAGGTAAGGAAGAAAAAAAGAACACAGTAAACCCCACACCCTAAAAGACTGCTGATATCAGAGGGGAATTGCTTATTCCAGCCCAAACATTCAAAAGAAACACTGTCCCACTCCCAGGTACAAAAGACAGTTAATAAAAGGCTCAGGTAACTAGGTGATAGATTAGCCATGATGGGTGTGCAAGGGTGGGGAAGAAAGGTGGGGCTGGGAGTCCTGGCCTGATTTCTTGCTTCATGTAATTTGAAGGAAATCATGGTGCCTCCCTAAGCATCAGCCGCCTCATCTTTTTACGGCTGAGAACCATCTATCTCCCAAATAAAATACAAGGATTAACCAATAAAAATGCTGTATTCTATACATTTGAGTTTCCATAGTTATCCTCTCTCTCCTCCCACTACACACACACACACACACACACACACACACACACACACACACACAATTAGCTTGAGATTGTCCCACAAAACCTGGCTCTTGATTGTGAGTTCCTTGACCCCAGTCACAGGTCACACCAGAGATCAGAGAGCTTATCCCCAAGGCAGAAAATTTGTCTTTTAGCTGTGAAGCTTCCTCCACTGAAGTCCACCTCACTCATCCACCCACTCAGATATGTGGCTTGTTCTCTGTGTAATACCAGTCATTCACACTCGTTCCTACAAGTACTTGTAAGAATAGTTCACATTGATATAGAGCATTAGAGTTTACAGAACACTTTCCTCACAAAAATTCTGTGTGGCAGGTAATGCAAAGATTACGATGTCCATTTCACAGAGGAGGAAAATTGAGCCTCTGAGAAGCAGAAACCATCACATCCTCTTCTCAGCTTCTTTTGCTCAGTACTTCGAAGGGAAGGTAATAAACAGTCAGGATTGTGGAGGGCCAACACTGCTTCTGCCTCAGGGAAGGAGGCCCCGAGTGTTAAATCCTGCTGGCTCTATACTCATTTGGCACAGGTAGACTAGGATTACTTAGTTTACAGGTGCCCTGTTGAGTGTTGACAAACCAGTCTGCCAAGTCACAGCCCTATGGCGAAAGGGGATAAGTGGCAGAATGACTT
The DNA here is from genome assembly GCF_003287225.1 of Phascolarctos cinereus. Lineage (NCBI taxonomy): Eukaryota > Metazoa > Chordata > Mammalia > Diprotodontia > Phascolarctidae > Phascolarctos > Phascolarctos cinereus. The sequence goes on along the minus strand of NW_027555514.1, from coordinate 194,493,225 downwards.
GGACCCACATCAAAAAAGAAAAATAGGAGAGTCCTCCTCGGATTGCCCTTCTCCCAACACAGAGTTGGACTCTACCCTTGGGGAGCTTGGTTACCGTGGTTTTCAAAGCAGCCTGACAGGAAGGGCTCTACACCTGACTCCAGCCCCTCCCTATGTGGTTTCTGCACACTGCCAGAGGACAGAACACACTAGAAGGCCGGCCCTTGAGACCCACTCCAGCCCCACCCTGCTCCAGAGGGCTGGTCTCAAGGGTAGGGCTCTTTTCACTCAACCTCATCCCCTCTACCTTTCATATCTCTGACAGAATAATCATCCTCATGTTTTTCTATGCATTGCTAAAGTCTTACATCACTGTTGGACAATCCATCAGCATTCCAAGTTCAATACGTCCAAAATGAAACTAAACCCATCCTGCCACCAAACTTCCCCATTTCTATCTAGGTGCTTTCCGCTAACCAGGCCTTTTCCAGTTCCCCAGTTATTAACACTCTCTCCTTCTTGGAAGTATTTTGTATTATTTTTGCATATAATCATACGATGACACAAAAATTTGTGGAGCTTTCTGTAATTTTTTCCTTCCTTTCCTAACCCCCATAATGCTAGCACTTTCCCTCTGTTGATTGTTTCCGGTTGATCTTGTGTATATGTTTAGGGCAGAGACTTTTATCTGCTTTGTAGTTTCTTTGTATCCCCAGAGCTTAGCACAGTGTCTGACACATAGTAGGCACTTAATAAGTAATTGTTGACTGACTAATCTCCTTGAGAGCAGGAACTGATTCCTTCTTTGTCTCTCCAGTGCCTACACACAGTAGTCACATAACATTTATTGACTTGATTGAATTAACTAGGTCTGGTCAGCTCACTCACTTCTCTGCTAGAAAATCTTCAGGACAGCCTATTGACTACTGAGTGGTTTCAACTCTGCCTGGAATCCAAAGCCCTTTCCAACTTGGCACCATTATGCCTTTACAAATTTATTTCATGTTATTTTCTTCTCTATGCTCTAAACAAACTTGACAGCCCCGTGACCCTCAAACACATGCTGCATTCTCATGCCTCTGTGGCTTTGTTCAATCTATTCCCTATACCTAGAATGCCTTCTACCACAGCTAGTGGCACAGTAGATAGAGTGCTGGGCCTGGAATCAGAAAGACCTGAGTTCAAATCCAGCCTCAGACACTTAATAGCTGTGTGACCACGGGCAAGTCATTTAACCTCTGTTTGCCTCACTTTCCTCTATTATAAAATAATAGCACGTACTGTGCAAAGCTCAAATGACACAATATCTGTAAAAGCACTTAGCCTGCCACATAGTAGGCATTACATAAAAGCTTATTCCCTTCCTCGTCCTTTCTCTTATTATGTATTAAATCACTACCTATACTTTAAAGTCCATTGTTAAGTACTGCCTCCTTTGGGAAGCCTTCCCTAATTCCCTGATCCTTTTTCAAGTTGATGATGGCATTTTCTCCCAGACCTCACATAGTGTTTGTTTTGTAACTCTTTTACAGCATAATATTGTTGGTGTCATTCTACCTGCTCCTGGAGGGCAAGTACCATGCCTTATTTATACACTGTATCTCACCTAACAGGCAGCTAGGTGGATAGAGCTGGAGTCAGGTCTGGAGTCAGGAAGACACACCTTCCTGAGTTCAAATCTGGCCTCAAGACACTTACCAGCTGTGTTACCTTGGGTAAATCACTTAACCTTCTTTGCCTTAGTTTCCTCATTTGTAAAAGGAGCTAGAGAAGGAAATGGCAAACCATTCCAGCATCTTTGCCAGGAAAACCCCAAATGGGGCCACAAAGAGTTGTACTTGACTGAACAACAACAAAAATCTCACCTAGCCTATAATCTGCAACATAATAGGCACTTAACTAAAATTTGGACTGAGGTAGGCCAAGCAAATTCTCATCCTGCCAGGACACTAAACAGAGTTTCCAGGTCACAAAACATGCCTGGTTTCTACTCAGCACATATCTGTCCAATAATTTGTAGTATTAATATACACTTGGCCTCCAGATACATTTGGCCTTTCGGTATACATATATAACACACTGTATTAGGCGACCTGTGCTCCAAGTTCCACCAAGTGGTATGTGAAACAACTGTTAGTGATGCTATTCTCTGATATATTCCTTCATTAAAAACGTATTGAATATTACGTGTAAGGCATGGTGCCGGGTTTTGTAAGGAATACAAAGAAGAATAAGAAACAGCACCTGCTCATATAGAATTTATAATCTAGCAAAGGAAATAAGATATATCTACCCTTCCAGTCACCCAGAGCTGTAACCTCAGCATTCCCTCCACATATCCTGTTGCCAAATCTTGTCCTTTCTATCTCCACAACATCTTTTACATCCATCTCATCTCTCACATACGCCCTCTTCTCTCCTTTCAGTGCTGCCACCCTCCTGGTGCAAGCCCTGATCTCCTCACTTTGGGACTATTGCAACAACTGGCTGGTTGATCTCTCTGCCACAAGGCTCTTCCCAGTCCATTCTCCACCTCAACTGTCAAAAGTCAGGCCTGGCCATTCCCTCTTCTCCCCTGACCCCTCCTGGTAAACCCTAGGAGCTCCCCATCACCTCCAGGATAATAGATAAAATCTAGTTTGGCATTTAAAGCCCTTCATAACCTGGTCCCCTCTCACCTTTCCAGTCTTCTTACATGTCACCTCACCTCACCTCTCCCCACTCCAGCCCCCCTCCTTGCTTGAGAGCTCTCTCTCTCTCTCTCTCTGTCTCTGTCTCTCTCCCTCACTCATCCAGTGACACCAGTCTTCTTGCTATTCCTTGAACAAGATGCTCCATCTCCCAACTCAGGCCATTTTCTCCAGCTATCTCCTGCTCTTACAACTTTCTTCCCTGCTCAGCTCCACCTTCTGGCTTCCCTAGCTTCCTTCAAGCTCCAGCTAAAATCCCTACAGGAATTTTTTTTTCCTAATCCCCTCTTAAGTCTAGTGCCTTCCTTCTGTTGATTATTTTCCATTTATCCTGCATATAGCCTGTTAGTTTGTTTGGGGTTTTTTTGCTTTTTTTTTTTTTGGTGAGGCAACTGGAGTTAAGTGGCTTGTCCAGGGTCACACAGCTAGTGTCAAGTGTCTGAGGTCACATTTGAACTCAGGTCCTCCTTACTCCAAGGCCAGAGCTCTATCAACTTCGCCACCTAGCTGCCCCTTATATAGCCTTTGTGCATAGTTATGTGAGTGCTGTCCCCTCCATTATATTGTGAGCTCTTTGAGAGCAGGGACTGTCTTTTGCCTTTTTTTGTATCCCTAGCACTTTGCACAGTTGACTACATAGTAGGCACTTAAATGTTTATCGACTCGCTGACTCTCTAGCTCAGAGAATCATCATCTCTGTTTGCTTGCACTATTATAGCAGCATCCTAATTGTTCCTTACCTCAAAAATCTCCCTACTCCAATCACCCTCCACACAGCTGCTAAAATTATTTTCCTAAAGAGCAGGTCTGACTTTTCACTCTCCTAATCAATAAATGCCAATGGCTCCCTATTATCTTTAGGATCAAAAACTCTCTGTTTGGCTTTAAAACCCTTTATTGGGACTGCTAGGTGGGTAGAGCGCCTAACCTGGAGTCAGGAGGACCTGAATTCAAATCCAGCCTCAGACACTTATTAGCTGTGTGACCCTGGACAAATCAGTTAACCCTGACTGCCTCCAAAACAAAACAAACCCTAAACCAAACAAACCAAAAAACCCCTTTAACTACCTCTCTAACTTTGTTAGACGTCCCTTTCCGACATCTGAAATTGAAGAAGATTGGCCTCGTCTCTGTCTCCTGCCTAACACTCCATCCTCCTTCCCCATACCTTAACACTGGCCATCCCCATGCTTGAAATGGACTCTTTTCTCACCTCTGTCTCTGAGAATCCATTATTTCCTTCAAAACTCATTTCAAATACCTCCTTTTACAAGAAGCTTTTTCTGATCCTCCCAGCAGCTAGTGTCCTCCTCCCTGCAAATTATTGTGAACTTATTTTGAATATATTTTTAGTGTAAATGTTTAGTGTAAATGATAGGATATAAGCTCCTCGAGGACATGAAATGTTTGATTTTTATCTTTGTTTTCCCCAGTTCCTGACACATAATAGACATTTAATACATGTCTGTTGATTGATTTGATTTAAGTGTAATTATAAGGCAGCGAGGCAGTGCAATGGATTGAGAGCCAGGCCTGGAGTCAGGAAGACCTAAATTCAAATCTGGCCTCAGAACACAGTTGTGTGGCCCTGGGCAAGTCACTTAACCCTGTTTGCCTCAGGTTTCTCATCTGTAAAATGAGCTGGAGAAGGAAATGGCAAACCACTCCATTATCTTTGCCAAGAAAATCCCAAATGGGGTCACGAAGGGTTGAACAAGACTGAAAACAACTCAACAACAACAACAAAACATAATTATAATACAAATTAGAAGGTAAAAGTTCACTAAAGGAAGAACAAAGTGCTTCCTAGGTCAAAGAGAAAAAGAAGCCTGGAGTCAAAAGCACTGGATCTGGAGTCAGAGGATCTGGATTACTACTTACCTATATTATACTGAGCAAGTCATATAATCACTGTGCATTGGCTTTCTCATCTGTTACATAAATTTGGATTGGATCAAAGGATCATAGCCCTCAGAGGCCATCAAGTCTAATCCAATCTAATCCAAGCAACATTTATTCAATTCCTGCTTGTACCAGGCACTGTGCTAAGCATCAGGGACAAAATTAGTAAAAAAGAAAGACAGTCCCTGCCTTCAAGGAGTTTACAGTCCAAAGAGGGAGAAAACGCACAAAAGGAAGCTGGAAAGGGGGAGGGAGAAGAGGGACACCAAGGGGTACCTGACCCAAGGCATCTTGTCTCAAGGAGTAGACACCAGGCAGGGCAGCAGACGTAAGGTAGAGCAAGGTGAGAATCTAGTTTCTCCCTTCCATAAAGGAAGAGACTGTTTAGAGATGTTTAGAGATAAGATCACCACACTGAAAAGAATGTGAAGTTAAGAACACCTGTCCTAGAGGGTCTGGAGAGGAACTGAAGGCAGGTCAGGAGGTCAGGAATGCTGCAGCAGGCTTATCCCTTGGACCCTCCAGTACAGGTCCTAAATGCCAGAGCCTCACTATACAAGGGCACAAAGGAGAAACCAAAGATGCTGGTCTACCAGACTAGTTGAGGATTCCTCAATTCCCCTTCCTTTATGGGAGGAGTTTGGTAAGGGCCCTCCAACCCTCCAAAAAGAGGGGAGAGGAGGCTGAAGGAGAGGGTGTCAAGGATTGTGTTATCAAGTGTGGTGGACAGATTAGAAGTGATGAGCTTATTCTGAAAGGCGCCTCTTGTTCTACAGAGTTGAAACCAGGTAGGGTTGTTGTGGTTGTCGGGTAGCAGATGTCATTGGGCCTCTTGCAGAACAAAGAACTGACAACAACAAACAGATGCAAAGTGGAGTCCAACAGTTTCATTTTGCAGATGAGGAAAGAAGTAGGTGAAGTGGTTTGCCCTAGGTCTCTTCTTGTTCTCCATAACCCTACTTCTTCCTGCTTTAGGAGGCAGAGGTAAAGTGAGGATACAATTGAAAGGCTTTCTGGAGGAGATGGTATTTGAGTTGAGCAGAGAATAGTTCAGCTTATCCAAAGCATAAGGTATATAAAGGGGAGTAGTGGGAGATAATGTTAGAATGGTAGGCTACAGCCAAATCATGGAGGGCCTTAAATGCAGTGAAAAAGATACCATGACAGAAAGAGGAGAAGTACATGAGAGAAGAGGGGGTATGCCAAAAAGAAGATGGCAATTTACGTTTCTAAGGCATGTGAAAGGGAGAGGAAGGAGTTTTGAAGTAAGAAAAGAGAAAGAAATGAAGAAGAGTAAAAGTGAAGAAAAGGCAAAAGAATTCTTGGAAATGCACTTGAAGGTAAAGAATTTGCTGATAAAGCCACTGACAACTGGTGCTTCTGAATGACGATGATGAGACAGCATATCAAAACCTATGGGATACTGCAAAAGCAGTGATCAGAGGAAAATTTATATCTCCAAATGCTTACATCAATAAAATAGAGAAAGAGCAGACCAATGAACTGGGTGTGCAGTTAAAAAAAAAAACAAGAATAAAATTGAAAACCCCCAATTAAACATTAAATTGGAAATTCTAAAAATTAAAAATTCTAAAAAATTAATAAAACTGAGTGTGGAAAAAAATGAATCAATAAATAAAATTAGGAGTTGGCTTTACTAAAAAAATAAAATAGATAAATCATTGGTTAATTTGATTTTTTTAAAAGAAGAAAACCAAATCACTAGTATTAAAAATGAAAAAGGTGACTATAGAAAAGTTTCTTTCCTTCAAGGCTCCTTATCTCCCTGGATGTCAGCTGTTAAGACCAATCTCCCTTATAATAGGTATAACATTTGCTGATACCCAGATCTCAAATAACAGCCAATGCCACAATGAGATGGATTCTGTCATCCCAAAGCTGTGAGATCTGGCCTACACGTCTACATTCTCCATATGGATTCTGGCTTTTCAAAGGCCAGAATACCCTACCCCACTCCCACTCTGCCTTTAGTTCAGTTCATTAATGAGAACATTTTGTGTTTGTATACCTTATACTTTTTTCCAAAGCATTTTCACACACATCATTTTATTTGATCCTCATAACCACTCTTTGACATATGTATTATCATTCTCAGAAGAAAACTGGATCAGCAAGGTTAAATATCTTGCTCAAGGTGATACTCAAGGAATCCTAACCCCTAGTTCAGTGTTATTTCCACACTACCATACTGTTTAGAGGTGAGACCACCACACTGGAAAGAATGTGAACTTAAGAACACCTGTCCTAGAGGGTCTGGAGAGGGACTGGAGGGAGGTCAAGAGCTCAGGTATGCAGCAGCAGGCTTATCCCTTGGACTCTCCAGCATAAGTCCTAAATGCTATAGCCCCACTGTACAAGAGTACAAGAGAGAAACCACGAAAGATACTCATTTACCAGACTAGTTGAGGATTAATAGAGTATTTCTTAACTAATTTAGAATTGTATTTTTAAAAACCTGACTAAAATATCTTATCCAATTACCTTAGGCACACTCCCAAAAGTGATTAAAGAAAATTCCCATTTATATCAAAATATTCAAAAGAAACACTTCTTGTGATAGCAAAGAACTTAAAAAAAAAGATGATGATGATGATGATGCCCACTGACTAGAGAAGGTGAAACAAGCTGTAGTATATGAAGGTAATAAAATATTACTGTACCAGAAGAACAATAAATATGAAAAAAGAATTCCAAGAAGCAGGGGAAGATTTACAAAGGGAAATAAGCAAAATTAGGTAAACAAAATTGTGAGAAGGTCTATAACACTGTACATAGGAAATAACAACCGTAATTGCTATTTCAAACCAAACAAAAACAAAACTGAAAACTGTAATTATAATGACCAATCCCAGGGAAGGGATGAGAAAATATAACTCCCTCCCTCTTAGTAGAGGTGGACGACTATGTTTAGTGAACACTACACACAGTCAGTCGTGTGTTGATTAATTTGCTTGAATTTTTTTTCTTCTTAAAATAGTAATTTGTTATAAGTGGACTGTTCATTATACAGGAGGAGGGGGAAAAGGTATACATTAGAAATAAATATGATGTAAAAACAAAAGAAATCAGTATTTCTTTAAAAGACTGCTACCTAATCTTTTTCCCCCCAGTGTGTGATATCCCTCTGAATTTGATTACACTGAAGGAACTATCATCCCCAGCCTCTCTCTGTCCAGCCTAATTACAATCGGGCTGGAGTTAAGAAATCAGGGTTCATAGTGCAGCTCCTATATTTACTATTTCTGTGACCATGCTCACCTAATTTCTCTAAACCTCAGTTTCCTTTTCTGCAAAAGGAAGATGGTAATAATAGCTGACTTTTAAATAGTATCTATATACTATCTCATTTGGTCCTCAAACACAACTTTGGGAGGTAGTTACTATTATTATCTCCATGACAGATGAGAAAACTGAAGCTCAGAAGGTTAAATGACTTACCCAAGGTCACACAGTTAATAAGTACTTGATTCAGGATTCAAACTCCTGCCTTCCAGATTCCCAGTCAGGCACTGCATCCTCTGAGTTATATGCTGCTTACCTTACAGGCTTCTTATGAGAAAAGTGCTCTGCAAACCTAATGAACTGATGTTGTAATTGTTCATTCACATCCCTTTATCTCTAATCACAGACTTCACCACACACGTATATGCTAATACACACTTCAGACATCCTTCCTCTTGGATGGTTATTATTGTCACCATTATACTTAAAAGCTGATTGATGAGGGCTAATTTCCAAGGACTTATTAAAGTCTAAGAATCCACGTGGTGGATTAAGACACATCGTGAGTGTTGCTTGCTTGTTCATTTCCTAATCTTTATTTTTTAGGAGATATAACTACATTCTTAGAAGTAATGGGTGGTTATTTAGGTTACACTACAAAAGAAAAAAGTAAAAAGACAAAAATTAGGAAGAATTAAATTATGGCTAATGCCAAAGAGAAAGGAAATTAGGATTTAAACATAGGAGCATAGATTCAAGACCTAGAAGGGACTTTAAAGGTCATTTAAGACAAGCCCCTCATTTTGCAGATAAGGAAACAGATCCACAGAGGTGCAGGTAGTAGCAACTCAATTTCTCTGACAGCAATTCTTGCTAGGGGAAATTTAAGTCCTGAATAAAAAAAATAGGAAAGCACATTGAAGATGAATACAGAAGGGAACTGGGGCTGGGGTTTAACACCAAAGAATGTCAAGGTTGAAGAGGAGATCTGAGCAGCCCAAGTTTGGGCTAAACAGTTCTAAACCAAGCTGCGCCAGTAAAGACAGGCTGAAGACATCACAACAATAACGACTCATGATGTGGATCCAGCCTTGAGAACTAGAGTCCTTTCCAGTGCAAGTGTCTAAGCACAGCTGTAAGGCAGAGAGAGCTGTTCTCTCCCCATCTGACACACAGTAAGGAACCCAGGAAAACCCATTTGGTTCATAAGGGGCAGAGTTCCAAGAGGGGAATCCATGAGTTCTGGCCCCATCTGGCCTACTGCCATCAGACAAAAGAGGAAAGAAAAACCAGGCGATGGCCAAGAGAAGGATAAACACCTGAGAGAGGGAGGGAGTTGGAAATGGCCTGGGCATGAATTAGCTCTGCCTCTCCAAAAGAGGAAGAAGCAGCTCTCTCTTCTCTCCCACTTTGGCCTCCCCAGAGAAGGGGAAATGACTTGCTTAATATCATACCCAGTTCCTCTGAATTCAAATGCTAGCTCTCATTCCATGATGCTTCCCCACACCTGCATGAAGCTAATTTCAACAAATATTTATTAAGCTCCTCCTACGTGCACAGCACTGTGCTGGACACTGAGTCACGCACAAAATTTAGATAAAACATTGTTTCTTCCATCGTGGAGCTTACAGTCTAGTAGGGAAATATGAAACAATACAAATACCCATAATACAAAATAATACCTGATAAATACAATGGAGAGGTACAAGCAAAGTGTCATATGATGTGCAAGGGGGAGGGTAGTGGCAATAGCAGCTGGGGGATTAGAAGAGGTTTCCTGGAGGAAGTAGCTTTTACATTAAACTGAAGAATGGGTAGGAATTCAACAGGCAGAGAAGGAAAGGAGGCATTCTAAATAGAGGGAATGGAGTAAATAAAGTAGGAAAGTGCAATATGTGAATAGGGGTGGTAAGTGGTTCCACGTGGCTAAACTAAGTAAGTCTAGAGAAATAAGGTGATGCTGGATTGTAGAGGGCCTTGAATATCAGATAGTAGATGAGTTTGAATTTTATTCAGGGGCAATAGGGAGCTATCTACCAGAGGACTTTGAGCAGATAAGTGATAATGAGCAAATTACAAGTCTGGCAACAATAGGAAAGATGGTTTGGAGCGAGGTGAAAATAGGGGCAAGAAGACATACTAGAATTTTTTTCAGTAGACAAGGAAGATGGTAATTGGAGTACCTGTGCTAGAATGAGAGCAGCAATAAAAGAGAGAAGGGAAAGGATTCCAGAAATGTTGCAGATGTAGAATCCATACCAAGTGCTACTCTGTTGTGTCATTGTAGTGTGATGGTGACTTTGGATGCTCAAAGACTGTGCCAATGGAGCCCAAGTTGTCAAAGTTTATGACAATATGGAATGGCAAAGGACCAGCATAGCCAGATAAAAAGGTTCATCACTAGTAGATTGGTTACTAAGTCAGAGGAGAGAAGGTAAGACATTGAGCTGTAACATAAGGGACTTTACAGTCATCTAGTCTAAAACCTTCATTTTATAAATGACAAAACCAAGGTCCTGAGAGGCTGAGTTGACCAAGGCCACACAGGTAGAAAGTAGCCGCATCGGGATTTGAGCCCAAGTCCTCTGACAGAATCCAGTGTTCTTTCTACCATACCATAATGTGGCAGAAAAGGGAGAACAAAGTGCTAAAAGTAAAAAATTTTTTAAAAAACTCTCAGTTTTAGACCATTTATAAACATTAACCTAACTGTTGGTAGTCCAAATGTGACATCCTTGCCCAATAACTGAGCCAACATACTACTAGAGGAGGAACCGATTCATATCAGTGTTGCATTCTCACCAAATGAAGTCAGAAGTTATAAGAAAGTTGAAGCTAAATGAGAGGATGGCTCTTTGAAGGGCAGATAAGGGAAATGGCAGAATTGGTTTCCTCAGGCAGGCAAAAGAAAGAGGACACTTGGTCATCTCACCTCATGATAACCATAAGCAAAAAAACCACCATGAAGAATATCTATCACAGAGGATGAGGTCAAGAAATTCTATGAACAGCTCCATAAAATTTAGACAAAGTTACCCTGTGTAGACCTTAATACATGAGGTTGTGGATAGAGTGCTAGACTTGCAGTCAGGAAGACCTGAGTTCAAATCCTAGATATTTAATAGCTGTGTGACTCTGGATAAGTCACTTAACCTCCATTTGCTTCAGTTTCTTCATCTGTAAAATGGGGCAATAAATTAAGTACACCCATCTCCCAGGATTGTGAGGATGAAATGAGATATTTGTAAAGTGCTTTGTAAGCTTTAAAATGTTATATAAATACTAGTTATGATGATGATTATTCTCAATAACTTCAATCCAAAACTATACATAGAGGCTGAAATATTTTGCAAAATATTGAAGCCAAGTGCTTGCAGACTATATAGAAGCTCCATATCAACATACTTTCTAGAAGGGAATGAACAAGTGATGAATGTGGCAAGAACTGAGCATCACAAAAAAAAATGAAACTGACTGTATTTTAACATACTGGAATCAAGTGGTTACCGATGTATCAGTCATTTACAAATCAGTAGTCTGTATATGGTCAGATCACTGACTTGTAACAGCAAAGATGGAAATCAATACTATATCTGCTAAAGGAACAAAGATGAGAAGATGTGTGTTGCTACAAATTTTTTTTTTAAAAAAAGCTATTGTGGCTCACAAATGACAAATGATAAAGGAAATAACCACCATTTCCTATATAAGTTTACCTGATATGAAATTATCACCACAATAAAAAGCCCCCAAAGCCCCAAAACCGTCTCAACTATGAAACACTTGTTTTCCTTGTCAAGTAGAAGTACTGCAACTAAGAACAACACTAGTTTCAAATACAAACTCATTTGCAATAACTTTGGGAAAGAATGATAAAAAATTGTTGTATGAGCAGATAAACTGGTCTTACGACAGTCAACACTTAACACCTGTATTCTGCTTGTAACACTCAAATTATCCCAGTAAGTCATTTATCCAGACATTTTCCATCTTCAATGACTAGGGTTGAGTTATTGTTATCGTTCAGTTATGTCTGACTCTACGTGACCCCATTTGGGGTTTTCTTGGCCAAGATACTAGAGTGGTTTGCCATTTCCTTCTGCAGCTCATTTTACAGATGAAGAAATGGAGGCAAATATGGTTGAGTGATTTACTCAGTGTCACACAGCTAATAAACGTCTGAGGCCAGATTTGAATTTAGGAAAATGAGTCTTCCTGACTCCAAGCCTGGCACTCTATCCACTTTGCCACCTAGTTGCCCTCTAGGGTGGTCAGAGTTGCCCTGAGAACCTTCAACACCCATGGAATTAATTGTGTCAAAAAATGAGTAACAAAACATTTGAAACAACTGCATGATTAACATTGCCTTAAATAGGATTATAAGAATTTATTTCCATTGAATTTTAATTAAACTGCTTAGCCAATATTTTGTGGAGCCATCATTAACATTGTTAATTTTCCATTGTTTTTACTTCTCCCTGAACTTATGTGTTGCAATTCTGTCATTCGTTTCAGAAAATCTCCTATTATAGAGACTGTCACTGTCTTCCATTTTAAATCCATTCATTTCTCATTAGATATGAATTTCTTTAATGACTTATATTTCCAACTTTTATCTCTTTAATATTTTCACTAAGTTATTTGATTGCTCTTATGAGCCAGGTTCTTGGAGTTTGCTCCATTATTGTTTTAAGAGGCCTTGCAGAATTTGTGATATTTTCACTTTACTGAGAGGATTCTGACTCAGTTTCCTTTGTTGTGAAATACTTGTCCTTTTAAATGGCTATTTTCTTCCAATTGTTCATTCTTCCTCCTCAGTCATCTTTTTTTCCTATCCTTATCAACCTCATTTCTAATTTATCTCTCCTTGCTACAAATGTGTTTCTGACCTCCAAGCCTTTTTATTCTGAAGATTCAGCATTGTCATGCCCCTCACCCAGCCCTTGATGCCTTCTCACTGTTTGTCTAAGATCACTAGAGTCAGACAAGGTCACTCAGATGATGAGGTGACCAGGGGGGACATTACTACAGGGAAACTCAAAATGACCAACATAGTTAAGCCTATTATCTGCCTTTGCCAGTCACACTCTTCTGGGCTCCACCTTCCTCTCCAAAAGTGAAGTGTTTGGGAGCTGGTCTTAAAGAGGTAGGAAGAAGGTCTTACATGACACTGATGAGAAGGGTAAAAGTAACAAGTCTTTGAATCTCTTTTCTACCTTTCTTTCATTCCTTCTACTGGCTATCTTGTTTCCTCTTGTGCTGATTAAACAGTAATTAAACTTGTAATCAGTGGTGATTTTCTTCTCTAAAATCTGAATTTTCTGCTTTATAAGGCTCTTATATTTTTTAGTATGGGAAGGCTGTCCCTAACACATTAAGTACTCTCCTACTTTTCCCATCCCTATAGAGTAGAGTAATGATAACAATAAATATTTCTACCATGCTTTATTGTTTACAAAGCACTCTCCTCCCAATATTCTTACGAGGTATTATCTTGATTTGACAGGTGATGAAACTGAGATTTGATCCTAGTCACAAAACTAGTAAATGTCTGAGGTGGCTGGTCCTGGTAAGGTGGAAAATAAGTGGGTCGGACAAGATGGCCTCTGGGGTCCTTTCTAAGCTTCATATCTCTGATCCTAGGAAGCTATGATTCCTATTCCAATATTCTTCCCATTACAGTACACTGCCCCCTTATCCTCAGGGAAAATAAGGGAGAGTACAGCCACTGGACACAGGATTCTCAATAAACCCTAATGCTTAAGAGTTGTTGTGGAGGGAAATCACCTTCAACTCCTTCCAAAGGAAGAAAGCAGGAAGAAGGGAAGAGAGAGAGACCCAACCTTTTGAGTTTAAGAAAACCTATCCTAGCACTTAGCACAGCTTCTGGCACATAATATGTGCTTAATAAGTGCTTACTGACTGAGACTGACGTAATGCTATGAATTCCCCTCCCTCGCAAAGCTGTGGGGTATACTAGAGAGTAAAGAAAGCAGCAGCATTATTCAGTGAAACAAAGTGTAGAATTCTGGGATTCTGTCAGGGCCACAGAGTGACTAGAATCTGAGGATAATATCCAGGAGCCTCTCCTGCGTTTTCAGTTCAGCTCGACAATATTCATTAAATGTATACTACGCGCACAGTGCCACGCTTGTTGGAGAAATGTAGACATTCAAGCATCTCTGCTTTTTATCATGTTTGTATATCAGACCTGAAAACAAATAGGGACGTTATCTGATCTGGTCACCCACCAGGTACTGGGATTTATGAAGCCTAATGAAGGTGACTTGGTAAAGCCAGACTGGAGGTGTACCAACTTGTTCCTGAGGCAGGGAAGGTACATGGATAGGGAACTCATTAACATCAGTATAATTATCAGAGAAAGTAGATTTGGAGACTACCATGCGACACTTCTAAATAGTGCCATTTAATGGCAAAATAAAATATGGGGTGACAAAGGTCTGAGACATAAGAGTTAGTCCCTAGCTCCAGACTGTTGATAAAAATAGAATCTCAGAATCGAGTCAGAAGCAGCTTTAAAGGTTGTCCAGTCTTGTCTCCTACCCAATCCAGAAATTTCATCATTAATACTCCCGACTCACAAAAATTACTCATAAAAGATTTTGCTAACATCACCTTGCATTTTTAATGCTTTATACTTTTCGTAACACTTTCACATACATCATTTCATTCAGTCATCACCAGTCCTGGCTCCAGCACTCACAAGCTAAATGACTCATCAGAAAAGCATGTGTCTCTAGGTTTCAGTTTCTATACTTGTAAAATTTTGGGACCGTACTAGATAATTTTTAATATCCAGCTTTTACTTCAAAATCTTATCATCACAACAAATAAATAAGGTCTCGCTTTTTGACATATAGGAAAATTAAAGCATTAATTTACTTGAAAAAAATCACATAGTCTTTCAGCATTTGGTTGGGACTAGAATTCAGATTTGTCTTCAATATTCTTTCCAGTAGGCAATATTATATTCATGGAGATATTAGAATGCAGTGAACAGATGTCAAGGAACACACTTTCTTTTCTTCTTCTTCTTTTTTTTTGGTGTCAAATGGGGTTAAATGATTTGCCCAGGGTCACACAGCTAGTAATTGTTTGAGGCTGGATTTGAACTCATGAAGATGAGTCTTCCTGATTCCAAGCCCAGTGCTCTATTCACTACACTACCTAGCTGCCCCTTGGCATTAGAGGACTTGCACTGAAATCCTAGCTCTGTCACTTATTCCCAGTATCATCTTGGGCAAATAACTTAATGTTATTTTCTTCATGTGTAAAATGAAAGGATTGGGCTACAAAGCAGTTCTATGACTTTTAATTGGGAATGGCTAAACAAACTATTACAGGTCCTGGCTGAATGGCTGTAATGAAATATTATTATGGTGTACAAAGTGATATGAGGAATTCAGGGAAACTTGGGAACACTTTTTAAACTGATGCAGACTGACGTGAGAAGAACCAGAACAGCAAATTATGCATTAATCACAATTATGAAAAGGAAAAAAATGTTGAGAGACATCATAATTCTGATTAATGCCATGACTAATTGTTACTTCAATGAAACATGCTTCCTTCTTGGCAGAAAGTATAGATGCAGAATAATGCAGAGGCTGGCACAACTAGTCAATGTGAAATTTCTTTTGCTAAGCTATACTTCATCATTGTGAGGAAGAATCCTATTGCAGGGGAGCCATTAAGAATGTTAGGGAGTGATATTTTATGTCACTAGGGAGTGATATAAAAAAGAGAATCAATAATATATTCATTCAAAATTAAATGAAAACCAAATAAAATTTAAAACAAAAACAAAATCCTTCCAAGAAGCTTTCAAGCAATTAAAGTCTCGGTATATATCGTAAACACTGCTACCCAAAACATCTCAAAATGACAACCCCATTCCACCTCTAGAGAATCTCTGTTATCTTTTCAACTCAGGTGACCCACTTCTCCTGCCTTCAGTAGAGCAGTCTGAGTCCTGTGATTTCATGATACTGAGAAAAATCATTTCCAGACTGCTGCAGATGCTTCCATTCATATCAGATTTCTCTAAAAGATGGGACAGAATATCCAGAATAGTTCCTCTAAATGTCAAACTCCATCAGTGGATTTTAACCTTCATTACATGTAAATAAAAGATGTATCTCAAAAAACGATAGCAAATTAGAACCAGAAGAAATCCCCAATTTACAGATGAGGAAACCATGGCCTAAAGACAGGAAGTGATTTACTCATACCACTCTTTATATTGTCTTCTTACTCACATTCCAAACCAACATCGTGCCTTAAGCAAATTAGGTAAAATATTATTCCAATGTTTTGAATCTGATAGTTTGATATTTCACAGAAACAGAGAATTTCATAGTTAGAAGGAAGCTCAGAGACCATCTAGTCCCATATACACTTAATCAGATGATATTTTGAATCTGATAAAGTTACCAAATTCAAATATTAAATTTTGTTAAATTTACATTTAAATGCTTTCAAAACATTTACAAAGAAGAGGCTTGGAAACAGTACAATCAACAAATTTTGGCTATGTTCCCCAGAAACCTTTGTTTCATGGAAAATTTTAAAGACCTAAGTATTATGTACAGCATTAACTAGGGTGGGATGGCTTTGGCTTTGGCTTAAATGCTATCATGGGAAAACATGTGTACACAAGACAGTGTCTACACTAAAAATGCAAAGTTTCCGCAGGGCAGGCCTGCACTTCCTCCATGCAGTAGTCCAGACAGAGAACACTCTCCCTACACCTAGGTGGCACAGTGGATACAGCTCTGGGCCTAAAGTCAGGAAGATCTGAGTTCAAATCCAGCCTCAAACACTTCCTAGCTGTGTGGCAGGGGCAAGTCATAATGTTCACCTAAGTTTCGTCACCTGTAAAATGAGGATAATAAAGGACCTACCTTGCAGGGTTGTTGTGAGGACCAAACAAGATAATATCAAATGAGATAATAAAGCATTTAGCACAGTGTTTGACACATAATAGTTATCATATAAAAGTTTATTCTTTTCTCATTCTTCTCCCTTTCCACATTGGTCCCCCCTGGCCCATGCCATTAAGGGAATCATAAGATTTAAGAGCTGGAAGTGACTTTAGAGATTATCAAATCCAGCCCCTTTATTTTACAGATGAAGAAACTGAGGCCTACAGAAGTTAACAATCTTGACCAATGTAAGGGAAGGTCTTCCTGATTCCAAATCCAGGAGTCCAGATAGCCTTTAAAGAGAAGGCTGGTGCTAGGAGAGAATGAGAGGAGCATCACTGACCTGCAGGAGAGGAAGGGAAGGGCTGAGACACCTCCTCTCCGAGTAAAGATGTAACTGTGTTTGGATTGTCCTGGTAGGGCCCACCCATGCCTCCATCAGACTCCCATCCATATTTCTGAACTGAACTCATCTCAGGTGCTGCGATTGATTGTTACAGTTCTGGTATTATGTCCTAAATTTCTCCAAGATGAAACACAAATAAGGTAAAGCAAGATTGAAAAAATAATAATAAAATGACTAATTGGTGGTATTCAAGAGAAAATTCAGATTAAGACTTCATAGCACTGTAATCAGCACTGCTGACACCAGGCTTGTTCTTCCTTGTACAGTCTATGTGGATTTGAGAAACTCCAGTCACTTAAATGCTAATTTGTCTGCTTTGGCTTAAGGAAACCATGGGAACCAACAGATAATCAAAGGTTTAGGGAGAACCAAAAAAAGAGAGAAATGCAAAGTGTCAACGATGAGGCACCCCAAAAAAGATAAGACTCAATTGATCTCTAGTAACCAATGTCAGACTGGGGTCACACAGAGAGAACTAAGAAAAGACTTGTGCAATGGTTGCTATCGTGGCCCTGTGTCCTACTGTATCTGACAACATATTACACTATTACGGATGCCAAGCAGCGTTTAAGACAGGAGTTTTGCATCGATTACACATTGATTCTGACATTTATTTTCCTTCTGGGGTCATACATGAAGGAAGCTGAGAAACAGGCCAGAGAATTAAGTATTTCTGCTCACTTGAGCGTTAAGAATGCTATTTAAACCACTATGATGAAATCATTGACCCTATCAAAAGTTTGAGGAAAAGATTAACCATTTAGCACTTCCAGTTTTCAGCGGAAATGTGGATTTTGTATTTCCAAAGAAATGAACACAAATGACTCATTACATATAAAATACCAATATCCCTATGGAGCATGTTGAAGTGCGGAGTTTAGTTTCCCTGGAGTTTACTATATTCCCAATATGGGCATGGGTCTCTCACAAAGGCTGCACAGCACTGTTCATTGTTTTTTAAAAATGTAAATGAAATCACAAATCCATCAAAGAATGGAAATATCTTTGACCAGTTTATTAGAACCATCGTGGTCAATTTAATTAGCCCAAAGTTGAATGAAATAAAAGGCAAAAGAGGATAGATGATGAAATCTTCCTCCCTAGGCTGAAGTGGGGTGGAAGGGAGCATGGTAGATTACAACTGCCAAATGTGACAGATCCCAACAGATGTTTTTGTTTGAATGGTTTTTGTTTGTTTGTTTGTGACAAGGGAAGGTTCTAGGATTGGAGCATATTTTGTATCAGAAAATTATCGTGACATAAAAACCATAAACATATCAATAGAACTTTAAAAAAAATTTCTAAAGGAAAAAGCTGTGGTGGAGTAGAAGAATCAGCAGCAGCTTTGGGTACCCTGAGCCAATCAATCGACAGCTATTTACTGAAAACCCATTATGTTCTCAGCACTGAACTAGGTGGTTCAGGAGATCCTTAAAATATACATGAGCATCTGTCTTTGAATGATTACCATCTAGTTGGAATGACAAGAAACACATACTGATGAAGTGGATAGTGTTGGGCTTAGAGTCGGGAAGAACTGACTTTGAAGCCCGCTTTAGACATTTACTAGTTGTATGACCCTGGGCAAGTCACTTAACCTGTCTCTCACCTCAGTTTCTTCATCTGTAAAATGGAAATAATAACACCCACCTCAGAGAGTTATCAAGATCAAATTTATATATATATATAATATATATATATATATATGTATACATACATACACACATATACACATGTATATATTATCTTATTTGATCTCATATATACATATATATACAGTGCTTTGTAAAGGTTAAAGTGCTACATAAATGCTAGCTATCATTATTACATACATGAAATTCATTCATATATCTCATTTGAGATTATATATGATCTCATTTGATCTCATATATATACATATATATACACACATACATATAAATATACAGTGCTTTGTAAAGGTTAAAGTGCTATATAAATGCTAGCTATTATTACATACATGAAATTCATTCAACACACTAAAATGCCTACTATGTGCACTGTGTTAGGTACTAGGGGAGAAATGTTGAATTGGAATTAAAGTTTTGATGAGACATGATCCTTCCCCTTATGGAGTTTACTGCATAGTAGCTAACTAGCTTTCCATCTAAAAGCTAACACTTACAGAATATTTTAAAGTTTTTTTTAAACAAATATTCTCTCATTTGATCCTCACAATAAACCTGTGAAATAGATGAATTATTCAATTTACCAAGCATATGTAAAGTAATTGTGGTATCCAAGGCACTGGAAATTCAAAGAAAAACCATTTGGGAGCTTGCATTCTCATTGGGAGGTGGAGAGGTGAGCAGAAGAGAGAGACCATTTACCCAGATAAGCAAATATAATCTAATTTGAGGAGGGATAAAAGAGTGACATCTGGGGGAATTAGGAAAGGCTTCCCATAGGAAATGGTAGCTGAGCTGAGCCTTGAAGGGAATGAAGGATGCTAAG
Organism: Phascolarctos cinereus; assembly: GCF_003287225.1. Lineage (NCBI taxonomy): Eukaryota > Metazoa > Chordata > Mammalia > Diprotodontia > Phascolarctidae > Phascolarctos > Phascolarctos cinereus. The sequence continues at coordinate 194,473,588 of NW_027555514.1, read as the reverse complement.
AGGGGGAGGTGATGCCAAGTGCATTCCAGGCAAAGGGCACAGCTTGAACAAAGGCATGGGGCATGGGGGGAAGGGGAGAGGAAGGGGGAGGGGAATTAAATGACCAGTTCAGGGAATAGCAATGGAAACATAGAGTTTATGAATGTCAATAGGGAGAAGAAGAGTAATGTGCTTCATCACGGCCCTCAGTAGACCTGGTTGTTCAATCAGGGTTCTTAAGTCTTTCAGAGTTGTTGTTCTTTATAATGTTGTTGTTATTATATGAATTGTTCTCCTGATTCTGCTCACTTCAATCTGTGTCTGTTTATACAAGTCTTCCCAATTTTCTCTGAAACCATCCCCTTCATAATTTCTTACAGTATGACAATATCCCATTAATTCACATGCTATAATTTGTTTAGCCATTCTCCAGTTGATGGGCCGCCCTTTGATTTCCAGTTCTTTGCCCCTACAAAATGGGTGGCTACAAATATTTTTATACTTGTGAGTCATTTTCCTCTCTCCTCCAAAAGGAAACTTTTATTTTACAGGGTGGAATATACCACTTCAAAGTACCATCCTTCCTCTAATTTCTACAAAGACTGAACTTTCCAAGGTCTTCCTAGTTGCTCTTCTACCGGCTGAAACAAACTAACCTAACCCTCCCCAAAGCATACGATCATCTAGTCATTCTGGATGGGTGATTTCTCTTAGTTTTGGACTTCAGTTGACTCATCTGTGAAATAGCGATGAGCAACCTCAGTGGAGGCAAGAAAAAGCGTGATTATCTTTTTTTTTTTTTAAATATAGGAGGCTAGCCATAATTGTGTGATAGTGAGTGGGGGAAAACACGTAGTTACTGGATTTAAAAAATGAGATGGTGGGCACCGAAAACCCTCCCTCAGGTGGCTCTAGGGCATTCCCACCCCAGGCCCATCCTTCTCCCCATCCCCATTATGTGGTCTGTACCTGCATGTGGCATTTCTTTCTTGTTCCCTGGAGAGAACTGACAAGAGGTTCCCTTTGGATGTCAGCTTTCTCCCTCCCTCTTGTACTCACTGCCCTTCCCTCCTCCTCATCATTTACTTATTAAACCAATTAGCTTAAATGACTCATATTGCACCCTTGGGCATGGTGCATGGAAAATATTTTATGAAAGAGACTGACTTTCACATAAAAGGAGATTGTTGCTCTCTCTGCCCAGCCTTATTTTTCTCACCAGCCCCTCCCTAGTCAAAGCTTTAGACAACAGAAGGAAATCTAAGCCTCCATGACATACTAGGCTCCCTTACTCCCAGTGAAAAACACAGCCACTCTCAAGGGTCATAAGACAAAGATTTAAAGTTGCAAAAGACTTTATAGTATTTTGTTCAACTGCTTCATTTTATAGAAAAGGAAACTGAAGCCCATGGATATGAAGCATCTTGCCCTAGGTGACAGTAGAAATTAGACAGGAATACTTTTTTAAAAATTAATTAATTAATTTTTAGTTTTCAATATTCACTTCCATAAGCTTTTGAGTTTTAAATTTTCTCCCCCTCCCTTCCCAAGATGGCAATCTGAGATAGGCTGTACATATACATTCCTATTAAACATATTTTCACATTAGTCATGTTGTAAAGAAGAATCAGAACCAATAGGAGGAACCACAAGAAAGAAGAAACTAAACAAAATGGAAGGAAAAAAAGAGCAAATAGTATGCTTTGATCTGCATTCAAACCCCACAGTTCATTCAAACTCCATGGTTCTTTCTCTGGATGTGGATAGCATTTTCCATCATGAGACTTTTGGAAATGCCGTGGATCCTTCCATTGCTGTGAAGAGCCAAGTCTATCAAAGTCAAACATTGCACAATGTGGCTGTTGCTGTGTACAATGTTCTCCTGATTCTGCTCACTTCACTCAGCACCAGTCCATACAAGTCTTTCCAGGTTTTTCTGAAGTCTGCTTGCTCATGATTTCTTATAGCACAATGGTATTCCATTACATTCATATCCTACAACTTGTTCAGCCATTTCCCAATTGATGGGATCCCCCCAATTGACTGGAATACCTTTAATCAGTACCCTTTGCACCACAGCTTACTGACCCTCCCCAAGGTATGTTTTCCATTTACAATTCTCACACATCCAGACAGGTCTCCAAAGATCATGATTTGGGCAAACTAATGCAAAATGTTCAGATGTTCTCTCACCTCCTGTATCAGAAACTTCCTCTTGCCCCCTCATCCCAAAATAGCAACTATTGGCTTCCTATTGTCTCAAGGTTGCTCAAGGCCACCCATGAGCTGGTCCTCTCCAGGTCCCTTTACCAAAATTTGAATTCAGGTTGGCCATCACTGAAATGATGGCCATCACTTTAAGAGGCAGCTAGGTGGTTCAATGGATAGAGTGCTGAGTCTAGAGTTCGTGTCAGTTTCCTTATTTATAGCATGAGCCGGAGAAGGAAATGGCGAATCACTGCACCATCTTTGCCAAGAAAACCTCAAATGGGGTCACAAAGAGTTGGACACAACTGAACAACCACAAAAAAGTAACTTCCTTTTTTTAGGGGCAATTAGATGACACAGTGGATTAGAGTGTCAGGCCTGGAGTCAGGAAGATTCATCTTCCTGAGTTCAAATCTGGCCTCAGTCACTTACTAGCTATATGACCCTGGGCAAGTCACTTCACCCTATTTGCCTTGGTTTCCTCATCTGTAAAATGAGCTGAAGAAGGAAATGGCAAACCACTCCAGTATCTCTGCCAAGAAAACCCCAGATGGGGTCATGGAGAGTCTGACGCAACTGAAACAACTGAACGACAAGAAGTAGTAGGTTAAAACAGGATTTACATTGGGACTTTCTAGCTTTAGTGCTAGGTAAATAAGGAGAGATATAAAAATGGTGGGTTCCCCTTGATCTACTCTGTCATCCAAGATTTTGCCCCTTTCTTGATTACCAGAAAGTTGGCAGGCTGGAGGGGAAGTTCATTTTTGACAAATTGGTCAAAATGTAGCGACTGAACGGCAAGTTTCTAGGAATCCTAAGAGACTCCCAATATAGTCGGAAAGATCCCATTTAGAAGAGCTCATTTCATCCACCCTCCTCATTTTATAGATGCAGCATAAAAGGGATGGATGCTTTGAAAGCAAAAACTTCCCTTCTCTCCTCAAAAGTATTTATTTCAGTACCCATTTGTACATAGCAAATGATGGATACCACTTTTTTGGCCTGAAAGCTTAAGAAATGGACAAACTAATTTTAAACCTGTGTAAAAATAGCTCACATTTCTACAATGGTTTCAGGTTTTAAAATAAAATACAAACTCCTCTGCAAGGCATTCAAAACCCTCCATTATCTGGTTTCAGCCTGCCTTTCCAGGCAGATTGCACGTTATTTCTCTTCACATATTCTACATCACAGCTATATTGACTTACATGCCATTTCTCTCTTTTTTTATGTTTTTACCAGTTACTTATAAAGACAATTTTTAACATTCAATTTGTTAAATTTTTTGTTCCAAATTTTCTCCCTCCCTCCACGACTCCTTGAGACAGTAAGAAATTTGATATAAGTAATACATGTGTAATCATGCAAAACATGTCTCTTACAACTTACTCTCCTCCTATGTACTCTGGGAGCCAGGGACATTGGCTTCCTTTTCCAGGCTCCAGGCATTTTTCACTGGATGTCCCCCATACCTACAACTCTCTCCTCCCTCATTTCCACCTTCTGGATCCTCTGTCTTCTATCAAGTCTAGGCTAAAGTCCCATCTTCCTCAGGAAGCCTTTCCAAGGCCTTTCAATCTTAGTGCCATGCCTCTGATAATTATCTCCAATTTATTCTAGATATCTTAATTGTACATATGAGCTTGCAGGTTGTCTCCCCATCAACCCTTCTCCTGCCCCCTGACCAAGACTGGGAGCACCTTGAGAGCAGAGGTTGTTTTTTGCTTTTCTTTGTATTCCCAGAGCTTAGCACAGTGTTTGGTACCTAAATGCTTATTGACTTGTTGACCTCAGATACAGCAAGGATTCCATCTCCCACCTTTGCACAGTACTCCACGAGTGGAATACATTCCTTCTGCTCTTAGATTCCCTACTCTTCTTCAAAGCTCAGTTCCAGTCTCACCTCCTACACAAGATCTTTCCTGACTTCTACGATTATCTACTGCTAGTAAAAGGTAAGCTCCTTGAGGGCAGGGACTATTGTTTTTTTCTGTTGCATCCCTAGCACCTAGAAGAGTGCCTGGCACATACAAAGTACTTAATAAGTGCTTAATTATTTATTTACTCTTCACAAAACCCTTGCTGTTAGGTATTAAAAGTATTACTACCCCCATTTTATAGATGAGGAAACTGAGGCTCAGAGAAGTCACATGATTATGGAGTCATATAGCTAGGAAGTCTCAAGAATCCTGTGTCAAATCTAACCAGTGTCTTTTGACTCAGAGACATATCTCATTCCATCCATTACGCAAGTAAAATGAAGAGTTAGGAGAGACTGCTCAGCTCTGGAAAGGGAATTTGCCAGAAGGAAAATGCCTTCTTTGTCTGCATCTGAAAATCTAGGGGTGGGATGAGTTGGAAGAAGTCAATTATTATGCCTGTAGTAAGTAGGCCTTTTTGAATGCTTAAGATTCCACATAGGGTAGAGTTCTAGGGCCCTTTTTCTCCCCTGGGTGGTCCAAAATAGAAGTCATAAATAATAAGTCTACATTAAAATTTACCAAAAATGAAACATTTTAAAATGCAGTAATGATAATGATTATAGCCCATATCAAAGTTCTCCCAAACCTTTTTTCTCCCAAAGGCAAATGGAAAAGTGTAGATTAATCGTTCATGTAAAGGCCACTTGGATTGACCTGGAAGTAAGGGATTCACTGGCAAGTTGCCCCAAAGGAATTAACTCTTTGGATGCTTTCTGAATTCCAAATTCCCCTTTTCTGACAAAAAAAAAAATTCAAATTCCTTAAAGCCCTAGCATTCAAGGTCCTTCATAATCCTGCCCCAATTTACCTTTATAGCATTACTTCAACGTACGGTGTAGGGGAAAAGACCTAAGTTTGAAGCACAGGCACTCAGCAGGCATGGGCTGGTTGTTCTGTCACACCTGGGTATACTCAGACTATGATCTAGACATGTCTATGACTTGAAGTCAGAAGCCTTAATGGTCAATGCTACATATTAGTGGTATCCCATTGGGCAAGTCACAAACCACAACTCTGAGAGTTTCAGTTTTCTCATCTGTCTAATGAGGATAATAATATTTACACTGCCTATCATAAGGGTTGCTGGGGGAACCAAATGAGATAATGGGCATGAAATCTTTTATGCACAAAAGTTCTACCCTCATGCATTTGGCAAGTCAATGACCTGTAGCATGGTATAGTAATTTGAAAGGACTTGAATCAGGAGAGACCTAGGTTTGAGTATCACCTCTGACACTAATTGTATGAGCACAGGCAAGTCACTGAGCTTCTCCACACCTCAGTTTCCTCATCTGTAAAGCAGACATAATAATGCTTGAAGTACCTCCATCCCAGAGTTGTTTGGGGGATTCAAATGGGCTACAATATATACGATATTTTGCAATTAAAGCGCTACATAAATGTGAGTTATTATTAAGGGTCAAATGTAAACACTCTTCTTGGCATTGGGTTCTTGAGTTTTATAATAACAATAATAATAATAATTAGTACTTATATAGTGTTTTAAAGTTTGCAAAACATTTTATGGATATTATCTTATTTGATCCTCACAATGACTCTGGGAGGCAGGTGTTATTTTATAGTTGAGGAAATCAAGGTAGATTGAGGTGGAATGATACAACTAGCAATTAAGTAGCTGAGGCTGGATTTGAACTAGGGTCTTCATTCCAGGGTCAGCATTCTACCCACCTGACTGCCAGTTCTTTCAGGCTATGAAAATGGAGAATTGGTTTATGATTTGCCCAATAGGATACCACTAATATGTAGCATTTTTAAAATGGAGAGCCTTGGTAGGTCCTACCATATTATAAAGGTTTCAAGTATTGGACCCAAGACACAAGGACCTGCCCAGCAAAATTTGGAAAAGCCCACTGAAAGTTAGCTATGACGTGATTAATTATTCTGGTCAAGGCTACTCATGAAACTATCTACTAAAGCATGGAGGGATTTCACTCTAAATGAGTAAAGGAAGTACCCACACCAGTGAAACTGTAGATCCTTGAGGTCCTGAAATATTATTATTCCCTTTGATATATTCTACAATCCCGTCCAGCTGACCTTGTCCTTTTCTTAGGACATTTTATTTCTGGAATGAACACCCCACTTCTACCCCGCCCCAATTTGCTTGTTGAAATACTATCCAATCTTCAAAGCCTAGCTCCCTTGCCATCTTCCTCCATTAAGTTTTTTCTGATCCTTTCCAGCTGGAAATAATCTTCCTCTACTCAGCATTCATGGTGTTTTGTTTATATGCCTCCTAAACACTTATTTCTATGTTGTATTGTGCTATTTGTACAAATGGCTTGTTTTGTTCAGTCATTGCAGTCACGTCCAACCCTTCATGACCCCATTTGGGATTTTCTGCCAAAAACATTAGTGTGGTTTGCACTTTCCTTCTCCAGCTCATTTTGCAGATGAGGAAACTGAGGCAAATGGGGTTAAATGACTTGCCCAGGGTCACACAGCTAGTAAGTGTCTGAGACTAGATTTGAACTCAGGAAAATGATTCTTCCTGACTCCAGTTCCAGTACTCTATCCACTGTACCACCTAGCTGCCCCCAATAAACATTTATTAAGCACTTACAATATGCCAGGAATACAAAGACAAAAACAAAACAATCCCTGACTTCAAAGATCTTGCATTCTACTGAGTAGAGTACATATACACAGATAGATAAATACAGAGGATATAAAAAGCAATTTAGAGGGAAAGAAAGCACCAACTGGGGGAATGAGGAAAGATCTCATTCATGTAGGAGATGGCACCTGAGCCATGCTATGAAGGAAACTAAGGATATCTGTGGGCAGCTAGGTGGCACGGTGGATAGAGCACTGACCTCAGAATCGAGAAGACTCATCTTCATGAGTTCAAAAAATGTGGCCTCAGACACTTACTAGCTGTGTAATCCTGGTAAATCACTTATTGCTGTTTGCCTCAGTTTCTTCATCTGTAAAATGAGCTGGAGAAGGAAATGGCAAACCACTCTGGTACCTTCGCCAAGAAAATCCCAAATGAGGTCATGAAGAGTTGGACACGACTGAAATGATTGAACAGCCAAATGGTTTGTTCTGTTTACCCAGTGGACAACAAGATTTTACAGAGTGATAGACCATCAGAATCTTGGAGGCTATTTGGCTCAATCTGTCCTTGGCTTTCTGGATTTTCAACAACTGGTCAGGCAGTTTCTGCCTTAACATGCCCACTGTAGCTTAAAGCAGCCTATCTCACTTTTCAGCTAGCTCTAATCACTGTGAAATTTTTCTTCACAATGAGCCAGCTGGCCTCATTGTAACTTTTCACTCATTTCCCCCCAAAACTACTGCTTATTTATTATTTATTCCAAAAACATTCTGCTTGTATGTTCCAGGCAGCTAGTGATGGCTGATAAATGATAGTGAAAGCCTGAATTAATTTCTTCAAGTGATTTGATTTCCTTGCTGTCCAAGTGACTCTCAAAAGTCTTCTCCAGAACCACAATCTGGAAGCATCGATTCCACAGCACTCTGTTTCCCTTGTAGTCCAACTCTGACAGCCATACATTGCTACTGGAAGAACCATGCCTTTGACTATAGGGACTTTTGCTAGCAAGGTGACGTCTCTGCTTTTTAGTATGCTGTCCAGATTTGCCATAGCTTTCCTTTCAAGGAGCACACATCTTTTAATTTCATGGCTGCAGTCACCATCTGCAGTGATCTTTGAGGCCAAGAATATAAAATCTGACACTGCTTCCATTTCTTCTCCCTCTATTTGCCAGAAGGTGATGGGACCAGTTGCCAAGATCTTGTTTTTTTTCATGTTAAGTTTCAAGCCAGCTTTTATACTCTCCTCATCAAGAGGCTTCTTAATTCCTCTTCACTTTCTGCAATCAGAGTGGTATCATCTGCATATCTGAGATTGTTAATATTTCTCCTTAATCCTGGCTTTTGATTTATCCAGCCTGCATTTTGCATGATGTACTCTGTACATAAATTAAATAAATAAAGTAACAACGTACAGCCTTGTCATACTCCTTTTCCAATCTTAAACCAGTTTTTTTCCATGTTTGATTCTAACTGCTGCTTCTTGGCCCACATATAGGTTCCTAAGGAGACAAGTAAGATGATCTGGCACTCCCATCTCTTTGAGGACTTGCCACATTTTGTTGTAATCCACACAGTCAAAGGCTTTAGTGTAGTCAATGAAGCAGAAGTAGATTATTTTTTTCTGGAATTCCCTTGCTTTCTCCATAATCCAGCAAATGTTGACAGTTTGGTCTCTAGTTCCTCTGCCTATTCAAAAACCAGCCTGATCTTCTGGTAAAATCCTCTGTTTGGCCTTTAAAGCCCTTCATAACGTGTTCCTTTCTAAGTACGCTGTAATCCAATGGCCCTGGCCTCCCTGCTATTATATTACGGCCTCCCCGTATAACACCATGCTATACACATGACGCTCTTGGTGGATCACTGGTCTTGGTGTTAGGAAGATATGTTCGAATCTTGTCTCAGGCACTTACTAGCTGTATAACCCTGGTCAAGTCACTTGATCTTTCTGGGCCTCAGTTTCCTCACCTGTAAAATAAGGGAGTTGGACTTGACCTCAAAAGTCCCTTCCAGCTCCAGCTCTACGATCCTATAATCTGTAATTGAAGGGAGCAAAGAAGAGATCTAAGTGTTCTACTGATATTGAATGAGAGTAAGAAACTAACAGCTAGGGGGATGCATATACTCCAAGGAGATCAAAGATAGAAAGGTCCCATATGGTCCGTTGGGCAATGGGCTAAACAAACTGCTGCATGTGTTCATGATGGAATATTTCTCTGCTCTAAGAAATGATGAGCTTGATGATTTTAGAAAAACATGGAAAGACTTGCATGAAATAATGAAGAGCAAAATGAGCAGAATCAAGAGAATGTTGTATACAGTAACAACAATATTGTTTTAAGAACAACTTTGAGCGACCAACTCATTCTGACTATTACAAATACCCACATTAACTGGAAAGGTCTTATGAAGGAAGATGCTGTTTGCATCCAGAGAAGGAACTCACACACACAAATACACACACACACACACACATACACACACATATAATACACATATTTGTGTGTAATGGGGGGAGGAACAAAAAAGAAAATTACTACTTCGTAGTATATTTAAAAGGAATAGTAAAGGGGGCAGCTACGTGGCACAGTGGATAGAGCACAGGCCCTGGATTCAGGAGGACCTGAGTTCAACTCTGGTCTCAGACACATAACACTTACTAGCTGTGTGACCTTGGGCAAGTCACTTGACCTCATTGTCTAACCAAAAAAAAAAAACAAAACAAAGGAATAGTAAGTTGTACAAGTTGCAGTTTCAGGTACAATCTTCTTTTTTTCTTTTACACTTTGTTATGGAAATGCTTGTTTTATTTCTTAAGTTCCGAATTTTTTTTTTAAATGAAAGAAAAGGGGGCAGCTAGGTGGCGCAGTGGATAGAGCACTGGCCCTGAAGTCAGGAGGACCTGAGTTCAAATCCGACCTCAGACCAAACACTTGACACTTACTAGCTGTGTGACCCTGGGGAAGTCACTTAACCCCAATTGCCTAAAAAAATGAAGAAGAAGAAGAAGAAGAAGAAGAAGAAGAAGAAGAAGAAGAAGAAGAAGAAGAAGAAGAAGAAGAAGAAGAAGAAGAAGAAGAAGAAGAAGAAGAAGAAAGAAGTATCCCATACACACCAAAAAATGTATAACACAGCTTTATGTAGTAGTTACAAAGACCTGGAAACAAAGGCAATGCCCATCAATTAGGAAATGATTAAGCCAACTGTGGTACGTGACTAAGTCAAGTTGTAGATACTCAATCAGGGAGAAATAGAAGGATTGCCATGCAGCAGTGGCAGCTTAGTTAAAATTAGATAGTATAAATTTGTAGCGGATCCAATCAACATGATTATGTGGCTTCTAGCAGTGCTCAGAATCACATGAAAGAGATGGAAAGTAAAGGTAATCCAGGAGATTGCTGGACAGGGCTTATGAAGGTATAGGACAAGGGGGAAAGGGATTCAAGGTAGAGGAAAGTATTTAAATTTAGTTGACAAAGCATTTGAAGGGAACATAGTAGGACGAGAGTAGGAGTGATGGGAGCACAGGGAGGGGTGGTGGTGGAGGTTGTGGTGAAAATGAAAGAGGATTAGAAGGAAGAGGTAGAGCTGCTATGTGGCAAAACTGTATTGCATTGTTTAACCTAGCCCTGTCTGCTAAGAAACCGGACCTGCTGTTTTCAGACCAGTTTATTTAATGCTCAACTTAGAACCTAGTTTCTGTGCTGACCAAAAACCCACTCAGATCCAAGGATTAATGTGAGAAGTTTTCTCCTGCTATGCACCTCAAGCAACCTATGTGTCTTATCTGAAAACTGCCTCCGTGCTGGCCAATCAGCTACTATTTAGTTGTAACAATTTAATTGTAATAATGATCCTTTTTTTTAGAATCCTATGTAATGAGTAACTTACAGACACTTGCGAGGGGTGGGGGGGAATGGGCTACCTCTTTTTCAGCTTTCTTCTCTGCTGAACAATTTAAACTGCTTTCTAAATTATTTTGGTTTTGGGTTTTGTTCTCAGCTAACAATTGGTGTCAGAAGAAGGGTTTCTGATGTTTGATCTGAGAAGAGGGATTCGACTAAGATGGAATCATTCTGCACAGCAAGAACTGGGTATGTTCCCCCACGGTTCAGGTAGCACACAGTCAATTACCCCTGGCCCTGGACTAGGTTTTAGGATTGAGGACTCTGGGTGTCCAGAAAGCTTGATCTGGGAAATTACTCAGGGAGGGTTAGAACTAGCCTAGCCACCTTTGTGGGCAAATGAGTAGTCCTCTTGAACTGATCAACCAAGAGCTATGGGGGCAGTGTGGGTCTACCATTTGTTAAGTTGGCCAGTCCTCCAACAGACCTTTCCCTTTTTTCTCTCTTTCCCTCTCCTTCTCTTCCTATACTTCTCTTATTCTCTCATGACTACTAGAAAATAAAACAGATAGCCTATCTGTGACTACATACCTGCAGCAGCAAATGCAAGGGCCTTCAGTTGGAGGCCCTTGTGATCTGCCAGCAGGGAATCCTTTATCTGTTTAGTTGATTAAGTGACCCTGACAAAGCGGTTACCTAACATCGGTCCTATACTCATTCACTTGGGATAACCCCAGATTAATGAGGAAAGCCCATATATGTATTAGTCAAAATAAACTGCTGTCCAGAGTTGAGCCATTCATGAGTTGAATACTCATACCCCAATAGTAGGGAAACTCCCTTTTTTTCAGTCTCTACCCTCTCTATGAGCTCCTCAGGAAAATCTTTGTCTTACATTATGTCTAGCGTTGTTTGCAGGTTCTGCTACCTTGGAGGATTTCGAAGGGGGAATTGCAGCCAGACATAAGGACTGCTGTAAAAAACTATAGCCAAAAAGTTGAGAGTGCTGGGGGAAGATTAATGACATTTCATATTTGAAACAGCTCTCCTAGCTTTCATAGAGTATTCTGATGCTAAATTCTCCATCCCCAGTAAGCAGGGACTTACTCCCACTTCAGACTTTCAGCAGGAGATAAGGTTTTAGGAAGAAAAAAAAAACTTGTTTGTGATATATGTGGCCATATGTGCTCTTTCAATGTCTGGGAAATCTCCCTTTATTGTATAATGCACTTGCTTCCCAGTAAAAGGGACTTACCCTGACTTATAGACCCTGATGCTAACCCAATTTCATCCTTCTGACTATGAGCTGCCGCCCATCTGGTCCCCATCACTCCTCAAAGAAATTCTATCAAGCTCTTGATAAGATGAACAGTGAAGGAGATGCCTCCACCGATTCAGATTATTTAAACCTTAACCTCCTATCGGCTTCCACAATTGTGCCTCTGCAAGCATCAGAATGCCGGGCTATCAGCCCCAAAGGAAGAAAACTATGGGAAAACCTTATTGCATTGTTTGAACCTGTCCCTGTGTGGCTAAGAAACCAGACCTGTTGCTTAGAGACCAGATTTGTTTAATGCTTAACTCCGGACCTAGGCTGTGCTGACAAAAAACCCGGTCAGATCTAAAGATCTTACCAAAATGTTAAGAGGTTTTCTGCTGCTACACAACTCAAGCAACCTGCATGTGTTGTCTAGAAACTGTCTCTGTGCTGTACAATCAGTTACTGTTTCCTTGTTCCTTTGTTTGGATCATATATAATGCACAACTTCCAGACACGTGGGAGGAGTGGGCCCCCCTTTTTTCAGCTCTCCCCTTTGCTGGATGACTTAGTAAATGACTTTCTAAATTATTTCAATTTGGGGTATTATTTCCAGCTAACATTGCAAAGATAGGCTATGATCAGAAACAGAAATTTTAAAGTTCATGAATTTATGAGTGATGGTGACATGCGGCCTTCCCTGAGACTGACCAAGATGAAGTTAAGATGTAGGTCATGGGAATTGAAGAGATGGGTATGGTAGGTTATCAGAGTGTTTAAGGAGACATCAACATACATGCTGAAGTCCCTAAATACAAAGATATGGAGTGGGGTTAAAAAAAAAACATTGAGAGAGAAGAGAATGACCTGGAGGCCAGTAGATAACTGCAAGAATGATCCGGACTAGATGGGTGGAGTGAACTTCTAACAAGGAAAGGTCAACGAGTGATCACTGCCAAATGGACGTGTCAGAGAAGAGCAAGGAGTATGTCTGCTCCTGGCTTAGGGGGGCAGGGGCAGGAAAGGATTGACTGGTATGCGTCCAGGCATATATGTCTTCTAGAAGGACCCTATAAGTACAAGAAGATGGAAAGAGTGCAAGAGGAAGAGATATAGGATGAAGAGAAGTTTGTTAACAACAGGGAGTTCAGAGGGCAAGATAGAATGGTAGGGCACCAAAGACCAGAGTTGAAGAGGTGCAGAGCTGAGGTGAATGAGGATGAGAGGTTGAGGAGTGGTATCAGGGACAGGGGTTTGGGGTTTTAAGCTTTTTAGTTTGTTATATCTCAGCAAATGATGAGTCTGAATCCCAAGGACCAGGGGAGAATGTGGGAGTTTATTAGACGTGGGATGGGAAGTAGTACTCTTTTTGGGAAAAAATACACATAATCAAGCAAAATGAATTCCTACACTGGTCATGTCTGAAATTGTACACCTCATTCTACACCTCTCTGCCAGAAGCATGTTCCATAATTGGTCCTCTGGGATCCCGGTCATCACTGAGCTGATCAGAGTTAAGTCTCTCAAAGTTGTTCGTCTTTACAGGGTCATTACTTGATAAATCATTCTCCAAGCTCTTCTCAAGAAGTACTACTTTACTGCAGTACCCTTTCCCTAAAGCCCTGTGATAACAAACTCTCAAATACCAGAGAAGAAGGGATTGAGTCAGCAAAGAGGTTGGGTTAGGCTTTAGGTTAGCAAATACCTGGTGATTCGGTCCCTGGAGACCTGCCTCCTGGCACCTGGTGCCAATTCCTTTTTCTCATAAGGAGGGAAGATATACATCCACAACATAACCTCTATGTAGAGTTGTACTTGGATCCTTATTAGGCCTGGTGTCTGAAAACCTGGTCCAAAATAGGGTCTTGGTGGTGGAGGCCTAGAATTTGTGTGTTTAGTAGTCATTGAAGACTGAAGATTTATTGTTTTCTCAGTTTGGTGATTCAGGACAAAACAGATTGTTCTTCCAGAAGTGTAAATGGGTTTCAAGGCAAAGAGGCCTCCAAAATCAGTATCTGAAAGGGGCCTGGAATAATGGTCCACTCTCGCGTGCCCAGAGATGAAATAGGAGGAGTGGATGATAAGCCAGTAACCTTAGTACCAATAGTAACTTTTTTTTTTTGACTTGGGTTCTCTGCAGTAATGAAAGTCTGATAAAGAGACTTCATTTTAATGGGGACCCCCTTCCTCCCTAGGTGATGATGGAAATTTGCAATGTTGTGACAACCAAGTCTACGACAGAATAAATATGCCTTCCAGTGGGAAGCAGGAGGTTCCCAAAATAGGTAGATATCCAAACCTTGCCTACAATGAGGTAGGGGCCAAGCCACCCATAATCTACAGTTGACACTCCCACCCCCAGCCAGACAGATATTCACAAACCTCTGTAGTTATATATGCTTCCTCTTCATTAGCATCTCATTAAAATAGATACAAAAATCTTTAGTTTCTTTTGGCAACCAACAGAGGTATGCAGTTACATTTCACGATCTATAGTAATTTTTTTTTGTATTTTTCTTTTGCTCTTGCTCATAATGAACTGGTTAATATTTATATTAAAATATTCATAAACATTTTAATGTAATACCCTCTGTTGACTAATTCACAGATTGGGTCCCCAGTGGGACAGAGTAAAGGTCCTTTCTGTGCCTGAAAATCTGAAACTATTTCTAAAAATCCCCCACTGATCTGTATACCTTCAATCATTGCTAGAGGGCACAATTACCTCAAAGCAAAGGCATTGGCTGAAATGACAAGGTAAGAACCATCTATACCACATTCCCCCATAAACCTCCACCAAATACACACAGTATCATGGTAAGCATGGTAAGCATGGGTAAGCATGGAGTATATTAGTAGACAGACACACAGGTAGGGAACACACATGGCTAAGGCAAGCCACACCTTCAGCACTTCAGGACCCTGATGTCTTTTCTCTCTTCATATTTATTCTCTCTCTCTCTCTCTCTCTCTCTCTTCTCTCTCTCTCTCTCTCTCTCTCTTCTTTTCTCTTCTCTCTCTCTCTCCTCTCTCTCTCTCTCTCTCTCTCTCTCTCTCTCTCTCTCTCTCTCTCTCTCTCTCTCTCTCTCTCTCTCTCTCTCTCTTTTGGCTAGGCAATGGGATTAAGTGACTTACCCAGGGTCACATAGCTAGTGTCAAGTGTCTGAGGCCAGATCTGAACTCAGGTCCTCCTGACTCCAAGGCCAGTGCTTAATCCACTGCGCTACCTAGCTGTCCCCCGTAGTTATTCTCATGCTGCTCCACCTGGGCCATCTCTGATGAGCTAACTTGTCTTGAGGTGGACTCTCTGCTCACTTTCTCCTGGGTGAATCGATCAGCTAGAAAATGGCATTGCCAAGTGGAAAGCAAGGGCAGGAATCCTCCTGTCTCCAGCCACACTTTGGAAGAAGGGCAAGTGTAAACGTGAAGAACAATTCTCTCTAAAGAGCTAGATTCTTCATGCCTAACTCTCTTTTCCACTGTCATATATGACTCATTAAGGAGTGAGCCTTGTGAATAGAGCACTGGCCCTGGAGTCAGGAGGACCTGAGTTCAAATCCAGCCTCAGACCAAACACTTGACAAATTACTAGCTGTGTGACCCTGGGCAAGAAACTTAACCCCAATTGCCTAAAAAAAAAAAAAGAGTGAGCCTTGCTTTTTAAAGGCCACCAAGGACATGGATGATTCTTTAGTCTTGGGATAGCCCCAAGAATTCTATTAAAAGTGATGGTATTACTTCTTCATACCTCCTAAAAGAGAAACAGAATGTAAATACTTTTTTTACATTTCTTTTACATGTTGTGACAGGGCCACTACAATTTACACAGCTTTTAAATCTTGAAATTGGCTACTGGAGTCAGTCATTCAGTCAACAATCATGGATTAAGCTCCTACTACGTGCCACACACAGTGTTTAGTGCTAAAGATACAAAGAAAGGACCGAAAAAGATAACATGCAAATAAATATGCACAAACGAGACAGGTTTATATAGGAGATAAGGGACTAGAATGAACTAAGTGAGATCAGGAAAGACTTCCCTCTCATAGGTGGGATTTTAGCTGGGACTTGATGGAAGCAAGGAAATCCAAGAAAAAGAGGCGAAGAAAGAGAATTTCAGGCATATGGGACAGACAGTGAAAATGTCCAGAGTTGGGAGACTGAGGTTTGAGGAGGGATGGAAGGTTTGGAAAAGCCACTGAGGTGAGTGGGATAGTGAGTCAATTAGGGAAGTATAAATGGATTGCCTAGCTACAATGAAAGGCCAGTTCAGATTAGGTAGTATAGATTTCAATACACCTAATCAGCATGATTAGATTTCACGATTTTTCTCTAGCTTTGTTCAGTAACACATAAGTTGGAGCAGAGACAGTGGATGGCGTAAGTCATTCAGGCAGGTCACAATTGGCAATGAGATTCTAGAGAAGAAGGATCCAGAAAGGGAATGGAGCAGAGTGTAGCCAGTGCCAAAGTGATGGCCTGGGAATGAACTAAGGAGTGGAGGGATTATGTGTCACGGTGAGGACGAAGAACAGGGTCTGGTGTGACAGAGAAGAGGGCCACGTGGAATGATAACATATTATCATCAAATAAAGGAGTTTTTGCATTCGTGAACACGGAAGTGGCACATTTATGGGTATGATCCAGGGTATGAGCATCTGCCTGTAGCTGAGGTGACGGCTTGGTAGATATGTAACTGATCATGGGAAAAGGGTAGCTCAATCTCAAACAAAGGTGCAAAAGAATCTACTGAGAATCTGAAAGTAACAAAATCTCACCTTTACTATCTGTTCCTTAATATCACCCTTCCCCGATCAATCCCCTTAACCCTCCAGTAACATCAAGTTCTTGCTTATGCTGAGCTGAAAGTTGATTGGCTATATTTTCTGTCTCCAGTTTCAAGCTCAGTTGACATCTTGCCTCAGGTACTACAAAATACTTTTGGAAATGACAAAACTCATGCTTCAGGATCATTAGTAGTCAGCTCTAGAGCCTACCATCTTCAGAGCAGCATCTCATTTACAGCCTATGGCCATTTGAATGAGCTGGGTTGGCTCCTCTAATTATAAATATCAGCCTCTGATTGTTGGGGGGAGGGGTGGAATATTTTCATTTGCAGATAGAAGTTCATGTCCTTTATGAGGGTACAAAGTGGCCATTCAGAAAGTCTAAAGTCTTATAAGGTATGAATGGGCCACTTCAAAGTTGGAAAGAGGTCTCGATCCCATATATATGTTTTACATATATAGTATACATTTTTACATATATATGTATATATACACACATACATATTACACACACACATAAATTGTTTACTTGTATACATGTTGCTTCTCTCCAGAAGGATATAAGCTCCCTGAGGGCAGAGAAGTTCCATTTTTTGGTTGTTAAGAGCCTAGCACAGCGTCCAGCACGTAGTAAGTGTTTAACAAATACCTGTTAAGTTAAAGTGACTTGAGAAGGGGAAGGAAAAATGTTGGAGTGGTAGAATGCAATACAGACAAGCTTCCCTTCACAAAACTCCTTCAAACATATCTAGAAGATGCACTAGGGGAAATCCAGAAAAAGTCACAGTGAATCATTTCTCCAGCCCATGTTAACAGATAGAGAGGTCTGCAGACACTGGGGATGGGTTCAGGTGAGGAACATGCACTGCACAAGCCTCCCAGTGCCTAGGGAGAGGCTGTGCCTCAGGGCAAGAAGAGGTCTGAAACCCATACGAGGATATCGCAACAGGGACAGATGCCAATTGACAGCTTTGTTGCCCACAACCCAGGGACATTCCAAGGTAGGGAGGCCCTGGGCATTATACCTAGAAAGAAGGAGATCCAGAAGTCAGCAGCAGCAGTGGTGTGGCTCAGACCCCAGTCATAGGGCAGGGTCTCATTCCCAGCATCTAGCTTAGCCTTCAAAGGAATAACCAGGGCAGGAATTCCAGACCAAAGGGGAGCCTCCAATTCTGCCATACCAAGCCAACAAAACTTTCTAGCTGGCTGATAGGGGTAGAGTCCAGGTAGCAGTCCACTTTTGCTCAGACCCAAACCCAGGACAGGAATTTGCAAAGCTCTCTGACCAGTGGGCAGCAATCAGACTTTGCCCTGGATAAGACCACTTTGGAAGCACTGAAAGCTTGTCAGTTCCCCAGCCAGTTCCTGAGATCCGGGAATAATTCAACACCCAAGACCCCCAAAAAACAGCAGCAGGACCCGTCTGGATCTTCCTTCCAGTCCCAACATCAAGTCTAAAGTCAGAAGTAGGTTGGAAGAACAAATAAACAAAAAAGGAAGGGACGGTCAAGACACAAAGTCATAAGAAATTGGCTCCAAAACACCTACAAGGAAAGCCTCAGCAGAAAACACAGCTTAGGCAAAAATTCAACAAGTATTCCTGGAAGTGATGAAGCAAGAGTTTTTTAAAGGGTTTTTAATTTTTTTTTAATAAATTAAATGAGAGTACTTGAGGAAAAAAATTGGAAAAGAAATAAGAGGTATGAAAGAAAGAACTGGAAAGAGAATTAACAGTTTAGCCCAAAAAGTACAAAACACTGTCCAAGAAACAGACTCCCTGAAAATAAGCATGGACCAAATAGAAGCCAGTGACTCTATGAAGCAATAAGAAAAAGTCAAACAAAATTAAAAGACAGAAAATATAGAAGAAAAAACAAGGTATCTCATAACAAAACCAAGTGACCTGGAAAATATATCAAGGAGAAAAACTTTAAGAATCATTGGACTGTTTGAATGCCATGACAAAAAGAAAAAAGAGCTTGACCATCCTATTTCAAGAAAGCTTAAAAGAAAATTGCCCAGATCTTAGAACCAGACGTTCTAAGCAGAAATAAAAAGAATCCCCTGGTCACCACTTGAAAGAAACCTTAAAATGAAAAGTTTCAGGAACATTATAGCCAAAATCCAGAGTTTGTATGTAAAAAAATAAAATTACTGCAAGCAGCTATAAAGAAGGAATTTAAGAACCAAGAGGCCACAGTCAGGATCACACATGATTTAGCATCCACCACTATAAAGGAATGGAGAGTTTGGAACATGATACTCTAAAAGGCTAAGGATATAGGCTTACAGCCAAGAATGACATACCCAGCAAAACTGAATATGATGCTACGGGGGAAGGGGGAATCGACCTTTAATGAATTAGAGGACTTCCAAGTATTGTTGGTAAAAAAAAAGACCAGAGAGAGCTCCTTGGAGGATTAATGCTGAAACATGCTGCATACCTTTTGATAGAGAGGTGCAGTACTCAGAAGAATGGAGAATGAGACAAAATTTTTTGGACATGGCCAATATGGAAAGCTGTTTACGTGTGTGTGTGTGTGTGTGTGTGTGTGTGTGTGTGTGTGTGTGTGTGTGTGTCTGTGTGATGACTTTTGCTTTTCATTTGACTCAGTGGGAGTTGGAAGAGAGTAAGAAGGGGATGATAGAAACCATAATTTTTTAGAACTAAATTGAAGGAGAAGAAAAAAGTCACAAGAGACCAAATAGGCTTTTTTTTTTAAGGACAGATAATGCAGTAGGGGGGGCAGCAAGGTAGAGCAGGGTAGTTCAAAGGACCTGAGTTCAAATCCAGCCTCAGATATTTACTAGCTTTGTGATCCTGTCATTTAACCCTGTTTGCCTCAGTTTCCTCATCTGTAAAATGGCCTGGAGAAGGAAATGGCAAACCACTCCTGTAACTTTGCCAAGAAAACCCGAAATGGGGTCACAAAGAGTTGGCCACAACTGGAAGTGATTGAGTACCACATCAGTGCAGTATTTCATCACCAGCTGTGTGACTTTGGACATTTTGGGCATTTCCTTTCTGTGGGGTTTCCATTTTTCAGCTATAAAATGACAAAAGAGAGAGAGAGAGAGAGAGAGAGAGAGAGAGAGAGAGAGAGAGAGAGAGAGAGAGAGAGAGAGAGAGAGAGAGAGAGAGAGAGAGAGAGAGAGACTAAATAGACTGGATGATTTCTAAGATTCCTCCTGGTTTAACATTCCTAAGAACAATACAGGCTGATGTTTAACTGACTCAAATCTATACCAGTCAAGAGACCAGAGAGAAGATAGGACTAGGTTGCAAAAGGCAATGGTCCCAGGTTATCACTGATCAAATCTGTGCCCAAGAGAAGGATGAGAATCCTCAACACTGATATTTGGGTTAAATCTCCCTTCCTCTCTGCCTATCTTAGTTCAGGTTCAGAACAACTGGGAAATCAGGTCTATTCAGACCTTAACTACTGCCTCAAAATCCCTGAAGATAACAATCCTCATCATCTGGAACAAGATTCTTCAGGACACTCAGCCCAGTGAAAATGGAGGAGGGGGGTGGGCATGGGGAGAGGGGAGCAGGATTCAGTGGGAAATTTCTGAAAAAATGAAACAAGAATATGTGAGAAAAGAAAGCAAAAAGAAAACAAACCAAAAAACCTGAATTGGGATTTCAACCCACCAGGGGTCAAGTCCTACTTTCTGATTTATCCAAGCAATCATTTCTTCTCTGGCCAGGGAGTGGAAGGGGGATTAGAGGAGAAGGAGGGGTGAAGACAGACTTAGAAACACTGTCTTCCTTCCTCGGCTTTCTCTCCCCCAGCTTTAAATCAGTATAAGTGAGTGCCAGGTGGCCTGAGTCTCTGGGGACGCTAACTATGGCAATACAATGCTGGCTGCTGGAGAGTGAGGTAAGCACACACATAGAGGGAGGCTGTTGTTTAGCTGTCCTCAGAGTCACTGACGCTGCTGCCCCTTCTCTTGATGAATGAAGAACATGGTGTTCGCCTTTTCCTCTTCTTTGTTCTTTGTTCTTGCTTCCAACAATAAATAATACCTAACATGTTAATTTATTCCGCCATTAGGGTCGAGCTCTGTCTACCGGTCCTCTTTTCTATTTTGGTTTTCTCCAGTGCCTGAACTAGGACTGTCAGGCTAGAAATTTCAGCTGGGACACCAAAAATCGAAAAGTTCCGGAGTTCCTAAACAATGAAAGTGAGGTGAACCCATCATTCAGTCAGTGATGTGTTAAAATGATACAATTTAAATGTGTGAAAAGATAAAGTGTTCACTAAGTGCTGAGCCCAGGGGTAGACTGGGCTGGAGACAAGAAATAGAAGGTCTGACTCCTTAGCTGCAGGAAGTTTACAGCCTAATTTGGGAGACAGAGGGGAAAAAATATACATACAAATATTTGGGGAAAAATTCAATAAATATAAATTAATTTAATGCAAGCTAGGTATGAAAGGGGTATGGAACAATGGAGTTATCAGAGCAAGGGAGGCTTTACAGAGATAAGTTTGACCCCCCCAGGGCAAAACTAGAAGCAAAGGATGGGGGTTGCAAAGAGGCACATTTAGGCCTGATGTTATTTCCCATGACCCTGAGTTGTGAAGGTACAGGGATGGAAGGAGATCTCTCCAGGCTAGACAACCAAAAAGTGAAGTAGATTGTGGTGTGGGTTCTTTTTCAGGGATGGAGTGGCTGCAGAGATCCCTTCTGAAGCTAAAATTCTGTGATTCTATGACCTGAGTCTAGCCTAGGCCCTCTTGGTTGTGAATTAACATGTCCAGAAGTGAACTTCCAGATCATTCCACCTCAAAAGCAGGTCACCCAGCAGATAAGCCTCCCAGGCCTTTGTTCTGTTATACTGGCACACAAGTGAGACCATGGGTGAGGCTAAATCATTCATCCCTAAAGCACTCTACCTCATTTCTACCTCCTGGCCTCCCTGGCTTCCTTCAGGACTAAGCTCAAATCATACCTTCTGTAAAAAGCCTTTCCCTATCCCCCCTCCACACCCCTAATGCCATACCTCTGAGATCACCTCCAATCTACCACGGACAGACAGATAAATATACATACATAAACATATATACACATGCAATAGGTACCACATGTGCATATTTTGATATATATTTTATATATATACAAACATATATGTAAATGTGGACAAGTTTTATGTGTATGTATATGAATTTGTATACATATACAAATATATATGTCTATGTCTATATGTAGATATGTATTCCCATATATACACATTTATATATACAAACATAGCTATATATATATACACACGGCATATACATGTATATATGCATATACATGGCATCTACTGATTTGTACATATGTATATATGTGTGTATGTATTTGTTGTTCGTTTCAGTCATGTCCAATTCTTTGTGACCCCATTTGGGGTTTTCTTGGCAAAGATACTGGAGTGATTTGCCATTTGCTTCTCCAGTGTGTGTATGTTGTACATATATATGCATATGTATGCACACAAATTTGTATATATACAAATATATCTATATATCTATATATACATTTATGGTATCTACCAATTTATATGTGTGTATATATATGTGCATGTGTGTATATATACACAAATGCATACATATGTATATATCTATACATACATATTTGGTATCTACCAATTTGCATGTGTATGTAGATGTATATATATGTACAAATTTGTTAATATGTAAATACATATGCATATATCTATACATACACATTTGGTATCTACCAATTTGCATATGTATGTAGATGTGTATATATATGTACAAATTTGTTAATATGTAAATACATATGTATATGTCTATACATACATATTTGGTATCTACCAATTTGCAGATGTATGTAGATGTGTATATATATATGTATGAATTTGTTAATATGTAAATACATATGTATATATCTATATATACACATACACGGTAGATGGATATAATATGATGATCTATCATATATACATACACACATATATACATATGTATACATATATAGTATATAAAAAGTGGTTGGCATATTATCTCTGCCTTTAGAATGTGAGGTCCTTGAAGATAGCGTTTTTTTCCCTCCCCCTTTCCTTGTAACATCAGAGCTTAGCACAACGTTTGGCACATAATAAGAACTTAATAAATGCTTCCTATCATACCTTGTTGATTTGTTTATACATCCCATGTGTGACCTGGGGATTATATTCCTGTCCTCCAACTCTCCTAGTTGTCAGAGAAAGTCAGTATGGTGTAAAGAGTGCTGGTCTTGAAACTGGTAAACATGGGTTCAAAACCAAGCTCTGACAATGACTAGTTGTATGAACTTGGGCAAATAATAAGATTTAGAGTTGGGAGAGTCTTAAGGGATCGAGTCAAATCTTCCCCTTTTACAGGTGAGGAAGCTGGGAGGTAAAGTAACTTACCCAAGTCTACAATCAATAGGTCAGGATTAGAACCCAGATCCTCTAACTCCCAAGCCATTATCAATATCACATGGCATTTTATCTCTTTGAGGTTCAGTTTCCTCACCTGTAAAATAGGGATAATTATACTTGTTCTATTAGCTTCACTGGGTTGTTGTGAGGAAAGTACCTTGTAAACCTTAAAGTGTTATTGAAACCAGTTATTATCAACTCAGAGAGGATGTGTGGTATAATAATAATAATTAATAATAATAATAGTAAGCATATAGAGAACACTTTAAGGTTTGTGGGAAAACTGTCTTATTTGATAATAATGTGTAATAGAAAGTGTTAGAATTGGACTTTGGTTGTAAATACAGCTCCAATACTTAATTTGCCCTCTCTGAATCTCAGTTTCTTCACCTTTTAATTGCAGACAGTAATCCTCAGAGTTGTTGTGAGGAAACCTCAAAGAGATGTACAACTGGGGGGTGGTAGCAGTATAGTAGTAGTAGTGGTGATGGTGGTGGCAGTGGTAGTGGTAGTAGTGAAAAAACCCCAGTTGTCCTAATATCAATTCAAGTAGTCTTGTTTACAAAGTTTCTATCCTAAAAGAAAACTAGAATCAAAAGTCCAATGTTGCTGTATCCTTTTGAAATAATGTGGGTGCAGAAATTCCTAATGCCACTATGTCATATGTATTTGTGTCTGTATGTATATTCATCCCATCAGTGACCATTACATGGCACAAATACGCTATACATAGCACAAAGCTGAATATGTTGGTTTGGATATGACTCAAGCTTGGGCTGGGCCTGAGCTGTAAGAGACTGTAGGTACTCTCTAAAAGAAATCTGGTCCCTTTGTGAAAGCTGGCTTTGTGAAATAGGCAGCTTTTCTCAAAGTATGGCCACTCAGATTCCAACCTCTCCCATCTCTTTCCATTGCCCATGATTTTATAATTGGGACTGGACCAGCCCCTTTAATTGCCTCCTCCCCATAAAGACCATAATCATTGCCACTGCCTTCCGACTGCTGTTGGATTTTAAGAATATTAGAGGCCTATGGCTGCAAGAACAGCCTCTTTCGGAATTTCTCCCCCAACCTAGACTTTTAGCTTTCCTTAGTTCCTTTCCATCCTTCTCTTTTTTGAAATGTATCCTCTTTTTCCTCAGTCTCCTTTCCTTCCCCTATCTCTCTCATCTCTCCCAGTTCATGCTTTGCCCATCTTCTCTTTCCATTATTTCCTTTACTCTACACAAAGGCAAGAATGGCAGTGTCCAAAAGGTAGAAGGGCAATAACAGAGAAAGTCCCCCATTTTTGGTTGTGGAAGTAAAGATGAGGGAGGGAGGGAAAGAGAGAAGAGCACTGCCTTCCCCCAACTTGCTGTTGGTGGCAGGAGGGAAGGGAGAGCTTCTGGGTAAAGCTGGATATCTGGTTTCCCTGAGTTTTTTTTTTAATTCCCTGAGTTTCACAATACAGGATTTCCCTTTATCTGTTAACTTTGACTGGTTGTTGTATAGGTTAGCCTCACTTTTTCTCTCTGTGCCTTGTGTGACACACTGGGGGAATTCCAATTTCATTAGTTTAAAATGGTGTATGTTTAAGAGCCTTTCTTAGCCCTACTCAGTAGGTCACATCCAATACTCCCTTGACCAATGACTCAATGAGACCCTGGAAGAGCCCACAGGCAAAAGAGAATAAAATTGTAATGAGGGCATGTGTGGCCAGAGATTGAGAAGCGGTAGAAAGGGCTGGAATTCATAGTCTCTCACCCGGAACACTCTCTACTCGTTTTAAAACTGCTCAGGACTCACGCTCTGACTTACTCCACAAACTCAAATAATATTAGTGCTGAAAGAGACTTTAAAGATCATTCTATGGATTTCCCTTTCCCTGTCTTCCTATCTCAAAGTGGTTGCCAGGCTTTATCAATCCCATCTCCACATTTCTTGCATTTGTCTCCTTTTTTTCCACAGGGAGCCAACACCTAGTTCATATTCATAACATCTCACTAGGATCACTGCCCCCAAACTGCTCACCCTTTCCCCACTTTCTCCTTTCTCCAACCTATCTCCAAGCAAATGCCAAATTAATATTCCTAAAATTGAGGCCCAGCTACTCCTCTGCTCAAAGACCTTCAGAGGCTCCCTGTAGCATCTAGAATAAAATGCAATTCCTCAGCCTGACATTTAAAGTCCTCCACAAAGCTATCACCCATCTTCTTTTCCAGTCTTATGCATTTTACCTTGCTTCACATATTCTCCATTCCAAACAAATTGCTGTTGCCTGCACGTGGCATTCCATCTCCTTAGAATATGATTCCTCCTTACTAACTATCTTTTAGGATCACTAACTTCCCTCAAAGTTCAGGTCTGGTGTCACTTTCTATAGGAAATCTTTCCTGATGCTCCCAGTTCTCTCTTCTTCCTTAAATGATGTCATATTTACTTATATAATTGGGGGGCAGGATTGATCAGGATAACTTTGATCAAGTTATTTCCTCCTAGTACAACTAATGAAATTATTGAAGGTATGGCGCAGGTGACAGAAAGGTAATCTTATTTGATAATAATGTTTAATAAATGGGGCAGCTAGGTTGCGCAGTGGCTAGAGCTCTCGCCTTGGAGTCAGGAGGACCTGAGTTCAAATCCAGCCTCTGATACTTACTAGCTGTATGACCCTGAGCAAGTCACTTAACCCTGATTGCCTCACCAAACAAACAAACAAACAATACTATTTAATAAAAAGAGTGCCAGGATTGGACCTTAGTTGTATACTCAGCTCCAATATTTCCTTTGCCCTCTCTGAATCTCAGTTTCTTCACCTTTCAAATGCAGATAGTAATCCTCAGAGTTGTTGTGAAGAAACCTCAAAGAGCTGTACAAACGTAGGTTATTATTACTAGCGGAAAAAACTCACTTGTGCTAAGATAGACTCAAGCAGTCTTGCTTACAAAGTCTCTGTTCTACAAGAAAACTAGAATCAAAAGTCCAATATCCCTGTATCCTTTTGGAATGTTGTGGGTGCAGAAATTCCCAACACTACTATGTCAAGAAGGCCTAGAGGTCTTCAAAGAAGTACCATTTAAAAGGTATAAAGATGTTGTTTAGTCAAACTTGATGGAATTCAAAGCTGGCTAGGTGAAGGATCTGCCATGCTTTGGTAGCATATCTTTATGGTGTCATGCGTTTAAAAAATAAGGTATACTCCCTGGAAGTTAAGTGTCAAGGCTGGAGACTGCCTTGAGGAATGTGAACTCTGACAGTCAAGAAAGCTAGCCATTGAAAAAAGCCCAGATCTTGAGAGGGAAGGGGGTAGAGGGAAGAAAGGAGAAGAAGATTTTTCTCTCCTCTCTACCACCATTGACAATTACATTTTGAAGCAGAGCTCTTTACCTAGTAGAAGACACTGCACACAGCAGAGAACAAACCCAGTCTATCAAGGCATGAGACTATAGGAGCTCTGTGAGTGAGTTACCCTAGCCATAAGGAGTTGTGCTTCTGAGAAGAAATGGCCCAGGGAACCCAACAGAGCAAACTGATTCCAAAGCAGTACTCCACACACTACACCATGCTGTCCCAAATAAGGTGAAAGAAAGCTAGCAGGGGACGACCTGCAGGTTTACTATTAAAGAAGTAGTGGGGGGATTGAAAGTAGCATCATGCACAGAAAATCCAATGGACATTATTGACAAAGGTGCACCATGATGCTTCCACTGTATCCCCATTTTTTTCTGTCCCCATCAATCAATAGATTTTTATTAAGATTCTTCTAAGGATCATGAGGAAGCATTAGGGAACAGTGAAAAGAGAACTAAATTAGGAGTTAGGATGCCTTGGTTTGAGTTTCACCTGTGTGTGTCTTGGGCCAATGACTTCAAAAAGTCAGTTTGCTCATCTGTATAATGGGGGAATAATAATAGCTATGTTTGTATCTCACTCCCCTTCCTTGTCTATTTTCCTGGGATCATCTCTCTCTCCTTTTATCTCTGTATCTGATATTCTCTAACAACACAGAATCATCTCTACCCATCATTCCCATCTTCTAGATGTTTGGAGCTCTGGAAGGGGCTGGAAGCAGAAATCTCAGGACTGTGATTTCACATTTAATCTCCAAAGGCCTCAGAGGGTATAATTACAGGACACTGAGTTCAGTGGCTAGGGGAAGGAGGGGGAGGAAGGGAATGAAATGACATCTGCAATGGGCTGGAGATCAAGGCAGGATGGTGACTCAAGGGGCTCCAACGTAGTGCTACAGGAAACCCTGCAAACAGGTGGCTTTGTAAGGGCCAGCCAACTGTGTTCATGCAAACAAGGAGGTGGCAGGGGTAGGGGGGAAGAGAGAGAGGAACTGGATTAACAAGCTAGTCTGTGAAACTGGTTCTCCCCTTTCTAGGGAAGAAATTCAATCACAGCACTGGGTGTCTGGCTTATATTGAAGCCGAACAGGATGTCTGTCCTCTTTCTCCCCTTGGCCTCTACCCTAAGACTCAGACATACGGGGAGACACAAATTCTGCCCAGGTAGTGAATTATACCTGTAACATCCCAAGAGGCTGGGCTTGATTGTCACTG
This sequence comes from Phascolarctos cinereus, assembly GCF_003287225.1. NCBI lineage: Eukaryota > Metazoa > Chordata > Mammalia > Diprotodontia > Phascolarctidae > Phascolarctos > Phascolarctos cinereus. Next base: position 194,445,993 of record NW_027555514.1, on the reverse strand, counting down.
ATCTGCTGTCTCAGTACCTGGCATAGTTCTCAGAACACAGAAAACACTCGAATTATGGGAACCTGCCTGCTCTGCTGGATAGAAGTTGTCTTAACCTAAACTTTCCATCAATTAATCAATGAATCTACAGATGTTTATTAAGTGCCTATTAGATGCAAACAGAAATAGTTCCTTTCCTAAAGGAGCTTATATCCAGGTTGTTTCCTCTATGCAGACCAACCTGCACATGACTGATGCTTTCTAATTTGTTTTTGTTGACTGTGGAATTCCTTTGTCAAGCCCTCAGTTTTTCCTTTTACGAAAAAAGACAACATCACGTCACAAAGTTTAAGATAAGGGGCACCTATCTGTCATAAATATTTTTTTTCACTGATAGACATCAAAAAGACTTTGAAAACCACTGATAAAGATAATCATTCACTTAACATTCACTGGACAAACATTTACTATGTGTCTATTACATGAAAAACAACATGCTAGATGCTGGGATACATACAGTTCCTGGCTTGTAATACAGTGCTTTGCATAGAGTAGGTGCTTAATAAATGTTTGGTGAATTGAAGTGTACTGAATTTGTTGAAAGACTATTAAACATAAACTCTTGAGTCCTGACTTTTCAGACCCTCTGCTTGTTGGCTCCTCCCTCTGCAGCAACTCCTCTTCTCTTTCTTAGAAGTCTGCTGTATTCTGCTGTTTCTGACGCCTCTGTCAGCCCATTCCATCCTCAGATATCCTTGATCCAACAGGGTGACAAAGAGATTACAAATACTGCCCTCCCAAGGAAACAATATATATGATGACTACAACAATGCAAAGGAACAGAAAAACCACAAAACAATCAAAAGTGAATGTTGCACAATTACAAAGAGTAAGCATAGCTCCAAATGAGAGATCTGAAAAGAAATCCCCATGACAGTCCTTTGAAGGGGTGTTCTAGGGCACAGTGCCTTGCCTATATTTAAGACTTTTTAATATGTCAATCAGTTTTCTAATTATTTTCTCTTCCTCTTTTTCTCTTTTTTTCTGGCATGGCTCTCTGGGAAGGCGGGGGAGATGGAAGGATACTAGAAGAAACTGATAATATAAAAAACAAAAGACATTTTTATAAAATCTCCCCCCCCCACCAAAAAAAAAAGACTGCCTTCTGGGAGCTCACACTTTAATTAAAACAAACAACAGAGAAAAGAAAAACCAGTGAGCAGATTAAAAGCTAGACCATAAAAGTAATTACATCATAAAAGGACATAACAAGGAAGGTTATGATGATCAAAGTTTTGTCAGAACCTCTCCAATATCTCTCTAGTCCTTCCTTGAAATAGCTTCCTGGCCTTCAGCCTTGGCTTTAGATGAGGAGTCAGAGAGATGAGGAGAGGACCAAGTGAAGTTACAAATGGTATCAGGGATGGGTTGTGTAAATAATAATAATAGTGTCCACTTAGTGAAAGTATGATGGGTTGTGTAAATAATAATAATAATTTCCACTTAGTGAAAGTATCTTTTTCAAAACTACTTCTCATCAGCAAAGAATACAAAGGTTGTTTTCAGGATACTTAGTCAGACTCAGCTGATCAGATAGGAGTGAAAAGTAATCTCCCCATGGAGAGGCTGTGGGGCACAAGGAAGCTATTAACAGGTCCAAGAGAAAGCAGAAGGACTTGGGGATTGGGTGGAATGTAAGACTAGAAGGGTAATATGGAGGTCTGTTCGCTATTTGGCAATTGTGGTGTAGGGGAGAGGAAGAGTGCCGAAAGTATACGTGTATGGGGTGGTGACAGACTGAAAAATTTGGAGCGCAGGGTATATGGAGAAATCACTTTAAGGTCTGGAACAAAGCCGAGGGATACTTTGAATTGGGAGGAGGGTGGATTAAAAGCTTTAGCAAAAAAGCAGGCATCACCTGGCTTCACAAATTGCAAGCTGGAAAAAATGCGGCAAATGACTTTTCGCCTTTTCTCCTGCAATCCTGTGGGTCTGATAGCCAAGGACTTCAGTGTCAACTCAATCTCCAGGTCAAATCAATTCAACTGGCATTTATTGAATGGCTACTACATACAGCATTGTTCTGGGGAAGGAAGAGGTTAGAAGGATAAATAATAAAAAGATTCCTGCCCTCAATAAGCACACAGTCTTTTGTTCTGTGTCATAGACTAATGTTATCCAAAGTGGCAGCTGAGGTCTAAATCCACAGGGTGAGTGATCAACCAATCAGAAAGATGGGAAAATATAGCCAATCATAGGACTTGTCTCAAACATACCCACAATCTACCTTTTCCCCCCCTTTATATTCCTCAAACTATCCCTACACTCTGTCCCTTTCTTCCCATGGTAATTCCCAGTCTGAGAGAACATTTGCCCCTCAGGGTAGTTCTTTAACCTAACTACTACCCAAACACCTGATTCAGAATTGGAGACAAATGGTGGTAGAGTTAGAGGACCCAAGTTCAAATTCTGCCTCTCTGGGTCACCTGTGTGACATTGGCATGTCACTAGCCTTCCTGGGCCTCTATAAAATGAGGAGTTTGGATTCAAAGCCCTCTGAAGTCATTCTGTCCTACTTCTCCAATGCTGCTGTACCATGTTTGAAGAAGAGTTGGAGGGTGGAGTTTCTTTTTAACTTTGTAGGACTTCACTACCTACTATGGTAGAATCCAAAATGGAAGAGCTGGACACACCCGGGCTGCGACCTCCTGGCTAGAGTTCCCACTCCTCAGGGCAAGGGCTCCATTTTCCACAGGAACAGGCTTTTGTGAAAAAGGTGCCAGCTTTCTTTTTCTTAAAACACATAGATCATGGCAATGCTGTCCCCATGTGATAAGTCACACAAGTGGCCCTGAAAGCACTAAGAGAATAAGGTGATCTATGGGCTGAAAGCATCTCCAACCACCCTTCCTCTCTCTAGCCCCTTGAACAGAACCCAAGAGCTTATAGTGGATAGAGTGAGTACAGTATGTTTTGGGATGAGTGTTAAGAAACAATGTGAGGAAGTGCTTTCAGGTGGGGAATTTTATGCTTTAGATAAAGTCCAGCCCCATCTCTGGCCACTGATTGACATTAATAGATCTAGAGCTGAAAGAAGCCTAAGAGGCCATTTACTCCAACCATTATACATATGACAATGTGAAGCCCATAGAAGTTAAGTGACCTGCTCAAGCCCATTCAGAATAAGCATCAGAAGTGGGATTTGAAACCAGCTAGCTACTCTGGATTCCAGAACCAGGGTTCTTTTCACTGCACAATGTCCTCCTCACCCTTGACGGTGTACCTCAAATGCTGTCTTCTCTCTGAAGCCTTCATTGAGCTGGAAGTGGTTCCTTTCTCATCTGATTGCATGGCATTTTTTATTCACAGGTTTGGTGTGGGGAGGGGAAGCTTGTAAACTTTTATATAGCTTTATATTATTTATATATATATATGTGTGCATGTAAATAAATATTTATTTATATATGAATGTGAGTTATGACTATTCTCATTCTATTGTTATCTGAAATTTACATAATGCTTTATACTTTATGGTGTAGCTGGGTGGCATGGTAGATAGAGTGCCAGGCCTGGAGTCAGGAAGATTCATCTTCCTGAGTTCAAATCTGGTCTCAGAAGCTTACCAGCTATGTTACCCTAGGCAAGTCATTTAAACCTGCTTATCTTAGTTTCCTAATCTGTAAAATGAGCTGGGGAAGGAAATGGCAAAGCACTCTGGCATCTTTGCCAAGAAAACCCCAAATGGGGTCACAAAGAGTTGGACACAACTGAAAAATGGCTTGACAAGAAAAACAACAACTTATGGTTTACATAATGCATTATCTGTGTTTTTCTTATCTCCTCTTATGACATTATAAATTCCTTGAAGCCAGAAACAGTAAATAATTTATCTTTTTATATCCAGTGCCTAGGACAGTACTCTGCACATAGTTGGTATTTAGTAAATATTTTTCCATTAAAAGTTGAATTAATGGCTGTCTGTGACAATGGTCCCTAAATTTTTGATTGTACATCTCTATCAGTAAAAAAAAATATTTGTTATTGAACTAATTATTATGTATATTGTAAAAGTTACAAAATTGAAATTAAAGGAGAATGAAATAATGTTTGGTCCTAGAGGGAAGGGAATGGAAGGAAGAGAAAGAATAATTATTTTATTAAATACCTTCTATGTGCTAGTACTATGATAAGTGCTTCATAAATACTATCTCATTTGATTCTCACAATCATCTTGGGAGGTAGGTGCTATTATTATCATCCTCATTTTACCACTGAGGAAATTGAGGTAAACAGAAGTTAAGTGATTTGCTCTGGGTCACACAGCTAGTTAGTGTTTGAGACCAGATTTGAACTGAGGACTTCCTAACTCCAAACCCCACATTTGTTCTACTACTCCAGAGAAACTGGAGTTTATCGGGTATGAGAGTGACATGGTCATAATTGTGCTTTAGGAAAATACTTTTGACAGCTGTATAGAGGATAAAATAGAGTTGGGAGAAATCCAAGGCAAGGTGAGCAATTTAGGGGCTATAGAAGATAGTCCAGGTGAGAGGAGATGAGGGTATGGATTAGGATGGTGACTAAGTGTGTAGCGAAGAGGTAAGTTTGGGAGATGTTTGACAACTAATTAGATATGAGGGGCGAAGGGTGAGTGAGGAGTTGAAGATGACATCGAGGTTTTGGCCTGGGTGACTGGAAGAATGGTGATGCCTTCAACAGTAAGACAGGAATAGGAAAGTTTGGAAGACAGATGAATTTGGGAAGGGAAAATATTGTAATGTATGTGATCTGTCACAACCTATCTGTTTATTCTGTCCCATCCAAAATGAAAAGAGGGGAAGGGCAGGGTTCTTACTTAGTAGTCACTACCCAGTGTGCAGAGGCAGCCCTCCAAAGGAATGCCTGCCAAAGCCATGAAGTAGTCTGGAAGACTTTAGCCATTAGCTAAAACACCAAAAAATCCAAAGATAAACTACACTAAATACATTTTTCCAGCTTAGGGCCACGTAAAGAGACAGCCAAAAGTCTGCAGGCATTCAGGAAGTAAACCAGCCAGAAAAGTCTGGATTCTGAATGAAGAATAGGGAAGCCTTCTAAAGCATAAAGCAGGAAGGAGCCAGGGATGGGAGCAGGGACACCTGGAGTCTACAGTTTGATGACTCTGACCCTTGTCTGGGGGAAATGGGTTTGGGAGCCTATAGGACTTAGATTGGTAGGGCAATGATCAAGCCTCCTGGCACAGCTTGCTGGGTTGGGTCACTTCTGAAGTTCTTGAAGAACACAGTGCTCACAGTGAAGAAACCATCAGGACAAAAGACAAAACAGATGCAAAAAAGGTCCCACCATTGCTTCTAGACATGCACAGAGCCTGCCCTTGACACAAAATCCCAATGCAGAAAGTAAGGCTGGAAAATGAGTAAACAAAAGAAAAAAAATCAATGCTAAAGAATATCATGGAGCCAGGGATGCCCAAGACACAACTCCAGAAGAAGATGATAACTCTACACACACTACAAGCAAGACGTCAAACAAAAACAGAGCTTTGCCACAAGCTTTACTAGAATTCCCGGAAGAAATGAAATGATTTTTTAAAATGACATTATAAATGAAATGAGAGCTTTAGAGAAAAAAAGGAAATGAAAGTTTGAGGAACTTGTAAGAGAATAATCAGCTTACTCAAGTAACAGATTCCCTAAAAATTAAATTGGACCAAACAGATCAAAATCAAAGACTCCATGCGATAACAAGAAATAATAGAACAAAATCAGAAAAAAAAGAATAGAAGAAATGTAAAACATCTCCTATCAATAGAATTGATCTAGAAAACAAAATCTAAGAGTTGTCAGACTACCTGAAATCCTCAACCAAAATAAAAATGTAGAGAATGTGTTCCAAGAAATCATGAATGCTACCCAAAACTAAGACAATCAGAGGGCAAAGTGAAAATAGAGAGAATCCACTAGCCACTTCCTGATAGAAAGCCCAAATTCAAAACTCCCAGAATTGCCATAACCAAAATCCAGAATTTTTATATCAGAGAAAAAAAAATACTACTAGAAGCCAGAAAGAAAGAGTTCAAGTTCCATGAACTACGTACCAAGAAACCATAGTCAGGACCATATAAAACCTGACGTCTACCACTATAAAAGACAGAAAAGTTTGGAATGCACTATTCCAGAAGGCAAAAGATAAAGGCTTATAAATCAAGAATAACTCATCCAACAAAACTGAACATAAGGTCAGCTAGGTGGCGCAGTAGATAGAGCACCAGCCCTGTAGTCAGGAGGATCTGAGTTCAAATCTGGCTTCAGTCACATAACACACACTAACTGTGTGACTCTGGGCAAGTCACAACTTCAATTGCTTCACGAAAACCAAAACAAAACAACAACAACAACAAAAAAAAATCTGAATATTATCCTGCATGAAGAAAATGGGCCTTAAATAAAATAAGATTTCTAAGTATTCCTGATGAAACAATTAGAGCTCGACAGATATTTTAAAATTTAAAAAAAGAGTCAAGAGAAGGTTTCCAATTTGACGAATTGGAGGGGATTATATAATGAGAAGATTTTTACATTCTAAGAGAAAGAAGAAAAAAAAAAACACAGGGGCTCCCACAGAGTTGTAATGTCTCCAAGCATCTTAAAGAGAGTATATAAGACATATGGCCTTGGAGAGGTTTTGTTATGTTTTTATCCTCTTAGAGAAAAAAGGTAAGGGGAAAGAAATACCCTATAGAAGAAAGAGAGTGGATGGGGACAGTACTTGTTATCCCATCTAATCAGGATGCTTAAGAAGACTATCAAACATGGAAGAATATATAAGGAATAAGGCTACATCTGAACCAGACAAAGAATTGTTGAACACTCATTCACAAAGAATTTGGTATAGAAATAAGTTAAACTTAACAACCGGGAATTTTTTGGGGGGAAGGATTTAGAAAGAAGGTAAGTCCAGGGAAGAATTAGTCACAAGCAAAACAAACTTTACCTTCAGAGGATGGATCAGGAAGAAACAAATAAAAAGAAAAGAAGGTGGGTTCTGGGAAGTTAGGTGTAGTACCAGATCGCTAGGCCTGACTTTATCAATAACTAGCTGTATGACCTCGGTCAAACCTGCCACTTCTCTGAACCTTTTCCCTCATTTATAAAATGAGCTGACTGAACTAGATAACTTCAGATAATCTAGCTCTGAAATGTTATGATTCTGTGTAGTGAGATTCAGAGATGGAAGCGTCTGGGGAAATAATAACTAACATTTATATAGTGTTTACTACATGCCAGACACTGTGCTAAGCACTTTACAACTATTATCTCATTTGGTGCTCACAACAGCTCTGAGAGATAAGCCCATTATTATTATTATTATTATTATTATTATTAATATTAATATATAATAATAATTATATGTTATTATATGTTATATTATTATAATAATTATATAATAGTAATAAATATTACTACTAATAATTAATCCCCATTTTACAGATGAGGAAACTGATGCAAACAGAGGTCAAAAGTGCCTTGTCGGGGTCACACAGCTAGCAAGTTTCTGAGGTCAAATATGAACTTGGGTCTTCCTGACTCCTGGCCAAGGTTCTCTCCACTGTGTCACCTACTTGCCTATATGAGACCTATACACATATTAAAATACACATATGTATGCCCTGGAGAATGAAAATATATGTCAAAGTGTCATGTATCCTAGAATATTATAGGAAAGTAAGATTTTAAGGTTCAAAAGTCTATTTCAAAAAAGTCACAAGATCTGGCCGTTCCAATTTGACTTTTTTTCCCCCTACCATGGGTATGGGTAAAGGGGACTAGCATCAGTAGTGAACTTGGTGAGAACGTTGGAAAGGAAATATGGACTCCTGTGTTCTTTTTCCAGTTTTGACCTTCCCTGTTCATGATCCGAAATCAATCACTTTTCTTCTTTGTGCCTCGCTTTTTTCTCTACCTGTAAAATGATGAAAAATAACTTTTACCCCAGATAGATAAGAGAACCCTCAGGGCCCTGAAAGGGACCTCAGAAGTACAGGGTTTCTCCTTTAATGCCCCCCTCACTAGCTACTTATTTATTATACAGCTATTTCCCTTACTAATCTAGCTGCTGTTGGGACCACCTAGGCCTCTGGTCTCTGCTTGCTCCCTTCTTTTTGTCTAGAGGAAACATCCTCTGCTTCAGTTAAACTAGTGTTCTCATTGCTCCTCTGTCCACACCATGCTGTTCTTGTCCCTTTCTCTTTGCTCACGTTCCTCACATACATTCTTGAAATATCCCCTTCCCTCCACCTCCATTCTAACTCCATAAAACCTACTGATCCTTTAAGACTCAGTTCAATTCCTATTACCACCCTGAAGACTTCCTTCCCCAGCTATTCTAGTTCCCCAATTGTTCTCTCCTTTCTCTGACTTAGATTGGTAAGGCAATGATCAAGCCCTCTGACATGGCTTTCTGGCTTGAGTCACTTCTGAGGATCTTGACAAACACAGTGATCAGTCCTGGGAAAAACCATCAGGACAAAAGACAAAACAGATCAAGGCCAAAAAAAGGTCCCACCATTCCTTCTGGACACTCACAGAGCTTGGCCCTGACCCAAAATCCCAATGCAGAAAGTAAGGCTGGAAAATGAGTAAACAAAAGAAAAAAATTAATGCTAAAGAATATTATAGAGCCAGGAATGCCCAAGACACAACTCCAGAAGAAGAAAACTCCACAACTACAAGTAAGACCTCAAACAAAAACAACTTTGCTGCAAGCTTCACGAGAATTCCTGGAAGAAATGAAATGAGTTTTAAAAATTATGTTATAAAGGAAGTGACAGCTCTAAAGGAAAGAATGGGAAATGAAAATTCAAGGAAAGAACTTATCTGTACTATTTATATACTTGTATAGTTCTTTAGACTGTAGGATTTTTGAGGGCAGGACCTATCTTCTCTTTCTTTGTTTACAGCATAAAGCTTAGTGCACTTAACAAATGCTTATTGAATGGGACACAACGGGTGCCATGGAATTGGACTTGGAGCTGGGGAGTGGGGAGGAACTTGACTTTATCCACGATAATCACCTTTCTCTTTCTTCTTCCTTATTTCTTCCTTTTGGCCTCCTTCCTCCCATCTTGTCCTTTAGTCAGTTAATAAACATTTATTAAGTGTCTCCTGTATGCTAGGCACTGTGCTAATCACTAGGGATACAAAAAGAGCCAAAAGATAGCCCCTGTCCTCAAGAAGCTCACAATCTAATGTTCTCCTTACTGACTGATTTCTCTCTGCCTTGGGCCTCTCAGCAGCAGCTAGTTGCTTTGTTCTGCCAAAGACATGCAGGACTGGGGAGATTGTGGGCTACTGCACCCAGCCTTTGTCTCTCAGCTCAAAGCAGAGAAAAGGAGATTTCAAAATCGAAATTTTCTCAACTTAGGGTGATAACACTCAAATAAATGTCCATTGGCCAGGGGGAAAGCAGAGGAACAGGGAAGGGGAGAGCACGCTGGCTGCTGGGTTTTTATATAGTAAAAGGTACTCTGGTCTGAAAGTTGAGACCTAGACTCAACCACCCACCTCTGGGCAGTAACTTGGCCTCTCAAGAGGAATTTCCCTAGGATCAGACTAAATGATCTCTGAAGTCCCTTCCAGCTAAAGTTGCCAACTAAAGGCTAGAAAAATTCAGTCAAGAATGGGAGTAACTCACAAAAAGGGAGGGGTGTGTGTAAGCAGCTTCTGAAGACACAGCTTAAATCCCACCTCAACCTGAAGCGGCTCTTTTCCCAGGTTTCCTGGAAATCCTGGAGGGCAAAAGATTCTAGACCCAGGTACAGATGGGGAGGTAAGGGGGAGGTGTCACCCTGTCCCAAAACAGCAGAGCAGGTGAGCCAGGGATTGTTACAAGGAGATTTACAGCTGTTTCTCTCTTGTCCTTGCCAGCCCAGCTGTTCAGGACCAGCCTGGCTATTGGCAGAGAGCCTCCCCATCTAAAATTAGCCTCCGGCTCTCCACCCAGGCAATTCCACTATACTGGCAGACAGGAGCCCTGTGGTGAAGTAATGACTGGGGAGCTGCTGCTTCAGAGCAATCTTGGTGCTGGAAGAAGACAGCGTCAGCCACAGGGCACTGGAGATGGAGAGAAAGGATTAGAACAGCAACAACCAGGGAAGGCCCCATCTTCAAATCATGTTTAACCTAACGCAGGGATCCAGGAGTGGCCAAAATTCCTATGCCAAAGAGAAAGCTCAGAAGTGGAAAGAAGAGAGGTCAGTTTTGCCTCTGTGTCAGGAGAGAGAATAAGAAAAAGAAAAGAAGGAGGGGAGAGAGAAGGAGGAAAGGAGGGAAAAAGAGAGAGGGAGGGGGAAAGAGAGAGAAAAGGGAAGTCAGGGAGAGACAGGGAGTAAAGAGGGAGAAAAGAGGAAAGGGAGGAAGGGAGAGACAGAGGGAAGGAAAGAGAAAGAAAGAAAGAAAGAAAGAAAGAAAGAAAGAAAGAAAGAAAGAAAGAAAGAAAGAAAGAAAGAAAGAAAGAAAGAAAGAAAGAAAGAAGAAAGAAAGAAAGAAAGAAAGAAAGAAAGAAAGAAAGAAAGAGAAAGAGAAGGAAAGAGGGAGGGAGAGAGAGAAAGAGAGAGGGGGAAGGAAAGAGGAAGGGAGGGAGAGTGAGAGAAAAGAGAAGAGAAGAGAAGAGAAGAGAAGAGAAGAGAAGAGAAGAGAAGAGAAGAGAAGAGAAGAGAAGAGAAGAGAAGAGAAGAGAAGAGAAGAGAAGAGAAGAGAAGAGAAGAGAAAAGAGAAGAGAAGAAACGTGTGTGTGTGTGTCTATGTGTTCCATCACCTGGCTGGCTGACAGTGGTGCAGAAAAGGAAATTCTGGGACTGCCTGACCAAGGAAGTACCAGTGTTAAGAATGGGACCCAGGTCTGTGGGCTCCTAGGCCCTATCTAAGACAGATGGGGAAGACACAGAGCTTACTTTCTTGGCATTTTCTACTAGGGAACCCTTTCTAATTCCTCAGAGCTGGAACCCTATAAATTTGACTCATCTATTCCTACCTCTAGTCCCCCAGGCTTGGCCCCTGACAGTCTGGTCAGGAAGCCTGTGGTGGGGAGCTGGCCAGAGAGCACTGCCAATGCCATCCCACCCACCCTGCCAGACCAGGCACACAGTGTTTATGTGGTAGGTGCCTGGCAGGGAGACAAGGAGGGGGCGAACCCAGTAGCACTGAAGAGGAGAAGGGGAGGGAAGACCAGGAAGTCTGTGTGGTGGAAGATGATCTGCAGTCAGGATGTAAAGGAATATTACTGCCCTAACTCTCCAGCCAGAGGCTCTAAAGGGACACTAGTCCCCTCAATACCCATAGCTCTAAGTATCAGTCCCCTCCCCACCCCTGCTGAAGTCATAGAAACATGGAATCTTAAAGCTGGAAAGAATTTCAGGTCATCTACTCCAGTGGTTTCCAGACTTTATGTAACACTGCCCACTTCCCCCCCAAAAAAACAATTGCCACATGTCTCCCCCAAGTACTTTTCATAAAATAACATAAGCAAATAATTTTCTTAGTTCCTATTTTATTCAAATAAAAGTAAGGATTTATTGTGATTTATATGACATAAATTAAATATATTCATCAACAACCATTTAGTAAGTACTTAATAAAATAATGAAGAATACTGAAAAACGTTGATAAAATCATTTATAATTTCATAGTTATAAAATAATGGTAATGTTAATGTGATAAAAGGCTCATTTTTTGGTGCAAAGTTTCCAAAACATGTCATTGATGATATTGCTACTGCTAATTTTTTCAATAAGTGATCATGATTGTTAACAGCAGAAAAGCCCATTTCATACAAATTAGATGTTATTAAAAAGTAGTAAAAGTTCTATCATTTGTTTTGCTAACTCAGAAAATTCTTTATTTGCCTATAGTCAAAATATAATAAAATTTTCAAGTTGTTCAAATGATGGTTACAATATATTGTCACGAGACAAGTCTAACATCCATTCTTATTCAGACAGGATAAGTCCAATGTATTATGCTTGCTCATGGAAAATAAGTTCCTCATATATTGATATTTAGAAATATCTAGGTCTTTTAAAAAAAAGAAAATTGCTCGTGTAGAACAATCAAGTAACTAAAAAACAGTTTTTTACTTTTTCCTATTGCATCAGCAGGTAGCTTTTTTTAAATTGAGAAACATCAAAAATATTATTTTATAAATATGTAACATTTAACTTTTTCATAAATTTAACCATTTCATCTTTATGAATCAGAGTATGAATTTTTGGATCTTGCATTAATTTATTTAGAGTACTCAGTTTTTCAAAAATATGTATTATGTATGTATATATAAATGAATAAAAAAGCATTTATTAACTGTTTACCATGTACCAAGCACTGTGCTAAATACTGAGATACTAAAACAAAATGAAATCTGCCCTCAAGAATCTTCTAACAGAGGAAGATACAACATATGGAGAAACTATGTTCTAATAAAGAGAGACAATAATTTATATACCCCAATGAGGAGTATTTGGGTTTGGAATATTATTCAGTTAGTGAAAACATCCTTAGGATGGTAGACTGGCACAGACCTTCCGGGAATAATGACACTATTGATTTGATTTTGGTTTCAAAACCGGAAAATAGGAGGAAGGAGAAGAATGGTTTATGCGTGCAAGGCAAGGTAGCTGTAAAGAAGGTGAAGTAAAAGCTGAGAAAAGTATGACTGGGGTACACCTCACTCTTTCAGTAAGCCTGTAAAGGTACTTGGCAGTCAGCCCACAGAGCTCCAGGGCTGGAACTCCAGAGATGAAAGGGATAAGTGCTCCGGACGTGATTTCTAGTCCATTAAATACGAAAATTTTGTTATAAAATGAATTTGTTCCAACTTTATTAGTTGGAGAAAAATGGCAATTTCCTCACATAATTCAAATACATCTCAAAGTATTTGGGCACAAGAAAGCCAGTGCGATCTGAAATAATATAGATCTTCCCTATTCTTTGCCCTTAAATCATCAACCAATTTGGAATGAATTCTGTTAATGGAGCTTTTAAATAAAGCTTGTTATTCTTGCAACAACTTTTAAAACTACTTACACCTCCTCGCTCAATTTTTGATCTGTAATTTTCTACGAAGCATGTAATGCATCCAAATAGTACAAGGGAACACATTTTTAACTATCACACGTAGAACTGAGTTTCATACCGACATCAACTCAGTTCTGTCTGCGAAGATTACAATGATTTACCCATATTATATCATTTCTACTTCAAAAATTTATCAATTACACTGAAATTTTCTCTTGATGTGACATTGCCATCAACAAGTTTGCAAAGTAATAAATCTGCTCTAACATCAATATAAATGATATAATGTACATAAGCAGCCCAGACATGGTGACTTTCTCCAGACTCTCTCTCTCTCTCTCTCTCTTCTCTCTCTCTCTCTCTCTCTCTCTCTCTCTCTCTCTCCTTGGGCTAGGGCTAGCTACACCCACTTCAGCAGTTCATGGTGGTTCACCAGAGAAGTGTTAACATGGCTACTACCCTAACTCTTAGGGCCCCAGGGGTAATCTTTGTGGATGACTATTGCCATCAACATTAAATACATGAGCCCCCACTGGTGTATACCCTATTAACAAGTCAACCACTAATACTATTAACTAAGTAATAGTATGCTAAATGCTAAATACTAAAATTGAAAAGCAAACATAATATTTCCATATCATTCTGCCTATAAATCTTGAATATACTATCTCACTAATAAACACAATGGAGAGTAGGCAAACACAAAAAGTCCAAGGGGAATAAAGCCCACATATAGGGAACACATGTAGCCAGCGCAATTCAAAACTCTAGAACCACAGACCTTAGTGTCTCCTTTCTGTCTCAGGAACTATCCATAAAAGTTTCTTCCCATGCTTCACTGCTAACCTGAGCTGATCCACACTGTCTTCAATGAACACCTCATTGGATAACGAAGTCTTAACCATACTGCTTGATCTGCTAGACAGCTTCCCAAGCTGTCCCTCTATTTGGCTGGATTTATTCCCAACAGCTACTGTGCATCTATCACTTCTAGCTTCAGGCTTAGCTGATGTGATGTGTTCAAGTGAAGCAGTGTTATTCTCCATTAGGAAAAAGCCATGAAAAAAAAATAGAAATAAATTAAAAAATAATAACTTTTTTAAAAAGCCATGATCTGTATCTAACATTGGATTAAAACCAACAACAAATCTCGGAGCTTTGCTCTTTTGTAAGATTGTGCTGCTTCTTCACCTCTCCGGTGGCAAAGAAGTGCATCTTCTGTCTTCATTTTTCTCTGAGCATCAGATCACAATCAGAGATATGGAGTGTATTTGCTCTATTCCTTATTCTTTTCAACAAGAAGTCATAATGAAGAGACAAGTATATTTGCTCAATTCCTTCTTGGCAGTAGACAGCACTCCAGTCTCATTAGTTAGTCTTCCAGGCCACCAGTAACAGATTGTTAATAGCCTTGTTTTAATGCAGTTCTAAAATCTATTCTTTGATCTCTCTCTCTCTCTTCCCTAGCATTTCTTAGTTCAACAACTAGGCTGTCTGTATGGATGACCCCATTTTAGTTTATGGTTAGTAACTAAATTCTCATCTCTCATCTGAAAGGCAGTAGGTAACTTGGTAAATGGGGCCTATCAAGGATATGCAGGTTGGAAATGTGGGTTTTTGGAGAACCTGAAAGATCAATAAGTCTCTTCTTAGATTGTAGAGAAGAGAGTGTTAGTAGCTTTTTTTTCTGCGCTGTTCCTGGAAACTTCTGGGTAAATTACATTTGTCCTATGCAGATAGAACAGTCCAGATGTCCCAGTCATTAATTCAAACATTCTTTGTAGTATGCAAATCACTAATGCACATTGTGTTCTCTATTCACTCCAATATTCTACTTGTGACATATGGATAAGCAATATCTCAGAACTCAGATACACCGGCAATTCTCCTCAATATTTTATTTGTAAATGAACCACTTAAAGGGGCTTTACATGTGATATATTGAAAATCATTTGATTATATCAATATATTTCCCTTACAGGCCAAGGGGTTATCTCTTTCACAAGGGACTCCTCTAGACCCATGTGGACTAAGTTAATTCCTTGGAGAAACTGACCCTAAACAGAGGAGATCAGGCTTTTTCTCCCACTCCAAATCATTAAGTACCCATGTTGGAGTCCAAGCAGCACTGAAGTTCCATCCAGGTCTTCTGGACAGCAGGGCATGGCTCATTCTGTTGGTAGTGACCATCTTCTCCTTTGACAAGGGTATAGTTGTGAGAAGCACTTTCCACTGGGCAACAAGCACTCAGTTCAAAACCTTTAGACCTCTTGAACTCGTGAGGTATAAATGTCCCTTCCTCAGAATCACTGTTTGGTCACTTGTGCTCAGGGAAAGAAGCATAAAGCAAAAGCAGTTTCCTGAACTTGGGATCCAATCTCAGGTTTACTTAAGCAAGCATATGTTCCCACTGACATGTGTATAGTCACTATAGCTGCTTCTGGGGAGGGGGAAAGAGAAGAAATCCCTTGCCTCTCTTGTTGGAAGTCCAAAACAATGTTGGCAGGGTCCTAAGTGACATGCTCAAAAGGAAGATGAGAGAGAGCTGAGACTTAAGTCTCTTCTTTCAAAACATAGGAGTGGGTTCAAAATCTACCTTCAAAACCTACCTGGTTCAGTCATCATTTATCTTCAAAAGAACCCTAGTCATGGGTAAACAACATTTGGGGGCCAGTTAGGAATTTATGGTATGATATGTCCTTTTGTAAGACTTTAGAGTACATATGGCCTGCCAAAAGTGTCCAGGGCACATACCCATCCTACAAGCTACCTGCTCCTAGTATAAATAGGTATAGAGGGCACCAATATTTCTATAAAATGAGGCTGTTTATACTTAGTAATTCTATATATACCCTTCCTATAAACTTGTATGATGCAAGCAACCCTTTTGATGTCACAAATATTTTTTTCAAAGTTTATTTTTCATCGATGCAAAGAAACTTTTACAGAGTCAACTAAATTAATTGGAGCCTTCAGACAGAGACCACCCTTTGTCTACTTTTGGGTTGCTAGCTGGAGAGGCACTCCCACCTGATTCCTGTGACATTCCTAGAGGAGATGGGTGTGATGGATTCCAGTTATGAAGATCCCTCTACCCCAAGGCTTGACTCAGGGCAATCAGATCTGCCCCAACAAAGTATCTCCAGATTTAACTATGGTCTCTCTCATCCCATTAGACTGTGAACTGCTTGAGAGCTGAGACTGTCTTTGGCCTTTCTTTGTATCCCTAGAACTTAGCATAGTACCTGGCACATAGTAAGAACTTAATAAATGTTTACTGACCAACTGACTGACCACACAACTATACAGGCATGGGCTGATCAATCAGAGAAATGTCAGCGGAGGTCAGGAGCATTCTGGGAATGAGGGAAGTCACAGAGTCTTCTGCCTTGCTGAGTGGGCAGAGGACAATGATACCCTCTCTTGGATGGAGCTTTAGCTGTGGTTCTTGAAACATAAGAAAGCAATTGATGGTCAGCCCATCAATTGGGCTAGTAAAATTGTATAGCGGGGGCTAGTAAGATTATACAGGGAAATTCAGCACAAGTATACTAGGGGCCCTTCAGCCCCACTCAAGCCTGAGATATCCTCTAAAGCCCCACTCCCATCTGAATCATTCAGGGGATGCTACGGAGAACAGATCATGGAAGGAGAGGAATCATGGGCTCTTGGGAGTCAGAATTTGTGCGGACCCTTTGAATAACCTTTGCGCATCTTACTATGGGACAGGCCAAATGGAAATCCTTAGACTTATGGGAAACTTCTCAGGTAATTAACTCATATGGGAAAAACAGTAGATGGAGAAAACTCAGAGGACTGCAGGAACAGCCCAGAAAACGCTACTAACATTCTCTTCTCCACAATCTAAGAAGGAAGCCCAGAGACTTATTGATCTTTCAGGTTCTCCAAAAACCTTCATTTCTCACCTGCATATCCTTGATGGGCCCCATGTACCAAATCACCTACTGTCTTTCAGATAGGGCCCAGAACAGGCTACAGCCCTAGAAGATCTAAAGCAGGTTGTCCAGCAGTTTCTCCACTTGAACCCTTATAACCTGCAAGGCCCATGTTTCCGGTGATCTCTAGGAGGCAGCTAGTGGCCCAAGGGAATAACATGCCTGAAGCCAAGAAGAACAAGGTTCAAATGCAGCTTCAAATACTTCCTGGTTGTGTGATCCTGGACAACTCTTTTAATGTTTGCCTCAGTTTCCTCAACTGTAAAATGAAGCTAATAATAGCATATATGTCATGGGGTTTTTGAGAGGGTTAAATGAAATAATATTTGTAAAAAGCATTTAGCACAGTACTACAGTAGGGGCTATATAAATGCTTATTTCCTCCTTCCATAAAGATCAGGCTAAGTGGAACCTTTGGCAGACACCAAGGGGTGATCAGAATAAGGCACTGTTAGGCTTCCAGAGTTCCAAGCTCCCCAAAGCAGCCACTCACTGTACCCTTTTTGAAAAGCAGCTGCTCACCTGTCACTGGGCCCTTGTTCCTACTGAACGGATGATAGGGGTCACACAATTACCATTTTTCCATAGTTGCCTATTATGGGTTGGGTGATACAAGCTGATCCCACTAACAAGATGAGTAGAGAACTGGAGACTTCTACTGTGAAATGGAAATGTACATTAAAAATCACATTTGCCTGGGTCTCTCTGGTGTAAATGCCCTTTGCTAAAAGGTGGAAACTATACCAGGGACAAAGATCTCCAGACCAAACCCTAGAACACTGCCATCTCTACTATCCCAATAGGCCTCTACCTATAAGAACTTGGCTCCTAAGGAACATTGTTTTGCCTGGTTTACTGATAGCTGCATCTGCTACAAGACAAGCATATACAATTGGACTTCAGCTGCCACTAATCCTGTAATGAGGCATACCCTAGGGAATGGGGGTCATGGACAGTCCTTTTAGTTGGCTGAACTCCAGGCTGCATGGCTGGCATTTGAGAAAGCCTTGAGGTTTGGGACAGAGAAGATCTTCATCTATGCTGATTCCTGGGCTTTGGCTATTGGTCTGGCCAAATGGTCTGAGGCCTTGAAGAGCAGAGAACTAAACTACATGGGGAAGGTTCTCCCCATTTTGGGGTCAAGACCAACTCAGCAACTTTACCAGTGCTTCCCACTGTGTATGGTTGTGGAGCATGTCAGCCCCCATAAGAGAGATCATATGCTAACTGACTAGGTTGGAGACATTGCCAATGTGGCCCTCGGAAGGAATGGTAATGCTGTATTGTGCTATGCATGGGACCATGTGATAGCTATAATTAAGGACAAAGGAAACTCTTCCCGCCCAGCGAGGCTCTTTGTACCAGAGTACTGACCTAATGCAAGGGCCTTCAATTGCCAATCTTCAATTGGCAAAATTCCACTCTCCCACCTTCAAGCAAAAGATTTAGCCTTGCTAATCAACAGATGCATTATTATGAATCTGACTTTTCAGGTCAGGTGTCCAACCTGCCAAAGACTATGTCCATGACAAATCTATGCCAAGGGGGATAGGCTAGCATCCTGACAAGGGGAAAGACTTTCCAGTCCAGTGGTTTTGGGGATCCAATCTCCAAAAAAAATTACTCGATAAGAACGGACTGTTTTGGTACATAGTTTTAGCTGACCTGCTCTACTCCTTCCTTACTCCTTCCCCAATATAGATTAGCACTGGCACATAGTAGGTGCTATATAAATACTTATTTCCCTCTTCTCTCCTTCTGTCCATAAAGATCAGCCTGAGCAGAACCTTTGGCAGGTACTGAAACGTAATCAGACTGTTAGGCTTGGGAAGCTCCAAGCTCCCCAAAGCAGCCACTCACTCTACTTCTTCTGAAAAGCAGTTGCTCATCTGTTACTGGATGCAGTAACCTTCCCCAGTAGAATTAGCCTCAAGCCCTTGCCCCTCAGAGGAAACGAAATCAAACAGAGTTAAGTGATAGCTAGTAAATGTTTGATGCCAGATTTGAACTCCTTTGAACTTCCTAAATCCAAGCCTGGCACTAAATCTACTGTGCCACCTAGCTAACCCTATGAATAAACATCGTTAAATCTGAGAAGGTATAGAGATATGAAATTTCTGAATTTTGAAGCCATGGTGGGGAGAGGGAGAAATTTCTGTCTGGTTTGTTTCTTTGTAATGAAAATTTGAGGAAAAATTAAAATATTCAATACTTTTTTTCTTTGTATTTTTATAACTCTAAAATTACTTTGTTGGATAAGAACATAAAAAGTACCTTTATAACTTACTTTGCTACTCTTCCCTGGTTATAATATTTCATAGATTTAGAAGTACAAAGGGGAAACCCTTATAGTTTGGGGACATGTGAATGAATGAGTGTATGTGTTTGTAACCAAAAGTCTTTCAAGGGGAAAAATATTTTTTCCCTCCAAGTATTACAAATCTTAACGCTGAGCTTAAGGCTGAGCAAACTTTTTTTTTTTATTTTCTTGAACCATCAGATGAAGGAGAGAAATCTGAAGAAGGGATGTAGACTGACTTTGGAGGAGTAACACTTTGTTTTCAGATCACAGACTCAGAACCAGAAAGGATCCTTCCTCATTTTACAGTATTAAATCACCCCGAAGGATATTTGGGAAAGTTCCTGGTGGTCTAAACAGCCACCACCTAGCTCTGCAATGCCCTTGAGGAAGAAAAGGAGAAAAACAGTTGACAAACAAAAGAAAAACAGTGGGATATCACTGGGAGAAAAGAAACCTGCACTGCTTCATAATACCAACAGGGGGATTGGAATCAGGAATCTAACTTGGATTTGCCTGCCCTGATCATTTTTTCCTAATCTCTCTCTCAAAGCTTTTTCTGCTTTATCATTTCTTTACTATCCCCAGACCCACCCTTCCCATCTTGAAGGGTTTGGTGACAATGTAGCTGGAGGAGTGAGAACACCAAAAGTCTCCAACTCCTCCAGTAATCTGGTTGGCAGACTAAGTAAACTGCTATCTGCCAACCCACAGACCCTGTCTCAGTTTCCCCTCTCTAGATCAGAGGTGATTTTTCTGTCCAGGGGATGTTATGAGGATGAATGAGATTATTTTTTACTTTGAGTTGCTTTGAGCTTCTGTGAGAGGTATCATATGTAGGCTCAATTTTCACTAAGAATCAGACACGACTGAAACAATTCAGAGATAGCAACATGGCTCTTTACATCCATTTCCTTATTCTCAAAAGGGCAAACACCTTTGCCAAATAAAATAACTTTTTATTTCAATAAAAAATGTCCCTTAAAACAGACAGGAGGCAATATAATCAAAGTTCACTATTGTGTTGTATTATGAAAGCAAATATTTCCCATTTTCATGGGTGAAGGCAAAGTCAATGCAAGGATCTAAGACAACTCCAAAAGACTCATGATGGAAAATGCTATCCACATCCAGAGAATGAACTATGGAGTCCTAATGCAGATGGAAGCATACTATTTGCTCTCCTTTTCTTTTGTTGTTTTGTTTTGTTTCTTCTTTCTCGTGTTCCTCCCATTAGTTCTGATTCTTCTTTATATCATGATTAATGTGAAAATATGTTTAATATGAATGTATAAGTACAGCCTATATCAGATTGCATGCCACCTTGGGGAGGGGGGAGGAGAGGAAGGGGGAGAAAATTTAAAACTCAAAATCTTATGGAAGTGAATGTTGAAAACTAAAAATCAATTAATTAATTATTTTTTAAAAGAGAGATTTGGTTAACAAAGACAGGACCTATGTATTAAATTGAGTAGGCTATATTCATTCAACAATTCAGCAAACATAATCACCTACTGGGGATATAAAGTGAAATGTACCTACTATGGGCAACCACAAATAACTGTGGTATAAAATAAAATATGAGAATTCTGAAAAAAAAAAGTTAAAAAAAAGAAATGCTGTTGATAGCAATAAGACAAGAAAAAGAAATTAAAGGTATAAACACAGGCAAACAGGAGACAAGACTATCTCCATATGATGATAACATGATGGCTTAGAAAACTCCAGAAATTAGCATAGAAACAAACACAAAAAATGAACAGCATTTCTACATCTCAATTTAAAAAATACAGGAAGAAATAATAGAAAAGAAATTCTGTTCAAAATAACTACAAATTGCATAAACATATATATATATATGAGAAAGTCAATCTACTAAGGCACTCTCAAGACTTACATAAATGCAATTACGAAACACTTTTTAAATAATGACCGTGTTAGAACAAGCTCCTTTACAATTCTTTTATTCTACGTAATGTGAAAGACAAACATGATTTTCACTGTAAAATGGGAATAAAACCTGCCCTTTCTACCCCACAGGCTGGTTGCAAGGATCAAATGAAATAACAGATAGAAATAGACACTAAAAGTTGGAAATGTAAGATATTATCTATCCCTATTCACTCCTTTATCATGCAATAAACATTTAAAGACCACCTATTCTCTGTCCAAATTCTGGGTGTTGTGTGGGTGACTGCAAGAAGTGTGATTCACAGTTGCTACCTTTTCTAGAAGCTCCTTTGTAGGCACCGCCAACAGAGATCCAGTCATGCTTTTTCATAGCCCTACCCCACCCCTATAGACACCTGGCAGAGATTCAATGCTTGCTAACTGACTTTTTGGGTAAATGATGCAACAATTACAAAGGAGAAGGTAGCTATACAGAATTCACTTCTAAGAGCTCTGTAATCTAGTTTTTGACCTCATCATTCAATTGCTCTCTTCAAAGTCACCAATGATCTCTGTCTCTCTCTCTCTCTCTCTCTCTCTCTCTCTCTCTCTCTCTCTCTCTCTCTCTCTCCCTCTCTCTTTGGTAAGGCAATTGGAGTTTACTTGCCCAGAGTCACACAGCTAGTGAGAGTTATGTGTTTGAGGCCGGATTTGAACTCAGGTCCTCCTGACTCCAGGGCCGGTGCTCTATCCACTGTGCCCTACCAATGATCTCTTAATTATCAATTCTCACAGCCTTTTCTCAGTACTCACCATTCTTGATCCCCCTGTAACCTTTGGCAATGTTGGCCACCCTCTTCACCCAGATACTCCCTCCTCATCGGGTTTTATGACACTGTTCTGGTTCTCCTCACCTTATTGCTTCTTCTCCTTTACTGTATCTTCATCCAGGTCACACCCACCAAAACTCTGTTCTCTGGGCCCTCTTTTCTTCTTCCTTTGTACTACCTCATGTGCTGATCTATCAGCTCACATGGACTCAATTATCATCTCTATACCAGGGATTCTAAAATCAATTTATAGAGCCCTAACCTCTCTCCACAACTCTGATTTCATACCACCAGCCACCTATTGGATATTTATTTCCAAATGGATGTCTTATAAACATCCCAAACTCTACATGTCAAATTAGAACTCATTATTCCCCTCCCCACTTCTGAGTGACACTATTACTGTAGAGGACATCACCATTCTCCCAATCAGCCAGCCTTCAACCTCAGAGTTATTGCTTACATTCATCCTATATATTCAATGTGTGGCCAAGTCTTGTAATTTCTACCTCCACAACACCTTTCACATATGTCCCCTTTTCTCCATACAACCAGGCAATCACCTCACACCTGGCAACAGCCCTCTGGTTTGTCTCTGTACTTCAGGGCTCTTCCCACTACAATCCATCCTGTACTCATTTTCCCAAGGCATGTTCCTCCCAGCCTCTACTGAGTACTACATTTTATCCCCTGGACTTGGGTGATCTCCCTTCTCACCCCCACTGTATAGAAGTTCTGACTTCTTCCAAAGTACAGCTCAGGTACCAAGTCCTACAGGAGACCCTTCCTACTATCCTTCTCCTCCAATCCTTAATAGCACTCTCCCTTGAAATAATTTTGTATTGCTTTTCCTGACCCACCCTTTAGCCCTGAACTAAACAAAATTGAATCCATTCTGATGTGTGTTCTTAGAAGACAAACACAATCCAAGTAAGCTAGGGAAGGATAGGATAGTAGTGCAGGCAAGATTAGTCCCCAGGTGCAAACCCTCCACTGATGCCTAGTAGAAGCATCCCTACTTGCTCCAGAATGTCTCCTCACCTGAGAGAAGAGAGCCATGGGAAATCAGGGCAGAAACCCTGGCTCCAACAGCACTACTGGGACCAGAAGAAGCTTTCTGAACTGCATCTCTACCTCCCTTCCCACCTACCCCCCAAAAAAGCTGGACCTGGCATCCACTTGGAGAGGTGATTTTTTCTCAGTGGCTACCACATTCTCTTCTGAGGGAGACTCTGTGTTCTATGGAAATTCAATGAAGTACTCATTTATAAAAGATTATCTTGAGATCATTGTTGTAGAAAGGGTAGCCCATCCCTTCTCTCCGCTGAGAAGGGAGTTGTAGTTGGAGAGGGAAGACCAGTCTTAGTCTATAAATCCCTCCTCCCTCCTCCATTGGTACCCAGAAGAGTACGTGCCTCTTTCCAGAAAACCCCCTTTACAAGGTTCTAAAATACTTGTTATTTAGATATATCATAACAGCACTTACATAAATGTTGTTATTGTTATAAATTGTTGTTATTAATATATTATTATTATCATAAATGCTATTGTTGTTCAGTTATTTCAGTCACGTCCAACTCTTTGTGACTCCATTTGGGGATTTTCTTGGCAAAGATACTGCAATGGTTTGCCATTTCCTTTTCCAGCTCATTTTACAGATGAGGAAACAGAAGTAAACAGGGTTAAGTGATTTGCCCAGGGTCATATTGCTAGTAAGTGTTTGAGACCACATTTGAACTCAGGTCTTGCTGACTCCAGGCCTGTTGCTCTATCCACTGCACCACCTGGTTGCTATTACTATTAGGTATTATTAAACCTAGGATGGACTATATTCCTCTCATCCAAGGACCAGCCAAAAATGTTAAATCTCTATCTGCCTCAGTTTCTTCATCTATAAAAATGGGGTTAATAATAGCATTGACCTCCCAGGGTTATTGAGAGAATAAAATGAGATAATATTAGCAAAGCACTTTGCAAACTGTAAAAATTTATATGAATATTATGTATAATATAATATGATATAATATGACATGATATAATATGACATGATATAATATGACATGATATAATATAATATAATATAATATAATATAATATAATATAATATAATATAATATAATATAATATAATATAATATAATATAATATAATATAATATAATATAATATGATATAATATAATAAATATAATTATTAGGTATTACCACATCTAAGGATATTTCCCTCACCCAAGATTCAGCCAAGCTATGTTTGGGGAGGCACATTACCAGAAGTTTTTATTTTTGGTTTTTTTGGTTTTGTTTTGGTTTTTTTAGGGCTAAGAGCTTCATTGGAAGAACTGGTATTCCCACAGATTAAATCATTAACCCTTTAAGTACTGAAAATTGATATATAAACAGAGAGATACTGGCATGGCATAGTGGGAGAAAAACACTGGATTTAAAGTCAGAAGAACTGAATTTTAATCCTAATTCTATTATTTAATATATGTATGGCTATAGGCAAGTCACTATGCTATTCTTGGTTTCATTTGTAAAATGAAAGATAAGACCAGATGACTTCTCTAAAATTCCTCCCCATTGACTAGTAAGCAAAACCCAGAAACCAATGTGCACAGCTGTCTAGTGTTTGATAAACCCCAAAATACAAACTATGACTGTATTTGACAAGAACAGCTGGGAAAACTGGAAAGTATTTTGATGAAAACTAGGTTCAAAGCATTACCTTACTGTTTATACCACAATAAATTCCAAATGGTTAAATAATCTAAATATAAATGCCATAAAAATCAGAGGAGAAGAGAAAATCATATCTTTCATTAGGGGTGGGGGAAAATTCCCAACCAAAGGAATATGAGATAAAAGACAAAATAAACTAACTTTAATTATGTAAAATTTTAAAGCTTTTCCATAAATAAAATAAATTCAACTAGAATCAGAAGATATGGCCTGGGGGAAATCTATGAATGAAATAACTCAGATACGAGTCTAACATGCAATATTTGTAGGGAATTTATACAAATATATGAGATTAAGAGCCATTCTCAAAAAGAAAAGTGGTCAAAGGATGTAAGAGAACAATTTCCAAAAGAAAGATAAGCCTCTGGTAAAAATCTAAAATTCCTTTCAGTGCTAAAGCCTGTTATCTGATGGTGGATCCTCCTAGGGGTTTACCATAAGCATTCCTGTCTCTCCAAGCAACAGCCAGTGGTGCTACTGTTTCCTCCTTTCCCTTGACCCCATTAAATATTTGGCTCCTGCAAACAAAAGCCAAAACAAAAGGATTCATGTGAGGAGGATAGAGTAGTGGTTAACCTTCCCTTCTGCAATCCAGAAAACAAGGTTTGGGGCAATGATAATGATCATAAGCATTAATTTCCACACATTTGCTGACTCAGCAATAAACGGAGAGATGAAGAAATTGTCAGCCTAGAATGGAAAGGGCAGAGATGCAAGTACACCTCTCCCACCAGGTAAATGGAAAATTCAAAGCCTGTGGCTCCTTCTGCTTCAGGGAAGTAGATCAAATAAATGAAGATAAGAAAGAGGCAGTCAGTAGGCACGCTAGTCCTGGGAATAAAGCAGTGAACTGTGTTCTACATTTTTTAAATGCCCTCTCTTCCTGGAGTTCCTACAGCTCTCACTATTTCTGTACTACTTGTATGGGATCTTACTTTCAACTTCCAATAATTCTGCCTAGCAATAACATCTGACACGGAGATAGCACTTTTAAGTTACAAAGCATTCATTGGAACCTCAAAGAACCCTATGAAGTTCACAATAGTAATTATTATCTCCATTTTACAGATGAAGAAAGTGAGGTTCACACTTGCCTACAGACCTACTTCCAATGAGTGTCAGTGGGAGAACTCACAAGCCCAGATCTTCCTAACTCTGAGTCTAGCACTCATTCCTCTATATCACTCTACTTCCAATTGTTATTCAACTGCATTACATTAATTTAACTATTCAGAATTCAGTAATTGGACTCCTGGGGTAAGGATGGTACAATAGGAAGAACACTAGATTTGATACTAGAAGACAGGTTCAAATCCTGGCTCTGAAACTTAGGACCTGCATGATGTTGGGCTAGTCATGTCTCTCTAGGCCTTTTTCTTCTGAAGAAATGAGAAGTTTGAAATTCCCTTCTAGCTGTAAAATTCTGTGGCCCTACTAGTCAAACCTGAGCAATTTCCTAATTTGCCCTCTTATGCCTCTATGCATTCCTATAATCAGTCCCTGGGCCAGGAAAACACCTCCTCCTCATCTTCACCAGCTGAGACCTTTCATTTCCCTGAAGGCCCAACTCAGATGCCACGAAGTGTTTCCTGATTCTCTCTTCACCTGAACTGAAAATGATCTTTCTCTTTTCAAATTGGGTACAGAGGGTGGCATCACCAAGTGAGAATTATGATTGGTTGGATAATGATCTAAAAGATGAGAAGTTTCAACAGTGAGGCTGACAGAGCTGTAGGAGAGATACAAGAGAACATGAGAGGGTCGAGCACTGTAGCTGTGGTCAGAAAGGGGAACTAGATTAAAACTCCCTTGGAGGTGCTGGAGAATCTATCCATTTATGTGACTGCTGAACCTAGGGAGTAGGGAGTGAGGGTGAAACTTCTCTCTGGGGCCTAATTCAGTGCCTCACAGATAGCAGGCCCTTAATAAATAATTGAATTAGGTTCCTATCTATCTGCAGGGCCCTTTTAAGTTCTGGAGGAGACAGAGAAAGATCAGGAAAGATATTGTAGCTCACACATCTTGCCTTCCTAGACAGGTAAGGAACATGCCTTGCACTACTTCCATACCTCCCTCATACCTTCCATACCTTCCATACCTTCACATACAACAAGTGCTAACTAAATGCTATACTTACTGAAGGGAGAAAGCGTCAGTAACTCCTCCACCATCTCAGCTAAAGACAAAGCTGTCAAACCAAGTTGAAAATTCCTTTCAGTAACTGCAATTTACTTGAATGTCAAGGGTTTTTCCATAAAACCAGTACCCTTAGATAGCACCCTTTCAATGATGGATCTAAGCACCAAGGGTATGAACAACTTTATGTATCGATAGAATAGAGGTAGCTAGATAGTACAGTGGATAAAGTGCTAGGCAGAGAGTCAGGAAGACTCATCTTCCTGAATTCCTGAATTCAAATCTGGCCTCAGACACTTACTCTGCCACCCTGGGCAAGTCACAACTCAGTTTGCCTCACTTTCCTCATCTGAAAAATGAGGTGGAGAAGGAAATGCAAACCACTCTAGTATCTTTGCCAAGAAAACCCCAAATGGGATCCCAGAGAGTCTGACACAACTGAAAAACTTCAACAACAATTCATAGAATGCTTCCTACTTTTCAAAGTGTTTTCCCCCAAATGATGGAATTTTATCTTCGCAATTCAATCACGTGAGGCTGACATTACCAAACCCAGGTTAGGGAAAATGAAGCTCAGGTGCAGAGGGCTACTCACAGTCACACAGTGAGGTCCAAGAATGAATTAAGCAGAGAGATGACATCTCAAGATCTATAAGGAAGATAAATCGGGCAGTGAATGTTATGAACGATGATTTGAAGTGGGACTAAGTGCAGATAGACTGACCTGACCACGTGAGCTGGAACAGATATGAGAGAGAATCAGAACATTAGATTCAACAGGATTCTGCATCTCATTAGAGAATGGAGGGAGAAGAAAGATCCAAGAGAACATTAAAGTTTTAGACACAAATAAGTACTGTTTATCCTTCGTTTTGAAGGGGACCAATGACATCACAGAGTGATGTCTTGGCTTCCATAGAAATTGGATTTAAGTGAGGCAGAGTTGCACAAAGTCATTAGCCTCACTCTCACTTCCAGAGTCATCGAAGTCCTGTGGCAAGACGAAAGGCAGGATGAGGGACTATGGCCTGGGATACAGTAGATGACCTAGGCAGAAGATGACATCTTCGATGTCTGACCAAGCTCTAAGCACTCCACAGTGCCCACTTCAGCCATCTTCATGGTCATTGCACAAAGTATTCTCATCTGCCCATTCTGCCAGGGAGAGTCTTCACATGCTTGGGGTAGCCATCCCCCTAACTCACTGACAGTTTTGAGGCCTGTCAGTCCCTCAGCCTGGTTTAGCCCATCTGCCAAGACAGTTTTACTGTCTTGTGCTCACTGCACCTACTACAGCTTCTTGGAGCCACAGGTGAGAATTGGGCGACCTGTCAGACACCACAGGTAGGTGAGCAGCCCTGAAAAGGGCTCAGCAAGCCGTCACACCAGGGGTGCTAGTCCTCCCTGAACGCCTGGTACACCACACAGATAAACAGTGAAGTAGATTGAGAAGTGGATTTGGGAAGAATAAATACACGTACATATGCATTGCATGTTGAATACAAGTATAATAATAATTAACATTTATATAGCTCTTACTATGTAATAGGCATTGTGCTAAGCACTCTACAATTATTATCTCATTTGATCCTTACGACAACCCTGCAAAGTAGGTGCTATCATTATCCCCATTTAACAAATGGTGAAACTGAGGCAAACAGAGGTTAAGTGACTTGCCCAGGGTCACAAGGCCAGTAATTGAGGCTAGATTAGAACTCAGGTCTTCCTGCCTCCAGGACTAGGGCTCTATCCATTGTGCCACCTAGTTTCCTTATATTATCCTTCAGATATATACATGTGACAGTTTAAGGCTTTCTACTGCTATTGCCCTAAACTAAAACCAGTCTGTTTCATCCATTACTGATGTTCTGTCATGGGTGTGCACAGAGCTGGGGTGGGTGTGCCTAGGCCACACTCTATATAGACAGCCTCAGTTTACTGAAAATAAAAACCACCATGCCTCATCAAAGAATAAGACAGCAGATTAAGTTTCCTAAAGATGTGAGGTTTTAGGACAATTACTTTCTAATCTCAGCTGTGGAATTAATCACCACTGGTCTCTCTTCTCAACAAAATCTTACCCAAAGTCTCTGCCACCACCCTTATCCAGTGCTAGCACAATGATCACCATGCCCTCCTCCAGGCCCAGATATCCTGGGCACTATTTCAAAAAAGGAGGCAAACCAGCATACCTCTCAGTGAATAGGTGCCCTAGTTTCTCCCTCTTGGTAACCTCATTACCTCTTAGCCCAGTTTCATGTCTCTCCGCCACTATTTTAACAAGACAAAACTATGTATGAACTTTCTACTCCAGCTCCCCTCCCCCATAGGCCTTCTTTCACTCAGCTAAGAGAGAAGCCAGAAATTGAGAAGACTATGTTTGCATGTACACACACACTAGCTGAATGTGTGTGAATGAGTGCACTCATTTGAACTGTGGTTTGGCTTCCAAGGGGGGGGTAGATCAGAGGATTAGTAAGGGGATCTAAGCAAGAGCTTCTGAGTACCTAAGGCATGCATTTGAATGGAACCCAGGTTTCTGGTGACCTTGGACACCAGGAGGTCAGGAGCTGCTAGGGCAAGCTGGCATAAACTCAGAATCTTAGAATATTTGAGCTGGAAGTAACCTTAGAAGGCTTAGAGATCACCTAGCCCAACCTCCTAATTTTCACAGAGAACTAAATTCTGAAAAATCCTATCTAAAATGCTGGGAAAACTGATATTGACAGTAGGATTCTTCTCAATAGAGATCAAAGCCATTAGTCCCAGTAAACGTGCTAGCTGGACCTATGCCTTAAAGGAGTATTTGCTCCATTATAGAAATGGTGGAACTGAAGCATGTGAGGGAAGTAAGAAGGGAATTATGGTATACCACAAAGAGTATTCTGAATTTGAATTCGGGATCCTGAATTCAGAATCTACCACTTACTGTGTGGCCTTGTATAAGCCACTCCAATTTTATGGTGCCTCAGTTTCCTTAGCTATACAGAGATTGTACTATGTCATCTCAAATTCAGTTCAACAGACATTAATAAGCATCTATCAAGGCACTGGGGATACAAAGTATATATTCTACTGAGGAGATATAACATGTACAGGTAAGTAAAAGTGGGAGGGAGGGAGGAAAGAAGGAAGGAAAAAAGAAAGGATGGAAGGAAGGAAGGAAGGAAGGAAGGAAGGAAGGAAGGAAGGAAGGAAGGAAGGAAGGGAGATTTTTAAGTGCTCTAGGAAAACTTGAAGAGGGATGGAGTGCTGAAAGCTGAGAGGATTGGAGATGGTTGTACCTGAGCTGATCCTTCGAGGAACATAAGGATTCTGAAAGGCCAAGATGTGTGGGGGTGTGGTGGTAAGAGGTACATTAAAGGCATGGGGATTGGCATGTGTGCCTCCAAGGAGGTGGGAGACTCACTCATGAGAAGGGGTGTAAAACAAGGCTGGAAAGGGTAGGTTGGAGTCACTCTGTAGAACCTTGAATAGGGGAGTGACGTGGTCAGACCTATACCTTAGGAAAATTATTTTGGCAGCTGTGTAAAAAATGGATTGCAGAAAGGAGTAAGTGGAGGCAAGAAAACTTACAAAAACAAGTCTAAGTGAGAGTTAATGAGGTCCTGAACAAGAGTGGTACTTCTTGAGGGGCAGGAAGGAGACAAACATAAGTGATACGGAGGAAGCAGAGTCAATAATATCTGGTAATGGATTCAAATATTAGGGGCAAAGGAGAGGGATGAGTCAAAGATAATTCCTCAGATATGGTAAGCTGGCAATTATATGGTGATTCAAGGTTTGCAAAATGCTTCACAAATATCTTATTTTTAACCTGATGACAATTCTGGGAGGTAGGTGCTATTATTATCCCCATTTTAAAGATGCAGACAAAATCTGAATAGCATTCTTCTTGACAAAGAAAAAAAGAAACAAAATAAGAGTTGAGCAGTTCTGAATTTTCTCCACCATCTGTTTATCATCATGTGTTCAATTATCACCTCTGTGCAGCTGATTCCCAACTCTTTATATTCAGCCCTAATCTCTATCCTGAACACTAGGCCACATTATCAACTGTTTGCATCACCTTTCCACCTGGATGTCTCACAGCATCTCAGACTCAACATGTCCAAAATTCATTCTCTTTCTCCAAACATGCATCCCTCCACCAAACACCCCTATTTCTGCTGAAGGCACCACCATTCTTCCATTTAGTTGGATTCACAGCTTTGGAATTACCCTTAATTCTTCCCTCTCCCTGACTCTCCATAACTAGAGAGTTGCCAAGTCTTATCTCTCCTTCCATAATCTCCCTAGTATCTGATCCCTCCCTCCACTCCTACAGGGCACACCCCAGTCCAGCCCCACATCACCTAGACTATTGCAATAGCCTCCTAACTGGTGGCCCTGCTTTAATCTCTCTCCACTCCTATCTATTCTTCATAAGGCTAACAAATTGATAATCCTAAAACATAGATCTGGCCACGTCACTCCCTGCCTCAAAAATCTTCAGCAGCATTTTATGGCATCTAAGATAAAATTTTAAAATGCTCAACCTGACATCTTAAGCCCTCCACTCTGGCCCTCATCCACCTTTCTATTTTTATTTCATATTAGCATCTTTTCATGCATTCTCCAGTCCAGGTAAATGAGCCTGTTAGCAAGGCCTCACATACGACATTCTAGCCTCCATCTCTTTCCTTTGCACAGATGGTTCCCCATGCCCAATGGGCTCCAAAAGGCCTCTGCCTCTTAGGAGGAGCACAGCTCAGGAACCACCTCCTGCTCAAATCTTTTCTTGCCCTCCCTCCCCCTCCCCCCCACCAATTATTAGTGTTCTCTCTCTCCTAAAATTATTTTGCATTTACTTGTCTATGTAAATGTAAATTCCCCTAGTTAAAAAAAAAATTCTCCTAGTAGAATGTAAGCTCTTTGAAGACAGGGACTGTTTCATTTTTTTGTATCTCTTGGCCCTAGAATAGTGCCTTGCACAGAGTAGGTACATGATAAATGGTGAATTGAATGCCACTCTTTGAATTCATCCCCCATTCCATGGCCTTACTTCTATCCTCAGATCTGTATTGCTTGATATATCCACATGGGTCTTTTCAGATTGCTTCTCTCTTTTTGTTTAATCATAATTTTTTTTTCTTGATTGTTTCATCAGAATATTATTCTCAGGAGCTTCTCATCCTACGGCTGTCTTGCCTGTTGAATTTTATGCCACAGGCCAATGTTTTGATTTCTTTTGCTTACATGTATTTCTGTATTCTATTAGTGGTGGGGACAGTGCAGCTAGGTGGTAAAATGGATAGAGGGCTGGGACTGGAGTCAGGCAGACTCATCGTCCTGAGTTCAAATTCAGTCCCAAACATTTACTAGCTGTGTGACCCTGGGCAAGTCACTTAACCCTGTTTGCTTCAGTTTTCTCATCTGTAAAATGAGCTGGAGAAGGAAATGGCAAACCACTCTAGTATCTTGGCCAAGAAAACCTCAAATGAGGTCATGAAGAGTCAGACACGATTGAAAGTGACTGAACAACAAACAAAAATCACCAGGAAGTGACAGTGATGTTTTAAAATGAACAACCAATAAATCATCAAAAAAAAAATTCAGCTCTTTGAGGAGAGAACCTAACACAGAAGTTCTACTGATTTCTTTAGTTCAGTCACTAAATTTGTCTTAATCCTCAAATATTTAATAAAGATGATTAAAAACTTTAAGAAAAATTAGGTCCCAGGATCCAAGGATCCCAGGAGTTGTTCTTAAAATAGTTTCTTCCAAAATCTAAGGTATAATTCAGACCATGATCTGCTTTTCTTCCTTCCTCTGTTACGGAAGATGAAGTGCTCACTTGTCCCTCTTGAAAAATGAAGACTGGAAGGTGAGTTCAAGCCCCAGCATGTGTACTTATAACCTGTATGTTCATGGCCAAGCCAGTTCACCTCTTTGAAACTTGGTTTTTTCACCTCTAAAATGGGTGTATAACTATTTGGGTTACCTACCTGGAAGGGTTGTGATAAGGAAAGTACTTTTCCTTAAAGTACTTCATAAATGTGAGGTATTATCATTTCTTATTTTTTCCCCTTCCTTTTTTCCTCCACCCCTTTCTTTCCCTAAATGCCATTCCCAGAATTCTCCCTTAGAGATACTGATGTTCTCCCAAAGGACTATTTTATCCTATATGTGGAGCAAATATTCTTCTGAACGTTGTGGTGCTTCCAACAAAGTCCGGAACTAGGTTGTGGATTCCTACAGGAATCACTTCATTTCAATGGGTTGCAGTTTCTTTGTCTGTAAAACAGGCAGTTGGACTAAATGATCTCAAAGGTCTCTTGCAACTTGGATATTGTAAGATTTTATGACTCAAGTTGTCAGGAAGAGACAAAATTATAAAGGTATTATGCCTTCTACACTGTCATATGGTATTTGCCTAGATAGCAGGGATAGAAATTACTCTTAGTAAAGTGTATCAATAAATCATTCATTTAAACCTGAAAAAAAAAATTCCATTACATTTAAATTGTTTTCACCTGTTTCCAGTCCTGGTTTTGTCATATTTGCTAAAGACTGTGTATGTCAAAGGAGGGGATCCCAAGGGAATGACTGTCCTAATGTAGATTTCATCATCTCCAGGGGCAGAGAGAAGAGGCTTGTGGAAGGAATCTGAGGTGATACTTGAAGATTATTAGTTGGGGAAATTGACAATGAGGAACAGTTTCTAAGGCTTTTTTCCCAACCAAACTCTCATTCTGCTCTGTAAAGTTTAGCACTGGAGAGCAAGTCCAGAGTATGTTTCCTTCAGGGTCTTAAGCTTGGAAAAATTACAACATAACTACCCTAAGGGTCTCTCTTTAGACACAGGGGGTATTGCATCAGAAGAGTCAATGACCAAAAACTGTCATTACTCTCTTAGAAATGGGATCTCATCTCTAGAGGATAGCATCCTAGCCCAACCCTATTCAACACCAAAGGATCTGTAAATCAGGCCACAAGTTCAAAGCATATTTGAAAGACATTTGGGGTAATCATAAACATGATAATATGATATTTATGTCACACTTTAAGATGTGCAAAGCATTTTACACACATTATTTCATTTGAGCTTCACAACAATCCTGTAAGGTAGGTGCTATAGTTATTATCCCCATTTTACAGATGAGAAAAATCAACGTAAGACTCTAAGTGGTTTGCAGGTAGCCCCACAGCTATTAAGGAGAGGTAGCATTTAAACTCAGGCCTTATTTACTCTAAGTCTAGAACTCTTTCCCATATGCCAAGTTGGAACAGGGTATTTGAATCCTTTGCCTAGAGATGGTCAGCCACTATAGTGACAGGAAAAAAAGCAGCAATCAGAATAGGCAAGGCATGGTTTGAAACTTTTAGAACAAATTAGAATTGAAGCTAAAAAATTAAGGTGGGGGGGTTCAGAAAAAGGAATGACATCTAGATTTGGGAAAACTTTCTTGTTGCTACTAACTTTCTGTGTGACCTTGGATAAGTCACATTATCCTTTCTCAACTTCAGTTTATTTATAAAATAAGGGTTTGAGGCTAGACCAATTTTTCAAAAGTGTTGGGGTGGGGGGCGGAATGACCTGCAATCCAAATATGGGCAGGCCACATGAATTTAATAATATGATTATTTACATCCAGCTTCAGTTATAATTATTAATTAATTAATCTAGACCTATTAGTTTGATATCTGCTGGTAACCAGACAGTTAGTCACTACTGACTTTCTAGTTTGTGTATATTAGCTAATTATATGACTAGGCAATGGGGTTAAGTGACCTGCCCATGGTCACACAGCTAGTAAGTATTATGTGTCTGAGGCTGGGTTTGAACTCAGCTCCTCCTCACTCCAAGGCCAGTGCTCTATCTACTGCACACCTAGCTGCCCCAAAATAGTATGCTTTGATCTATATTCAAATTCCATAGTTTTTGTTTTGTTTTGGCTAGGCTATGCGGTTAAGTGACCTGCCCAGGGTCACACAGCTAGTAAGTGTTATGTATCTGAGGCTGAATTTGAACTCAGGTCCTCCTGACTCCAAGGCTAGAGATCTATCCACTGCGCCACCTAGCTGCCCTGTTCACAACCTCATATACTCCTTTGACAATCTAGTGAAATTTATGGAACTCTTTTCTGAATAATGTTTTTAAATGCATAAAATAAAATGCATAGGATCACAAAGGGGAACAATTATGTTAAAATGCACTTAAGAATTTCTTTTAAAAACAAGTTCATGAACCTCAGGTTAAGAACTCATGCTCTAGTGTTACTATGGAACCAGATAGGATTAGAAACCACAAAAGGACAGGTACACTATAAGATGCTTGG
This sequence comes from Phascolarctos cinereus, assembly GCF_003287225.1. NCBI lineage: Eukaryota > Metazoa > Chordata > Mammalia > Diprotodontia > Phascolarctidae > Phascolarctos > Phascolarctos cinereus. The sequence continues at coordinate 194,410,776 of NW_027555514.1, read as the reverse complement.
TAAAAGAATCAAGTCTGCACATATATAACTTATATCAGATTGATTGCCATCTTGGGGAGGGAGGATGGCAGAAAGGGAGAAAAAATTTGGAGCTCAAAAGCTTATAAAAAATGAATATTGAAAACTAAAAAAAAAAGAATCCTATCAAAAAAAAAGAGAAGAAAGTCTTTTGAACAAGAGACAAGCAGATTCTATTCAATAAACATTTATTAAGGGTCTATTATGTGCAGGGTACCATACTAGGTATTGGTGATAAAGAGATCTGTCAGAGACCCTTTTCACAAAATATGATAAATGTAAAGGGAATCTAGCCAAAGTGCTATCAGGCTTTTCAAGAAAAAGTATTTCAACTACAAGAGAGTTCAAAGAAGATTTCATGGAAGAGGTAATAATTGAGTTGGACCTTGAATGAAAGGAGTCATTTCAGCAAATGGAGACGAGAAAAAGGAATCCATCACAGATATGGGGAATAGAATGATCAAAGGCACAAAAACAGGAGAGGGCAGAAGGAGAAAGAGGGAAATTCAACAATCACTCACCAGTTATTTATTAAAAGCTTGTTGCTGTTGTTCAGTTATTTCACACTCTTTGTGACCCCTTGGAGTCTTCTTGGCAAAGATATTAGAGTGGCGTGCCATTTTCCTTGGCCAGCTCATTTTACAGATGAGGAATTAAGGCAAACAGGGTTAAGTGACTTGCCCAGGGTCACATAGCTAGTAAGTGTCTGAGGCCAGATTTGAACTCAGGAAGATGGGTCTTCTTGACGCCAGGCCTGGTACTCTATCCACTGCACCACCTAGCTGCCCCTATTAAAAGCTTACTAGTCCTGTTTTACTAAAGCATAGAGAATGGAAAGTAAAGTGTGTAAGATAAGGCTGAACAGGTAGATTAGTCAATGAAGTGAATCAATGAAATGAAAGAATGAAAAATTATTTATTAAGTGTTTATTATATGCCAATCACTGTGCTAAATGCTAAGGTTACAAATAGAAAGTAAACACAGTCACTCCCTGTTTTCAAAGAGCTTGCATTCTAATGGAGGAGATAACACATTTGTTGTCTTACAGTTTCAGCTGCAAGTCATGTGGTCTTTTGGTCCTTAGGGGACCTACCCTTGTTCCCCAACACTATCCCACAGAGCCTCCTCCCTATGCTGAGTAAGCTCCTATGGGCACCTCAGGGCAATTATGACCTACTTGTGATACCACAGGTGCCAATGGAGAAATTCCCTCCTCCCATACCCACTCCTTATCCGGCCCCCAGATCACCTTCTGACTATGGCAGAGGCTCCTCGACGGGCAGGCTCTATAATCAGAAGCAGTGAGTGAGAGCCCTACCTATGATTCCCCTTCTTCATTTTGGGTGGGACAGAGTAACAGGATAAACAGGTATAGCTGAGTTGTGCCTACATTTCAGATCCCATTACATTTTCTTTACCCTCAAACCCACTGCTCTTCTGAATTTCCCTGTTGCTGTCCATCCTTCCAGTTCCCCAAGTTCACAATCTCAATGTCACCTTCAATTCCTCTTATATTCCACATATCCAATCAGTTGCCAAATACTACCCCTTCTACCTCCACCACATCTCTAGTATCTCTCCCCTTCTTTCTGCCCATACAGCCACCACCCTGGTTTAAGCTCTAATCACTTCTCACCTGGACTGTTGGACTAGCCTTCCAATTGCTCTCCCTGCCAAAGGCTCTCTTTAATCTGATCCTCTTACACAGAGCTGCCAAAGTGATTTTCTTAAAGACCAGATCTGACCACATCACTCCGCTACTCAACAAACATCTATGGCTCCCTGTCGCCTTTCAAATATGATTTCATCTTAATCTCATCCTGTTTAAATTTCTACTTTGGGGTAAGCTTTATAATGTATATAATTATTAGCATAGTAGTATATCCACGTAATTTATAAATATCCATGCAATTTATAAATGTACAAATAAATATAAATTTATAAATATATAATGTATAAATAAATATACATATAAATATAAGTACATATATTGGGAATACATGCTTAAATTTTTTTTTAAATGATGGTGCATGATAAAAAAAAGTTTGGAGACTATTGGACTAGAAGTGCAGAATGAGACATATATTTTCAGACATAAGTAACATGTTGATTTTGTTTTGCCTGACTATACTTATTTGCTACAAGAAAGAGCTTTTATTTATTAGGAGCGGGATGAGTTAGTGGTTAGTCATAGGGATACATGTGAAATTAAAAAGTATTTATAAAACACTAAAAATATACAAGAAGAAGACAAAAAGTTCAGAAAGGAATACAAATAGGGCAATGTTGTTACTACCTTAGAACATTTAATATACACTTTTTCTTTCTTTTTTTAAAATTAATTTATTTTTAATTATCAACAATCACTTCCACAAGCTTTTGAGTTTTAAATTTTTCTCCCCCTTCCCTCCCCACCTCCCTCCCCAAGTCAGTGTGCAATCTCATATAGGCTATACATATACATTCCTATTAAACATATTTTCACATTGGTAATGTTGTGAGTAAGAATTAGAACCAATAGGAGGAACCACCAAAAAGAGGAAACAAAACACAACAGAAGAAAAAAAATAGCAAATAGTATGCTTCAATCTGCATTCAGACTCCATAGTTTTTTCTTTGGATATGGATAGCATTTTCCATTATAAGACCTTTAGAGATGCCTTAGATCCTCGTAATATATACACTTTTTAAAAGCAATCTGTGCAGCTCATGGTATCATGTTAAAAACCTCTTTTGTTTTTGTCTGAAATGTTTGTTGATGATTAAGTTCATAATCAAAAAAGAAAAAAAGAATGTAAGTTGCTTGGTTCTGATTATGATGGGCCTTGAATGGCGTGATCAGGTAGTTGCTTACCAAATAAAGAATAATGATTGGAAAGCTAATACTAGAGTGAATAGGCAAGAGCTATAAAGGAGGGGCTCTCTTATAAAAGCCAGAAAGAGCAGAGAATTTGGAGAAAGGAGAACCAGAAGGATTTGCTGGCTACCATAATAATGCGCGTTGACTGATCAAATTCGCCTGTCTTCCAATATTTCATTGGATGAGTGATGGTGGTTGGTCAGATACCCTAAAACACTTAATTTTCATAGCCACCCTCTCCAGCCCAGTTGATAAAATCACCAAAGGGCTGGTAACACAATGTGTTCAGTAGGGTACATACACACGTTTACGTTGCTTCCCCTTTATGAATTGTGAAGACCTGGTCCTTGATGGAATTAGACAACAACTGGCTAGCAGCAAACCAGAGATGGGCCAAACTCTTCCTGGCCATTAGAAAAGAAAGACCCATTCTTTAAGGAGAGACAACTGAAGAAAAAGGGTAGGGGGCTCCCCATGGTGCCCCAGATTCCAGTTGCTTTGGCTAGTATATGTTGCCTCTCTGCATGCATCACTATCAGTGTACCTGTAGAGGTATATGCTCATTCTCCCCATTGATGTTGTGATATTGTGGGAGAATGTCCTGAGATTATAAAGGGAATACTTTATAGCAATTGTTCTTACTACACAGCCTCAGTAAAAAACAAAAGAAACAAAACAAAACAAAACAAAAAAACCTCTGCTGCTAATTGTGTTTGCTAGCTGATTATTAAAGGTAAACAGAAAGGTGAAGGCTTATGAACTGTACGGTTATCCCTTCCACATTGTGGGGGTTTGGCACACAGTGGCCCTGCAATCTGGAAAATTCTGTGTAAAATCTTTTGGCCCTCCCTTCGTACCAGAGAAGATGTCTGAATTTTTTTCTATTTGGGGGTGTTTACACTACCTTATTGCAAAATTTGGGTTAAGTATTTGGTCATAGGCTCTATGTTGTCTGCTAGCCCTCACATGTCATCTGTGGCTTCCATAAAATTCCCCAAAAATTCCCATTTAATTTCTTATGCCAACTCATGATATATGGAAACCAAGATGGAGAAAGTCATGATGTGGAAGAGATAACTGTAGTTTTAGGAGTTTAGACCCACAGTGTACCTTGAGACTAGGGTAGTGGTTACCCTCCGAGGACCCAACATATAAGTTGGGGAGGTATCCCAGAAGCGGTACTACATGTATATTCTTCAGATCTGTCATTATTTATAAAGCAAAATGTTCCATTGCACTATGCTATTATAAATTATGCTGCTACATGCATAAACTATATCAAATTGCTTGCTTTCTCAATGAGGGAAGAAGGAAAGAAAGGAGTAAAAGAATTTGAAACTCAAAATTTTAAAAAATAAATGTTAAAAAGTTTTACATTTAATTGGAAAAATAAAATATTTAAAGTGGTAAAAACAAATAAATAAACAATGCTGCTATGAATGTTTTTGTACGGACAAATCCTTTCTTTTTTCCCTTGTCAATGATATCTTTAGGGTAATCCCAGAAGTAGAACATCTAGGTTAAAGTATATGACTACTTTTGTAGCCATATTACTTTCCAAAAAGAATGCACCAATTCAAGATCCCACCTGCAGATACTAGTAGATGCTTGTTTCTCCATAGCCCCTCCAGTAAAGTGGTTATCAAAGTCCTTTTAATTTACATTTCCCTGATTAATGTCTAATTCCTTCCCTACCTGACTCTTTAAATACTTGAACCTTGTTAAATCCAAATCTTCTCTTTTCTAGACTAAAAAGTCCCAGGCTTTTTTTTTGTTTTATTTGTTTTATTTTCCAACAAATCCTGGTATAGCATGATGTTTAGTTTGCTCCTCATATTATCCCCCTCTTCTGGATGTATGTCCCTTCCTAAAATGTGGTGCCCAAAACTGAACTGAGTATTACTCCAAGTGCAGCCCTACAAGGACAGAGTATTTTTTTCACCTCTCTTCTGCATTCTAGTATAATGTCCTGAGAGCTTCTTTCAGTCACTAAAATCTACTCTTCCCCATGGTCCCAAACATAGTTCTCTTCATCTTCCCTAAGGTTCCACTTTCCATCATCTTGGCCTTTGTCTTGCCACTAGATTTTGATGATTCTGGAGGAGAAAGTGAGACCGACAATTTTACAAAGCTCTGTGTCCCTTAAATCCACTTCATTCAAAAATCAAGGCATCATGATGTTACATGATGAGGTCCTCTTCAGGAGCAAAGGACAACAACAACTTTCCACACATACAGTGGTGCTCAGATTTCCAAATCATCAGCCAATCATTTGCCCACCATTAACAGATCTAGTACCCCACCACAAACTCAGCCACCCCAAGCATAGCTATCCACCAAAAGTCTGAAAACCACCTATCTCCTCAATGCACCTCCATCTCAGTGCCCAACATTGGTCTCTGGGCTCTGCTACTACAGTGGGATTTCTCTTCTGTGGGCCTCATGAAAGTGAGGCTTCGAGAGGTAAAGAAGGTAAAGCCTAGGATCACACCACTTGTAAACAGCAGCACCTCCCCCTAACCCCTGTAGTTTCCCTCCCTTACTACACTAGGATGAAATTTAATTCTTTGTTTTGGTTTCTTGACTCAGCATTTCTCATCCAAACTCATTCTTCTTGGGGATGCTATATTTTTGTTTTCAGCTCCAGAATTCTCTGTTTTCCAAAGATTTCCACAGTCAATTGCAGACCCTGGCTGATGCTTTGGAAACTGAGGAATGATTTTCTTCCCCTTTTTGGGACAGGGAGGGAATGTGTAAAAACTGAATCTATTTACACGTTGACTTAAAAGATTTACCAAAACGCTTTATCTCATTTGACTTCCATGACAAGCCAGTTATATCATTACTCATATTTTACAGATGTGGAGACTCAGGTCAGAAAGGTTATGAGACTTGCCTAGATTCACAGATCTGGAAGGAACCTTAGAAATCATCTAGTCTAACCCCTTCATTTTATGAATACAGAAACCAAAATGCAGGGACTTTGACTGCTCCATGGTCATACAAATATTAAGAAGCAAAGCCAGAATTCTGGAATATTCTAAATCTTCATCCAATCTTCTTGTTGGTACCCTTTGTAGTGCCTCCCCCAAAAAAAGCCAAGTCACATTTCTCCTTTTTTGTCATTTTTTGGCATAGATTAATTTTACTCTAATTGAAATACTTTTAGGGCAAACTATACAGTTAAGACATCTTAGCACTAGTCCAGATTTTATTGTTGTTGTTATGCCAAAACTCATGACCATCAACAAAAACATTCAGGCACACAATCATATTCAATGGACATTTATTTGTTAGGTACCTACTATCTACAAGGCAGTATAAGGCAGTGTCTCTGCCCTAAGGAAGATTATATTCTACTGGTGGAATACTTGTGGAAATGATCATTTAGAGACAGAAAAAAGAAAACAAGAGAGAAGAGAGAAAAAGAGAGAAGGCAAGAACAAAACAATTGTCAAATGCAAAATTGTTATTTACAATTAATTTTTAACATGTATATTAACTTTGGCAAGTTAGTAATATCTGGTGTGTTTCCTTTTCTCCCATGAAATTTCTTCAAAAATACACTTCAAAGTACCCTTCAAAAAGTACACTTTTCCAAATTTTGTTGCTGTTATCATCTATAAAATACATGGTTCTATGTTCATATTGTTCTGACTCTGCTTTCTTGATGCTGTATCATTTAGCTAAGGAAAGTGCTCAAGCCAGGCTTTCCAGTTGCTGGTACCCTTCCCCCAACATTCCATATTTATTTTGTACATATCCGGTCTTTAGTTATCTGTGTTACACACCTCCAGTAGAATGTAAGTTCCTTGAAGGTAGATACTAGATCACTTACACTTGTATCACTTGTCTTTTGTATTTGGGTGACAGAACACAGTGCTTGTCTTTTGGTTTTCATCCGTTATTCTCCTTTGCCAGATTATTATCTATGCCATGCCCACTAAGAGAGAGCATGGCCCTTTTTCTCTTCCCTCAACATTCTCTCACATGACCTTATCAGCAACCATGGATATAATTACCATCACTATGCAGATAATTCCTAAATCCTAGTCTCCCTCCTGAGCTCTAGTACCATATCACAAACTGCCTAATAAACATTTCAAACTTGATATCCTATAGAGATTATAGATGTCTCAAATTCAACACTTCCAAAAAGAACTCATTGTCCTTCCTCCCAAATCCATCCTTCTTCCAAACTCTCTTATTACTGTCAGAGGCACCACCATCCTTCTTACCCTGAGGTCAACCTCACTCTCCTCCTCACTCTTACTCACCCCATATAACCAATCAGTTGCCAAATTTTGTCATTTCTACCTCCACAACATCTCTTGGATAAGCCCCTTTCTCTCTACCCGACAGTTGAGGCTCTCCTTCCTTCTTGCCTGGCTGATCGCAATACCATTTTATTTGGTCTCCCTACCTCAAGTCTTTCCCAATTCCAATCCATCCTCCCCACAGCCACCAAAATATTTTTCTAAAGTTTATTGGGTAAGATAAGGTCCCCCTACACAATGAACTCTAGAGATTCTCCTCTAAGACCAAATATAAACACCACTGAGCATTTTAAGCTGTTCAGAACCTCGATCATTCCCATTGTTTTCTCTTTCAACCATATTGACCTATTCCCCATTCCTCACACAAGTCTCCTTCTCTCTCTCCAACCCTTTGCACTGGATGTTCCCCAAACCTGAAATCCTCTCTTTCCACACCAACTCTTCTTGGAATCCCTGGTTCAGCTACGGAGGGCAACCTTTCTTGGTGCCCCCAGCTGCTAGTGCCTTCCCCTCCAAGGTAACCTTATATTTGATGTGTGTATGCATACATTACCTCATCCACTAAAATATAAATTCCTTGAACATGGGGATTGTTTTGTTTTTGTCTTGGTATCCCCAAAGATTTAGCCCAGTACCTGACACAGAGTAGGCATTTAATGCTTATTGCCTTATTGATGCAGATATTGGCTCACTGTAGAAAGTGGCATGGTTTAGAGAGAGTGTTGTGCCTGAAGTCAGAAAGACCTGAGTTCAAATCTGGCCTCAGATACTTACAAGCTTCGTGGCCCTGGGCAAGTCACTTAACCTATGTCTGCCTCCAGTTTTCTAAACTGTAAAATGGGGATAATAATAGCACCTACCTTCCAGGGTTGTTGTGAAGATCAAATAAGATATTGTTTGTAAAGTGCTTAATACAATGCCTGGCACATAGTAGGCTTGTTTCCTTCCTTTTTTGGTGGGGGGAGGGGGAAAGCAATGGAGGTTAAGTGGCTTGCCCAGGGTCACACAGCTAGGAAGTGTTGAACTCAGGTTCTCCTGACTCCAGGGCCAAAGCTCTGGCCACTGCATCACCTAGCTGCCCCCTTCTTCCTTCCTTTTTAAAGATCCTAATATGTTCATCTCACCAACAGAATGGCTAGAATACCAGACAATATGTCCATGGGGCAAAAGAGGAAGGAGACACTTTACAGGGCTGGAAAAGCAGTAGGATAATAGTGTGGAGGGAATTACAATTTTCATATTACTCTACATCATATGTGTAATGAATATACTAATAGATTAGATTTTTCATATTTGCCTCTTTTGGCTTGTGAGTTAAAAGCTTACAATGAAGCTTGAAATGATCAATCAGACTTTGACAATGCTCACAATCACTGCCTGTGTACCTGTAGTGAAGCGAATCAAATATTGTAGAACCTGTTCCTGTCAAAGAACTCTGGTCCTGTGACCCTCCAAGTAACCAAAGACCCCTAAAGACTTGAACAACGCCGTTCCCACAGAACTTCAGGACACCTGTACCTTAGCATTGTGGGATTTGTGGACTGGTCCTGGGAAACAGCTCTGTCCCTAGAAATTATTTGTAATCCACCTTCCCCCTTCCGTTCCCATTGTGATTTATATATATAATCTCTGTCTCCACTTCAGCAAGGTGGAATTCTAATCAGGAGAATTCCCGATTAGAAAATCTGTTCCTCATAATGAAACTAACTAACTAAATGGCTACCTGATTACTGGCACTTTGTCCCTGGCCTGCTATATCTTCATTCTCAGGCTAGAGAGGGGCTCAGTAACATCCTGTTAACAATATTAAGTGAATCCGTCCAGTCAGTGAGGAGAAGAAGTATAAATCACAACTAGTTCAGTGGAGTCCCTGCTGATGCTAAGGGAAGGTTGCTGCATCTTAGGAGCAATATAGTTCGTAAGAGGAGGCCTAGAGGCAGAAAGACAATACCAGCAGGGATGAATACCAGCGGGTAGAAAGCAACTGGTAAAGTGATGGGAAATCTGAACTAAAAGAAAGGGGAGGTTGCGGTGGGAAAGGAATTTGTAAGGTCGTAGGACCATACATTTAAGAGAGACTTTAGCGGTCATTTAGTCCAATGTCCTAATTTTATATATGAGGAAACTGAGATCCACAGAGGTTAAGTGCTTTAATGCCCAAGGTCATAGAGAGAAAGAGAGTAGAGAGAGAGAGAATATTAAAGCCTAGATTCTAACCAGAATTCTAACCTTTAAAAGTGAATCTTGTTAAGGGAAATTCTAAGTCCTAAATTAAACAAAACAAAACAAAACAAAACAAAACAAAACAGGAAGGCAAATCGAAGGTCAGCATAGAAGGGAGCTGGGGCTGAGGCTTGACATTGAAGAATGTCAAGTGAGAAGGGGAGGTCTGAGCAGTGAAAGTTTGGGCATCGCAGCAGTTCCAAACCAAACTGCACCAGTAGAGACAAGCTGAGGGCATCACAGCAACAATTCTAGAGCCATCGCGTGGATACAGCGTTTAGCTAGTAGAAAAGCCCGTCAACGTGCAAGTTAACTAAGTCTCTTCCCAGCATCCCTGCAAGGCGGCTGGGGTTGCTTCATCCCCATTCAGCAAGTAGCAAGGAACCTGAAGATACCCTGAAAACCACCTGGCTCACCAGTGGCAGAGTCCCTGAAAGGGAATCCAGATATTCTGGCCCCCTTAGCCCCCGCGGACTATTCTCTTTGAGTAAAGGGGGAAAGAAAAGACTGAGCTACCTACCGCCGGGGTGAGGCCAAATACCTGAGGGAAGAGAGTTGGAAGCTGGGTCTCGGTAGGAGTTAGCTCTCTCTTCCCCCAGAGAAAGAGGGGTCAGCGCTCCCGTCCTTCCCACCTAGGCGCACACTTTCCCAGCCCATTCCCCCCACGCTTATTGCACAGTCCCAGCCCCCGGGGCTACTTACTCCGATACAAGGGGTTCCCGTTGACCTCGCCTGATGCCACCAGCTCCAGATAGAGAGTCCAGAGTCCCACGAACACCACGGCAAGAGCCAGCAGCAGCCGGAAGCGCCTTCGCAGAAGCTTGACTGGGCGCAGTAGGAGCAAGAGCAGCGCGGGCCGGGGGCTCCCCATGGCGCTGCGCCGTAGCAGCAGCAGCCGCCGCTGCCGCCCGCGCGGACTGCTTCCCACCCAGTTCCAGCCCCCGGGCCCGGCCCAGCGCCCCAGGCGCACGGAGCCCCAGCCCAGCTTCTCAGGACGCCACGGCCGCCTACCCCGGCAGTTCTCCAGCAGAGCGCCACCTCATGCTCCCGGCGTTAGCCGGGGGACAGCGCTCTGGTGGTCTGCCTGGTTGGGCTAGGGCCGATCGCCTGGGCTAGCTCTCTCTCCTGGAGCAGTTTGCCGGCTCCTCCCCCGACTGTCCTTAAGCTCAGCTCAGCTTGTCCTCTGCGCTACACACCCTCTCGTCTTCTCCCCCACCCCTTACAAACACACACACACTCACAAACATACACGGCTTCTGAAGGATTTCCCGGGTGCTAACCCTCCTCTCTTCTCCAAATCCCCCCCCCCAATTCCTTCCCTTTCCTCTCTCCCTAGTACCTCCCGCCCTACCTGTCCCGCCCCCTGCCCGCCTCTCCTTCCCCCCCACCCCCAATTGGCACCTCTCCCTGCCTCTGCCCGAGTTCACAGGTGGGCTCCGCCCCCGAGAAGTTGCTCTCGGAGGGAGGAAAGAAATAAAGTCACTCTCTGGCAACCACTGATGGGAGGACCAGAGAGTTGGAGCGCGGATGGAGAAATGATGATGGAGGAGGAGAAAAGTTGTGAGGTCAATGAGCTGCACAAGGAAGACTTATACTGTGGCTGGGGGTGGGGTTGCGGGGCGGCGAGGTTGGTCACAGTTTTGCAGTCAAGGTCTCCAAGCTGGAATCCAACTAGTAGTTTTCCCTATGGGATGGAAAGAAGAGAGACGGATGTTGGAGGATGGGGAAAAATCTTAAAGCCGGAGGAGACCTCATGAGATCATCTGTTCCAACCCCCTGCCTTCAGCCAGCTGTGGTATTATTATACCTTTTTTTTTTAACAGATGATGTAGTTAAGTCTAAGAAATATTAAATAATTTGCCCAAGGTTACATTTGACAAGTGGTGGAGGAAATGAGAATCTTACTTCCCAACCTCCTAGTGCACTGGTCTTGTTACTACACCACTCTGCCTTACTTAGGAAAAAATAAATAAAATGCTGACCTAAAGGGGGTGAAGGAGAACAGCCTGGGGCACTGCACAGAAAAGTAGAAAGATCAAAACATTTCTGTGCTTTTATATTAAGTGAATAACATACAAATTACCTGACTGTACTGGGCATGGAGAATACAAAGAAAGTGCTTGTAATAGCACAAATGAGCACTTGTAATAGTTTCTGGCATCCATCCCTTTGAATTCCCATTGCCACTACTCTAGTCAGGCTCTAGTGGCTTTCCCACTTGACTATTGCAGTAGTCTACTAATTGACTTCCCTCCAGTCTTGCCTCCCTCCATTCCATTCTATCCTAAACATAACTGTCAGGTGAATCTTCCAGAAATGCTGATTTGCTTTGTTACCCGTACTGAAAAATTCTCAGTTCTCTGAAAGATAAAAATCCAAACTCTTTAGGTTGGCTATGGAGGATCTGCAGAGACTGGCCCCTCTATAACTTTCTCCAAACTCTTCTCCCAATATCTTCCTCAGCATAAATCTTTACTCTAGTAAAACTAATCCATACCTTTACTCAGCAGCTCCCATGCTCTCCTCTCTCTTTCCTTGGAGATCTAGCTCAAGCCTCCTTCTCTTCATGCAGCCTCCCTCATCTGCCCTAATATCCAATGTTTCCTCTGTGCCTCCTTGTAACTCAGTACTTAAGATTTCTCCGATCATTCCTTGCTCAGCATATGCTTCTTCATATCACCATTTATCACTCCAGGCCTATGCTGCTCTCCTCAGAATTGTTGCTGTCAGGGTGGCTTTGGCAGTAATGGCTAGGTGGATAGAGCACTGCGCTTGGAATCAGGAAGACTTATCTTCCTGAGTTCAAATCCAGCCTCAGACAGTTACTAGCCATGTGACTCTGGGCAAGTCATTTAACTCTGTTTGCCTCAGTTTTCTCATCTGTAAAATGAGTTGGAGAAGGAAATGGCAAACCACTTATCTTTGCTAAAATACACACATATACGGGGGCAGCTAGGTGGCGCAGTGAATAGAGCATCAGCCCTGGATTCAGGAGGACCTGAGTTCAAATCAGGCCTCAGACACATAACACTTACTAGCTGTGTGACCCTGGGCAAGTCACTTAACCCCATTGCCTAGCAAAAAATAAAATAAAATACACACACACACAGAATGGGGTCACTTAGAGTTGGACCCAACTAAACCACAAATACTCCTAGTTTATAAATCCCCAAAGTAATCGTGTTTTATACCCAGAACCTAACAAAGCATATAAAATATATGTGTGTGTGTGTGTGTATATATATATATATATGTATATATATATATATATATATGTTTGTTGTAAATGTTTGTCAATGTTAATAATAGGGCTAAGAATTATCCCAGCACTTATCCACAGAATCTTGGAGTTAGAAATTAGGTCGAGGTCCTCTGGGAATTCCCTTCTACAACTTTCAAGAGAAATAATCATCCAACCGCAATGTAACAACCTCCAATGTAAAGAATCTTTCTGGCAGCTAGGTGGCACAGTAGATAGATTGCTGGGCCTGGAGTCACACTTACCTTCATGAGTTCAAATCCAGCCTCAGACACTTACTAGCTGGGTGACCTCAGGCAAGTCATTTAACCCTGATTACCTCAGTTTCCCCACGTGTAAAATGATCTAGAGAAGGAAATGGGAATCCACTCCAATATCTTTAACAAGAAAACCCCAAATGGGGTTACAAAAAGTCACACACTACTGAAAACAACTAAACCACAAGGGTAGAGAACTCAATCATTACCTCCCCATGTGGATAATTTGGATCCATTTTATTGTTAAGGAGTTTTTCCTTATGGTGAGCTGAAAAGTCATTCTACAAATTCTACCCAGGGCCTGTAGTTCTACCCTAGGATGTCAAGCAAAATGTGTAATTCTTCTTCCAGGTGATAACCCATCAAATATTTAAATAGTTATCCATTTGCCCTTGCATCTTCTCTACATTCCCCTAGCAGAATTCCCTAGGAAAATGGCACCCTAAAATTCCAAAGAAGTGCACTTTTTTCAGTTAATCTTCAGAGCCAAAAGGCTGCAATGTCAATGGCTCATACAAGTCTAGCCTTGTCAAATGGTAAATGACCATTGTTCCTATACATAGGCTCTCTCTGATACAAGATAGACAGATCCCGATTTCAGACTGACTATGTTCCAGATGGTTGTCATGGATGAAAAAAAGGTAGTATCTCTATAACCCAATTCTATCCCTGAAGCTTGACTATCTATATTCAACCAACCAATCAAAATTGTTTTGAGCACTTATTACTGTGTTTAAAGCACTGTAAGGAACACAAATAAGCATATGACATAGTTTGTATCCTCAAGGAGCTTTCAGTCTAGTTGAGGGAAAAGAAGTATGTACACACGATAACTATCAATATGTCTATTGCGCAAATGCCAAAGGAATTATACTGGCAATGAGTTGCACAGAACATAATGTAGTAAATCACTATGGGCTAAGATTAAGAAATGTAATAAATTGTCTTCTCCAACTGCAGCTAGAGACTATGATAGTTCCTCTTCATAAAGGTTTTGTTTTTGTACTTCCTTTCGTCCTTAACTTAATCTTAACGCATAACAAGACTTCTACTGCAGAATGAGTCAGATCTTTTCAGAATGAAAGATCTTTGCAACCCTGGCTTTTGGGACATAATTGTCCCCCTGTCCTTGTCCCATGTGCCTCTCCTGTACTAATATCACCCCGGGTGGAGGGAGGGAGTTTGAGACATATGTCCCCTGAAGTATGCCTCCACTTTCCTGGTTTTACACTATTTGCGTCAAGTCTTTATTTCTGGTTGATTGGTCAGTGCTGAAAACAAGGGAGGCTTTGGAATGTAAGCCCTTTCTCAAATCAGTTAAAGAGCTCACAGTTGCTTTCACCCTAGAGCGGCAGCAAGTGGCTAAAGAATATTGGAGGCTCTCTACCTTGCTACTTTGATGTTTTGACTGCCAGTTGCTATGGTGATTTTGCTTAGATTCTTGTTCTCTTGGATCCTTCAGCTTCAGGTAATTGCTTATTGTCATGCCTCACAGGGTCATCTTGCACATCTGAGCCTGAAAGGAAAAATGATACCCATTGTGATGTTTATAATGCTCTGGGCTCTGGCATAGCAAGGTTGTATCAACAATATCAACAGAAGGTGAACATGCACACAAGGTCCAACCCCCCATTAAGAGATGATCCATTATAACTTCTTAAGGAAGGTCCAGTTGAGGCCCCTAGGTTTACCTGACAAGGCAATTTGGTATTTGGAAAGAACACTTGATTTTTAATCAGATTTGTGTTTGAATTTTGGTTCTGCTGCTTACTGTCCATATGACCCTGAGCAAATCTTCCTCTCTCTGGATCTTATCTGCAAAATGATGAACATTCTGGGTGATAAAAAACAGAGCTAGGTAGCATAGAGTATAGAACCTGGAGTCAGGTAGACCTGAGTTTGAATCCTGTTTCAGACACTTGCTAGCTGTGTGACCGTGGACAAGTCACTTAATCTATCTGTCCCTCACTTTTGGTGGGTGTAAAGTGAGTATAATAAAGGCACCTACCTCACAGCATTGTTGAGAATCAAATGAGTGACGGTACATAAAGTGCTTTGCAAACCTTAAAGCACTATATAAATGCCAGCTATTATTAATATGAGAAGATTTGACTGGGTGATCTCCAAGTTCCTTGCTATCTCTAAATACTATGATGCTACAGGTGGTATGGGACAAGGTTGGCCTCAGATAATTGGAGGGATCTAAAAAAGAAAGGGGGATCAATGGCACTTAAGGATACCAGTAGGATACCTTCCTCTACAGTAGTTTCTGTTTTATAGCACTCCTATGTGGTATTGAGAAGATGTCTGAAAAACACCCTGAATTCAATGCAACCAGTGCTCATGTTATCCTCACATCTCCCTAAAATTATTATTTTTGCTTCAGGATCTAGAGACATGGTAGTTTGTGGAACAGGGAAGGGAGGAAAAGAGGGAGGAAGCATTTATATAGCACCTGTTATAACACCAGGCACTGTGTTGTTTTCACAAATCTTTTCTCATTTGATCTTCACAATAATCCTGCAAGGTAGGTGCTATTATCATCCCCATTTCAGTTGATGAAAACTGAGGCAAACACAGGTTGAATGAGTTGCCTGGGGTTATATCCCTAGGTCTGAGGGCCAGATATCAACATGGGTTTTTTCTAATTCTAGGTCCAGCTGCACCAGCAGAAGAAGGACAGGGAATTGCAAGAGTTTTATATGGGTCTTGACTTTCCACTTTGCCTTTTCTTTGCCTTTGAGAGAAAACCTTGATATGAGTCTCTGAAAAATTCAGCAGCTAATAAAAGCGGAGAGACCTATCTACCTTCTGGCATTCATTCCGTTTCCTCTTGCTTTCACTATGCTAAGTCTGGACAGAGAGCTTAGCCCTGGTACTCTATTCCCTTTCCACAAGTACAAGAGGAGATTCAGAAGTAGTAAGGCAGCATGCTTCTGTAGATACGCTAAAAAAAAAATTTACGCATACATTTTCAATATGTTAAATAAACTATGGCAGTATAAAATGTTGATTACCTGTTTGAAATGTGGAGTAAAATGTAAAGGGATTTCATTTACAAATTTTTTACTAACATTTATTTTCTCTCTCCTACCACCTCACCAAAAGAAAAGGTAACAAATACAACAAACTTCCACAATGGCTATGTTCAAAAATATATGTTTCATTGACAATCTTGAGTCCATTTCTTCTCTGTCAGGAGATGGGTAGTATTCTTCACCATCTGTTCTCTGGTCCTCAGACCTCCTTGGTCATTGCATTGATTGGAGTTCTTAAGTCTTTCAATGTTACTTGTCTTTACAATGTTGTTGTAATATTATCATTTAATTTCCTCATTCATTCTGCATCAGTTCATATAAGCCTTCCCAGGCTTCTCTGAAACCACCTCTTTTTTTTTTCCCCAATATCCTGCAACTGGTATAATGGACCACTCAGAGCCAGAGGGTTTAAACAAGCTGTCCTTTTATTAAAATCATTCCAGTACCCTCAGGTAAAAGCAATTCTCAATAATATTTTAAAACACTTCAGAGGATAAAAACAAATAAAAATATCTAGCAAGAAGGCTTTTAAAAGAAGTCATCGAGGAGGTTCCTGGGGGTCTCATAAGCTCCCCGCCAAAGTCTTAAAAACCACTTTTATAATCTTCTTGGCCAAAGGGCCCATACCTCAGCCCCAGATCAGTCCACCTGAGAGAAATGTTTCCCCAACTACCCCAGGTCAGCATCACAACTTACAACAGTCACTAGAACCATGGGATTGTTTGGGGTTAACTCACACCTCACCAGTTCACTGGCCACAACAACATTCATGTACTGTAATTTGTTCAGCCATTCACAAATTGATGGGCACCTCCTTGGATTCTGCTTATTTGCCACTAAAATAGAGCTGCTATAAATATTTGTGCACATATGGATCTTTTCCCCCTTTCTTTGATCTCTTTGGGGTGCAGGTTTAGTAGTGGTATAGCCAAGTCACTTGAGGAATATTTTGGGGCAAACTTTCAAACTGATTTTCAGAATGGCTGAACCAATTCATTCACAATGTCACTAATAGTGTATTAGTGTACCTATTTACCCACAGCCCCTCCAATATTTGTCATTTTCCTTGTCTGTGAGTTTTGCCAATCTGATAAATATGAAGCAGATGCTTAGAGTTGCCTTAATGTGCAGTTCTCTAATTATTGGTGATTTGCAGCATTTTTTCATATATTTGTTGATAGTGTGAATTTCTTCCTTTAAAAACTGACTGTTTGTATCTTTAGGCCATTAGTCAACTGGAGACTAGCTCTTACTTTTGTAAATTTGAATCCTTTCCTTATAAATGTTGGAAGTAAGCCCTTTAATATAAAAACTTGCTGCAAAGCTATCCCTTCTAATTTTAGCTATACTGGTTTTGCTTGTATAAAAGCTTTTTAGTTTCACGTGATCAAAATCATCCTTTTCATTTTCTGTGGTCCTGTCTAACTCTTGTTTGGTCACACCTATATCTAAAGATCCAAAAGGTAATTTCTTCCTTACTAATCTAATTTATCATGAAAGCTTTTGTATCTCAGTGGTGTATCCATTTAGACTTACCTTGGTATATGGTATGAAGTATTCATCTAAATGTTAATTTCTACCTGATTGCTTTCCAGTTTTTCAATCAGTTTTTATACAATAATGGGTTATTACCCCATTAACCATAGTTTTTGGGTTTTATCAAACACTAGGCTACCAGATTTCTTTGTTTCTGAATATTGCATGCCTAATTTGTTCCACTGAATAACCTCCTTAATTTTAAACAATACTATGTTGTTTCTATAATTATTGCTTTGTAGTATAGTTAGAGAGCTAGCACTTCTAGCCACCCCCCTTTCATTCTTACTTTTTTATGATTTTCCTTAAGATTTCAGTTCTATAACATAACCTCTGGTAGTTTGATTGGCATGGCACTGGGAAAGCAAATTAATTTAGGTAGCATTGTCATTTTTATTCTACTGGCTCAACCTACACAAGAGAAATTACTATTTTTCCAGTTATTCAAGTCTGTCTTTACTTCCATAATTCTTTTGTAGTGGTACTCATATGCTTCCAGTATGTATCTTGGTAAGTATATTCCCAACTATTTCATACATTCTATACTTACTTTAAATGGAATTTTCCTATTTTTTTTTGCTTGGTTTTGTTGGTAATATAAAGAAACTAATGATTTAGATGAATTTATTTTATATTCTGCTACTTTTCTGAAGTTATTATTTGTTTCAATTAATTTTTTTAGTTGATTCTCCCAGCATCTCTAAGTAAACCATCATATCATCTGCAAAGAGTGACTACTTTCTGAAGGGATGCCCATCAGTTGGGGAATGGCTGAACAAATTGTGGTATATGAATGTAATGGAATGAATACTGTTGTGCTATAAAAAATGATGAACAGGCAGATTTCAGAAAAACCTGGAAAGACTTATGTGAACTAATGCTGAGTGAAGTGAGCAGACCCAGGAGAACATTGTACACAATAACAGCAACATCGTATGATGATCAACTTTGATAGACTTAGCTCTTCTCAGCAATGTAATGATCTAAAACAATTCCAAAAGACACATGATGAAAAATGCTATCCACATCCAAAGAAAGAATTGTAGAGTCTGAATGCAGATCAAAGCATACTATTTTCTCTCTTTTTTTCTTTTTTCTTTCTTTTGGTTTTTCTCTCTTGTTTAGATTCTTCTTTTACAACATGTCTACAGTAGAAATATGTTTAATATGATCGTACATTGCTTGCCATCTTGGGGAGAAGGAAAGGGAGGGAGGGACAAAGAAAAAATTTGGAACTCAAAATTTTATAAAAGTGAATGTTGAAAATTATCTTTACATGTAATTGGAAAAAAATAAAATACTATTAAGTGGGGGGGAGGGATTATTTTGTTTCCTATGTTTATTCTCTTGATTTCTTTAATTATTGCTATAATTAACATTTCTAGCACTACGTCAAAGAGAAGTGGGAGTAA
Source organism: Phascolarctos cinereus (assembly GCF_003287225.1). NCBI lineage: Eukaryota > Metazoa > Chordata > Mammalia > Diprotodontia > Phascolarctidae > Phascolarctos > Phascolarctos cinereus. The sequence goes on along the minus strand of NW_027555514.1, from coordinate 194,391,896 downwards.
TGGACATCTTTGCTTTACCCCTGGTCTTATTGGATTGACCTCTGTTTATCTCTATTATGTATAATGCTGGCTTTTGGTTTTAGATATATAATACTTGTATTAAGAAAAGGTCCATTTATTCCTGTGCTTCCTGATATTTTTAACTGTAACAGATATATTTTGTTAAAAGCTTTTTCTGCATCTATTGATAAAATCACATGGTTTTTAAATTATGAATATGGTCTATTATCTTTATAGTTCTCTGAAAACTGAATCAACCCTGAATTCCTGACATAAATCCAACCTGATCATAGTATACTGTCTTTTTAAAATTGTTACTAGATCCTCTTTTGCTTTTATTTAAGAAGTTTGCATCAGTGTCCATTAGGGATATTGTTTATAGCATTATTTATGTTTTGATTTTCACTGGTTTAATAACAAGAACAACAACAATGATAGTATTTATATAGTATTTACTATGTGTCAGGCACTGTACTAACCTCGTTATAGGTTTTGTCTCATTTAATCCTCACAATAATCCCAGGAGGTAGGTGCCATTTTTCAGTTGAGGAAACTGAGGCAAACAGAGGTTAAGTGACTTGTCCAAGGTCACATGTCTAGCAAGTATCAGAGGCTGGATTTAAACTCATGTTCCTGACTCCAGGTCCCCCTCTCTCCACTGTGCTGCCTAGCTGCCTCTTTAGGTATCAAAGAATTTGGTAGCATCCCTTCTTTTCCTATTTTAAAAATCAATTTATGTAATTTAGGAATAATTTTTTCTTTGAGTATTTGATAGAATTCACTCATAAATCCATTTGCCATTTATGGCTTGTTCAATTTCTTTTTCTGTGATTTGGTTACTTAAATTCTATTTCTCATTTTGGTAACCTCAACAATTTATATTTTTGTAAATATTTACCCATTCCATCAAGTTATTTGTTTTATTGGCAGATAGTTGGCCAGAATTATTTCTAATAATTTCCTTAATTTCTTCTACATTTGCTGGGAATTCTCCATTTTTCACACTGATAATTAAGAAATCAAATTAGCTAGTTGTTTGTCTATTCCTAACTTTCGCCCACCCTGATCCCAGACCTGTTCCTGCCTTTCCAGACTTCAAAAGCATGCCTTTGCTCCTACCCTATCCTGGAACTTAGAAGCTGGGGACTTCTTATCCTGCAGAATACAACTTCCCTGCTTCCTTCTCACCCTGTAATATCCCTCTGCAAGGCCTGCCCCCTTCTTGAATTGCTGAGTTCTTCCTGGGCCTCCATTCTGTGAAGGGGTTCAGCCTTCATTTCCCTCTGGATCTTGTTCTTGACTTTCCAGACTTCAAAACCAATCTTCATCTCTCGCCCATACCTCGCCAATGGCTGTTCAATTCCCTCAATGGAATGCAATCTTGTTGAGGGAAGAGAATATCTATTTTTTTTTTTTGCTTTTTTTTGTATCCCTAGAACTTAGCACTGTGCCTGCCACCTGGTAAGTACTTAACAGATATTTGTTTCTTTCCTTCCTTTTTTTTTTAAAACCAGATTCCAGTTTTATTTGTTAATCCAATGGCTTTATTTTACTTTCCATTTTGTTCATCTCTTCTTTGATAATCAGAATTGTGATTTTTGTTTTTAAATTTATTGGTTTTCTAGGGCCCAATTCATTGATCTGTTATTTATTTCTTTATTGATGAAAATGTTTAGTGATATGAGTTTTCTACTTAATGAATATTTTGGCTGCGTCCCATCAATTTGACATTTTTAATTGTCATTATCTTTAATAAAGTAGCTATTATTTTTATAATTTGTTCTTTAACCCATATATTCTCTAGGACTAAGTTATTTAATCTAATTAATTTTAATCATTTATTCAATTGTTTTTTATTAAATATATTTTTGTCACATGATCATTAAAGGATTGTTCTATATTTCAGCTTTTGTTGCATTTGTTTGTGAAATTTTTATGAGCTGCTGTGGTCAATATTTGTAAAGGTGCCACACACAGCTGAAACACATTTATTCCCTTCTATTCCCATTAATTAATCACCAGAGATCCCACCATATATAATTTTTCTAAAATTTTCTTCAGGTTAGAATAACTTCTTTTTTAGATTTGTCTAGATCTGAAAGTGGTACAGTAAGAACCCCCATTATTATGGTTATACTTTCTATGTCTTCTTATAACACATTTAACTTTTCCTTTAAATATTTAGGTATTGCAGTGGGAATATGTATATTAACTTGGGATGAACAACTCCATTTTTGTTTTAAGTTTCCATTTTGTGATTAAGTAGTTGTTATGTAAGCCGTTTTTCTGTAATGACAGAAAGAATTGAGTGGTATAGTTTGGCAATGATATATGTGTCCCCAATATCACAATTAGTAGTGAATATATGTCCCAGATTGAGTAAGCACTGAAAAACACCTGCTAAAGACATTAGGAAACTAAAATTCTGACTGATCATTTCCTTTAATCATGTTGTTGTTTAGTCATTTTTCAGTTGTATCCAACTCTTTGTGATCCCTTTTGGGGTTTTCATGGCAAAAATACTGGAGTGATTTGCCATTTCATTCTTCAGTTCATTTTACAGATAAGGAAACTGAGCTAAATAAGGTTAAGTGACTTTCCCAGAGTCACATAGCTAGGGTCTGAGGCTACATTTGAACTCAGTCCTTCCTGACTCCAGACCTGCTGCTCTATCCACTATACCACTTAGCTGCCCTATGGTTTAGGAAATTAAAATTTTGATTGATAATTTCCTTTCATTATAACATTAGATAATCAATCACCAATCAGAGCTTAGATGTAATTTGTAAACTTAGAACCATAAAAATTCACAAGAGGTCATGGCCATGTCTTCACCAGGATTCTTGCATTCTTTGCTTTGGGAAATATGAGCATCCTATGTTCACATGAGAACAGTGCTGATTGAGGGGGACTTAACAGAATGCTGCCTCAGAGGGAGAAACACAGCCTCTAGCTGAACAGAGAAGGAACCTTGCCATGAGCACCAGTATAAAACATGCTTACTGGGACCTCTAGGAAACAGGTTTAGTGGTTTGCTCCCTACAGGGTTTGATGTTTATACTGTTTAATAGTAAAGATTGATTGTATGTGTTAATGAGTATAAGTTTTATTAGTATAGTCATCCCTAATACATATATGTAATGATAAATAAGTAAATAAGCTTTACTTATACACACAGTGCTAGAGATGCTACATCATCAGTGCATGGATATTAAGTTCCGGTTTGAATACATTGTTTATGTTACCTCCTGGAATAATGTTAAATTCTCTGCTTTTCTCTTTTAAACCAAGACAATTTTTACTGTTGCCTTATCTGCGATGATGATTGCTACTCTTACTTTTTGGTTTTTTTTTTTAGTTTATCTGAGGCATAATAGATTTTGCTCTGCCTTCTTATTTTAGCCATGTGCAAATCTTTGTTTTAAGCATGTTTCTTATAAACAACATTTTGTTGGATTATGCTGTCTAATCCATGCTGCTATTATCTTGTTTTGTGGGCAAGTTCATCCCATTCACACTCACAATTAGGACTGTCAATTGTGTGTTTTCCTCCATCTTTCACTTTTTTCATCTCTATTCCTTTGCTCTGGATGTTGTTCCTGTCTAGAAGATCTCTCTCAACCTCTTACTCTTAAAATCCTTCACTTCCTTTAAGACTGAGTTTAAGCAGCTGAAGGCCTCCACATGGCCTTTTCTGGTCCCACAAACTGCTTGTGCCCTCTACAGTTATCTTCTAAACTACTATTCTGATTTATGTATGTCGCCTCCTCCATTAAAATGCTCCCTTCAGACAGGAGGTATTTGGGCTACATCGTAAGTGTTTAATAAATCCTTATCGATTGATTGATTGATTGATTAAAGGTCAAGATTGAGCTAGATTTCTCAGATGCCAAGTGGAGGGAATAGACATAGAGATTTCTCTAATTTTTATAATTTTGAATAATGTTTGATATCACCCACCAGGCTACAATCCCACACGTGGTCAGTAAGGCTTTCTTTTTTGCCAAGATATTTGAGACCACATCATTTTGCAGGGTGGAAGCTTTGTACATGCACATTAAGGAGGATCTCTGGTGGCACAAGCACCAAAAATAACTTGATGGGACCAGTAGATTGGTGGCTAGCATATAGTGACACCTGATGGATAAATTATATATTACACTCCCTCACTGCTTAATGAAGTGACATCCTGCCTTTCTGTACGCTTACAGAAGGCAGAGCACAAACTATAGTGAGCAGGTATTAAAAGGGAATATGGGGAGATTACTTATAGAAAGGATAGGAAAGTTGTTCTGACTATTTATGAGCTTGGATGTGTGTTTTGCATTTTCTTTTATCTTAAATAAAACCGGTCCTCATTCCACACTGTTATCTTGAATGCTTGATGAGAACCGAGGAAAAGAATTGAGCCATAATCTAAACTCCAGAGACTCTCTATTACTTCCTGGATAAAATATAAGGTTCCTTATCATTTAAAGCTCTTTACTACTTGACTTCCAGAGTAACCTTGGGAGGGTCTATGAGCCAAAGAGGTTTGTGAGAAAGTTCTCAAGGTAAATCTAGTCATAGTTTCAGGGGCTAGGGCTCAACTGACACAGTCTACAGAGAAAATGAAAATAATATTTTTAATCAGACCTGTTATTTTATTAGTGTAGGGAACTGGTAATGAGGAAACTCCATCTACTAATATAAATTGGCATCTGCTCTTCAATTTAAAGTCGTGGAGAGATGCCTGGGGCACTGGGGGGTTAAGTGACTGGGAAGTAGTATGGTACAGTGGAAAAGATCACTTGGTTTTGAGGAAGAACATAACATGTTAAATTTTTCTTATTGACTCTGGGACCTTGAGCAAGTCAAGTTACTTTACCTCAGCTTACTCATTTATAAAATGAAAGTTAGACTAGATAGCTTCTAATGTCCCTTCCCCTCCAAATCTATGTTACTGACTAATTGCCTAGGATCATATAACCACTAAGTGTCAGAGTCAGGACTTGAACTTAGCTCTTCCAGGCTCCAAGGCCAGCTCTCCATCCTCTATAGAAGAACAAAAGAAGGATGATGCTGATGGTGATGACAAATGGTTTGGAAAATATCCTAACAAAAAAACCATGTAAAACTAATAAAATACAGACCCATCACTCTAAGGCAGCTACACAAAATCTAACATTCCTTCACCAAAGAGGAAGAAAAGGATTGATAAGTCAGTCTCAGAGCATATGACAAGCAATTCAAAAACCTTCAGAAGGACTTTTGGAACAATATAAAGGCAAGTAACAGGCATATGTCATTGGATTTGTTGAATGTGACTAAAAATGATTTACCTTGGAATATGAACCTATCAAACATCTAAGATCCTGAATGGAATCAAAGGGTCACCTAAGTAGAACATCTCCATTAATTCAACCAAAAATGTATTGACAAAGAAGCATGACTGAGTCATGTGGATCTGTTTGTAGAAATAGAATGGTCTAGGACAGCTACTCAAAATCAGGCTATTCCCCACCAAAAATTACAGAAATGTAACTAATGATACTGAGTTTACTAATTAACACAGATTGTGCAAAGAAACAGTGGAATCTATGCAACATATCACTACAGCTTGCAAAATTTTTCCCCCAACTAATTTCTAGAAAGATATAAACAAATGTCTAGAATAATACTCTAGATAGAACCTTGCTATCTTTCATAAACTAACAAATGACCAACTCCCATATACATACACAATTGTATGTAAAAAACTGTGTGTAAAGTAAAAAAAAGAAGAAATTTGCATAACTATTATATATTTAAAAGGAATAGCAAGTTGTACATAATGGATTTGCAGTTTTGTGTGTAATCATCTTTTTTTATTATACTGTGTTATGGAAATGCTTGTTTTATTCCATAAATTAAAAACTAATTAAAAAAAAGAATCAAGTATAGAAAAGCAGATTCTTTCATTGTTTCTTCCACATTTTGAAAGACAAAATTATTAAGGCATGTCCAGAAATTAGGAGCTATCATGTTTTTGGCACAGATAAGAGTTCCATGCAGCACATGTTTGTATAATTAAAGCCCCCTATCATTACTATATCGTGCAGATTTTTCATTCATTCCCCAAACTTCTCAGGTAATTCCTATTTCTGATCATGTGGTCTGCAGTATATTTGGATGATTGCCTCTGTTTTTCTCTATGTTGATATTCATACAAACATCTTTCACCATATTTCCCTTTTCTGGTTCTTAGAATTCCTAATGTGTATTACTTTAGAATATGAAATGTTATTCTTTCCTCCTTCCTCTCCCCTGACAAAGGTTTTCCTATTCCTTTCCTTTTAAGTAAGGTATAACCTTCCTGACCCATTTTCTAGTCACAGATTCCACCTCCCCAAATCTCATTAATATTTCTAAGTCAACAGTACCTCCTTTTGCTCACCTTTCTATTTTGTGCACTTCTGTAGAGATGCATGCTACCTCTTCCATAAATTCCTCCTTTTAGGTGCTTAGTGCTTCTCCCTCCCCACCAAAAAAAACCCACCTTGCACTTATTTTGTATATATTTAATATGTATACTTATATGTGTACATGTAATCTCCTTCCCCCCCAATAATCCATAAATTCCTTGAAGGCAAGGAGTGTTTTGTTTCTGTTTTTGTATCTCTAATGCCTAGGCACAGTACCAGGCACATAAGTGGTGCTTAATAAATGCTAACTCATTGATAGGTGAGACTACAGCTTTCAGTCTTGGCTTCTTGATTGTATTTTGTCTTCTGTTAATTTCTGGATCTGTCATCCCCACCACCACCAACAGCAACCACTGACCAACTGCTGGGCAGGTTGGGGAGAGCCCTGGAAATGGCAGGACCCCCCAGGCCATCAGCCCTGCTTCCCCACAGCTATTATCCAAATAAGTAACCATTGTGACTGTTCAACCTGGCAGGCGCTACAGCCCCTAAAGCCCCTACTTCTTGGAAAAGAAAGTTCTCACTTTAAAAGTCTTGGTTTATCAAATGGTTTAACTTCAGAAACACATATGGTTTTTTGACAGCTGAAGATGATGTCTTATCATTTGACTTGCCTTTGTACCTTAAAGACTACTAGCCCTTCCATCTGACTTGTAGCTGAAACCTCCTCTATGGGTTGCCTCCCTCATGGGGATCACCAAGTGAAGTAGTAGAGAGAGAGAAGAGAAGAGGGCCCAGGACAGAGCCTTGGAGGACACATCATTAATGGGCATGACCTAGATAAAGATTGAGTGAAAAAGATGAAAATGAACTGTTAGATAGGAAGAGAAGCAGGAGAGTAGTGTCACAGAAATCTAGAGAGGAGAATTTAAAGGAGAGGAGGGTGATTGGTAGTGTTAAAGGTTGTAGAGAGGTCAAGAAGGAGGACTGACATCAGGTCATTAGATTTGGTGATTATGAGATCATTGGCTGGCAAAGAACTGGAAATCAAAGAATTGAGGAATGGCTAAACAAATTGTGGTATATGATTGTGATGGAATACTTCGCTGCTCTAAGAAATGATGAGAAGGTTGGTTTTAGAAAATCATGGAAAGACTTGCATGAAATAATGAAGAGTAAAATGAGTAGAACCAAGAGAATGTCAGATACAGTAACAGTAATATTGTTCAAAGAATAACTGTGAATGACTAAACTATTCCAAGCATTATAAATATTCAAATCAACTACAAAGGAACTATGAAGGAAGATACTATGTACCTCAAGAGGAAGAACTGATAAATTGAAGTATGAATAGTATGATTTACATGCATGTTTACATATATGTATGTATACATATAAATACACACACGTGTGTGTGTGTGTGTGTGTGTGTGTGTGTGTGTGCGCGCGCAGCGGTGGCCTTCTTTCTTCAGTGTGGGGAAGAAGGGAGACAGCTTGGAACTTAAAATGTAAGAAAAATTAAATTAAATTAAATTTTTTAAAACTTAGCAAAAAAAAGAGAGAGAGAGAGAGATCACTGGTAACTATGGAGAGATTAGTTTTAGTAGAGTGATGAGGTCAGAAGCCAGATTGCAGAGAATTAAAGAGAGAACGATAGGAAAGGAAGTGGAGGTATGAATTGTAGATTGCCTTCTCTAAGAGTTCAGCTAGAAGAGGGAGCAGGGATGGATGGATCAAAGGAGGGTTTTTTAGAGGATGGGGGAGACATGAGCACGTTTATAGGCAGTAGGAAAGCAGCCAGTGTACAGAGAGAGATTGAAGATGAGTGAAAGAATAGGGGTGACAGAGAGGACAAGCTACTAAGGGGATGGAATGAAGTCACTTGTGGTTGTAGAGGATTAGTCTTGGCAAAGGAGAAGGACCACCTCTTCTTGTGAAATGGGGGTGAAGGAGGAGAAAGTGGCAGAAAGCATCCTAGAGACATGAAATGAGGAGGGGAGAAGAGGAAGCTCGGGATGAATGCCTTCACTTTTTTCATAAGAGGCCAAGTTTTCATCCAACAGAGTAGAAACCTGGGGTGGGGGTTGTTTCTGGGAGGCTTTAGGAAGAAATGGAAAGGAGTTTGCTGTGGTAAGTAAGATAGCAAGTCAATCAGGGAGGTGTAAAAGGATTGCTTTGCCATAGGGAGGGCCCAGTTAAGGTTAGTACCAATACGCAGTATACCCTATTGGTAGAGTTTCATGATTTTCTCCATTTTTATTCAGCAGTTCATGTAAAGGAGCAAAGATAGCAGATGTAGCAGCCTCAAGACTGGGGCTTGGCAAGGCAAGATCTTTGATAGGATGAGGGGACAAGGAACTTAAGAGAGGAGCAATGAGTATGGCTGAACTGATTCACCAAGGGATCAAGATGGGGAAGGAAGGAGAGGGTAGCTAGTGCAGGGGTGATAATCTCGGGAAGAATTGAGGGGTTTGGGTATTGGAGGTCACATTGAGGATAAAGAATAGATTTTGTGTGTGACCCTAGGCAAGTCACTTAATCCCAATTGCCCTTAAAAAAATCAGCAAAAAAAATAGATTTTGCAAGATTAGTAAGACACTAGACAAACATATTTTTATCAGCCTTATGTTAGACAACTTCAACCCTTGGCTGTGAAGTCCCTTATTCCTGCATTTTAAGCCATGATCCAGAAACCCCAATTCCATTTTCAGATACCAAAAAAAGGGCATGATAAAGGACAAAAATAGTAGAGATTAACAGAAGCAGAAGAGGTTAAAAAGAGGGGGTAATAATACACAAAAGAACCATACAAGAAAGATCTTAATATCACCAATAACCACGATGGTGTGGTTATTGATCTAGAGCCAGACATCCTGCAGAATGAAGTCAAGTGGGCCCTAGGAAGCATTGCAAACAGTAAGATTAGTGGAGGTGATGGAATTCCAGCTGAGCTATTTAAAACCTAAAAGATGATGCTGTTAAAGTGTTGCACTAAATTTGCCAGCGACTTTGGAAAACATGACAGTGGACACTGGATTGGAAAAGATCAGTTTACGTCTCAGTCCTAAAGAAGGGCAAACCCAAAGAATGTTCAAATTACTGAATAATTGTGCTCATTTCACATGCCAGCAAAGTTATGCTTAAGATTCTGCAAGCCAAACTTAAGCAATATATGAACTGAGAATTACCAGAAGAGCAGGCTGGTTTTCAGAGGCAGAGTAACTAGAGACCAACATTTGCCAGATTATAGAGAAAGCAAGAGAATCCCAGGAAAACTTCTACTTCTGCTTGATTGACCATACTAAAGCCTTTGATTGTGTGAATCACAACAAAATGTGTCAAGTCCTCAAAGAGACAGGAGAACTAGATCATCTTATTTGTCTCTTGACAAATATGTGTATGTGGGCCAAGAAGCAACAATTAGAACCGGAACATGGAACAACTGATTGCTTTAAGGTTAGAAAAGGATTATGACAAGCCTACATATTGTCACCTTATTTAACTTACATGCAGAATACATCATGCAAGATGCCAGGCTAGATGAATAAAAAACTGTGATTAAGATTGGGAGGAGAAATATCAACAATCTCAAATATTCAAATGATATTCTGATGGCAGAAAGTGAAGAGGAATTAAGAAGCCTTTTGATGAGAGTGAAAGAGGAGAGTATGAAAGCTAGTTCGAAACTTAACATAAAAAAAAACTAATTAAGATCTTGACAACTGGTCCCAATACATCCTGACAAATAGAAGGAGAGGAAAGGGAAGCAATGTTAGATTTTATATTCTTGGGCTCAAAGACTGGTGACTGCAGCCATGAAGTCAAAAGACACTCACTCCTTGGAAGGAAAGCTATGGCAAATCTGGACAGTATAGTAAAAAGCAGAGACATCATGTTGCCATCAAAGGTCTGTATAATCAAAGCTATGGTTTTTCCAGTGGCAATGTAGGCTGTGAGAGCTAGACTATAAGGAAAGCTGAGTGTTGCAGATTCAAGGTTTTGAATTGTGCAGGAGAAGACTTTTGAGAGTCCCTAAGAGAGCAAGGAAGTCAAATCAGTCAGTACTTAAAGAAATTAATTCAGGCTATTCACTGGAAGGTCAGGTACTGAAGCTGAAGCTTAAATACATTAGCCACATAATGAGTAGATGAAACTCATTGGAAAAGACCCTGATGTTGGGGAAAGGGGATGGCAGAGGATGAGATGAATAGATAGTGTCATGGAAAAAACAGATATGAACTTGGGCAGACTTTGAGATAGTAAATGATAGAAGGGCTTGGCCCACTATGCTCCATGGATAGGGTCACGAAGAGTCAGACGTGACTGAACAATTGAACAAGACAAAATCTTATTAGTGCATTTGAGAAGCTGTTCATTTTTCAACTCTACCTCCTTCTTTTGAAGCTCTTGTCCTCAAACTGATGAAAAGGCTATCTGTGTCCCTCAGTCTTCAGTTTTTGGTTTCTTGTTCCAACTCTGAATTTTTCTAGGGCCATGAATTCTCATCTTCACCCTGGCCATTTTCTTCTCTGCTGATGCAGGTGCCCTGACTTTTTCCACCTCTGAAAACTGTGATCTAAGCAATAATACCACTGGCAAGATTGTTTCAATGGGCTGTCTTATCATTCCACCCAACATCCCATAACTCACCAGAACAAAACGCCCTTCTTTCTCCAGTAAGTGTTGTTGCCCTGTCTTAGAGTGTAAGCTTTTTGAGATCATGGGTTGTCTCATTTTTGTGTCCCCGATGCTTAGTATAGTACTTGGCATCTAGTAAATGCCTTTTCATTACTTCATTCCAGACTTCATAGAACTTAGAATTGGTTTTTAGATTCCTTCTGGCTAGATCTTTCTGCAAGGGCTAGTACTGGTACTCTGCTGGTATAACCTTGAGAATTCAGGGTCACCTTCATAAAGCAGAGGAAGGTTTTCATAACTAACATACAATACACACACACACACACACACACACACACACACACAAATGTATGTGTACATGTGTCTTCTCAACAGCTTGGCTCATATTCTCTCTCTATTCTGCAATACATGCAATATCACTAATTCCTAGAATAGGTGTCATCCAATAAACATTAAGAGTAATAATAGAAAACTCTCCTACTCCATACTCTTGGGGCTACCTTTTTCAAAGTCTATTCCCTTTCTGAAGGCACTGACCAGCACAACCGAACATTTATTAGCTACCCACTACACATGAAGCACTCTGTAGGTGATAGAAGACACAGAAACAAAAGTAAGAGTCCTAACTCTCTAGGAGATTGCCATCGGGGGAGGGAGGGTACTGACGCTCATTTGCCTTAAGTACAGCTCACTGCTGAGAGCACTGTACACATCTCTGACAGGGTGGGGGATGGGAGGGAGAGGATTTTATGCTTTCTGCACAGTACTGCCTGGGAAGAACAATGATCTCAAAGCCTGTATTTGCAAAGTGCCACAGAAAGGCTCAAGTCTTCAGGCCCCAGACAGGCTTTCTAAAAACTCTCTTTGTCTAAGTTCAGAGGTCCAGGCTATAAACCCTGGAGAGAAAACCCCAGTGGTGCTACTTAATACTCAATCACTGTGGCATCTCAGCAACATGTCTCAGTTTCCAGACAATGATCATAGGTGGCTGATGAGAGCCAGGGCTGTCCGTTTCAGGTTTCTCGGCCAGTGTTATCTAAGGACCGGCTGCTTGGGATTTGATCAGGGCTGGTTTGGGAAAGAGGCAGACGCTGACTTCTCCCCAAAACAGACTTCCCTTTGAGTTCTGCCACCACCCTGCTGAGGGACGTAATAAAGAAAACAAAAATCTCCACTGTATGTGGTTCTCTGGAATTTAACTTGGCTCCAGCGAGGTAAAAGTAAAGAATTACACTGCTTTCTTTCCCCTCAACGCCCTCTGTAGGCATTGGACCACAACAACTCAGCCTTGTGTGGGGATGGTGGAAAAGGGGTGGGGTGACAGAGGTCCCCAACCCACCCCTAGGCAACCACAAAGGTCACTACTAAGGGAATCTATTTTAAAGTCTGGTCTGAGATGCTGCCATATGATCCAATGCAAAAGTCTCCGTTTTTACTTGCCCAGGCTGTGACCAAAGGGAATCACAGCTCCAGGGTGATTCACATAGAAAAAGAACAAGCCCTAATCTGAGAAAGAAAGAAAGAAAGAAAGAAAGAAAGAAAGAAAGAAAGAAAGAAAGAAAGAAAGAAAGAAAGAAAGAAAGAAAGAAAGAAAGAAAGAAAGAAAGAAAGAAAGAAAGAAAGAAAGAAAGAAAGAAAGAAAGAAAGAAAGAAAGAAAGAGGTGGCTGGATTTACTGATCTCTAAGATTCCTTCCAACTTCAACATTCTGTGATCTTAGAGAGGGGACCAAGAATATAGTAAATTTCTTTAGTGTTGTTTCTGGTTATTTCCGTCACTTCAGTTCTCACAACGTGTTTCATTTGGAGACCAGACGTGAGGAATGAGGGAAAGTCTTTTGGAAGAAACGGGTAAAGTGAATTTCTGAACTCTCTCAAGTCCTGGCCTTGCTGAAATTGTCATCAACATTGATTCAAACACTATGCCCTACATGTGTTAAAGCAGCCTCTGAGCTTCCAGCGCTGCTTTCCTTGTGTATGAATGAGCTCGTGCTGAAGTAGGAACACAAAGCAATTATGCTACCCCTCTATAAAGAAACAGATTTTGTTTACAAGCTTTAAGGTCAAACAAGGAATGGCTAATTTTCTGTGACATATACTGTGTTGTGTCCATGCTTTGATGGACTCTTTCTAGAAGTGGGGAGGAGGGTGGATAAGAAGACAGGAAGACCTGAGTTAAAATCCTACCTCGATACTCACTAGATATGTGACATTTCTTCTCAGCCTCAGTTTCATCATCTGTTAAAAAAAAAAAAGAGGTCAGGTGAAGAGGATAATAACAGAATCTACCTCACAGGGCTGTTGTTTAAAGATCAAATGAGGTAATATATGCATCACTTTACAAGCCTTAAAGCACAATACAAATGCTAGCTATTATTAGTTTATATTATTTTGTTCTAGGTATCAATTATATCAGCATGTGGGTTGACTCTGGGATTAAGGCTAATACCTTTGTCCTTTTACTTGGATGTTTAGCACTTTACTAATAACATGCTAAGTCATACACTTAAGAGTTGATATCTCGGCTCTGATTCTTATAATCTAGCCACTGCTCAGATTTTTACAATCTAGCCAATACCTCACAGACTCTCAGATTCCTTAAGAGTCTGGCTAATATGGCATATCTTTAATAAACCTTGTCTTTGGCTGAAAAAAAAAAGAGTTGATATCGCTCTCCACTCGGGTTTCCTGGGAGCATCTCAAAATCAACAGTCCCAAAAGAGAACTCATTATATTTCCTCCCCAGACTCATCCCTCAACCAAACTTCCCTATTTCCATTGAAGGCATGCCATTCTTCCAGACAACCAGGTTCAAAACCTCAGAGTTCTTTCTTTTTTCTCTGTCACCCTATACCTCCTTCCCATCTATTCAGTGGTCGTGTTGTTGATTCTACCACTAAAACCTCTCTCACATCAGTCCTTCTCTTTTCACTCACTAAAGCCACTAGCTTTGTTCAAGCCTTCCTCAAGTCTCCTCTCATAATTGGTCCTTTTGTTTCAATTCAATTAAATGAGTACTTATTAAAAATTTACTATGTGTCATGCTCCGGCCTAGACACAGGGGATATCAAAACCAAAACCCAAAACCCAAACCAACCAAAACAGTCACTGCCCTCAAGGAGATATTCCACTGATAGCAAATGTGTCCAGGGAAAAGTAAAGATCAAATATACAAGAAGTAAATTGTGTGGAGGGAGGATCACTAACAACCAAGGGAATAAGGAAAAGTTTCTGGTAGGAAGTGGCTTTCAAGAACCTTGAAGGGAGGTAGGGGTTCAAAGAAGTGGAGGTGAAGAGGAAAAGCATGTGTGCACGGGCACAAAAATCAGAGATAGAATGGAATGTCATGAATGGGCAGTAACAAGGTGGCCAGTTAGAGTGTTTGAAGGGGAGTAAAGTGTAATCAGCCTGGTAAGAGAGGCTGGAGCTAGATTATTAAGGACTTTAAATGACAAACAAGAAAGTTGTATTTTATCCAAGATGCAACAGAGAGCCACTGAAACTTTGTGCAGGGGAGTGATATGGTCAGATCTATGCTAAGGACATATCCATTTGGCAATCATATGAAGGATGGCTTAGACAGGTGCAAGGCTAGATACAGGGGAATCACTTAGAAGGCTATTGCAATAATCCAGAAAAGAATTGATGAGGGCCTGAAAGAGGATGGTTGAATTTACAGTAGAAAGAAGGGTGTGAGTATAGGAGATGTAGTAGAGGTGCAATTCAACAGTTTTGGTAACTAACAAGATATGGCAGGAGCAAGAGGGAGAGATACAAGTGAAGAGTTGAAAATGGTGCCTAGGTTGTGAACCTGGGTAGATGGAAGAATGGTGGTGCCCTAGACAGAAAGATAGGAATTAGGTGAAGGAATGGATTTAAGGTAACAGATAATGAATTTTGTTTTGGACATGTTGAGCAAGAGATGCCTCTACGGCATTTAGGTGGAGCAGACTAACTAGAACTCAGTAGAGAGAGATTTGTGAATCATCTACATAGAAATAATCATTGAACCTATGGGAGCTGATGAGAGAAATTGACAGACAGGCAGACAAAAGTGGGGGAGAGGGAGAGAGAGAGAGAGAGAGAGAGAGAGAGAGAGAGAGAGAGAAGAGAGAACAGAGACAAGAAGATCCAGAACAGAATCCTGAGTTATATACACATATAAGAAGAGGGACATGGACGATAATCCCGGTTCTGCTCTCTCTCCCTCTTTTCCATTCCCTTCACATCCTGCCAAATCTGGTCATGTCACTCCTCTCCTCAAAAATCTTCAGTGACTCCCTATAACCTCTAGGAGAAAATACAAATTTATCAGCCTGACTTTATAATGTATTTCAAATGCATTAAATTAAATTAAGTGCATTGGAGATTATGTATTGTCCTAGGGAATCAAGGTCAGACCACAAACATTTATTAAGTGCTTACTATGTGCCCACTGTGCTAAGTGCCGGGGATACAAATACAAACTAAAGAAAGGCAATCTCTGATTGCTTTCATTCAACTGAGGGGCAGGAGAGGAGATAAAATACAAAATGGAACTAAAAATCAGATGGAGGGGAAGGACACTTGGGGGACTAGTGTCAACATCTAAAAAAGTCAGAAGCAGAGCCAGGAGGGCAATGGAGGTTGGCAAGCACAGGCCCTTCCTCAAAATGGAGACCCCTGAAGGAGGAACTCACCAATGGTAGGAGGTAGCACGGCAGAGGAATTTTCCAGGATGAAAAGGCTTCAAGCACTGAGGGCAGATTCCCCTCTGGGGTAAGACAGAAGCTGAGGCATGGTTAAAAAAGAGTCTAGAAAGTCAGAAGCAGAACCAGGAGGGGACTGAAGAAGCCACTGAAGCCTCTTAATCAGGGAAGTGACATGGTCAGACCAAAGCTTTAGGAATATCTATTTGGGAACTGTGAGGAGAATGGATTGGAGAGAGGAGAGCAAAACAGTGAAAAACTAGGAGGCTATTGTAATAGTCCTAGTGAGAGCTAATGACAGCCTCAACTTTCCTAGAAGATGTTTAATTAAACAATTGAGGATAGATTCAAGAGATGTCATGGAGGCAGAACAGACATAACTTTGCAACTGATAAGTAATGAATAAATGAATAAATGAAGTAAAGGAGAGAGAAGCATTGAAGAGGCTTGTGGACTATGAATGATGGTGCACCCAACAGAAACATCAAAGTTGGGTGAAGGTATATATGTTTAGTTGTGGAGACAAGATAGGTTCTGCTTGGTTCTGCTAAGTGTTAAGAGCTTTATGAAATACTCAAATGGAAAATGCAGTAGGCAGTTGGCAATGTAGAAGTAGAATTCAGTAGAAAGAGATTAGAGATATAGATAGAAGTTTAAAAGAGATTAGAGAGTGGGGTGTGTGTGTGTGTGGGTGTGTGTGTGTGTGTATTTAGGAGACATCATGCATAAAGGTGATTGAATTCTAGGAACCTGATGAGATCTCTAAGGGAGACAAGAGAACCCAGGACAAAGGATTGGAGGGAATGCCCATGCTTGGAAAAGGATGATGATCTAGCAAAAGAAACTGAGAAGGAACAGTCAGATGGGTAGGAGGAGACACCAAAGAGAACAGTTTTATGTTAGTTCTAGTGTTTGGAAAGATAAGATGATTGATAGTGTTAAAAGCTGAATAATGTTCAAGTAGAATGAGGACTGAGGATTGAGATCATTGGTTATTTTGGAGAGAACAGTTTCAAAATCAGGTGAAAGAGTTGGAAGTCAGATTGCAAGAGATTTAGAGGAGGGTGGAAAGTAAGGAAATGGAAATAATTAGTACGAGAATTACCCTTTCTAGGAGTTTGGCTATGAAATAGAGAAGAGATGAAGAGTGATAGTTTGAGAGGATAGCAGGGTTAAGTGAAGGTTTCTGAAGGATAGAAGACATCTTGGCATTTCTGAACGCAGCAAGAATGAAGGCAATAGCTAAAGAGAAACTGGAAATGAAAGAGAAGGAATCATCAAGAGGGAAAGATCTCTGAGGAGGTAGGGAAAGGGGATTGGAGTCAAAAGTACAAGCAGACAGTGTTGGCTTTGGGAAGAACTGTCCCTTTATCAGAGACTAATAAGGAGAGAATAAGGGATAATAAAGAGAGGATTTGGGGTGTGAAGAGAGAAGACATAGAGATCAGTGTGAGATGTAAAATGGATAATTTCAATTATATTAAATTAAAAAGTTGTACAAATAAAATCAATGTAGCCAAGATTGGAAGGAAAGCAGAAAACTGGGTGGGAATGGATTTCCATAGACAGTCTCTCAGATAAAGGTCTCATTTCTCAAACATATAAAGAATTTTGTCAAATTTATAAGAATATGAGTTATTCCCCAATTGGTAAGTGGTCAAAGGATATGAACACAGTTTTTTTATGAAGAAACCAAAAATATATATAGTCATATAAAAATACTTTAAATCATTATTGATTAGAGAAATGCAAATTAAAACAACTTTGAGCTATCATCTTATACCTATCAGATTGGCTAAAATGACAGCTGCCTCTCAATTGGGGAATGGCTAAACAAGTTGTAGTATATGATCATGATGGAATACTACTGCGACACAAGAAATGATGAGCTGATTTTAGAAAAACATGGAAAGACTTGGACCTATGAAAGCAAATACTATCTACCTCCAGAGAAAGAACTGTATGTATAGTATTGTCTTACATATATGTATGTCTTACATATATATGTGTATGTATACATATATATATGTGTGTGTATATGTGTATATATATGTATATGTGTGTATATTTGTGTTTCATTGTAGCCTTCTCTAGAGCAGGATGGGGAGGGAAGGAGAAAAATAATTAAAAGTGCACAGCAGAGAACAAAAGAAAACTTAGAAGGAAGCACAGAAAAGCTGGGTAGCTTTGAAAACAATGTGTAGTATTTATTACATAGGTTTTTTTTTTAAAAAAAAGCAAGTTTGAAATGGAAATATATTATTTTATATTGAATCTTCTCTTTATGTTCTGCTGTATACATGGAAACACTTTTTGTTTTCTTGTTTTGTATTTAAGTTTAAAATAAAAGTTTTGTTTTTTTTTTAAATGGGTGACTAATACTTCTTGTGATATGTGTGGGCATAATCAATAGTGGCAAAAGAACCTAGAAAATATTGCCAAAGTTAATGAAGTGTGAAACAAAAATTTGAAATAATAGGGACATAGGTGATATTTTTATCATGACCACTCACTGAAGGAAAGGGAGCAACATAAAAGCAAATTTGGGAAGTGAAAAGCTAGTTAATAAGATGGTGTCTGAGAAAAGAATTTTGATTTCAAGACCACAGCTTAAAAATAGAAATGACAGGGTTCTGGAGTGTACCGTAAAAAGAGCTGATAAAAATGAAGAGGAATGAGGAAGAGGAAAGCAGACTTAGTATGTCCACCAAGATGTAGTTGTATAAAAATTATTTGGGGCAAAGTAAAATAATTACTTTTATTGATTCTCTCTAATGAGGAAAAACTAATTGCTGAGATAGAAATGGTAAGTATTTTGAAGAGACTTGTCTCTTTCCTACTCCCATCCCCAGAATAATAATGCACTCCACATTTGAGCTGAGGCCAGGACAGTGCTGCCCTTGCTGATGAATGAATGAATTTTCATTAATTAGCTAATTAATACCAATCATTTATTAAGTCTGTACTTTGTATTAATACAAAACAATGTGCTAAGTATCGGGGATAGGCATATAAGACAGTCCTTGTTCTCAAGGAACTCACATTCTAATGGGGGAGACAACAGACATGAAAGATTTTAGCTGCAAGTCAGATGGAAGGGTCCCATGGTCCTTAAGGTGCATCAATAAAGCAAATAGTAATGTATCTTCTTTGATGTCATTTCACTGATAAAACCATATGTTTCTGATGTTGAACCATTTGGCAGTGACAAGGATTTTGGTGGCTCTCTCTTAACTCTGTTCTTGTGGGCCACTTAGTTCTTCCTGGGAACTCCATTTTCTGGAAGGTCCCAGACCAGCCATTCCCCATTGTCCAGATTTAGTCACCATGCTCCCTTGAGGGTACCGCCTCCTCGTCAACATTCAACTTCTCAGATCTCTTTTTTTGTGCTATCTTCCTCCATTAGAATGTAAGCTGTGAGGGGCAATGATTGCTTTTCTTTTTGCTTGTGTTTGCTTCCTCAGAACTTAGCACAGTATGTGACACAGAGTGCTTAATAAATCCTTGCTGACTATTGAGAATTTTCTGGTCCTTTCGACCGAGGAGATACCTAACTGTTGTTGGCATTTGGAGAGTAATTAGGGGTGGTGGTCAAGGTGGTACTGATGGATTGACTCACCTGACATGTGCTACTTCCTTCTTCTCCCTCAGGATGCCTTGCTGTTTCAGCTAAGTTGGCTTTCATATCATATCCCTGGTCCAAATTTCACATAATGGTCTGACAAACATCATAGAGTACCTGGAGCTCCTCATGTTTCTTTGGTTCTTGGCTGCCCAAGAAGAGATGTCAACAGACTGAGTCTTTAGTCTTCTGAGATGGTCAAGTCTTGAGGATGATTTCAGTACATTTAAAAATATTTCATTTTCCCCAATTACATGTAAAGACAATTTTTAACCTTCATTTAAAAAAAATGTTGAGTTTCAAATTCTCTCTTCCTTCTTCTCCTCCCCTCTCATTGAGAAGGCAAGCAATTTGATATTGGTTATACATGTGGAGTCATGCAAAACATATTTCAATACTAGCCAGGTTGTGAAAAAATAGACTAAAAAGAAAAAAAAAAGAAAAAGAAAGTAAAAAAAAAGTTCACTTCGATCTGCATTCAGACTCCCATCAGTTCTTTCTCTGGAGATAGATAGCATTTTTCATAGGTCCTTCAGAATTGTCTGGATCATTGTATTAATGAGAATAGCTAAGTCATTCACAGTCAATCATCATACAATATTGCTATTACTGTGTACAATGTTCTTCTGGTTCTGCTCACTTCATGTTGCATCAGTTCATATGTCTTCCCAGGTCTTTCTGAAAACATCCTGCTTGTCATTTCTTACAGCATAATAGTATTCCATTACAATCATATACAATGACTTGTTCAGCCATTCCTCAATTGATGGGCATCCCTCCAATTTCCAATTCTTTGCCATCACAAAAAAAGCTGCTACAAATTTTTTTGTACATATAGGTCCTTTTCCTTTTTTATGGGATATAGACCACTAGTGGTATTGCTTGGTCAAAGACTATGCACAGTTTTATAGCCCTTTGGGTACAGTTCCAAATTAATCTCCAGAATAGTGGAATCAGTTCACACCACTACCAAAAGTCCCAATTTTCTCACATCGCCTTCAACGTTTGTCATTTTCCTTTTCTGTCATATAAGCCACTCTGATAGATGTGAGGTGGTATCTCAGAGTTGTTTTAATTTGCATCTCTCTAATCAATAGTGATTTAGAGCATTTTTTTCATAAGATAGCTTTGATTTCTTCACCTGAAAATTGCATGTTCATATCCTTTGACCATTTATTAATTGGGGAATTTGTATTCTTATAAATTTGACTCACTTCTCTATATGGTTGAGAAACAAAGCCTTTATCAGAGACACTGGCTGTAAAATGTTTCCACAGTTATGATTATCATGTATTTTTTCTCCATCTTATTTTTCCTGTTTATCCTTCTCTCTCCCTTCTCCCTTCTGAAGTGTTTTGCTTCTGACCATCACCTCCACCACCTCTCTCCTAATTAGCCCCCTTCCCTTTTTCCCTTTCCCTCCTACTTCCCTATACGGTAAAATAGATTTCTGTACTCAAATGAATGTGTTTGTTATTCTCTCTTTGAACTAATTCTGATGAAAGTTTCAAGTGATGTCTGCAACACCCTGCCCCCACCTTTGCAATCTTTCCCTCCACTGTAAAAGCTTTTGTGTCTCTTTCTGTGAGATAAGTCACCCCATTCTACCTTTTCTTTCCCCTCTTCTTCCACCCTTTCTCACCTCTTACTTTTATTTTTTAAGATATCATAGTCAACTCATACCCATGCCTTCTGTCTATGTACACTGCTATAACTGCCCTAGTGATAAAATTCTTATGAGTTACAAGTACCATCTTCTCATGTGGGAATGTAAAGTTTAACCTTATTGAATCCCTTATAATTTCTCTTTTCTGTTTATATTTTTATGCTTCTCAAGTCTTATATTTGAAAGTCAAATTTTCTATTCAGATGTTTTTTTTTCTAATCAGGAATGCTTGAAAGTCTTTTATTTTATGCTAAATGTCCATTTCCTCCACAATGGATTATATTCAGTTTTGCTGGATAAGTGATTCCTGGTTGTAAGCCTCACTCCTTTGCCTTCTGGAATATCATATTCCAAGCCCTCTGATCGTTTAATGTAGAAGCTGCTAAAACTTGTGTTATACTGACTATGGCTCTGATATTTGAATTGTTTCTTTCTGGCTGCCTGCAATTTTTCCTCCTTGACCTAGGAGCTCTGGAATTTGGCTATATAATATTCCTGGGAGTTTTCATTTTGGGATCTTTTTCAGGAGGTGATTGGTGGATTCCTTTAATTTTTATTTTACCCTCTGGTTCAAGGATATCAGGGCAGTTTTTCTTGATAATTTATTGAAATATGACGTCTAGGCTGTTTTTCTGATCATGGCTTTCAGGTAGTTCAATAATTCTTAATTTTCTCTCCTCAATCTATTTTCCAGGTCAGTTATTTTTCTGGTTAGATATTTCACATTTTCTTTTGTTTTTTTCCCATTCTTTTGTTTTTGATTATTTCTTGATATCTCATGAAGTCATTAGTTTCCACTTGGCCAATTCTAATTTTTAAGGAATCATTTTCTTTAGAGAGTTTTTGTATCTCTTTTTCCATTTGGCCAATTCTACTTCTTAAGGAGTTCTTTTCTTCAGTGAATTTTTGTACCTTTTTTCCCTTTGGCCAACTCTATTTTTAAGGCATTTTCTTCAGTATTTGTGTGTATGTGTGTTTCTCTTACCAAGCTGTTGATTTTCTTTTCATAATTTTCTTGCATCACTGTCATTTATTTTCCCAATTTTTCCTCTACCTCTCTTATTTGACTTTTCAAATTCTTTTTTTTTGGGCCTGAGACCAATTCACATTCTTCTTTGAGGTTTTGCATGTAGCTGCTTTGACTTTGATGTCTTCTGAGTTTGTGTTTGATCTTCCCTGTTACCATAGTAACTTTCTACGGCCAGGTTCTTTTTTTGTTCTTTGTTCATTTTTCTAGCCTATTTCTTGACTTTTAACTTCATGGTAAAGTTGGGCTCTGCTCCTGGGGTGGAAGGGACGCTGTACCAAGCTTCAGGCCTTTCTTGCTGCTGTTTTCGGAGGTAGCTCTGGGGTGGGTGGGGATCTGTTGGTTTTGGGTGCTTCCGATTGTATGCTCTAAGGAAAGGTGTGGTCACTGTTCTCATGGCCTGTGGTCTGGTCTTTATCCAGAAGTACCTTGTTCCCCTGTAGCTACCAGTTGGCACTCTTCCTGACCCTAGACTGTGACCAAGTCCCCTGCTTTCCTGCAGCTGCAACTGCTAGTGCTCACATCTCTCTTGGAATTGAGACCAGGGTTCCTACTCCTTCATGAGCAATCATAACACTCTTCTCTGCCCTGGAACTGCAACCTGGCCCTCTGCTCTCCTATGGCCACAAGTACTGTCAGTCCTAAAGGCCCTGAAACTGTGACCTGGAACTGCATATGGGCAATGCAACAGGGACCTAAACCCAGTGCCAGTAAAGGCTCCTCTACAATCTCTTTCTGACCAGTTGTCCAGCCCCCACTACCTGTCCAAGGGATGAGTTCTCCCAAAGCTGCTGCTACTGTCAATGCAGCTGCCCCGAACATGAAGCCTATGCTGCCTGAGGCCCACCACCTCCCTGTAAGACAGACCTTTCCTCACCATCTCCTAAGCTGTCTTGGGCTGGAAAATTGTTTCATCCAAACTTTTGTTGGTTCTGCTGCTCCAGAATTCATTTTGAGGCACTGTTTTAGAGTTCTTTGGAGGGTAATTTGGGAGCATTCAGCTTTGTGCTTCTCTACTCCACCATCTTGACTCTGCCTCTTTTCTCATTTCAATCCCTTTCTTTACTCCCTCACTCATTCTCCCTCAGCCCCTCTTCTTTCTGAGACTACAGGTGACATTTTCCCTTTATGGTCAACTTTGGACTCGATTAGAGTAAATCACCTATTTGCCTCTATTTTCTTCCTCCTCCATCCCCTTTTATTCATCTGTAGGCAAGTGGTTGTAGGTTTACTCCAAGATATCTGAGGTCCATTTCTCACAATCCCTTCTATTTGACTTCCACTTTCACCCTTGTCTCCTTGTGTACTTTTTTTCGGGAAAAAAAATCTCTTAATGGTATCTCTGTTGTTCTTTTTCTGTTGTTATCCTTGGTTGCTTTATTTGTTTACCTTTCTTGTATTTTTATTGTTCGGGGTGTTTGAAAAGCAAATAGCTTGTTCAGATCTGTGTTTTTTGGTAGGAATGTTTCAGACATTTCTTTTTTTACTGAATACCCACCTTTTCTCATTAATGATTAGGCTCATGTTTGCAGGCTTATGCCCCCTTGCGTTGCATCATAAGTTCTTTTGCTCTTGAGAACACTTTATTCCATGCCTTTCTGTGGTTTTTGGTGGTACAGAATAGTTTTACGTTATTTGTATTTCCTTTCCTTCATATTTGAAGGTGTTTCTCCTGATCAATTGTAACATTTGTTATTTTCCAAAGAAACTGTTAAATTTAACCACTATGTGTCTTAGAGTTTATAGCATAGGAGTAGGAAGTAGCAGAATTGGACAGGCCTTTTTAAATGCTTCTGGAGCCACAGAGCTCTCCTTTACCATGTGGTTAACCTCGCTGGAATAGTTATTGAACGTCTACAAAATCTGTAGTCTCTCCGAGGCACTTCATTTACACATCTTAACAGTTCTCACAGAAACCACCTTCCTAGTGTTCTCCATGTAGAGAGGTTACAGTAGCAGAGCGAGGTAATGAGATCTTTGCATAAGCCAGACTCTCATTACATTTTAAATGGAATTTTTCTTTCTCTCTCTTCATCCCAAGTTTTGTTGGTACAGAAAAGATGTTTATGTCAGTTTATTTTGCATCCTGTTATGTTACTGAAGTTATTGTTTCAATTAATTTTTATTTGAATACCGCAGGTTCTCTAAGTAGACTATGGTATGTATCATCTGCAAAAATTGATAGTTTTGTTTACTCTTTGGGTAAGCTTATTTCCTCAATTTTTCTTGTCTTATTGTATAGCTACCATTTTTAGTACTATATAAAATAATAATGGTGATAATGGACATCCTTCCATTATTACTAATCTTATTAGAAAGCCCTCTAGCTATATACATATATACACATATACACATGGAAAAAGGATAAAGAGGAAGGTTTTACATATGTATAAATATTCTAATATATATACATTTATATAAAACCTTCCTCTTCATCCTTTCTCATCCACTATATATACACTTATGTATATATGTAAACATACACATTTATGATGTAGAAATATATACATAAGCATGTAGTGTGTGTATGCGTACACATTGTCTTTCAAATGTTTTATAAAATTCATTTGTAAGTTCATCTGGTCTTGGGTTTTTTACCCCTTAGGATTTCCTTTATGATTTATTCAATTTTTTTTTCTGAGGCTGGATTAGTGAAATTCTCTAATTCTTATTCTGTTAATCTTGGTATTTTACATTTTCTTGAATATTCATCCATTTAACTGATTTTGTTGGCATGTAACTGGGCAAAATTATTTCTAATGATTTCCTACATTGTGAATTCTCCTTTTGCATTTTTGGTATTGGCAATTTGGTTTTCTTTCCCTTTTAAAATAAGACTAGCTAATGGTTTATCCATTTTATTTTAAAAAAATACCCTAATTTCATTTGTCAATTTCTTTTTTCAATTTTGTTAATCTTTTGTTAAATTTTCAGTTTGTTTATCTCTTCCTTCATGTTTAGAATTTCCACTTTGGTTTTACCTTGGGTTCTCTGATTTGCTGCTTTTTTTTTCAAGATGTGTGCATAATTCATTCATCTGTTCTTTCTCACTTTAGTTGATGAAAGGATTTGGAGCCATACATATTCCTCTCAGGACTTCTTTGGTTAGATCCCACAAATTTTAGTATGCTGTTTCATTGTTTTCATTTTATTTTATAAAATTATTTATTTTTTCTATGTTTTTTGACTTGCCAATCTTTTAGAACTAATCTGCATTTAAATTTGAATCCTTTCTTCAAAGTTCTTTTATTGATTATAGTTATTTTTTTGCAGCCAGTAAAAGATGTGTTTGATAGTTCTGCTTTTCTGCATTTGTTTATAAGGTTTTCATATCCAAGAATATGGCTGATTTTTATAAAAGTGCCATTTACAACCAAAAATTTATATCCTCCTTTCTATTCCCATTCAGTAATTGGCAAAGATCTATCAAATCTAACTTTTCTAAAATGCTTAATATACAATTTAATACTTATAAATTAAGTATTTATATTATTTCATTGTCTTTTGTTGCCTCTCAGCATAATATAGTTTTCCTATTTATCTCTCTGAACCATAACTATTTTTACGTTGCCTTGTCTAAGATCATGATTGCTATCCTTACTTTTTTAAGTTAGCCTAAGGATAATGGGTTTTGCTCCAGCCTCTGTGTGAATCTTTAATCTTCACATGTTTCCTGTAAACAAATGTTAGATTCTGCTTTTGAATGCATTCTGCTACTTTCCTCCACTTTATGGGTGAATTAATACCATTCACATTTGCTATAAGTTCTATTCTGAATATGATCCTCACTTTTCATGAAGGAACTGGTGACTAGGGATTAAATTCAATAATGACTAAATTCAATAATGGAAATATTGTGGAGAAGTAATCATTTTCTCCTAGAGTCTGTGATAGATGAAAGAAACTCTTGCCATAGTCTAATACAGAGCTTTTTAAACTGTGGGTTGCACACCATATGAGGTTGCATAACTGAACATGGGGGTCGAAAAAATCTGGCAATAATAAAACATGAATGTGCAACAACCAAAAAATTAATTCAAAATCAAACACATAACGAATCCAAGGTGTTTCTGACAGCGCTTGCCCATCTTGCATTGTGCAACTTCACTGCAGCCTTGGTTCTGAACATACAATATGTGCACTTTGCACTGCACGTGCCATCACACTATGCAATGCCAACAAACACTTCCAGAAATACCTTGGCTCGGATTTGAAACTATCATCTTTAATAAATGGCAAAATTATATGTATACCAAAGAATTGTTTAAAAATAAATTTAAGATTCATTATCAGTAAATGTTTGATTTATACACCTATTTTATATACCTTACTATTCAATTGAAACTCAAATCTCCAAAGTCACCATTAATCTCTTCATTGCCAAGTCTAATGGCCTGTTCTCAATCCTCAACCTCCATTACTTTTCTGAAGCATGACACTACTGATTACTTTTTCCTGAATACTTCTATCTCTCTGGGCTTCAATGACATTGCTATCTCTTGGTTCTCCTACCTGTCTGACCATTTTTTCTCAGTCTCCTTTGGGGGATGCTTACAGTTAGTGGGTATGATACAGATGAAGATTCCCACAACTGACTGAACTTTAAATATTTAGATGCTACCATTTAGTAATATGCTAGTTGAAATAGCCAGTAAAACCATAAAAACAGTGGACCTCAATGTACCTCTTTAAGACTTAAACAAAAAAGTTAAGGTCCTGAATAGAATTTCAGAAATGTTAGATATGACAGATCTCTAGTAATTGCCAAATTGGAATAGAAAGGACTAATTATATTTTTTAATCTATGCATGGCACCTTTATGAAAAGTGGCCTTCTATTAGGGCATAAATATCTCACAAACAAATGCAGAAAAAACAGAAATAATAAACACATTCTTTATTGACCACAATGCAATAGAAATTATATTCCACAAAGAGTCTTTAGAAGATAAAAGCTATTTACTAGATAGTTTAATCCCAATTAAATTGTGGGTCAAAGAATAAAATTTTGAAACAGAGAATTCCATTTTAAAAATTATAATAATTAGACAACATACCAAAATTTTGAGGATACAGCCAAAACAATCCTTAGACGGAAATTCATATTGCAAAACACCATCAACAAAAGTAAGAATGAATAGTTCAATGAATTAGGAATGTAATTAAAAAACACTAAAAAAGCATATTTTTAAAAATCCCAACTAAACATCAAAGCTACTGTTATATTCCTATGACACTTACAACAGGGAAAGATAAAGCAGAAAAAGAAAACTAGAAACCAATATGATCTGCTGAATATGGACACAAACGTGTTCAATAAAAATTGTCAGCACAGAAGCTACAACAGCATGTTAAAACAAAACAACTATTCATATGATTATGTTAGATTTATACCAGGAATACAGGTTGCTTTAAACAAGTATGGTAAAAAATAATAACAATAAAAATCACATGATTTTATCAGTAGACACTGAAAAGGTTTTTGATAAAATGCAATACTCTTTTTGGTTAAAAATAGTAAAAATCATAGGCAATTAAAATGATTTGGCAATTAAGAGATTACTGGCAATGAGTTTTGATTAAGCTGCAGCAAAGTTTTTGCTGTAGCAAAGAACTGTAGTTCAGTTTTTGCTATAGTGAAGAACTGGAAACTAAGGGGGTACCCATCAAATAGAGAATGCCTGAACAAATATAGCATACAAATGTAATTGAATATTATTAAGCTATAAACATTGATGAAGATGAAAGATTCTGAGTCAGGAAGCCTTGTGTGAACTAATGCACAGTGAAAAGACACTTATCAAGAGAATAATTTGTATAACAGAGTAAAGAAAAACAACTCTGAAAGACTTCCTAACTCTTAACCAATGCAGTGATCAATTAATTGTGACTTCAAAGGACTGATAATGAAGCATGCCCTTCACCTCTTGGCAAAGAGGTTATGGACTAGAAATGCAGCGAAATAAACAGATTTTGAGATACACGCAAATCAGTATAAAGTTGAATTGTTTTTCTTGACTATATGTATTTGTTACAAGGAAGAGGGAGTTAGCGGGCAGCAAGAGAGATGTAAAAAAATAAAAGAGCATCAATAAAACATTTCTTAAAATACACAAAAAGAAAAAGAAGTTCACAGGGAGAGAAAAAGAGAGCAATTTTGTTACTACCTGGCTAATTTTTTTTTTTACAAAACAATACCTCTTACAATTTTATATGTAATGTTTGTGTGTGTATGTGTGTGCATGTGTGTGCTAAAAGGTTTGTGTTTGAGGATGATTGTTAATAACACAAAAAAATTTTGTTTAGAGAAGCAGAAGAGGTAAGTAACAATAGGAAGATTAAGCAGGTTGAGGCTTGTTTTAAGTCTAATATTCATTTTTCAATCTTATGAATCTATTTGCTGTTCAGATAAAAACAATCAGCAGTCCACGTATGAAGAACTCTTAAAGGTTAGGACTATGATTAAAAAAACACGCACAAATATAAACTACCACTCCACCCTATGCCAGTAGAGCACATCCCAGCCTAGCAAAAACCCTGACAAATTCTGGGGCTTTTTCCTCTGTGCAATGATCGTATCTCCTATAATGACACTCAAGATTCATTAACTTCTTGAGTAATCTTCTGTTTCTTTTTTCTTTTCTTTTTTTTTGCTAGGCAATGAGGTTAAGTGACTTGCCCAGGGACACACAGCTAGTACGTGTTATGTGTCTGAGGCCGGATTTGAACTCAGGTCTTCCTGACTTCAGGGCCAGTGCTCTATCCACTGTGCCACCTAGCTGCCCCTTTTGTTTCTAATAAGGCTGTTCCCATCCCCAATTAATCAATGGAAAACTGATTCTAGAATTTTTGGTTTACTGAAAAAAACCACATTTTCTACTCACAGCTCAATCTCATCTTTTCCCAAGACATATGGAAAACTAGGAAATCCTTTTCTATATCCTGAATAAATTGAATAGTACTAAAGTAATAACAAAGAGTGTGTCCAGGAAAAAAATGTAAGCTGTTTGTCTATGTGGGATACTTTGGAGAAGCCATTTAAGAATTGTTTCCACTTGTACAACAGACAATAGAACAAACAAGTAAACTGGGATAGATAAGTGAGCCAGTAACAAAAGAGTATGGTAGTCTTAGTAAGAAATTCTAGAAACTCACAAAACTGCAATTTTATTTTTAATTTTTAAAAATTCTAACTTTAAATATACAAATCAGGGTAACATGATTGGTAGGATGAGACCTAATAGCATAATGAAATAGTGTAGCATATACTCTTGCCAAAAAAAAAAAAAGATCAATACAAAGCCCCTTCTGAAATTTGCCTGAGGACTCTAAATTACAACGCCCTCTGTTGACATGCCACAAGAATGAGCATACAGACAGTGAAAGTCTGAGATCTTTTTCCCAATAGTAATGACAAGATAAAGATGAACAGCAACTAACTACTCATCTCTGAATCCTTGGAATTTGCTGCCTTTTCTCCCAACTGGTGAAGATATGACCTTAATGGATGCACCCAACTCCTCAGGAAAGGACGAGTTTCTTCCATAATCACTCAGCCAAGTTGGCACTTAACTCCCTAAGCCCTTTTACCCCAAAGCTCTCGAGATGAATTGTGAAAACAACATGGTAAAAACTTCAGGCCTTTTTCAGGCTACAAAGTGGCTTAGGAAAACGTGGTACGTGCGAGAAGAACACCTGTATAGCTCATCAGGTCCATGAATTTAAGACCAGCCTTTGCAGTGGGATCTTTGATCCTTCATGTAGGTGGAAAAGGAGCGTCCACCAATGACCTAGCAGGGTTTTTTGTTGGAACCCTTTCTTTGGTAGCTGATAACCTTGTTCTCAGATTTTAAGACACAGTCCTTTACCAGCCTTGAGCTCCTATCTATAAACAGATGTTAACATACCCTAAGTTCCTTCTCTAAACTATATAATTTGGCCTTGAGGTCCTTCAGTTGTCCTTGGATCTTCACACTCCGTTTGTTGCTCCTACGAACCTCATTAAGAATGGCAAGATCTTGGTCTGGTCGAATACTGAGTGATGCCTACAGAATGAAGAAAACAGAAAAAAAAATAGAGTTGTAGCATGAGCCAGACAAAAGAAGTAAAGGAGTAAAGACAAAGGCATGCTAACCTCTTTTGTAGGAGAAAGAACTTATAATTAAACTCTTAACAAATATGATTATGCTGAAGGAGAAAGGAAGCCTGAGCAGAGAGGCTATGGACTTCTCATTTTCCCAATAGAACAGGACCGGATCTTTTAAATGAAGACTAAGTAACTAATATCATGGAAAGAAAAACACTGTTGCTAAAGGACAGGGCCCTGCCTCCTCTATCTTCTCTATTCCTCATAATACCTAGTATCCTATGCTGGAAACAATAGGCATTCTATAAATATTGATCACTAGTTACATTTGCTTTGAATTTAAGGTGGCTTTTGAGAAACCTTAATTAAAAAGTAAAGTTGTCTTTGGGAAAAATTTCTTTAGTCAAGTAATAAAAGTGATTTACAAAATGAGGATGATGCCCAGAGTAAGAAGAAATGACTTATAGAATGCCTATGAAGTTATTCTTGATGAGAATGAGTTATTAAAAATAATGCAAACTACAAATGGGATAGAGATAGGGACTAGATCTATGATTTCCTTGGTAAAGGAACGCCTGGACAAGCAACCTCCTTCTACCCAATGCAAAGTGGTACCTTAAAAGAAGCTTCTCTTAAAGAGCTGCCTAGCGCACTGACAGGTTATGGAATTTGCCAGTATGTGTCAGAAATAGGATTTGACCTTGGGTCATTCTGGTAGGCTCTCTGTCCACCACTCCATATTTCCTCTTATTTACAAATGAGAGCTTTTCAATCTAGCTGGACTCCTGAGTAAAGGGGACCACAGGTACTCATGGTCACACTGGGTTTTCAAATCAGCCTTTGCCCCCATCCCAGATCCAAAGGCAGCAATTACCTTATAAAGCATTTGCTCAACTTCTCTCAATTTCTCACGCAGGGTCTTGATGTCTCTCTGAAAACCTTCCACTTCTAGCCGACGACGATTCTGCAAGGTGTCATACCGATGCTTCATTTCTTGCAAACGCTTCCCCATCTTGCTAGAACGTTCCTATGTAGAGGAAATCACAAAGTTACTTCTGGAAAACAAAGGATATCACCACGGAAAAAGGAAGCCACACAATCTACTGCATCGAAAATGGAGGATGCTTTTCCTACCTTGAAGATCTTTCGTGCCATATCATCTTCTTCTCGAATTCGGGCCAGTTCCTCCTCTAGAGCAATACATTGTTCTTGGTACATGCAGGACAATTTTTGTTCTTGAAGCAACTCCTCTTTTAGGGACTACAGGCCAGGAAGAAAGAAGACCATAAATGCCCAATCGCATGCAGCATGAAGAAAAATTGGGAAAGGAAAGGAAAATTTTTAGGAGTAAACATCAGTTCATGAAATCAGGCAGCATGGAATCTCAGATAGGTAACTAAAATTTCCCACATTTAAAGGTCAAATTCTGGAGACTTTTTATATTTAAAAATGAAATAGGTATCATTGGTTGGTTCTGGGAAGCCATTATATAATGGATTTCAAGATTGAGCTCATGAAATATTTTAAAGATAAAAAACTTTAAAGAGCTGTATTTCATAAGTAGATGCTCCCTCTGCTGGAGTAAATTGTAGGTTTTCTACAACTTAGTAGATGGTTTTCAGGAGTTTCTATGGCTTTAAAACATTCATTACCCTGGGGCCTCAGACAATATATGTATACAGTCCATCTCAGAGGTTTTTTTCATTTGATAGGATTAACCAAAGTTTGAGGACTACTGGTATGAATACAAGACTGACTTTCACACTATAATCAGACATCAGAGTAGGACTTTAGTGGAGGGTGAACTGGAAGGAAACAGGAATGATTTTGTCTGACACCCGAATCTACTATTCTACATTGCCTTCTTTTGAAAGTACCAAACAATGAATAGAAATATACTACATAGACTGTCTATGTAAAGGGCCTCATTGTATTATAATATGTACATATATGTATGTGTGTATGTCTGTATACGATACATAAAAATCACAATTCTACCATAACATAATTGAACATAAAACTACTATGCAGACTGAGAATCCTAGAGCTAATCTAGTCTTTCTTTCTCTCTGGGTTTTTCCATCAAGTCCTGTGACTGTTCTAGTGCACAGGGGACAGAAGTTGCTTTGCTCTATGTCCTATGAAACCTTTTTCAGATCAGCTCTGTTCTTCACCAGGCCCACTACAACCTCACTTAACTCTCTTTACACACACACACACACACACACACACACACACACACACACACTTACTTACTTTACAATCATTGTTCTACTCTCCACAAATCATCTCAATAATATTGAATGTTTCATGCATTCTTTCTAATTTTAACAGAACCAGATTTTTCCCTGAGAACACCATATCTTTTGCAAGCTTCTTCAGTGGAGCTCCTCCTCCTCTTCCCTAGACTCACAGGGCCAAAAGAACAACAGGTTGGCATATTCCTTATTCCTCACTGCTGCTGCTGCTGGCCTATTTCTCTACTATAATCCATAGTACATTTTCTCCTTTAAAGTTCATGCAACTCTTTTATATCAACTTTCCATACAAGTTTCGTAAAAGTTCCATACATTTACTGGTCTCCAGGACACTCTTCCAACTTTCTCAGACTTTTAATTATTTTTAACACAGCAATCCAGTAAACGCAAGAACAGATATTACTTAGGAAAGGATTCCATACTTAAAAACATCCGCTAGAAAACTGTTAAGCGGTTAGGTGAAAAATAAATTTAGACCCATTCTTACACTATATACCATGATAATATTCTGGGGGGAAATCCATAAGCAAATCAGAAGCAGAAGAGATTTTTAAAGGGCAAAACAGATCATTTCAAGTTTATCTTGGGTATTTGGCACATAGTTAGATTGCTGACTTCACTTGTTGACTTATTAAACTCAGATGCTTTTCCACGGAAAACAAATCAATAATAAAAGAAATATTCTTGATTGGAAGAAAAAAACCTTTGCATTAAATATCTATAAACTACATCCAAAATTTATAGGAAGCTGACACAAAATGCATAATGCTACAGTTCATTTAACAACAGATAAGTGGGCAAAGAATATGAACAGGCAGTTTTCAAAAGAAGGGACACACACTTTCAACACCCATATGAAAAATGCTCCAAATTCCTAATAAGAGAATGCAAATGAAAAACAACACAGATATCACCTCATACCCATCAAACTGGCAGATAATAGAAGATGGAAATATTCAATGTCAGAGGGTCTTTGGAAGACAGGCATACTGACCCATTATTGGTGGACCTATGAATTGGTCTAATCATTCTAGAAAAGAATAAGCAACTTTGCTCACATAATTTCAAAATCATTCATACTGATTAATGATCCCAATACTGTGTTTATATCCCAACATCTCAACTGTTCCAAAATATTCAAAGCAGCACTATTTGTAGTACCAAAAAGCTATAAATAAATTGTATGTCCCATCAATTGGGGGATTGCTGAACAAACTGGAGTTGATAAATCTTAAGGAATACTAGTGTGCCAGAAGTAAAGACTAAAGAATTCAAATAAATATGGAAAACTTGTATGAACTGATGCAGAATTTTTTAAAAATCAGATCTAAAATTATTTTGTACACTCAACAAAAATCTGAATATGATAGAAGAAAAAATAAGATGATATAATTAGAACTATAAATAGTTCTAAATAGTTTGTTACCTTTTACTTAAAAGTTTTATTTTTATATAGTTACAAGTCAACATGACTACTAGTTTAATTTTACTTTCTTCACTTTTGCATTTTTTGTCTTTCCAAACTGCATTATATTCCTTATAAATGTCATTTTTCATAGTACAACATTCCATTTATAGACCACAATTTGCTTAGCCATTTCTCAACTACTGGGCATAGAACCTGTTTCTAATTTTTCCCTACAACAAATTAAGCAGCTTGGCTAGACAGTCTTTTAAAAAATATATATATATCTTAAGACATAGTTCTAATAGTAGTATCACAAGATCAAAGTAAGTAATCAATAATTCTTATTACGCTGATGATTACTTTTTTCCTGATCTACATACAGGCCCTATAGCCTGGCAGGAATGTCCCCTCACCCTACTCTCACCCCACCCCCACCCCCTACCCCTACCCTGGACTCAAAAGAATAAGGTAACAGAATGTTTCTAGCTGTAGTTTGTTTAGCAAGTAAGTATGGACTTAAGATAAAACAATTAGATGGCCTGAATGTAGGCTGATATAGCCCATAATTTTCAGGGTCTCAAATACCCTTTTTTTTTTTAATATAAATTTGTTTATTTTTAGTTTTCAACATTCACTTCCACAAGTTTTTGAGTTCCAAATTTTCACCGCATCTCCCCCCTCAACCCACCCCAAGATGTCATGCATTCTGAATATCCCTTCCCCTAGTCTGTCCTCTCTTCTATCTCTCTCCCCTTCTCTTATCCCCTTTCCCTTCTATTTTCCTGTAGGGCAGGATAGACTTCTGTACCCCATTTCCTGTATTTCTTATTTCCCAGTAGCATGTGAAAACATTTTTTTTAAAAACATATGTTTTTAAAACTTTAGGTTTCAAATTTTCTCTTCCTCCCTCCCCACCCACCCTCCTTGAAAAGGCAAGCAACTCAATATAGGTTGTACATGTGCAGTTACGCAAAACACTTCCATAGTAGACATGTTGTGAAAAACTAACTCTATTTCCCTTAATCCTATTCTGCCCTCCCATTTATTCTATTCTTTCTTTTGACCCTGTCCCTCCTCAGAAGTATTTACTTCTGATTACCCCTTTCCCAATCTGCCCTCCTCTCTATCATCCCCCTGCTCTCTTGTCCCCTTCTCCCCCTATTTTCCTGTAGGGTAAGACAGATTTCCATACCCAATTGAATGTGTATGTTATTCCCTCCTTAAGCCAAATCCTATGAGAATAAGATTCACTCATTCCCTCTCACCTTCCCCTGTTTCCCCTCCACTGTAAGAGACTTTCTTTTTCTTTTTTTTTGTGAGATAATTTACCCCATTCTACCTCTCCCTTTCTTCTTCTCGAGTATAATCCTCTCTCACCCTTAATTTTATTCTCCAGATATGAC
Source organism: Phascolarctos cinereus (assembly GCF_003287225.1). Classification (NCBI taxonomy): domain Eukaryota; kingdom Metazoa; phylum Chordata; class Mammalia; order Diprotodontia; family Phascolarctidae; genus Phascolarctos; species Phascolarctos cinereus. Next base: position 194,356,720 of record NW_027555514.1, on the reverse strand, counting down.
CCCTTAATCTTCAACTCACCCTGTGCCCTCTATCTATCTATCTACATATACATACATATAATTTTTTTCCTCCAACTACCCTAATACTGACAAAGGTCTCATGAGTTATAAATATCATCTTTCCATGCAGGAATGTAAACAGTTCAATCTTAATAAGTCTCTTATGATTTCTCTTTCCTGTTTACCTCTTCATGTTCCACTTGAGTCCTGTATTTGAAAGTCAAATTTTCTATTCAGCTCTGGTCTTTTCATCAAGAATGCTTGAAAGTCCTCTATTTCACTGAATGACCATTTTTTCCCCTGAAGGATTATACTCAGTTTTGCTGGGTAGGTGATTCTTGGTTGTAATCCTATCTCCTTTGCCCTCCGGAATATTATATTCCATGCCCTGGTCCTTTAATGTAGAAGCTGCTAAATCTTGTGTTATCCTGATTGTGTTTCCACAGTACTTGAATTGTTTCCTTCTGGCAGCTTGTAATATTTTCTCCTTGACCTGGGAACTCTGGAATTTGGCTAATATTCCTAGGAGTTTTCCTTTGGGGATCTCTTTCAGGAGGAGATCTGTGGATTCTTTCAATTTCTATTTTGCCCTCTGGTTCTATATATCAGGGCAGTTTTCCTTGATAATTTCTTGAAAGATGATGTCTAGGCTCTTTTTTTGATCATGGCTTTCAGATAGTCCAATAATTTTTAAATTCTCTCTCCTGGATCTATTTTCCAGGTCAGTTGTTTTTCCAATGAGATATTTCACATTGTTTTCTAATTTTTCATTCTTTTGGATTTTTCTACTGTCTTGATTTCTCATAAAGTCACTATCTTCCAATTGCTCTATTCTAATTTTTAAGGAAGTATTTTCTTCAGTAATCTTTTGGACTTCCTTTTCCATTTGGCCAATTTTCTTTTTAGGGCATTTTTCTCCTCATTGGCTTTTTGGACCTCTTTTGCCATTTGGGTTAGGCTATTTTTTAAGGTGTTATTTTCTTCAGTATTTTTTGGGTCTCCTTTAGCAAGCTGTTGACTTGTTTTTCATGATTTTCTTGCATCACTCTCATTTCTCTTCCCAGTTTTTCCTCTACTTCCCTTACTTGCTTCTCAAAATCCCTTTTGAGCTCTTCCAAGGCCTGGGACTGATTCATATTTTTCTTGGAGGCTTTGGATGTAGGAGCTTTGACTTTGTTGTCTTCTTCTGGTTGTATATTTTGATCTTCTTTTTCACCAAAGTAAGATAATATAGTCTGACTTTTTTGCTGCTTGCTCATGATCCCAGCCAATTACTTGAGTTTTAAACTCTTTGTTAAGGTAAATCTGCTTCCAATGTGGAGAATGTACTGTCCCAAGCTTCAGGGGTTTGTACAGCTGTTTTCAGAGATACTTGTAGGGACCTGTAAATTTTCAGTTCTTCCAAGGTGGTATGATAAGGGGCGAGGTGTTTACTCCTTTCCTGGCCTGTGACACAAGTACTCCTTTCTGTCCTGTAACTGTGAGGAGGGTTCCTCTCCACACACTACAAGCTCCACCAAGCCAGCGCTCCTCCTCACCCCAGCACCGCTGCCCAGAACTGTGCCCAGATCCAACACAGGGCAAAGCAAGAGATTCCTGCCTCAGCACTGGCAAAGAGATCCCTGCAATCCCTCTCTGATCAGCCACTGGATTCCCCCTCAGTCTGTGGGCTGGAAGCTCAGGAAGCAGCTGCCCCCCCGCCCCAGCCACGTTCTTGGGGAATGGAGCTGAAACCCCACCTTCGCTTCTCACCACTGACAGAAACAGACTTTTCCCACTGACCTTCTAAGTTGTCTTTGGCATTCGTGGATTGAGGAGTCTAGAAACCTCCACAGCTGCCCAAGATTCAGTCCTCTGAGGCCTGCTCCAGGTTTGCGGCGGCCTGCCCACCCACGCTGTGCTGCACTCCCAGCCCAGCGCGATACACCTTTCTGATCAATCATCCAGGTTGTCTTGGGCTGGAAATTTGTTTCACTCTGTCTTTTTGTGGGTTCTGCTGCTTCAGAATTTGTTTAGAGCCATTTTTTATGAGTATTTGGAGGGGTTTGGGGGAGAGCTTAAGCAAGTCACTGCTTTCACTCTGCCATCTTGGCTCCGCCCCCTCAAATACCCTTTTTTAAAAAAAATATTATTATTATTATTATTATTTTAACATGTGTTTTTAAAACTTTGGGTTACAAATTTTCTCCCTTCCTCCCTCCCCATCCACCCTCATTGAAAAGGCAAGCATCTCGATACAGGTTATAGATATGTAGTCATGCAAAACAATTTCATAGCAGTCATGTTGTGAAAAACTAAGTATATTTCCCTTCATCCTATCCTACCCCCCATTTATTCTATTCTCTCTTTTGACCCTGTCCCTCCTCAGAAGTGTTTGCTTTTGACTATCCTGTCCCCCAATCTGCCCTCCCCTCTATCAATCCCCTGCTCTCTTGTCCCTAAGGTAAGACAGATTTCCAAACCTCATTGTGTATGTTATTCCCCTCCTTAAACCAAATCCTATGAAAATAAGATTCACTCATTCCCTCTCACCTTCCCCCATTTCCCCTCCACAGTAAAAGCCTTTTCTTGTCTGTTTCATGTGAGATAATTTACCCCATTCTACCTCTCCCTTTCTCCTTCTCCCAGTATAATCCTCTCTCATCCCTTCATCTTCAACTCACCCTGTGCCCTCTATCTGTCTATACATACATAAATTTTTTTCCCTCCCACTATCCTAATACTGACAAAGGACTCATGAGTTACAGATATCATCTTTCCATGCAGGATTGTAAACAGTTCAACCTTAATAAGTCTCTTATGATTTCTCTTTCCTGTTTACCTCTTCCATGTTTCACTTGAGTCTTGTATTTGAAAGTCAAATTTTCTATTCAGCTCTGGTCTTTTCATCAAGAATGCTTGAAAGCCCCCTATTTCACTGAATGACCATTTTTTACCCTGAAGGATTATACTCAGTTTTGCTGGGTAGGTGATTCTTGGTTGTAATCCTATCTCCTTTGCCCTCCAGAATATCATACTCCATGCCCTCTGGTCCCTTAATGTAGAAGCTGCTAAATCTTGTGTTATCCTGATTGTGTTTCCACAATACTTGAATTGTTTCTTTCTGGCTGCCTGCAATATTTTTTCCTTGACCTGGGAATTCTGGAATTTGGCTATAATATTCCTAGGAGTTTTCCTTTGGGGATCTCTTTCAGGAGGTGATTGGTGGATTCTTTCAACTTCTATTTTGCCCTCAGGTTCTAAAATATCAGGGCAGTTTTCCTTGATAATTTCTTGAAAGATGATGTCTAGGCTCTTTTTTTGATCATGGCTTTCAGATAGTCCAATAATTTTTAAATTCTCTCTCCTGGATCTATTTTCCAGGTCAGTTGTTTTTCCAATGAGATATTTCACATTCTCTTCTATTTTTTCATTCTTTCAGATTAATTCTACAGTGCCTTGATTTCTCATAAAGTAACTAGCTTCCAATTGCTCCATTCTAATTTTTAAGGAAGTATTTTCTTCAGTAACCTTTTGGACTTCCTTTTTCATTTGGCCAATTTTGCTTTTTAGGGCATTCTTCTCCTCATTGGCTTTTTGGACCTCTTTTGCCATTTGGGTTAGGCTATTTTTTAAGGTATTATTTTCTTCAGTTATTTTCTCCTTTTGGGTCTCCTTTAGCATCACTCTCAGTTTTTCCTCTACTTCTCTTACTTGCTTCTCAAAATCCTTTTTGAGCTCTTCCAAGTCCTGGGAACAATTCATATTTTTCTTGGAGGCTTTGGATGTAGGAGCTTTGGCTTTGTTGTCTTCTTCTGGTTGTATGTTTTGATCTTCTTTGTCACCAAAGTATGATAATATAGTCTGACTCTTTGTGCGCTGCTTGCTCATGATCCCGGCCAATTACTTGAGTTATAAACTCTTTGTTAAGGTAGGGGTCTGTTTCCAGTGTGGAGAATGTACTATTCCAAGCTTCAGGGGTTTTGTGCAGCTATTTTCAGAGATACTTCTAGGGATCTGTAAATTTTCAGTTCTTCCAAGGTGGTATGATCAAGGGCGAAGTGTTTATTCCTTTCCTGGCCTTTGCTCTGGTCTGTGAGTGGCCACAAGCACTCTTTTCTGTCTTGAAACTGTGAGGAGGATTTTCTCTCCAGCCACTACAAGCTCCACCATGCCAGCGCTCCTCCTCACCCCAGGACCGCCACCCAGAACTGTGAGCTGGATCCAAGCACAGGCAAAGCAAGAGAATCCTGCACCAGCAGAGAGATCCCTGCAATCCCTCTCTGATCAGCCACTCAATTCCCCCTCAGTCTGTAGGCTGGAAGCTCAGGAGGCAGCCGCTGCCCCGAGGCCGAGCTCAGGGACTGGGGCTGAGACCACCATGCTTCTCTCTCTCACCTCCAACAGACTTTTCCTACTGACCTTCTAAGTTGTCTTTGGTGTTTGTGGGATGAGAGTTCTGGAAACCACAACAGCTGTCCCTGATTCAATCCTCTGAGGTCTGTTCTAGGCTCGCTGCAGCTTGCATGCCCACACTGAACTGTGTTCCTCTCCCAGCCCGGCACAATATACCTTTCTGATCAACCATCCAGGTTGTCTTGGGCTGGAAATTTGTTTCACTTTGTCTTTTTGTGGGTTCTGCTGCTTTAGAATTTGTTTAGAGCCATTTTTTATAGGTATTTGGATGGGTTTGGGGGAGAGCTCAAGCAAGTCATTGCTTTTACTCCTCAAATACTCATGTTGATGACCCAACATGACCACATAATTAATTCCTTAACCTCTTCAATTTCAAAGGCCTCCTTCCTCCAACCCCACTAGAGTCCCACACTTATATGGTCACACATTATCCTCATCATAACTGTACTCCCTCAAGGATTTTGAATTTTGAAATTTCACTCTCCAACCACAACTCCTCATCCTTCCTTCTACCTTATTAAATATCTGTTAAACTGAAGTGATTAAGTTTTCACTGTCAACTTATTCCTTTTTTTCCTCTAACTGCTTGACTCTGCCAATGCGTCTGTCAATTTCAAATTTTCATACATTCTGATCTAAATTTTTATGTTTTAAACAAAGGAAAAAATTCTGATATTATATTTGTGTAAAACAAATTATCAAAAATATTTTTTAATCTTTATCAATTAGCAAATTAATTTAGCATACTAATCTTTTTACAAATCTTTTTACAAATGAGAACACTGTTATATTACCTCCTCTTGCCAATATCTACTCTTTGCATATACGTATTTCTTTTTTTTTTTTTTGCTTTTTGGTGAGGCAATTGGTGTTACGTGACTTGCCCAGGGTCACATAGCTAGTATCAAGTGTCTGAGGCCAAATTTGAACTCAGGTCCTCCTGACTCCAAGGCTGGAGCTCTATCTACTGCGCCATCTAGTTGCCCCTATATGTGTATTTCTTTTTCTCTAGAAATGCCATGGAACATTAACTCAATTTTATTGTTGATTCCTGACCATTTTTTCCAAAGTTACATGATATTTTAATTTCTTTTAAAGGTTTTTCTACTCCTATTCCTCTATATTGGTAACATCTTTAAATTCGATAAATATATTTTCTATTCTATCATCCAAGTTATTAATGAAAATATTTGTATCATTATTAATAACCATGTGAAAGAATGCTTCAAGTCACTAACAGTAAAGGAAATACCTACTGATACCTCTACTAGGCTTATACTCCAAATAAATCAAAGAAAGTGGAAAAGGACCCATATGTATATTTATAGCAATATTTTTTGTTACAGCAAAGAGCTGGAAAAAAAGTAGATGTCTATCAATTAGAGAATGACTGAACAAATTACAGTACATGAATAAAATGAAATATATATTATAGATGTTATATTATAAATATTATTAAAATGATGAAGGTAACATTATGAGAAGCTTAGAAAGGCTTATATGAATTGATATAGAATGAGCAAGAAGAAACAGAAGAAAAATTTATATAATGATTACTATATTGTAAAGGAAAACAACTGATCACTGCAATGACTAATCATGATTCCAGAAAACGGATGATGAATCATGTTTACCATCTCTTGACCAAGAGTTAACACATTAGAGGTACAGAAAGGGATTTATATTTTAAGACAAAATAAACAAAATAGTTGTATTTCATTTATTCTCAGAACTCATTTTTAGTCTTACTTTTACTGATTCTAATATGAATTTTGTTTTGATTTTAAAAAGTGAAATGTATTTGAAGATATTGAATAATTTGAACCATTGCTTTGCAAATGACCCACACTTTGGAATATTCTGCTCTTCACTATTCTTACCAACTTCCTACATCAGCTCCCAGTCAAACTGATACACTCATATCAGAATATCATTTAAGTTCCCAACACTGAAAACTGATGACAAACCTTTACATTCTGAAGGAAGCTTCCTTCTCAAAATTTCTTAACATTTTCTCTTCCCCAGTTGTCTCTGAGGAAGAAGCAATCCTGTTCGCACTAAAGCTAATTTTTCTGTCTGTGCACTTGATCCCATCTCCAGACAGCCTTCTTTTTCAGAAGGTCAAAGATGGCAAAACAATGGCGGTGATAATGCCAGAGCCACTTCAAATTTCGAGGCAGGAAGGGAAGTTTCATTTTGGCAAAACTTAGAGAATTCATAGCCTTAACTATGTTTACTGATACGTGTGTGTTATGTGTGTGTTTGTAATGTGTAGGTTGGGATAAGATTAGTAAAATAAGGAAAATTTCTCTTCTGAAAAAAAATTTGATGACAGGTTATCAAACTTAGCAATTATAACTTTGAATGTTTATAAATTAAATTCATCTATAAAAAGAAAAAAGAATTACTAAAATGTAACCTCATAATGTTACCTAAAGGTTCACACTATTATATGTTCTCACTATATATGTATGTATGTGTACACACATGCCCATACATGCACATTTAAATACATGTTATATCTATATCTATAGTAGTTCAACTTAAGAGTTCTGTCCTTATACTTTCTCTAACTACTGCTCACATAGTCATGAACCCAGAGTTAGTTCTCTCTCTTACTGTGACCCTGATAGGCCCCAAGTAAGTACTACTGTTGCCTGTGTTAGGAGCTTATTCCCTATAAGATCCCAGCTGCAGATTATATGCAACTGAAAAGCTCTGCACAGACAAAATTAATGCACTTAGGATAAAAGGGGGAGGGGTCAAATGGAAAAAAATCTTTGTATCAAAATTCTCTGATAAGGATTTGGAATCCAAAATATGTATACAACCACAATAATAATATAATAATAGCCATTCCCCGATAGATAAATGGACAAAGGTTATAAACAATTCTCAAAAGAATGGCAAAATTGAGGCAACTAGGTGGCACAGAGGATAGAGCACTGGCCCTGAAGACAGGAGGAGCTGAGTTCAAAATCTGGCCTCAGACCAAACACTTGACACTTACTAGCTGTGTGACTCTGGGCAAGTCACTTAACCCCAATTGCCTAAAAAAAAATAAAAAATAAATAAAAAAGAATGGCAAAATATTCACAGCCACAAGGAAGAATGCTCCAAATCACCAAAAATAAGACAAATACAAATCAAAACAACTGTGGGGTTTCCTATTATATCCTGAAAATTGGCAAAGATAGCAAAAAATGGCATTACTCAGTGGTGGAGGGGTTTTAAAATTATAGGCATGCTAATACATTGCTGGTGGAGCTGTAAGATGGTATTACCACAGAAAGCAATTTGGAATTATGCAAATAAAGTGACTAATATCTATACCCTTTGAACCAGACTCATTAATGAGTTTATACCCCAAGGAACCTAATGACAAAAAGAAAGTGCTCATTTACACCAAATATTTATAGCAGCACTTTTTGTGACAGTAAAGAATTGGAAACAAAGTAGGTGTCCATCAATTAGGGAATGACTAAATAAACTGTGGTATATGGATATAATGGAATATTACTGTGCAGTAAGAAATTATGTGTGTGATGAATACAGAGAAGCATGGAATGATCTACATGAACTGATAGAGAATGAAGTAAGTGGAGCCAAGAAAAAAAATATATAGGATAACTACAACAATTTAAGCAGAAAGAAACACATACCAAAAAACCAAAAGTGAATGTAACAAAATTTATAAAGATCAAGCAGAACTAGAAAGAAGAGATGTGAGAAGACACCTCTAACCTACTCCTTCGTGGAGGTGGGAGGTCCACAGGTGTTACACATTGCATAAGTTTTTAGATGTTTTTCAATGTATCAGTTAGTTGCATGGTTACACCTCTCCCCTCCCCCTGTTTTAAAAATACTATTTGTTACTTGGGAAGGCTTTCCAGGAGTGGGAGAAGAAATACTAGGGATAATATAAGAAACAGAAGACATTGATAAAAACTTTAAAAAAACCAAAAAGACAGCTGCATGGCTTCCCAGGTGCTGCCCTGGTCCTGGCTTTTCTGTGGTTTGGGTATGGGCTGCCCAGGCACTGTATAGTTTTGGAGGCTGCCTGGGAACTGATCTGATCTTGTTTTCTGCAGCGCCTAAGGCAAGAAGTTGCTCCCCAACTAGCCTGGCCTTGTTTAAGGTCAGGAGGAGAGACCTGCACTGAGCACTGTTGCTTTTAGAGGCTGGGGAATGGGTTACTCAGGCCACAGGTTGTACATTGGCCTGGACCTGTCTTAACACAGGTTGCCTGGTGCTAAGTACTGGTCTGGCTCTTTCCCTTGCTGCAAAAACTGAGGGCTGGTACATTTTTTTCTTCCTTCTTCCCTGGCTTCTCTCTCTAGGAGCTGCTGCAGGATTCTGGTAATCTTGTCATGCAATCCTAGACTGCTTGAAGGAGCTGTCAGCTGTTTCTCATTGGTTTTATCATTATTCCTTCTGGTGCATTTTTAGAGCTTTACTGGAGTGTTTATGAGGGATTGGAGTCCTCTAGGTGCTAATACAAAGCAATCTTCTTGAAGTTCTGGGTTAAGTGACCCAAAGTGTCATATCACTAGTTAGGTATCAGAGTTGGAACTTGAACTCAGGCCTTCCTGACTCCAAGGTCAGTTTACTATCCACTCTGCTACAATGTTGCTTGAATAACCAAAATTTACCCTAATGCCATTTAAATACTGATAAAAACAGTAAGGATCAATGCTTAAAAGAGCTGTGGGAGAATCAAGAACAATGCTGGCAATAGTGTGCATTGGTAAAATCTTTTTGGAAAACAATATGGCATTACATAATCAGTCATAAAACTATTCCTACCCTTTGACTCACTAAATCTACTACTGAGGCTATAGCCTAACGAAGTTGTTGACAAGAAGACTATCTGCAAAAATACTCCTATCAGCATTATCCGTAATGATCCCAAACTGTAAACAACACATGTCCATACATTAAAGGATGACCAAACAATTTTATGGAAGTAGTGGATTATTACTGCACTTAAGAAACGGCAAATATGAAGAATGAAAACAAATATGGGAAGATTTATATGACGTGATGCAAAATGAAAAAAGTTGAACCTAAACATCAATATACACACCAAATACAACTATATAAATAATAACAACAAAATCCAGAAAAGTGCATCAGTTTCCTCATTTTGTAAAATAGAGATATTAACAGTACCTACCTCCCAGTGCTGCTGTGTGGATCAAATGAGAGAATATGGTAAAGAGCTTAGCACAGTGCCTGGCACATAGTAAGCGCTACATAGATGTTGATAATGATGATGATGATGTTGATGATGATGATGGTGATGGTGATGATTATTGGAAATGGAAACTAATAGAAAGACTTTGTTCTTAGCTTAATAATCATATTGATTTCGTTGATGGTAACTAAGTTTATAATAAATGATTTTTTGAAAAAAAAAGAAAGTTTATGAGGTAAATTTAAGACAAAATAAAGTACTACTTCATACAGAAAACAACACATTAATTTCATTACTGTAAAAGAGGGTACTAGGAAAAAATATAAATGACTTGAAAAGGTGGAATATAACCTTTAAGGCTGATGCCAAGGAGTAGAACTATGTCCTCCCCTCAGTTTAGCAGAGTTCCTAACACATAGTAAGCACTTAATAAGTGCTTTTTCTTCATTTTTATTCCTTCATTCATCCACTGGGGCTGCTATTGCCAATTTCTACATGTGCTGTCACTTGAGAGGCAGTGCGGCCCAGTGGACAGAGAGCCGGCCTCAAAGCCAGGAAGACCTGGGTTCCAGTCTCACCTTTGACACATGCTGGCTGTGTAACTTAGACTTTCAGTGCTCTAGGCAACTCCCTGAGCAATAAAAGTTGCAGAGAAGGTGCTGACCTGCATTGGTCAAGGGACGTTCCTCCCCGGGGGTTCGTTATGTCAATCCAATCAAGGTCCAGTCCCTATTCTTACTGGCACTCAGACAATATCTCTTATCTGAATTTTTTCACGCTCCCCAAAAGTGCACATGTTCTACAAAAGGGGACTGTTCCACCGACTGAGCAGAAAAGCCGTTACCTGAATACATTTATCTTGCTCTTGCGCAGCTGGTAGGAGACTGCCAACTACCCGTTGCTCATTACACTGCAGTGCTTGCTCCAGCTGCTTTTGGTATTGGCTCAGTTTCCAAAGTAAACGGTCCTTTTCAGTCACCCATTCCTTCTCTTTGTCTTGACTTTCAAATTTGAGATTCAGGAAGTCTTTGGCGCTCTCATAGAGAAACTCCTGGGTTTGTTGAAGACTGACAAAGGTATGAATGAGGAAGTAAGTTCCTTTCTCTATATGCTCCCATTTTACATCTGATACATAAGATGTGACTTCAGACTCAACAGGAACATGTGGGCATTTTTAAGAACAATAAGAACAATATCCTATCTCAGTAGTCTTTTTTAGTTTACAACGTGCTTTTAAACACATTTTTTGATTCCCATGATAACTCTGTAAGGAAGCAGGGTAAGTACTATTCCCATTTCTTAAAGAAAATGAAGTTTGGAGAGGTTTAAATGACTGACTTGCCCAAAACCACATGTGGAGCTAGAATGAGACCTAGGTCCGATTCTTGGTCCAGTGCACTTCCCACTCCACCACACTTCTATTAAGCAGGGTTTGAGTGCTCTGGAACATTGCATAGCAGCATCTCAGTTCCTTCAGCTGTGACGCCCATAATATAGGAACAGGGAAAATACAACAGCTCTATCAGTATACAGCAGTTCATAACAAAAACAAAATGAATTTCCTATTGCTCATATCAAGGGCCATAAAGAATGTTTATATGTAACTGCTACAAGTATGCCAAGATTGGATTAAAAAGTTCTCAGGAACATTTAAAATTAAACTATATTATTGACATCATTAAATGTGTCACTTTAAAATAAAATTTCTTATTCCTTTTTTTCTAGTCATGTACTCTTATGGTCTTTCCAACACTAAAACTGAGAGACAAAGGTGATGTAGAGAATCAAAGAAAGACACAGAAGTAAATCATGGGACCAGTACCAGCTTTAGAACAGTCAGAATGATGTTGGGCCAATTGCTCTGCTTTTGCCTAAGCGTTTCCTCCTGTCACCTGATTTCAGCCAATCATAAATTAATGGTGAATAACTCCAGCTGGGCCCTTATTGCTGCTCAACAATCACTGTGTCCTATTTATCATTCCTTTAAGCCACTCCCACCTACAGCATTTGATTTACCCCCTCTATTTCACTACCCAATCTTCTGGTTAAGGCTCAGAACATGAGCTCCTTCCCTTCTCCCTGTTGCTATTCCTCAAAATGCTCTCTTCCTTCCTTCAGATTAAAGAGGTATCCTTATTAATGTGAATCACACTACCCATACCCTTTTTCCAGTTGCCCTCTACTTTTTTCCAGCATCTTGTTCAGGTAATCAACCCTTCTCGTGCATTACTTTAATGATCATAAATAGTACTTTACACCAGTATCATTCTGGTAAATCAACAGTTACTTTATATTCAAATATCAAAATTCATCCTGAAGATGTCCTAGCAACTATCTTATGATCCTTCTAAGTCTCCAAAAAGATTATTTTTCTATCCATTGCTCTTCTTATGTGCTTATAGTTAGTGGGTTCTTTGTTCTTCTGGTTTTGCTTTGGTCCCTCTGCATTATTTCATAAAGGTTTGCCCCTACTTCCTAATATTTTGTGCCAATTTTAATTGCATTATAGTACCTAATAAATATACTATAATTTGTTTAACTTTTCTTATTGTTGGATACTTCAACTGCTTTTACATTTTTTTTCCTAATTACAAATAATATTGCTATGCATATCTGAAGAGATAGTTGCTTTTTTAAAAGGCAAATTTTCAGTGCATATTCCCAATAATGGAAATATTAGGTCAAAGGATATGATTATTTTGTTAAATTCTGCTATATACTGCCACATTAACTTCCAAAAGATTCTACAAGATTCCAATCTCATCAGTAATGAATGAGTGAACCTATTTCTCCACAAGCCCAATATTACTGAATTTCATTGATTTTGATAAGTGCAAGGTGGTACTTCCAAAGTTATTTTAATTTGCATCTCTAAGATTGCTCAGGTTGACTATTTTTTTCAAGAGATAATTAAATGTCTTTCCTTTTTTGAAAATTATCTTTTCATACACTTTGACCATAGTAGACTGGAAGGTCACAGGCTTTGTTAATTTTGAGGTTCTTTACATATCTTAAATGTCAGGGTTTTATCAATCACATTTATCATATTCTTCTACTCTACTTTTTTTTCTTATTAAGCACCTATGTTCCTGGCACTATTCTAAACACTTAACAAATGTCTCATTTGATCTTCACAACAACCCTGGGAGACAGGTACTATTATCATCCCCATTTTACAGTTGAGAAAACTGAGGTAGGCTTGACCAGAGTTACACACATAGCGTCTGGAGTTCAATCTGCTCAGGTCTTCCCGACTCCAGGTCTAGCATTCTATCCATTGTGCCAGCCATGGAAAAGACAGCTTCCTAGCTTTTGTTGTTGCTCAGTTGTGTCCAACTCTTTGTGACCTCATTTGAGGTTTCCTTATCAAAGATACTAGAGTGGTTTGCCACTTCCTTCCCTAGCTCATTTTACAGATGAGGAAACTGAGGCAAACAGGATTAAGTGACTTGCCATCACACAGCTAGTAAAGTTTCTGAGGTCACATTTGAACTCAGGAAGATGAGTCTTCCTGGTTCCAAGCCCAGGGCTCTATCCACTGTGCCAACTAGTTGCACCCCCTTCCTAGATAGCTGCCTAGGAAGAATAAGACTATATCTATAGATCTGAGAATCATTAGCATAGTGATGATAACTGAATCCAGGGAAGCTGCTGAGATCACTACGCGAAGTAGTATAGAGGGAGAAGAGAGCCTTGAGGAAGAATCACATTTCCAGGGGAAGAGGGTGATCATCAGTGTTAAAGACTGCACAGACGTCAAAGTCGAGTAGATTTAGCAATTGAGAGGTCATTCTAACTTTGAAGAGAATAGTTTCAGTTAATGATGAAATCAGAAGCCAGACTTACAGAGAGTTAAGAAGAGAGTGAGAGGAAAGGAAGTAGAAGCGCCATTTTTAGATGGCCTTCTCAAGTTTAGCCATGACAGAAAAGAAAGATGCTGTTCAGGATGGATACATCAAATAAGGGTTCTGAGGATGGGTACAACATGAGCATGCTACTAAGTAGCAAGGAAGCAGCCTGTAGATGGAGCAATTGGAGATTCTTGAGGGGGAACTAATAGGCCAATCAGCTGAGAAGACAACAATAGGATCACTTGTGCACAATCAAGAATGTAAGACAAGGTATTAGTTTTTTCAGCGAAATGTGAGGAAAGGTTCTCAGCTGAGGGAGGTGGGGTATGGAACAACAGGAAGTTTAGCAGGGATAAAAAGGGTCTGGAAAACCTGCTGTGGTGATTGAATTATGGAAGTAAAAAAGGATTGCCAGTTGGAATGACGTAACACAAATTTGTACTGGACCCAGGCAGCATGGTTTCATGATTTTCTCCAGCTCGTTCAAGCGGCATATAAGTAGAAGCAAAGGCAATAGCTGATCGGAGTACTCCAAGGCTAAAGCTTGGCAGCCATAAGAGGTGGCAAGAGAGAATGGAGACCTGAACTGAGAATGAGACAGTGATGGGGTGATAGTTTGGGAAAAAAGTGAGGGATAAAGGGACTGGAGGTCACAGTGAGGACACAAATCAGGTGTAGGGGTTGTCAGGCAAAGAGAAAGGTGGAATGACAAAAAAGATTGTGGTCAGATAAAGGAATTTCAGAATTCATGGATGTGCAAGTAGAACACTTGCGGGTGATGGCAAGATCCAGGGTTTAACATTTCTGTGTGTAGCTGAGGTACAGTGGAGGAGTAAGTCATGGGAAATAAGCAAGCTGAAGAAGTGGGAAGTCAAGTGTTTGAAGATGTACCAATAAGTCTAGTATGAAGGCGTTAAGTTAGGGTGGAAAGAAATACAGGGATCAAGACACTAAACTCATTGAGGAAAGGAAAGTGCTCTGAAAGTTGATAGCTACAAGCTATCAGAATCGTAATGGGATGATAAATATGGACTAAATGAACCTTAAAGGAGGAAAGGTTTCCAAGTGAGAATGCTAGAGGGAGAGTCTGGAAGTAGCAATGAGAAATAATACAGAACTTACATAAGGATAAGGTCCTCCTGACTCTGAGGTTAATTCTCTATTGACTACATACCACTCTAAATGTCTATAACACTTCTAGTCTATCACACAATTCAGCACTTAATTTTATGAGCTAATTATTTCATATAGCTTACTTTCTTCTCTCAGCCAGAATGTTAAGTTCCTTGAAGGCAAAGACCATGTTTTATACTACTTTTCTGTCTTCCACTGGATTATTTTTAAGCTTTCCAAGTTTGTTTTGTTTTGTTTTGTTTTTTTGCGAGGCAATTGGGGTTAAGTGACTTGCCCAGGGTCACACAGCTAGTACATGTCAAGTGTTTGGTCTGAGGCCACATTTGAACTCAGGTCCTCCTGACTTCAGGACCAGTTTTCTATCCAGTGCGCCACCTAGCTGCCCCTTGAAGGTTTTTTTTTTAAAGTTCACAGATTTGTTTTTACATCACATGGACCTCTACAAACTTACAATTCAATTCCCCATTCCACTAGATTTTTAAGAAGTTCTACCACTTCTGGGTGTGCACACAGCACACATAGCACAATAAATACACAGTAAGTCCTTTGAGATTTAGAAAAGGGTAAATATTGTACCTATCTTCAAAAATCTTTAAAGGGAAAACCCTATAAGTTATAAATTGTTCAGCTTAGCACCAATACCTCAAAAAATACTAAAAGAAAACAATTTATAAACACCTACAAAAGTAGAAGATATAATAAAACAATCAACATAATTCTGTGAAAAGCAAATCATGCAAAATTAGTTTCCTTTTGTAAGAGAACAACAGGCCTAACAAAGAGAAAATTGATATCCTGATTTAAACAAGGCTTTTGATCACTTCACAATGGAATTCTCAACTACAATTTATAAAAGTATGATCTTAAAAACTGTGACTATTACTACGCAAGTAACTCAAGAGTGAAAAAAAACCCAGTAAGCTGCACCCTACAGAGATTAATCCTGGGATCTATTCTATTAAGTATCTTGGATAAACAAGATGAAGAAACTGAAAACGTTTAAATATGTAAGTGAAGTCAAATTGAAAGTGGGTTAATACTCAAAAATTGAAATTAGATTCCAATTGACCACGACAAATTGGAAAAATAGTGACAAAAGCAATTGATATTCAAGATAACTGTGTAGGGGCAGCTAGGTGGCGCAGTGGATAGAGCACTGGCCCTGGAGTCAGGAGGACCTGAATTCAAATGTGGCCTCAGACAATTGACACTTAGTAGCTGTGTGACCCTGGGCAAGGCATTTAACCCCACTGCCTTGCAAAATAAAGATAACTGTGTAAATGGAGGCACACTACCTAGGTTTCACAGTCCTACTCCAGCAAAAATCTCGAATGTATACCAGAATAATGATAAAAAAAAAAAAGAGAGAGAATTTACAGTAAAAGTACCTGCTCTGAGCCCCAAATGACACAAAATTAGTCAGAAGTCTATGAACATCAGGAAAGGAAAAAAAAATAGGAAAGGACACCACCAGCAAAGCCAACACAAACACATAGCCCAGTCACTTAGTGACAAGAAGCAACAGAAGTGAAGGGCCCCCTGAAAAAAGATTCATGGAGGGGCAGCTAGGTGCCGCAGTGGCTAGAGCACCAGCTCTGGAGTCAGGAGGACCTGAGTTCAAATCCCATTTCAGACCAAACACTTGACACCTACTAGCTGTGTGACCCTGGGCAAGTCACTTAACCCCAACTGCCTAAAAATAAAAAAAATAATAAACAGAATAAAATTTTTAAAAGATTAAAAAAAAAAGATTCATGGAACTCAGAAAGCCCAGGGAGTGCTAGGGACCAAAGGAACTCTGAAGTGCCAGCCCCCTGTCCTAAGATGCAACAGAATTAAGAGCTCTTAATCTTTCTTTCGATTATGGGCCCCTTTGGCAGGCTAGTGAACCATATGGACCCTTAATCAGAATATTTTTAAATGCATAAAATAAAATGTGTAGGATTACAAAGGAAGCCAATTATACTGAAATGGATTTATCAAAACAATTAATGATCAGGAGACTTATTTCAACTTTTAAGCCACCATGGTAAAATAAATTTAAACTCCATCAGAATATTTTTAAATGCATAAAATAAAATGTGTAGGATTACAAAGGAAGCCAATTATATTGAAATGGATTTATCAAAACAATTAATGATCAGGAGACTTATTTCAACTTTTAAGCCAGTATGGTAAAATAAATTTAAACTCCACCTTTGATGCCTACTGTACTGGGAAATAGGAAAATTACAATCTTTTAAAGACGATGGGGAACAGCAATACCACTTCTAGGTCTGTATCCCAAAGAGATCATAAAACAGGCAAAAGGACCTACATGTGCAAGACCTACATGTGCAAAAAAATTTATAGCAGCTCTTTTTGTGGGTGGCTGGAAATTGAAGGGATACCCATCAACTGGGGAATGGCTGAACAAGTTGTGGTATATAAATGTAATGGAATAGTATTGTGCTATAAGAAATGATGAGCAGGTGGACTTCAGAAAAACCTGGAAAGACTTAGATGAACTGATGTTAAGTGAAGTGAGCAGAACCAAGAGAACATCATACACGGTAACAGCAACACTGTGTGATAACCACCTTTAACAGACTTAGCTCTTCTCAGCAATGCAATGATCTAAGATAATTCCAAGTCACTCATAATGGAAAATGCTATTCACATCCAAAGAAGGAACTATGGATTCTGTTTGTTTGTTTTTAGGCAATTGGGGTTAAGTGACTTGTCCAGGGTCACACAGCCAGTAAGTGTCAAGTGTTTGGTCTGAGGCCAGATTTGAACTCAGGTCCTCCTGACTTCAGGGCCTGTGCTCTATCCATTGCGCCACCCAGCTGCCCCACAACTGTGGATTCTGAATGCAGATTGAAGAATATTATTTTTTTTTCTTCCTCATGGTTTTTTCCTTTTGTTTTGATTCTTCTTTCACAACATGACTAATGTGGAAATATATTTAATATGATTATACTTATATAGCCTATATCAGCCTGCATGACATCTTGAGGAGGAAGGGAGAAAAAAATTTGGAACTCAAAATCTTGTAAAAGTGAATGCTGAAAATTATCTTTTCATGTAATTGGAAAAATTATATAAAAATTATTAAGTGGGAAAAAATAAAAAAAGACTATGGGGAAAAAAGGAAAGCATCAGCATAGTCATAAATAACAAAGTTGCAGAGAATTTTGTCTCTAGAGTGGGGCTATATGTCTACGGTTTTGTGTGTAGTGGTACAGAAAATTTCTACAATACTTTCATTCCTCTCTCACAGAACACAAAACTACTTCTCGGTCAACAGAAGCAGGTTTTAAATAGCCAAAAAGAACAAGTATAAGACAGTACGGTTGTATACTCAGTAATTCCTACAGCCCAGAACAAGATCAGGAATGTTACTAATGCATACTGAGTACAGGATGGATAAAAACTGCTTTCCTAGACCATTTTTGGCACTTGTGGCCTGTAAAAAAAGGGTGAAAAGTATTCTGCCCTCTGTGCAACCTTGTCACACTGGAGGCTTAATGGAGTTTCAGAGGGAACATAATAGAAATGGGGCTCTGGATCTGATGCATTCCTCTAAAGGAGTTAATTTAACTGAGCTAAGGCCTTTGATCTTGTAGTTAACTGAAGATAACATTTCACATATTTAAAGACTGTGACAAACACTCCTATTTTGCATTAGCCTGGAGATGGTACATTCATTTTATACCATAGCAAAACTTCAAAACTGAAGAAAAATATGCTGGATCTCAAGGCAACAGCATTTATAGGAAGCAGATCTTCAAGTTCCAGTATACCTGTTTCTAGCACAGAAAGA
The DNA here is from genome assembly GCF_003287225.1 of Phascolarctos cinereus. Classification (NCBI taxonomy): domain Eukaryota; kingdom Metazoa; phylum Chordata; class Mammalia; order Diprotodontia; family Phascolarctidae; genus Phascolarctos; species Phascolarctos cinereus. Next base: position 194,338,338 of record NW_027555514.1, on the reverse strand, counting down.
GGAGTTCTAGTCAAGAGGATGGAGCTTAATACATACATGTGGAAAACCAGAAATGAAAATCTCTGAGTGCTGACATTCTGGAGCAATCAAGGCATAGCTCTGTTAAGCAAATAAGTTATATTATTGTCAGGCTTATGGAAAATAAGAGCATTTGTGCCATGACAGCACAAATTATCTTGGACAATAAAAAGATCCTCATGACACCCACATTAGAAGAAAAACATACCAATACTTGGCAGGAGGACGTGTGGATTCATTGCTATCAAAATGTCTTCTGCGTGGGGAACCTACAGCCTCAAAGCTACATGTGGCCCTCTAGGTCTTCAAGTTCATAGAACAAATCACCTTAATAAAAGGATTTGTTCTGTAAAATTTGCACCCAGTCAAAAGTCCACCACCAAAGACCTAGAAGTCCATATGTGGCCTCGAGGTCACAGGTTCCCCACCCCTGGCTAAACTCTCTAGTTCTTACCAAGAAAAGCTATATTCTGTGAATACAACATCCATGATTCCCATGGTAGTGGAAAGAGTCCTGAACCTGGAGCTATGAGACATGAACTCTAATACTGGCTTAGTGACAAAGACCTTCGGTGTGTCACACAACTTTTCTGTACTTCAAGTTTCCTCTTCTTTACAATCTGGATAAACAACAATTATCTTCATGTCACATGTGGTAGTGTGAAGATGATATAATAGAAATTGTTCTTAAAAGCAAAAAGCAGTATAAAAAAACTATAGATAATTAACACAACTATTCAAAAGTCCAGGATTTCTCTGTATCTTTGGCAAAAATTTAGTTTCCCTCAAGGATTCACAGAATTCTCGTCAACAAACCATCTTCAATTTGGGAGAAGCAAGAGTGTTAGATGTAGGGGCAACTAGGTGGCACACTGGATAGAACACCAGCCCTGGAGTCAGGAGAACCTGAGTTCAAATCCGGACTCCTGCACATAACACCCACTAGCTGTGTGACTCTGGGCAAGTCATTTAATCCCAATTGCCTCACCAAAAAAAAAAATGTTAGATGTATACGGAGTGATGTGGGAACTGACGGATGAAAGAGGGAACAAAATCTTTCTGACATATATAAAAATTTTAAAAATCTTTGTTTCAATTATTGTTGAAAATCCTTTTTGAAATCTTGTTGAAAACCTTATTAATCTATGCATTCCATGAAAGTATCCTGTTTCTTTGATGATTTATGATCATGTAGTGCCTCAGGGTCAAGATTCTGAATGTCAGTTCTTCTTGTACAACCATGTAGTTATAAGAGAAGGGGTTGAATATGTACTGACCCTAGCACCTACCCTGTTACTTTTTTTAAAAATTCAAACAAATTCCTTATAACAGCTTTTCTTGTCATTTGCTTCTTCCTCTTAAAAACTAACTGCAGTAAAAAAGTTCTGGTTAATCAAGGTTTATATTGTAACGTATATTATATGCATATAATATAAATGGTTGGTTGGAAACCTATGTCCTGGTCCTTCCTCAGCCTCTTTCTGACATCTTGTTTTACTTGCAAATATATCTTTTAACCAGCATTCTCAATGATACCAAATTCCCTAAAATTACAAAATGTTAGAAATGAAAGGAACCTTGCATCCAACCTCTCCCTCATTTTACAAATGAATAAATAAACCTAAATAGGCAGTGAGTTACCAAATGTCAGTGAGCAGCAGTGTCAGGATTTGAATATGAGTCTCCTGACCCCCACTCCAGTACTGCCCCTGCTATCTCAGGCTGCTGCTACCTTAAAATTTTCTGCTTAGAAACGCTGGTTTCATTTTTTAAAAAATGAAACATACAAGAATACAGCTGCCAGAAGCAGGATTGATGTCTCATAGATTTTATAACTGTAGGCAGCTTTTGTTTATGCCTGGATTAACAGTGTAGACTTGCAAAGCACTTGGACATCTTTCACAATTCTATCAGGAGGGCTACTCAGGCAGTTAATGGCTTACTTCTATAAGCACTGAAAGGTAATAACAGTTCTACAGAGATAGGTAAACTTTCTGCCTTATAGTAAATGCAAATAACACTTGTTAGTAATGATCATTTCCAAGATTATACACAGTTTATTTTTTTAATTAATTTTTAGTTTTCAACATTCACTTCCATAAGCTTTTGAGTTTTAAATTTTCTCCCCCTCCTTTCTCATCTCCATCCCAAAGACAGCATGCAATCTAATATAGGCTCTACATATACATTCTTATTAAACATATTTTTACATTAGTCATGTTGTAAAGAAGAATTAGAACCAATAAGAGGAACCACAAGAAAGAAGAAACAAAACAGAAGAAAAAAAAGCAAATAGTATGTTTCGATCTGCATTAAAACTCCATAGTTCTTTCTCTGGAGCACACAAATAGTTTATAAACATCACTGTCTTCTCAAAAAATTTCTAAAGCTCCCACCTAGATGAGGCTGCCAGCATCATCTTCATAATTAGGTAATTTCTAAGGTAAAGGATTCAAGTGAAGACTATAAAAGAATCAATAAAAAAAGAACACCTTTAGATACAATAATGCATGTTCCCATTAGTGTATAATCAAACAGTCCGCCACTTACCAACTACTTTTTCATTTCAAATATAAGTTTGCCAGTATACCATAGCATCTTTTTATCTAATCTACATTACTACCTCCCAGAGGCAAAAAACAATATTGGTACTGGCTCATACTTGGTTTGGAGACCTAGTATTATATTTATATTTTCACTGAATTTTTCAGAAAGGCTTATGTGCTGCTTGCTACTAGTTATTTTCCAAATCTACTTTATCCTTCCACAAGTTCATCAGAGCAAAAAGGCAGCCTGTCTTCTTTGTGATGATGATCCCTCAGTCAGTAACGTTTTCAAAGACTTTTGGAAGCCTTCCATGGCAGGAATATTCAGAGGCAGATTATATTGTTTTCAAACAACAAAAAGAAAGATGGAGAAAGGAGGAAAAATAAAACTTCTGTCTGGTCTGGTAGAAATCTTCACCGAGAGGTTGGGGCAGCGAGGTGCCACAGTGGATAGAGTTACCCGCCCTGAAATCAGGAGGACCTGAGTTCAAATGTGGCCTCAGACTAAACACTTGACACTTCCTAGCTGTGTGACCCTGGACAAGTCACTTAACCCCAACTGCCATAGTCACATTAAAGAAAAGCTGCCAGAGGTTATAGAGTTCATATAGATACATGCTGCATAGACAAAGTAAGCCAAAAGTCAAGAAAGATTTTTACATTCCTGCACCAAGTAGATGAACAAACAACACTGGTATAGACAAGCTGCTATTCCAAGGAAAAATGCAATGATATAACTGAAATTCTCACCACCATTCTGGAATAGACTTTCTATGGTATCAAAGCCTTAAATCAACTTCAGAGCCCCACGTAAGAGACTAAGAATAAATACCACAATCCCTGGCAAAATCACTGACTTCAATCACTGGTGAGCAAAAGAACTCTAACTAGCACTTTCACATTCCACAGAAAATAAAGATGTGAATCCACTGGCTGATCCTAGTCCACATGTGGAAACTTGATAAGGTGATCTCAGCTTGATTTCGGTTTGCACGTCACAAAGATTTGTCTTTGTTGAAAGAGGCCAAGAATTGTTATACTGCTGCTTAGTGCTTTGAATGAAGTTATCAAATTCAATGAAACAATATGGTCTGATGGCAGTAGACAACTTCTGAAGTTCATCCAGGAAAGAGAAAACCAAGACATTTGGGTAATTTTGGGGATGCAGAATCATGTAACCCACTCCCAGAGAGTTAATAAAATTAATATTCTATCATCCAGTTTCCAGTGTACATCTATCAGGAAGCTGACCAAGTTTTTTCGAGAGTGATTTAAAATACTTTCTGCATTCCTGCACTCCCAAGCTTTTGTTCATAATCAACAGAAGCAGAAAGCAGTAATCCATTCTGTATATGAGCCACTGAAGCAGATAAAACCATGGACATTTCAACAAACAGGAAAGACCTGCAGAGCTGAAACCTGCTGCTCTGTGTGATGCAGCATGTGATGCATCATGGGATCTAGAAGCACTGTCACCCCTGGGATGGATCTACCAAAATATTTTTTTAAAAATTCACAATCCCAAATTAAGAACCCCTGTCACAGATGACCTGGGGTCTGAGCCTCAAAGATCCAGGGGAGCCCCAACCCAGGAGGTAGAAGTCAACACAGGTAATACAGGGGACCCAGAGCAAGACCAAGCATAGTCCACTACCCCACCCAGAGGAGCTAGATGGGGTGGAACTTGACTCGGGAACAAAGTTTCAGTACAGGAACTAAAGCTAAAGAGATAAATAAATCAAAGAAAGCACTTGGCGATATAAAAAAAAATTACTGTGCATCTAGAAATCCTCAAAAAGAAGGAGCACATAACTTTAACAATTGTGAGCAGGGAATTATAGGGGAAAAAAATCGATTTTCCACCTAGTAAATATGAAGGCATAAAATAAGAAATAAAAGCTCCAGAGAAAAGAAATGAAAGGAGAGTAAATAGCTTAGAAGAATAGTAAACCTTACCAAATAATGGAACCCTTGAAAACTAGAATAGACGAAACACAAATCAGTAACTCCATAAGAAAGCAAGAACTATTAGAAGAGAATCAAACGACTGAAAGAATCATAAGGAATCTAATAGCAAAAATAAATGACCCTAGAAAACAGCTCAAAGAGAAATGATTAGAGAGTCACTGGACTTACTGAAAACTATAATTTTAAAAAATGGACTCTGTATTTCAAGAAATCACAAATGAAAACTACCCAGATCTATCAGAATCAGAGGGCAAAATGAAGACAGAAAGAATCCATTGATCACCTCCCAAAAGAAACCCTGAAAACAAAAAGGCCCAGTTATGTACTAGCCCAAATCCAGATCAACACAGGAAGGTACTACATTTACCGGGGAACGAGACCTGGTAGCTTCTAAGATAAACTAAAGGAAATCTTAGAACATAATATGTTAAAAGGTAAAAAGATAAAGGGTTACAACTAAGAATAACTTTCCTGCAAAGCTGATGTAATGCTATAAGCAAACAACTGACCTTCAAAACAGAGGACTTTAGAACAGAGGATTTTTAAGCACTGCTGATGCAAAGACTAGAGCTTTGAAAAGCAAACAAGTCCAAAGAAACCTAAAAAGGAAAATATATTTAAGCAATTGGAAGGGGTTGTACGATGAGGTAGTGCTAACATTATAATAGTGGGAGAAGAAATGGATGTGGCCCTTAAGAACTTTAAGGGTGGATTGGCAGTTCCATTCTGAAGATTTTAAGGAAGGAAAGAGAAAAGAGGGTAAAAGGAATACTCTAGTATATAAAATTGGAAGAAGGGGATAGAACTTGCTAGGTCTCATCACCTTGCTAGGTGGGAGGGAAGAGTGTGGAAGAAGCGTGGGGAGCACCACTTCAGATGAAGCTCACTCTTATCCAAAACAAATGAAAGAGGATTGAACACACAAATAATACAGTATCAAACTCAACAAGTAAACAAGCAGGAAAGGGAGAGGGGCAGTTAAAAGGGAGAATAATATCTAGGAGGGAATAGTCACAAGCAAAACAAACTTTCTTATCCTGCAGAAGGGATTCAAAGCTCAGCAGGAAGAAAAGCAAAGAACTAGAATTGTAATGGGGTCTTTATGAATTAGGGAATAAACACAATGTGGTATATAAATATAATAGAATATTATTGCACTGTATGAAATGACAAAATAGTTTTAGAGAATTCTAGGTAATACGAATTGATACAGGGTGAAGTGATTAGAACCAGAATATTTATACAAGGACAACAACTCTGCGAAGAAAAACATTTTTTATAAGACTTTAAGCACTGATCAAAGCAATTGCCAACCAAGTTTCCAAAGGAAGCCTATTATTTACCTCTCCTGATAAAGAGGCGATGGATTCAAGGTTCAAAGGCACACATTTTTGGACACAGCCATTTTATTCAGATTTGTTTTGTTTGACTGTGCTTGTTTTTACAAAGTTTCTCCTGACCCCTTCTTTAGGTTTTTAACGGGTAGGGAGGAATTTTTTAAGGGAAAGGAAGAATTAGCAATAGTGTTGCCAAAAAGGAAAGGGTCACTGAAATATTTCTTAAGATGTAGACAACAGAAGGAAGTTCAGAGGGAAGTACAGACAAGGAGTGAATTATAATATACTTTTTAAAAAAGCAAGCAAATGAAATATTCCATTTCAAATAGACAATTCTTTTTGTGTTTTGCTATGTGCATAGAAAGGCCTTTTGAGAAATGTTTAAATTCAGGAAAAAAGGTAATATTAAAAACTGAATAAGAAAATTGAATAAGAAAAAGCAAAAGGTTGAGGAAAAATGCCAAAATACAAATACAGGATTGGAATGGAAAAAAGTGCATATAAAAAAGGAAAAAAAATCTGAGGACAATAGCTGACCACAAGTTGAATACAACTTCTTTACAAGACAGTACTATTGGTAGAAACAAACCAATAGAGGTCTGGAATATATTAAAAGGAGGATAGCAATTAGCACTTTTCCCTCCTATTAATAGGACAAGAGATTTATGGTTATTGTACCTTTGCTTTCATGACATCATCTATAATACTGCTTGTACTGATTCACAGAGTTGTTATTAAAATTAAATGAGATGATATATATGAAGAAGTTTTGTAAAACTGAAAAGCTTTTTGTTAGTTATAAGTATTACTGCTCTGTTACATAGAACTCTAAGCTACTATTATTTATAATTATTATATCCATGATGCATCTCAAGCCAAATCTTTGGTCACAAATACAAACAATCAATTGTGACACTGTTCCTATGGGAAAACAGAATCTACTTTTACGATATAGCTAGCAGGAAACATTGGGACAAAAAGTGCTATGCTTTATGGGAACTTGGGGATAAGCTGTTCTGGTTTTTTCTTTTAAAACCAGGAAATCATGTTTATAAAATACTTGCTTTACAAGCCTGGCATCACTTTATCTACATATTGTTGACTTGATTTCATTATGAACCTCCCCCTTTCCCATGGACTACAAGCTGAATATAACTACTTTAAAAACAGTGCCATTGGCAAAGGCAACATGACACAGTGAGCCTGGAAGAGGTTGATCTGAACAAAATGGTCCACTTTATTTGAGAATGATTCCTATCCTAAGGAGAAGATGAGGAGAGGGAGCATTCTAGGCATGGAGGAGAGTCAGAGAAAACATTCAGAATCAAGACATGGAGTGTCTTGCTCATAGAACAGCCAGGAGGCCAGTGTCACTGGCTCAAACAGCATGTACATGGGAGTTAAGTATAATAAGACTGGAAATGTAGTAGGACCCTAGGTTTTAAAGGACTACGAATGTCCGATGAATATTTTGTATTTGATCCTGGAGGCAACAGGAAGCCCCTGGAGCAGACTGGGGGGCAGAAGGGGGAAGAAGATGGGAAGGATTAAGTGAGGGTTTTATTCAGGATGCAGGAGACATGAGCACACTTGTAGGCAGTAGGGAATGAGCCAGTAGACAGAGACTGAAAACAAATGGTATGGTAGAAATGGAGTGGGATCTCTCGAATAAGCAGAGGGATTAGCTCTGGTAAGGAATCATAAAGCAGAGATGAAGGAGGAGAATGGCAGAAGGCATGTATGAAATGAGGAAAAGAGGAGAAGAGGTAGCTTTTTCTATAAAATTTGAGGCAAGGTTCAATGCCGAAAGAATGGGAAAGGGGGAACCATGGAAGGTTTGAGGAATGATGCAAAGGTCTGGAACTGCTGCTAAGGAAAGTAGAATAATGAGTTGATACAGGAGATACAGAAGGATTACCTAGCAGCAGTGAGGGCCCAGTTGAGGTTGTATAACATATATCTGTAACAGAGTCAGTCAGAAGAGCTGCATGATTTTCTCTACCTTCGCACATGTTTAGGACCTAAGGCAAGAGCTTGGACTAGTTTATGTTGAAAATCTCTTTCAGCTCTAATCTATGATGCTAAGATGACCTTTCAAAACTCCTAATTCTGTGATTCTTTAAAGTAGCAATAATCATGATCATAACAAAAATGACGGCATAAATTATACAACTGTTTACTGTTAAACCATTCAGGGAAAATAAGACAAAAGTAGAGACCTTCACAGGCACTCACTTATTTGTCAGCACTTTGATCCTCTCCTGGTTTCTCTCATGCTGAACCTGTGCCTCTTCCATATAGATGCGTCGGTCTTCTAAAAGCCCTTCAACCTGGTCTCTGGCAAGCCTGGTCTGCTCTTCAAGCTGAGCTTGCAGTGCTTCCACCTAGGCAGATCAACAAAAGGTAGAATACCCAGCTCAACTTCCCTTTACAACTACTCACAGGAATAGACACTAAATATCTTTCTAACAAAATTTATAATCAGCAGCAACATTAACAAAATAGCAAAAAATGTTAAACAGACCTTTCTTTGCATTGTCTTTATTGAGGCCAGACTACACAACAAAATAATCAACTGTATATAATTTAGACTGTATTGTGGGAAAACCCAGTGACTTTTTCCTAATCCTGGGGTTCTAGTATTCCCTTTTGGGCACTGAGACAAGCTAAGAGCCCTCTAGCTAGGCAGGGAACATAGAGAATTTTTACTTAGTTTTTTTTGGTTAAGGAGAACAGTCACCTTATAACCAAATAATCATAAGACTGCCCTCTCTGAATCTTGCTGTCAAGTGCAAATGTAGTCATTACTTATAGCTAGAAAACATTACTTAAACAATTGGATTACCTTCATAGGGCCAGGATTTCCAATGTAATCAGATAAAGAATCCTGGTTCCATGTGCCATTCAGTTACCAAATGGCCAAAATATCACTGGAAGGAGAGTCACTATTTTAAGGAATTTAAAAACCTATCTGTGACATAGTGGATGTGTCACATATGAAAATTTGGCAGGAAGGATATTCCTGTCAGTTTCTATATTCCCTATCCCAATAATAAAGCAATTTCACACTTGATGTTGGCTAAGAATTTAGAGTACCCCAAAGAAGGACTTTATACAGTCAGGAAGCAGGAGTTTTTAAACGTTTAAACTCTGCCTGTTATATTTCATCTTACAGTAAACAGTAGAGAACTGTATGTGGTAAGTGGGTGCCTAAAATATCACAAGACTTTAATTTTGTGGAAGTCAGAAGCTGTCATTGTTTGCCAACAGATATTTTCTACCTGCAGCATAAGTGTCTGATTGTCCCTTGGGCATTTCTCAGGACTTTCTTGTGTCTCTTTTATTGATCTTCCTAAGTTTCTTTTAGTGCCTGCAGTAGAAAACAGGTTAGTTGGGAAAATAATTTAGTTGGCTTTTCTTCCAGATGGTCAGTTACCCGTTTTATTCTAGCAGTGAAAAACAGAGGTGCTCAGTCTGATCTCAGAAAAGAGTCTAGTAGAAAATGAGAGAAAAGAAAATTTTACAGCAAACACAGTATTTTCCCCCTAAAAACATAGTAAGGAACTCTGTAGGACTCTTCCTGATTAACAATACCCATTTCACTACCAAATACTGCATTGAGTTGCAGAGTACTCCTTCTGAGCTGGATCTATTTTCTTAGTAATTCCTGTTTATCCCAGTTGTTTGAGGATAGTCACATTAATTTAACGATCTGGTGAACAAAGCTGCCATATATATACACACATATCATATTTGGATCATTAATTTTCAAAAGAAATGTAACATAATATGCAACACTAGCCACACTGAACAAAACTTAATCTTTCTTCAATTGCTTACAAAGCTCTTCAGAATCTTAAGAGTGTCACCAGGTCACCATTATTAGTATCAATTATTATTGTACAGGGGCAGCTAAGTGGCACAGTAGATAGAACACTGGTCTTGGAGTCAGGAGGACCTGAATTCAAATCTGAACTTAGACACTTGACACTTACTAACTGTATGACCCTGGGCAAGTCACTTAACCACAACTGCCTCGCAAAAATAAATAAATAAATAAATGGAAAAAAATTTTATTGCACAGTATCTTTTTTCAATGTTCATTTACTTGTTTGGATTCCGAAGAAAAAAGTTTGCTCATTGATACCTGCTCTGGAGATGAACTCGTGTTCATGTGCCTGCTTGAAATGAACAGTCTTTTGGGGAATAGTAACCTAAAAGAATCAAAAGGGACATTCTCTTTAAAGAAAACGTTTCACTTTTCAACCTGTACCCCCAAGATCAAACATCATCCCCACAGCACATTCACCAAGTTGCACACAGACACAAAAGGAACTAAATTAAGCATGAGACTCCATGGCCAAAACAGAGGAATTAAGGCCTCGGGTCTGTACTTCCTTTTATACCAAAGTATGGACCTGATTCACGTTGAACTCTGGCAAGCCATTTGTTCTCCCTGTGGGCCAGTATCTTAATCTTTCTTAATTTTTGAAAGAAGACAGAGCACTTGCTGGTTCCACATGGCATTCAGCTACCACATGGCCAAAATGTCACTAGAGGATGATTTCCTACTCTAATAAACTTAAAAATCCATCCAATACATAAACTAATGTGCCATAAACAAAAATTTACCAGCAGAAATAAAGTCTCCTTTCCAAATTCCCTACCCAAATAACAAAGGAATTTTACTCTTAGCATTGGCCAAGTAGAGAGTCCCAAAGGAAGAAATAATGTCTATAAACATAAAGAAATCTGTAAAAAACTTAAGTTTAAAAAAAAAACTACTCAAGACATTATATCCATGTTTTTGAACATATACATTATTACATTTGGAATGCTCTTTTTCTACACATCAGACTATCCAATTTTCACCCTTCATTCAAGGCCCAATTCAAATGCCATCCCTGCCATGAAATTTTCCCTGATCCCCTTAGTTGAGAGTAATCTTTCCTTCTTATGATCTACCCTGACTCTTATTATACTTTCATATTCTATGTTGTATTTTGTGTGTGTGTGTGTTAATAGCTCCTAGTTTAATGGACTATAAACCCCATTAAGGCAAAGACTATTTTATCCTCTATACTTGACAAAACAATTTCCATAGTGTCTTATACAAAGTAGTTGTTCAATAAATATTTGTCAAATGAATTATTTATGTTAAAACACAGCTATTATAAAAAGAGGATTCTCCATCCAGTTTTACCCATGACAGATTTTGGTCACAATTGCTTTGATTGCTCTAAGTTGTTTCTATAACTTTGAGTTCCATACCTCATTAAAAAAAAAATCTTATGGACCAGGCTGTCCCAATAATCACTTACTTTGTGTAGAGGCTCTTTGTGAAAATAAGTTACTTCACTAGAAGTTCCCACTAAGGTCAAGAGATGTTGAATTTTTTTTCTGTCTTCTAGCTCCCTATAATCACCAGAGAATATTATCAATAATTGTTCCTAGAACATATACCCTTTTCCATTTGGTGGGCATTCTCTCTTGCAGAAAGAAACAAAGCTAGCCCGCTTCTACACGACTGTGAAAAATAATAACTACTCACATTTACATTTTGCATTAAAATTTACAAAGAAATTTCTTCACAATTAACTAATGAAGAAGCTTGTACAAGAATTATTATCTTCATCTTTATAATTAGAAAACTGAGGCTCAGAAAAGTTGACCTGCCCAGCCACATTGCTAGTAAGCATTAGAGTCTCCTGATTCCAAATTTAACGATCTACTATAAACAGTACTACTATATTCCTGTATTTCTTTTTTTTTGTGGGGTGGTGGTAGTGGTACAGGCAAGTGGAATTAAGTGACTTGACCAGGGTCACACAGTTAGTGTCTGAGGCCAGATTTGAACTCAGGTACTCCTGACTCCAAGGCTGGGGCTCTATCCACTGAGCCACCTAGCTGCCCCAACTCCTATATTTCAAAGAATTTTTTAAAAAAAGAAATAGAGTCTCTTTCAGCAAAATGAACATTTTTATGAAAATGGAAATAGGTCAGAGCTCTATGGTCATATAAGTACTCTTTTCTTATATCACTTTTGTTCCTCACGTAAAGATACCTCTGGCAGTTTTTGTAGGCTTTATCTAATGACTATTAGGTTCCTCATTTCTGTGACACTATGAACTGTGAAAATGCCTAGATGAAAGATTTCTAATCTATTTGCTAAGTTGCTGTACTGATCCACAATGTTCTTAAAAACAACTTACGGTGTACTACAACTAAAAAGGACTCTTTAATTAAAATAAAAAGTAATATATATATTTTAGCGATTAAAGGAATAACAATCAGGCAGTTTCCCATTCATTTTCATATTATATTCATCAGGCCACTAACAAGGCTTAACCTCTAATCTCATAAAAGTTCAGATAACAGAGCATGGGGTTACCAGGGAAAAACTTAGAAATGTTTTCTTAGCTGTCACTGGAAAGGAAAAGGGATTGGTACACAGATTTTTTTTTTTCCCTTTTAAATCAGTAAAAGCAAAACAGACTAGAAAGAATGAAAAAAAAATTTGTTGGGGCAGCTAGGTGGCGCAGTGGATAGAGCACCAGTCCTGAAGTCAGGAGGACCCAAGTTCAAATCCAGCCTCAGAGTAAACACTTGACACTTACTAGCTGTGTGACCCTGGGCAAGTCACTTAACCCTAATTGCCCCCCCCAAAAAAATTTGTTTTTATCCAGTGCATATTTGAAATCTCCCCCACTGTCAGCTCCCAGCAGAATAAAAAGTACATTAGATTAAGAAACAGAGATTCTGGGTTCCAATCCCTACTTGTGTAACCTTGGGCAATTCATTTAAACTTTCTGGACCTTAGTCCTCAGTTTTCTCATCTATAAAAAGAGGGGGTTGAACTAGATGATTTCTGGGTTCTCTTCTTATTTTGAATTCTAGGGTATCATGAGCCCTTTTTTCTGCTCAGTACTTGATTTTTAAGCGGTCATTTTCCGAATAGAGGCGCAACACATGCTCGCGCTCCTGGAAGAGGTAAATCTGCATGTCACTTAGGGCTTTCTGTAACTCAGCAATCTCTTCCTCCCTCTGCTGGATTTCCAATTCCAGTTTGTGCTAAAAAATTAAACAAAAAAAAAAGCGCAGGTGAAATGATCCAGAGCCTCAGAGAGGGTATTTCCTAAATATAATCTTATCCAGTTCATATAGTAACATTCAGTACAATTCCAGAGTATAAAAAGCTGCATATTATTTAAGTGTTGTGGGAATGATTTATGAGACTACAGTAAGTCAATTAGCTACCATGTTACAGAGTACTGAAAGTCAGTTTCTGAAAGAGTGTTTTGAGATGTAGCTGTTATCAATATAGAACATTCTAATAGGAATATGGACTTGAGTTATTTGTACCAGCTGGTACAAAATATGTGAGGGAACATTTAAATTAAATTTGCTCCATGCAAGGGTTATATGAACAATGTATTAAACATAGGAATCTTACATAAAACCTTTTAGCACCATCTTCTCTTGGAGGGATATGGCCTACAAGGAATACATATCCCAGGATTTGGTATGACTAAGATGTTTTAATACAACATTCTTTATAGCTACCCACTCTGGACACAAGTTGATACTTCCTACAGGCATCCACATTCTAATTATAATTTAAAGAACAAATTTAGTGAGAAAAACTAGAACGAGGACTACATTGCTTTTTCTTACCCAGTCCTTGTATAGGTGGGCATATTTTTCCAGTTTTCTCAATAGTTCTTCATTTTCTTCATCAAACTCAAGTATCTTTTTTTGGTAATATTCCAACAGTTCTTTGGTTGGGCAGATGAAGTTTAGGCGCTCAGTAATGGAGGGCAGTGGAGATGACTCCTCTGAATTTCTAGATCTTGTCCCAGAAGTAGCACAGTGTTTAGAAGGGCTCTGGGAGGTTGGTAACCTAAATGAAATCATCACGGAAGTGAAAATTGAAGCTGGTTAATATTTACAGAATTCTTAGAATGCGGCACACTTAGATTCTAATATTTATTTTGAAAGTTACAGAGATTCGATTACACTACAGTAGGTAGTATGATTAACTAGTCCAAACAAATCTTGTGTTGAATAATATTTAAATTCTGAATCCCGTAAGTCCACGTGAGATATCCCTTTTAATCAGTCATTTTTTAAAACACATTTAAAACTTTTCTTTTAAAACAGGTGGGTTTTTTTTTAGATTATTTGTGTTGGCTATGGATCTAAAGTAATATTTTAAGGAGTTGGAAGTAAAATATTGATATCATAAAAAAAGTTATAGAGGACACCCATCAAAGACTCCTTCTTCTTCCCTAATTCACACCTCCAAAGCCCTCTTCATGATCTGCTATTCTTTCCTTCTTTGCTTCAGTCTCTGACGAAGCAGTTCTTTCCCTTGCCAAGGTCAATGCCTCCCCTTGTTCTCTTGACCCCTCTTCTTTTTCCTCCTTGAGCATTTTCTTTATTTTGTTTTCAATCAAGCACAGTGTCTGGCACACAGCAGGCATTAAACAAAATGAAATCCACTGACTCCAGCCCTACTGCCTATACACATGCCCAAGTCTCCTTCAGCAATATATAACTTTTACTTGAAAGCCCTACCCTCAAGCTATTATCCTGTATCTCTGTTTTCTTGCACTTGCTGCTGTTTAGTCTTTTCAGTCATATCAAACTCTTTAAGACTCCATTGGGGGTTTTCTTGGCAAAGATACTGCAGTGGTTTGCCATTTCTTTCTCCAGCTCATTTTGCAGATGAGAAAACTAGGGCCAACAGGGTTAAGTGACTTGCCCAGGGTCACATAGCTAGTAATTATCTAAGACTACTTTTGAACTCAGGTCTTCCTGACTTTATTCACTGTGCCATCTACCTGCCCTTTCCTTGCCTAGCCAAGCCCTTAGAAAAGATCATCTATTGCCTGTCCACTGAGGAATGGCTGAACAAAGTGTGGTATGTGGATGCAATGGAATATTATTGTGCTGTAAGAAACAACCAATATGATCAATGGAAAGACTTACACAAACTGATGGAGAATGAGGTAAGCAGAACCAAGTAAGCAGTACTCAGAATGACTACAACAATGTTAATGGAAAGAACAAAAACCACAAAACAGCTAAAAGTGAGCGTTGCAAAATCACAAAGAACAAGAATGGACCCAAAGAAGAAATAGGAGTAGCTCCTCCTTCCCCAACTCCTTTGCAGAAATGGGAGACCAACAGGTATGGAACACAGCATATTTTTTTCAGATTTTTTCCAAATGTGGATAGTTTTTTCACTTCTCTTTTCTTTAAAACAAATTTTGTTAGAATATTCCTGTGAGAGGGAAGAGGAGGAGGAATAAAAGCAGAAATTTAAGTGCTATTAAAGCAAAAGATACAAAAAAATCTATTTTTTAAAACGTTCATTTACATGCCTCCATTTCCTCACCTCCCACTCTTTTGTCAAACTCTTACATCCTGGCTTCCCACCCTAACACTCAATGGAAACTCTTTCTTCCAAGGTTACCAATGATCTCTTAACTGCCAGGTTAAGCCTTTTCTAATTTCTTATTTAACTTGACCTCTCTGCAGCCTCTTACAGTGTTGACCACCTCCCTTTCCTCTTCCTGCAGTCTCTCTCCTCCCTCAGCTGCCCTTGAAATACAGGGATTTTTTCACTATTGTTTTTGTATTTATTCCCAGGGCCTAGTACAGTGTCTTGCATACAACAGATATGGACACAAAAACTTACTGTAATATTATTGTACCATAAGAAATGAAAATTATAAAGAATTTAAATATGACATGAAATGGTGTAGAACAAAGAAAGCAAAACCAAAAGATCACATATGCTTTCCACAACTACATAACTGATTTCAGCAATAACAGCAAGAAATCCATGTTAAATACACTGAAAAAGTAAAAAAGAATCACAAAAATACAATGACTGTTAGAACACAGTTCAAATTAATAAAAGATCTCAACTAGTGAATAAGTCTCCAAACACGTAAATAATAATTTACAACTCTTTGCAGGGGTTTCATTATTTCTTAAATTTTCTCATGCTCTTATTTATATATTTGAATACCTACGCTGATTAAGGTAACTTAAAATTAATACACTCTCTAAAAAATACTGTTCAGTTAACAAATGCATACCATTAGCACCTGAATTTTTAAGTTCTAAGAAAAAAGATGTCCTAAATGGCAAAGGCCTGGAAAGCATTAAGTTTTCAGCAAATATGAGACTTTAGCCCGAAACCCTGATCTGAACATTAAAAAGTTTCCCCACCTTATGACATGTCAAGACAGTAAGAGTTTGGCAGATTCATTTTAAACCTAGAGCTTGCCAGTTTAGGACCATAATCCCCTATATGTAAAGAAGTAGAAGATCATAACTCAAATGGGGAAAAAGGAAGTGATGGTTTCATTTATATTTTTTGTTGTTATTATCCCCTAAAACACTTAGGAATAGGTAGAAGACAGTAAAATAAATACGTGAGAGGAAGAAACCTTTTAAAGTTATTTAAAATGCGAGAATTATCATTTTACATAAGATTGTGTATTTTCAAAAGATGTTATCACCTCCAAACAGCCCTAATAACAGCTCTGGAAAACAAGTTAGTATTACAAGTATTGCTGACATTTTGCAGATGTAGGAGCTGTGAATGGAGGCTGAAAGAGGAGGTTAGAATCATATATCACTAGTTTACAGCAAAACCAGGATTAAAATTCCCATTTCTGCAATGAAAAGGTGGTGTAGTGTATCAGAAAAAGCTCTGCATCTGTAGTCAGGAAGCCTGGGTTTAAATACTGGCTCTGACACTACTGGAAGACTAGTGATACTTGAAATATTCATCTCAAATGGCTGTTGTGGAGGAAAGTTAATTGTAAAACTTAATCTATATAAATATGAGTTAATAATACAGATATGGTTGACAAAGTTAAATCTATAAACAATTTGTGTCCCAGTATTACCAAGTATTGGGTAATAGCCAGTAGTATCAATACATTAAGTTTATTTTATTGCGAATTCTACATAAACAGGAATTGAAATTAAAGATCCAGAAATTTCAATTTTCTATAGGCAATTCCCACTTGCCCTAACCATACTGTAAAAGTGAGAACTAGGGAAGCCAAAATATGGGGATTAAAAGAGTCATATTAGGAATTACCACAATTCTTTTTTGAGCTCTCTCTCTTTCCCAATACATGAGGTTCCTTCAAATCCATGTTCAAGAAATATACCCCTCTAGCTGCCATAAGAAAGTTGTTATTTTGGACAAAGGTTAGAGTAAATGTGACTTATGTCTTAAACCCTTTAAGAAGGAAGACTTCTTACTTTCTAGAGATAGGGGTAGAAGGTGGGGTATACTGGTACATACTGCTTTCTCCAGCACCTGCCAAAGAAACAAAGTTCAGAATATGTGAGCATAAAAGAAACCATTTCTATTACCCAGTCATCATTAATAATTTCCCCAGCAGCATCACTATATCCAACATACCCACCTGTTTCAAAATTCTACAACCATATAGAATTTTCAAGAAATTCTGATTTACTTCCAAGTTGGCCTCAGAATATGAAGTATTTCAATCAGGAAACTGAATCAAGAGAATTATATTTCTCTCCTTAATACAATCTGGTTAATTAATTTTTTCTTTCTATTTCTAGCAGGAAAGAAATAAAATGGGTATTAATGACAGTTGATTAATGGACTATGTGCTATGGCGAGGGCATTTAAACAATGTGTTTTTTGGCTTATTTTATTTTTTGTCTTCTCTTTTCTAGGAAAAATAAGTAGCCAGGGCTTTGATAGCGGCATCAAAATCTTTCATTATTAATAAAACTCTTCATCTATTTCAGAGCCAGTAAAAGATGTTAACGAAGTTTATGTACAAGAATCTGTTCATTTATGTCACAATGCTTTAGCTTGGATGAAAAGTTTGATCAGCTGGCACATCAGGACTCCACCAACTCTCTGTGACCAATTCCTCCAATAGCACTTTGTGTGGACCTCTTCTTTTCACTTTACCAAATTTCAATATGTGCAATAGTTAGGTGTGTATATATTCTGTCTCCTCCACTAAAAGGTAAGCTCCTGGAGGGCAGGGCCTGAGTTTTAATTCATTTGCCTATACATATTCTATCTCCTCCACTAAAAGGTAAGCTCCTGGAGGGCAGGGCCTGAGTTTTAATTCATTTTTTCATTCTCGGAGACTGGCTCTCAGAGACTGCTCACAACTGATTGCAATGAGCAAGAAATCGTAGGGGCTGTTAATCGAGAACTACTAGAAATCAGGCCCCTGGTCTGCAATGTCCTTTCCTTGTGTTATTTGTCTGATTCGTTCACAAACATCGGGATTCATTGACAATAGTAGAATGGATGGAGAGGCTGTGATCTGCGAGAACTCTTGCAGACACCCAAATGTCCCTTGCCACTCCTGGGTTGTCCCCATAGATCCTTCAAATTGTCCTTTTCGCAGTCTGGTGTGGTGACGGGAGCATCACAATCCCTCGAGATCTGGGGTCTCGGTTCGAATCCTAACTTAATATCTCTGTGACCTGGAACAAGTCGGGTCGTCTCTCTGGACCTCAGCTTCCCCATCTGTAAAATGGGGGAGTTGAAACTGATCCTCCCTAGGGTCCCTGGAGGCTTGGAGGAGGCCAACGATCTTCCCCTGGGTCCACCCCTGTCCTCCCTCCCAGGATTCAGGCCCCAAGACGAGACCTCTTCCCCTCTCACCGGATCTTCCGAACCGAGACCAACAACGTCTCCCTCAGTCTCCGGCTACTGTGGGAGTCTGCGCTCAAAACCACGACTTGTCAGAGTCTGCGGTCCCAACGGAAACACCCAAGTTGAACGAGAGGGAAACATGGCGCCACAGAAACCGACCAATCACCTCGAGGGTTACAAAGCTCTTCGGGTTTCCGACCAATGGAAAAGCGGATTAGGGCGAGGTGAATTTCAGGCAAGCCTTTCCTTCATGCCCCACATGACATTTTACTGTATCAGCTTGTTTCCGCAAAGATCGCTGGGAAATGTAGTTCTCTTCTCTCTTCTCACCCCTACTCTGGGAGAGGAGTTTTTGACTTCTCCAAACCACTTTAGCCTGGGGTACAACGGCCGGTTTGCCAAATGCGTTCATCCCGGTTCTAGCGTGCACCAGTCTAAATGTAACCAAGCTACTTTCTCTCCCCAAGCAGCAATACGGGTATCGTTGTTTTCTCTAGTCAAATTTTTGCAAACATTCTCATTTTTCTCCTAAGCACAATACAACGCATCCATCTATGCCTGCTGATAATGAGAGGTTCTCGTCCGTCTCCTTTCACAAATGAGTCATAAGAGGTCCACCCAACATGCTGGGGGGTTTTCTCCACAAAATTCTCCCTCCCATGCCTCATAATGAGTTAACATACTGCTTTAAAGTTTGCAAGATTCTTCACACATATTATCTCGTTTTTAGTCTGACAACTGCACTGGGAGGTAGGTGCTATTATTATCCCCATTTTACAGTTGGGGAAACTGGAATAGAGGTCTAGTGATTTGCCCCAGGGACACATAGGCAGTAAGTGTTTGAAACTTGATTCACATTCAGGTCTCCCCAACTTACCAATCCAAGGCTACTTAAAGTTTGTATGCTAATAACTAAACCATGCTGCCTTTTCCACAAGTGATGGAAGAAGAGAAGCTCTAGTAAGCACTGGAAAGACTTGTCTGATGTGCTCATCAACAGATGGCTTTTGGGGAACTCTCCTAGCTAAGTACAATGAGACAATGTCACCTGGCAAATTATTCTTGTAATCACCTATTATCAGATACACAACTATCCCATGAATCTGCATCACTGCTACTGCTAGACTAGGGCTGGCCGGTGGATTGGCACTTGGCTGGGCACCATGTGGCTTCTGGCAAATTCCAGGATGGACTGTAGTTCCTAGATTTCTGGTTGCTTTCTCTCCTGACTATTTGAGGCTCACAAAGTCAAAGTGCATCCAGTATTCCTTCACCTTGCATTCATGGGCCACACAAAGGAAAGAGCCCAAGACCCCTAGCCCCATTTCAGAAGCTTATAGTGTGTGTCTCTCTGACCAAACACAGCCAGGGAGTAAAGGCACTGTGCTAAGTGCTTTGCAAAAATGATCTCATTTGGGTAGCTAGGTGGTGCAGTGGATAGAGCTCTGGCCCTCAAGTCAGGAGGACCAGAGTTCAAATCTGGCCTCAGACCAAACACTGAATACTTACTAGCTGTGTGACCCGGGGCAAGTCACTTAACCCCAATCGCCCTAAAAGAGAGAGAGAGAGAGAGAGAGAGAGAGAGAGAGAGAGAGAGAGAGAGAGAGAGAGAGAGTCACTTGCCTAGGACACAGATACTAAGTGTGGTCTTCCTAGTTCTACATGTGGTCTTCCTAGCTACTAGCTGCTACAACTTCTTTAGCTATTCTTTGATCAGAGAATATGTATCTTGTTTCCATTCTCAGCTACTGGGTGTACAGAAGCCAATTCAGAATATTCTTCTCTTCTCTTCTTTCCTTATGCTTCCATGGCCCCCTTATTTTTATTCAACATCCCATAATGGCACCAGAGGGTACTATGTGCCCTGCCCCCATCATTCCAGTGTCCCCCAGGGGGCAATATCACCCACTTTGGGATCCTCTGATTCTAGACTTTAAAAACTGATGGGAAAACGTTAATGATGCAGATTAAACTTAGAGTGTATTATGAGGACATTCTTCCCATCCCTCCCAAAACTGATTGTTAAACATTTACCAACACACCAATGTGCCTATATAACTGCGCTATTGGGTCATTCCTTGGTACCTTTGCAGATATTCCCTGTTTGGCTCCAGTTCACAACCTAGAAACTTTGTGGAGCCTATTTCCAATTATATACATGTGACCGAGGGTGCCTTTATACTGTATGATGATGACGAGACTTCCTAATTGACTGCTGAACTAGATACTTTAAGGACTTTCAATGCAATATGACAAACTTCCCTCATTAGCCTCTCACCCAGAGTTTAGTGGATCTAAACTAAGTCTTTCTTTTGACTTTAAACCTTGGGGACTGCTTTGAGTTGCTTCATGAGAGCCTGGTGGAGAAGGGTCAGCTGAACCTATTTCTTAACCCAGCCTCCAAGTGGGAGACTACTAGGGCAGAACCTTGCATATAAATGTAATCACCAGATCTCTCTTCTGTCCCGCTCTTCACCAACTCTGCCCTGCCCCTCCTGTTGGTATAGGGCATTGGGTAACCAAGCTCTACCAATGAGGTCCTTTGAACCAAGGGTTACACAGATAAATATAATAATACAAATGCGATGGGGTCAAAGGAAACAATCATATGAAGCACTCTAGGAAAGTTAGAAGGAGGGGAAAATGTTATTTAGCAAGGGCGGGACATAGGGGAGGAAGTCAGAAAAGGCTTTGGCAATTAATCTATCAACAAGTATTTATGAAGCCCTACTATGTTCCAGAATATATGTCAGGCTCTGGAGATACAAATTCAGTGGATGAAACAATCTCTACTTGCAATTCTAAATTCCAGTTTGGGAGAGAGAAATGACAACAAGGACATTTATCATATATACAGAATGAATATAAGGAGAATAAATACAAATAAGTAGAAAGTAGATAATTATATGATAACTTAAAAGAGATGAAACAAGCAGTGGAGGGGATTAGGAAAGGCTTCATGTAGAAGAAGGTGGTGCTTAAGCTGAATCTTGAAGGAAGAAAGGAATTCTATGAAGTGGAAGTGAAGAGGGAGTGTATTCCAGGCACGAGGGACAGCATGGGGAAGGCCAGTCTGGCTAGAATCATATAGTGTTAGAGATGGAGTAATGTCTTGTGCACGGCCAACCTCTCTACAGGGAGCTTTGGTCTCATCCCCACCTGTCTTCTCCTGCAGATTGCCAGGACAAGCCACGTAAAGTCAACAAGCATTTATTACACACCTGATATGTGATAAGTACTAGGGATACAAAGAAAATAAAAAACAGTCCCTGCCCTCAAGGAGCTTACAGTCCAACAGGGAGACAATATACAAACTGCTATGTACAAACAAGATACAGGCAGTATAAATTGGAAATAAGCAAAGAAAGAAGGCAGTAGAATTAAAGGGCAGCAACAAAGGCTTCTAGCAAATTTTTTAAGATTATTTTAGTTGAGACTTGAAGAAAGCCAGGGAATCCAGGAAGTAGAAATGAAAAGACAGAGAATTCCAATTCCAGCGTGTTATCCTTAAAAAAAAAAATCCTCAGCAGGCCCAACCTGAAAGGTTTTATCCTATTTCCATCCTTCCTTTCTCATCCAAACGTCTTGGAAAAGCTTTCCGCTGTCATTGACCCATCTTCTTCTCTCATTCTCTTCTAAAACCTCTGTAATCTAGCTTCCAACCTCATTGGTCAAATGAAACTACTCTCTCCAAAATTACTAATGACCTTATAACTGCTAAATTTGATGGGTTTTTCTCAGTTATTCTTCTTCTTGATCTCTCTTACATCATTTGATGCTGTTGACCACCCTCTCCTCCTTGAAATTCCTTCCACTCTGGGTTTTCCTGACATTGCTCTCACTTGGTTCTCTTTCTACCAGTTTGACAACTACTCAATGTCCTTTACTGAATCATTATTCACATGATATACCCTGAGTATGGATAAACCCCAAGATCTTATCCTGGGACTTCTCATTTTTCTCTAAACTCTCTTTGTAATCTCAGCTCCCATGGGTTTAACTATCATCTCTATGCAGATAACTATCATTGACTGATTATCTCATCCCCCACAAAGTTATTCCAATCCTTTTCTCATCTCCTTAAGCCCCCCCCCCCACAAATTCTTCTACCTTATGTGTCTCAGCAAAAGACCTTCTTTCTTTTTTTAGGCAATTGGAGTTAAGTGACTTACCCATGGTCACACAGCTAGTAAGTGTTAAGTGTTTGGTCTGAGGTCACATTTGAACCCAGGTCCTCCTGACTTCAGGGCCAGTGCTCTATCCACTGCGCAACCTAGCTGCCCCCTTGTTTCTTATTTTACTGAAAAAAATGAGGCCATTCAATTTGAGCTACCTCTTCTTTCATTCTCTTCATCTCAAGACCCCTTGACATCATTTCCCATTCTCCCTTTCCCCCGTTTCTGATAAAAAAGAGATCCTTTTCTTTGCTCAATCCAACATTTCTACACATGCACATGATCCCATCCCCTCTTGTCTTCTCTAGAAGAATGCATCCTCGATCATCCCCTCCCTTTCTCAACCTCTTCAATTCCCCCCTATCAATTGGACCTTTCCCTACATCTTCAAACATGCCCAAATCTCCCCCATCTTAAAAACAAAACAAGCCTTTCCTAAAGATCCTATCATCCCTTGTGTCCCTCTTCCCTTTATCAGACTAACTCCTTGAAAAAGATTATCTAACTTGCTGCCTCTACTTCCTCTCCTCACAATCATCTGTTAACCTTTTGCAATGTGGTTTTAGACTTTATCACTCAACTGAAATTGCTCTATCTAAAGTTACTAATAATCTCTTAATTGCCAGATCTGATGGTCTTTTCTCAATAGTCATCCTTCTTGACCTCTCTGTCACCTTTGGCACTATTGATCATGCTCTTCTTCTTAATATACACTTCTCTCTAGATTTCTATGACATTTCTGTCTCCTAGCTCTTCTCCTACCTATCAATTCACTCCTTTTTAGTCTCCTTTGCAGGCTCATCATCCCATCATGCTTATCAACTATGGGTGTTGTCCAAGGTTCTGTCCTGGGCCTTCTTCCCTTCTCCCTTTAAAAATCCTTTTGGTAATCTCATAAGAGCTCATAGGTATAACTATCATCTCTATGTAAACAACTCCAAGGTCTATCTATCTAGCCAGCCCCTTTCTCTCACATGAAAAATCACCAGTTTCATTAAGCTCAAATCTGACCATGTGATTCCTGTATTCAGCCAGTTCCAGTTACTCCCTATTGCTTCTATGTGTATGGGACATTCAGGGAGAACTAGCACCTCTGGTGTGAGGGCTTGCCATGCTCTTTTCAGGGCTACTCATCCACCTTTGGTGTCCACCGTTCACTCAACTCTCTACTGTGGTTCCAAGAAACTATAGGAATTCACAGCAGTCACATCCCCAGTAAAACCTATTTGGCAGAAAGGCTAAAGCAGGTTGAGGGTAACCAACAGGTTACAAACCCACTAGTGAGTTAGGAAGATGTCTACCACAAGCATGTGAAGACTTCCCCCAGAAGAATGGGCAAATGAGAACATTTTTCCCCCCAGTGGCCATGAAAGCTGCTGAAGAAGGCACTGTGGAGCTCTTAGAGCTTGGTCAGACATCAAAGATGTAAAGGTTACCCACTGCAACCCAGGCCATCACCAGTCAACTCAACCTTTGTCTTGCCACTGGACTTCAATGATTATGAAAAGACAGAGAGAGGCTGACGGCTTTGTGCAACTCTGCCTCACTTAAATCCAATTCATGAGCAAACCAAAACATCACCCTGTAATATCATTGGTCCATTTTGAAAATGAAGGACAAATTATTGCCACTAGGATAAAATATAAATACCCCTAGTTAGCAGTAAAGCCCTACACTTCCTGACCCCAATTTATATTTCCAGCCTCAATGGACATTGCAGTCCCTTCTGCATTCTGAGATCCCACTAAATTAAATTGTCCTTTTTTTTTTTTGCTCCTCACACATGACATTCCATCTCCCATCTCTGGGCCTTTGTACTGGCCATTCTCCGTGCCTGGAAGGTACTCCCTCTTCACCTTTACTTCATGGAATACCTTTTTTCTTTCAAGACTCAGCTCAAACACCACCTTCTTCATGAAAGCCTTTCCTAATGCCCCCATTGCTTGTTCCCTCCCTCTCAAAGTACTTTGTAGCTATTTTGCATTTATTCTATATGTAGCTATATATGTCCTTGTTGCCCTCACTGCATCAGAATTAAAATTCCTTGGAAGCAGGCATTATTTCATTCATTGTTTTTATATCTCCAGCACCTGACACAGTACATGGCACATTGTTGTTGCTGTGGTTCAGTCATGTCCAACTTTTCATGACCCCATTTGGGATTTTCTTGACAGAGATACTAGAGTGGTGGAGGAAACTGAGGCAAACAGGGTTAAGAGACTTACCCAGGATCACACAGTTAGTAAGTGGCTGAGACCAGATTTGAACTCAGGTCTTCCTGACTCCAGGCCCAGCACACTATTCATTGTGCCATCTAGTTGCCTATATGACACACAGCAAATACTTAATAAATACCTGTTGATCAATTGATTAATTGATAGTCTCACTTGAGCTCCATTCCCTCATAAACTGCTAGTTATGGCACATTTTCAATGTGTTGCTCAATAAGTATTTCAAGTTTAAAATATCTACAACAGACCTCATTGTCTTTCCCCAAACTTCCCTTTCTCTGTTCAGGGCACTACCATCATTGCGTTCATCTATCTTCACAATTTAGATGCCATCTTTGTCTCCTTGGTTTCACTGACTCTATATTTCCTTTTGTCTCTACACACACAGCCACCATCTTAGTTAAGACCCTCATCACACCCTCCAGGATAATCATAATAGCCTTCAAATTGGTCTTCCTAACTCAAGTTGCTCCTTTCCAATCCATTTCAAATATCCATCAAAGTGAATTTTCTAAAGCACAGGTTTGATCATGCCTTTCTCCTCAATAATGTCCAGTGATTACCTGTTACTTTCAGATCAATTATAAACACCTCTGTTAAAGCTGTCAAAGCCTACCATTTTCGTAAGAGGGGAGGGAAAGAAAGAGGGAGAAAAATTTGGAACTCAAAATCTTATAAAAATCAATGCTAAAAATTTTCTTGACATGTAACTGGGGAAAAAATAAAATGCTATTTTTAAAAAAAACTGTTAAAGCTCTTCACAACATGGCTCCATTCTGAATTTCCAGCTTTATTACACATTTCTCCCTTCTACTCGTTCTATCATCTATTTAAATTGCCTTTCTTGCTAATCCTCACAGACAACACTCCATCTCTTGTCTCACACCTTTGCACTGGTCATTCCCCATGCCAGAAATGAATTTCTTCCCTATCTCCATCTCTTTGTAGTCTCTTGTTTCCTTCAAGGCTCAGAACAAATGACACCTTCTACGTTATGCATCCCCTGGCTATAAGCATCTATCTTAAGTTTGCCTTGAAACTGTTTTATACCAAGTCAAGTCCACAAGCATTTATTAAGCACCTGTTACATGCCAAGCAGTGTAATAAATGCCAAAGATACAAAGAAAGATTAAAAAAAGCCAGTCCCCCTCTCAAGGAGCTCACAGTCTAATGGGGAAGACAACATGCAAACAGCTATGCACAAACAAGCCATACGCAGGATAATTAGGAGGTATTCAACAGAGAAAACGTAGCCACATGAAGGGAGATCAGAAAGGTTTCTTGTAGAATGTAGGATTTTAGCTGACTGGGAGGAAGCCAAGAAAGCCAAGGGGCAGAGATGAGGAGAGAGAATATTCAGGACATGAGGAACAGCCAGTGAAAATACCCTGTTCTGAAGACAGGATATCTTATTTGAGGAACAGCAAGGAGGCCAATGTCACTAGATTACAGAATATACAGAGGTGGAGAGGGAAGTAAAGTGTGAGAAAAAGGTAGGAAGGAGCCAAGTTGTTAATGATTGTGAATGATAAAGAGGATTTTATATTTGTTAATGGCTGTAAATGATAACGAGGATTTTATATTTGTTCCCAGAAGTCATAGAGAACCACTGCAGTTTATCAAATGAGGGAAGAGGAGTGGTGTGACATGGTCACATCCAAAACTGAACTCATTATCTTTCCCCCCAAAACTTCCCTTCTTCCTAGCTTCTCTATTGCTATGAAAGATACCACCACCTGGGGAGGCAGAACCAAGATGTCAGAGTAAATTCAGAGACTCACCTGAGCTCCCCCTCAAACAAACCCTTCCAAATACTGTTTAAAATTACTCAAAACAAATTCTAGAGCAGCAGAACCCACAAAAATATGGAGTGAAACAAATTTCTAGCCCAAGACAACTTGAAAGGTTGGCAGGAAAGGACTGTTGCACCAAGGTGAGAGAGGAGTCCAATCCAGCACAGGCCACAGCAGTGCATACTGGGCCCCAGCAAATCTGGAGGTGGTCTTGGGGTGATTGAATCACTGGCAGTAGTGGTGGTTTGCAGACTGCTCAGCCTACACATGCCAAAGGTCAGCAGAAAAGGTCTGTCCCACCTCAGTGAGAATGGAGTGCAGTCCAGTGCAGGCCATGCCAGCATAGCCCCAGACCCAGCAAACCAAGAGCAAGTCTTGGGAGTGTCTGAATCAGCAGCAGTAGTGGCTGCTTCCAGAGCTCTCAGCCCACAGATGGTAAGGAGGTTGAACAACTGGTCAGAAAGAGATTAGAGGGGTCTTTTTGCTAGCACTCAGGCAGGACTCTGCTGTGTTGCCCATACCTAGATCTGCTTTGCAGTCCTTGGGGGCAGTCCCCAGGCAAAGAGGAACGCTAGTACAACAGTAAAGGGGGTACCTTCCTTATAGTTCCAGAGTGGAAAAGAGTGGTTGTGGTCACTCAGACCAGAGCATAGGCTAGCAGAGGAGTAAACAACTCTCCTTAGATCATACCACCTTAGAAGAACTGAAAACTTGTAGGTCACTAGAAGTATCTCTGAAAACAGCTGCACAAAACCCCTGAAGGTTGGGACAGTGTGCCCTCCACCCTGGGAGGAGAACCCTACTTTAACAAAGAATTAAAAGTCAAGTAATAGGCTAGGGAAATGAGCAAACAATGAAACAAACAAACAAAAAAACAATGACTATAGAAAGTTACTATGGTGACAAAGAAGATCAAAACACACACTCAGAAGAAGACAACAAAGCCAAAGCTACATCCAAAGCCTCCAAAAAAATACGAATTGTTCTCAGGCCATGAAGGGACTCAAAAAGGATTTTAAAAATCAAGTAAGAGAGGTAGAGGAAAAATTGGAAAGAGAAATGAGAGTAGTGTAAGAAAATCATGAAAAAAGAGTCAAAGAGTCAGCAGCTTGGTAAAGGAGATGCAAAAAAACACTGAAGAAAATAACACCTTAAAAAATGGACTGGGCCAAATGGTAAAAGAGGTCCAAAAAGCCAATAAGGAGAAGAATGCCTTAAAAAGCAAAATTGGCCAAATGGAAAAGGAGGTCCAAAAGCTCACTGAAGAAAATAATTCCTTAAAAATTAGAATGGAGTAAATAGAAGCTAATGACTCTATAAGAAATCAAGAAACAATTTTTAAAAAAAGAATAAAAAAAATAGAAGACAATGTGAAATATCTCATTGGAAGAACAACTGACCTGAAAAATAGATCCAGGAGAGATAATTTAAAAATTATTGGACTACCTGAAAGCCATGATCAAAAAAAGAGCCAAGACATCATCTTTCAAGAAATTATCAAAGAAAACTGCCATTATATTCTAGAACCAGAGAGTAAAATAGAAATTGAAAGAATTGACCAATCAACTCCTGAAAGAGAGCCAAAAATGAAAACTTCCAGGAATATTATAGCTAAGTTTCAGAGTTCCCAGGTGAAGCAGAAAAAATTGTAAGCAACCAGAAAGAAACAATTTAAGTATCATGGAACCACAGTCAGGAGAACACAAGATTTAGCAGCTTCTACATTAAAAGATTGGAGGGCTTGGAATGTGATATTCTGGAGGGCAACGGAGCTAGGATTACAACCAAGAATCACTTACTCATCAAAACTATGTACAATCCTTCGGGGGAAAAATGGATATTCAATGAGACAGAGGGCTTTTTTAAAAAAAAATTATTTTTAGTTTTCAACAATCACTTCCATATGCTTTTGAGTTTTTAATTTTTCTCCCCATTTCTCCCTAAGATAAGCTCTACATATACATTCCTATTAAACACATTTTCACATTAGTCATGGTGTAAGGAAGAATTAGAACCAACAGGAGGAACCACAAGAAAGAAGAAACAAAACAAAACAGAAGAAAAAAGGGACAGCTAGGTGGCACAGTGGATAGAGCATTGGCCCTGAAGTCAGAAGGACCTGAGTTCAAATCTGGCCTCAGACTAGCTGTGTGACCCTGGGCAAGTCACTTAACCCTAATTGCCTAAAAAAACCAAAACCCAAAAAACAAAAAAACAGAAGGAAAAAAGAGAGCAAATAGTATGCTTTGATCTGCATTCAAACTCCATGGTTCTTTCTCTGATGTGGACAGCATTTTTCATCATGAGACTTTTGGAGATGTCTTAGATCCTTGCATTGCTGAGAAGGGCTAAGTCTATCAATGTTAGTCACGGTACAATGTGGCTGTTACCGTGTACAGTGTTCTCCTGGTTCTGCTCATTTCACCCAGCATCAGTCCATACAAGTCTTTCCAGGCTTTTCTAAAGTCTGCCTGCTCATCATTTCTCATAGCACAATAGTATTCCATTACATTCATATACCACAACTTGTTTAGCCATTCCCCAATTGATGGGCATCCCCTCAATTTCCAATTCTTTGCCACCACAGAAAGAGCTGCTATAAATATTTTTGTACATGTGGGTCCTTTTCCCATTTTTATGATCTCTTTGGTATACAGCCCTAGAAGTGGTATTGCTGGGTCAAAAGGTATGCATATTTTTATAGCCCTTTGGGTATAGTTCCAAATTGCTCTCCAAAATGTTTGGATCATTTCACAAAGACAGAGGACATTCAAGCATTCTTGATGAAAAGACCAGAACTGAATAGAAAATTTGACTTTCAAATACAAGACTTCAGAGAGGCATAAAAAAGTAAACAGAAAAGAGAAATCATAAGGGACTTAATAAGGTTAAACTGTTTACATTCCCACATGGGAAGATGATATTTGTAACTCATAAGACTTTTCTATTTATTTGAGTAGTTAAAATGAGTATATATAGGCAAAGGGCATAGGTGTGAGTTGAATATGAAGGGATACTATCTAAAACATAAAATTAAAAGGTGAGAGAAGAATGTATTGGGAGAAAGAGAAAGGGAGAGGTAGAATGAGATAAATCATTTCACATGAAAGAGGCAAGAAAAAGCTCTTGTAGTGGAGGAGAAGGGGGGGAGTGAGTGAACTTTACCCTCATCAGAATTGGCTCAAAGAATGAATAACATATACACTCAATTGAGTACAGAAATCTATCTTACCCTACCAGAAGGTAGGAGGGGAAGAAGATTAGAGAAGGGGGGGGTGATTGAAAGGAGGACAGATTTGGGGAGGGGTTTGTCAGAAGCAAAACACTTTTGAGGAGGAACAGGGTGAAAGGAGAGAGAGAATGGAATTAATGGGGAGAGGAATAGGATGGAGGGAAATACAGTTAGCAATAGCAACTGTGAAAAAAATTTTGAAGTAACTTTCTCTGATAAAGGCCTTATTTCTCAAACATATAGAGAACTGAGTCAAATTTGTAAAAATAAGAGCCATTCCCCAACTGATAAATGATCAAAAGATATGATAAGTTCTCAGATGTAGTTATCAAAGCTATCTATAGCCATATAAAAAAATACTGTAACTCACTATTGATTGGAGAGATCAAATTAAAATAATTCTGAGATACTACCTCATACATATTATATTGGCTAATAGGACAGAACAAGTGCTGGAGGGGATGTGGGAAAAATGAAATATTAATGTATTGTTGGTGGAGTTGTGAATTGATTCAACCATTCTGCAGAGCAATTTGGAACTCTGCCCAAAGGGCTACAAAACCATACATACCTTTTGACAGTACCACTACTAGGTCTGTATCCCAAAAGAGATTAAAAAAGAAAAACAAAAAGGAAAAGGAACTATATAAACAAAAATATTTATAGCAGCTCTTTTCTGGGGTCAAGGAATTAAAAATTAAGGGGATGCCCATCAATTGGGGGATGGCTGAACAAATTGTGGTATGTGATTATGATGGAATACTATTGTACTATAAGAAATAATGAGCAGGATACTCTCAGAAAAATCTGGAAATGGGGTGATACAAAGTGAAACGTATTGTGTACATGTACACACGTACAAAGTAACAGCAAGTATTGTAAGACGCTCAACTGTGAATGACTTACCTATCCTCAGCAATACAACAATCCAAGACAACTTTGAAGGACTTATGGTGAAAAAGGCTATCCCTTCCCAGAGAAAGAACTGAAGGTGTTGAATACAAATTAAAGCATACTTCTTTTTTACTTTATTTTTCTTGATGGTTTTTTTGTTATTGTTTGCCTATATTTTCTTTTACAACTTGACTATTATGAATATCTTTTGCATGACTATACACGTATGACCTATATTGAATTGCTTGACTTCTCAATGAGGGGGGTAGGGTGGGGAGGGAGGAAGGGAGAGAATTTGAAACTTAAAATTTTTAAAATGAATGTTAAAAATTGTTTTCACATGTAAATGGAGAAAAATAAAATGCTAAATAAATAAATATATCACTTTCTATTATTATAATGCCTAGCACAGAGTAGGAGATTAATAAATGCTTATTGGTTGATAGATTGTGTTTAACATGTTTATGGGACATTCAGTTCTAGATTCCCAATAGGCAGTTAGAGGTGCAATACTAGAGCTCAGTTAGAGCTGGCTACATAGATATGAGATTCATCTGCGTATAAATGACAATTGAATCTATGGGATCCAAAGAGATCACCAAGAAAAATAGTCAAGAGGAAAGAAGAGGTCCCAGGACAAAGCTTTGGGTTCTGTCTCTTTCTCTCCTATTGAACACTCACAGGTAGCAGTTGTGACCTGAATGAAGATTTGAGACTGAGAAGGAATAATCAAATAGGTGAGAAGAGAACCAGGAGACTAGTGTCATGAAAACCTAGAGAGAAGAGGGTATAAAGATGAATAGGGTGATAAGGAGTGTCAAAGGCTGTGGAGAAATGAAGAAGGATGAAGACTGAAAAATGGCCACTTAGTAACTTTAGAGAGAGTCTCATTTGAATAATGAGGTCGAGAGCCAGGACACAGAAATTTAAGAAGAGAGTGACAGAAAAGAAAGTGGAAGCAAACAGCCTTCCCTAGGAGTTCAGATGGAAAAGAGAGGAGAAACGTTGGATAATAGCTGTCCTCAATGG
The DNA here is from genome assembly GCF_003287225.1 of Phascolarctos cinereus. Classification (NCBI taxonomy): domain Eukaryota; kingdom Metazoa; phylum Chordata; class Mammalia; order Diprotodontia; family Phascolarctidae; genus Phascolarctos; species Phascolarctos cinereus. Next base: position 194,306,430 of record NW_027555514.1, on the reverse strand, counting down.
AAGAATGAAGTGAGGGTTTTTTGAGGATGAGGAATGTGTGTGTGTGTGTGTGTGTGTGTGTGTGTGTGTGTGTGTGTGTGTGTGTTTGTAGGCAGCAAGAGAGTAGCCAATCTCCTCTTTTTGGAGCATGAAAGATTAGAGGAGAGATGAAAAGTTTTAGAAAATGCTGTTATGGTGAATGGAATAGTGAACAAAACTGGGAGGCATGAAGGATTGCCTCGCAGCAGACAGTGCCCAGTTGAGATTATGTAACACAAATGTGTAGTAGACCTAGTCGGTGTAGTTTAACGATTTTGTTCAGCATCATGTGAATAGGAGTGAAAGTAATAGAAGATAAAAATAATCCAAACCTAGGAGTAGGGAGGATGACGTGATCAGTGATAGGATAAGAGGATTAGGGCATTGAGAGAAGAGAATGATGTTGAGTTGAACTGGTTCACCAAAGGATCAGTGTAGGGAGGAGAGGAGAGTGTTGCCAATGATGGGGTGAGGAATGGAAGGATTGGAACTTGTATTGAGGACAAAGAATAGAGTTAGTGGTTACAAGGCAGGGGGAAAAGTGAAATGACAACATATTATAGTCAGATGAGAGAATTTCAGAGTTCATGAAAGTGAAACTCCTGTGGGTGGCAACAAGATCAAGAGTATGGCCATCTCTATAAGTAGCTGAAGTGTAGGAGCAGGTCATGAGAAATGAGTAAGTTGAGAAACTAGGAGGTTAGGGCATTAAGGGAGTATCAATATGCATGATGAAATCCCCTAGCATTAGAGTAGGAATTGGGGAGAAAAGAAACACTGTGAATCAGGCACTGAACTCATTAAGGAAAGTAATATATCTTAGAAATTGATAAGACAACAACCACCAGAATCTTGATTGAATGATAAATATGGAATAAATGTGCCTCAAGGAAGTAATGGTTACACGTATTTTGCACATACCTATTTATGTGTATACTATGGTTACTTTTGTCTTTGTATTTCTAGTCAAGCTCACTGGCCCATACTTTGTATACTTTATTTTCTTCCTTTTTGAACTGGGACACTATTTTCCTTTTTCAAATCCTAGGCTATCTTTCTCATTCTCTATGATCCGTCAAAGGTCACTGTTAATGGCTTAACAAGCATGCCTGCAATTTCTTTCAGTATGCTGGGATTTGGTTCATCTGAGACTAGCAACCTGAACTTATAAAGGGCAATCAGCTAGTTTTTCCACTATCTTCCTACTAATTCTGGGCATCACCTTCTTAGTAGACATTTCAATTCTTCCTTTTACAGTACAAAGGTCATTGTTCTTAGCAAATAAAAAACAAAACAAAACAAAAACCAAAAACTGAACAAAACCCCACAGAAGCTAAGTCAGAGTTAAATAATTCAGCTATAGTCTATTGTTTGTTTTCATTGTGCCATTTATCCCCAAGCAGCAGTCCTAACTGTTCTTTGAGTCTCCTCTTTCCTATTCCCCAATAGATCTTAAAACAAAACAAAATACCTTCTTCATTATCTTTAGCTTTTCTCGTAAGCCTCAGTTCGTACTGAACATTAATGTTCCCAATGCTATTCATAAAAAAATCATGCTGTACTTGATACTGTTTTCCCTTGCTTCTATTTTCTTGGTGTTGCATTTTAAAATCTAACTTAATCAATGAGTTCCTTATATATTCAAGCAATCTCTTTAAATAATTTCCCATTTAAAAATCCATCAACAAGCATTTATTAAGCACTCATTTTGTGCCAGGCATTCATCAGAATTTCTTCTATTTGTATATTCAGAATTTCATTCTTGAGAGTTTCTAATATGTCTTGGACTGACTTCCCCTATAGAACTTTATTTTATTGATTTTTTTTCCCCCTTAATCCTTTAAAATTTGCCTTACTAAAATTTAGGTGAATGTTGGACTTCCCTTCTCTTTCTGAACTTTCCTTCTCTTTCTGTTACAAATTCTAAAAAGATGTGGACACTTCTCCCCAAGGTTCCCATCATTCCCACTCCAGCAAACACGCATGAAAGAAGAGAACAGACTGTTGAGTTTGGAGAATAAGTAGCCATCTAGCTATAACATAGAGTGAGGGGGAGTAATGAAACACAAGGCTGTGTAAAAGAGAAGGATATGGGACCTAAGGTAAGGCTTTGGAAGGCACCCTCACCAAGGAGTATATGGATTTTCTAGTAATGACAACATGATATCCCTTGTTCTCATTTCTTGATAGATTCACCTACTTTAAAGCCTATATCTCTTTGATGATATGATTTATGCTGGTTTTGCTGCATAATTCTTTATTGTTAATGTGCTTCAGGATATTCACAGCTTTCATGTACCTCCCCATTGCCCTTTCAGAGGTTTTAATTTGTTATGCTTTGTAGCCGCAGAATATGAATTGAAGCATTATTTTTGAAGAGGCAGTCAGGGTTAAGTGACTTGCCCAGGGTCACAGATACAGTGTCTGAGTCTGGATTTGAATTCAGGTCCTCCTTGACTCTAAGGCTGGTGCTCTATCCACTGCACTACCTAGTTGCCTGCAAGATCATTTATTTGAAAAAATTGGCTTTTGCTTCTGAAAAAAACTTGGACTCCTCAGTAGAATTACCCCAAATGATGAAAGATAGGAATGATCAGTGCTGAAGGGGATCCAGAAAGATAGATATGCTATTACACTATTGGTAGATCTGTGCATTGATTCAACTATTCTGGAAAAGAGTTTGCAGTAATGTGAAGATAGTGACCAAAATGTCTATATCCTTGGACCCCAAAATTCTGCTGCTAGGCGTATACTTCAAGGAGAAATGAAGAAAGTTCTCATAGGCACTAAAATATTCATAACAGTAATTTTGTCTTAGCAAAGAATGAGAAACAAAGTTGGTATCCATCAACTGGAGATTTGCTAAGCAAATTGTGGTAAATGAATGGAATGGAATATTAATGTGCTGTAAGAAATGATGAAAATGAAGAATTCAGAGAAGCATGGGAATTAACAGAATGAAAAAAACAGAACTAATAACACAATTTACACAATGAGGTGCTGCTGAATGTCATTGAAAGAAGTCAGTAGGTCAATCAGTCACTCAACAAGCATCAATAAATGCTTACTACTAATAAATAAATACTTACTACTGTCAGGCACTGTGCTAAGTGCTAGGAATACAAAGGAAGGAAAAACCAACCAAACAAAAACAGGGTCCCTACCTTTAAGGAACTCACATTCTAATGGGGGAGAAAACAAGAATATAATTAAGAATGTATAAATTATATATGGTGTAAATTGAAGTTAATCTCAGAGGGAAGACACTAACTGGTAGTAGCTGAGGAGCCTGGGAAAGGCCTGCCTGCATTATTTGAGATTTTAGCTGAGTCTTCAAGGAAGACAGGATGTAGAGGGGGAGGAGGAGAGCATTCCAAGTATGTGGACACCCAGTGAAAAATCATGGAGAGAAATGTGAAGAAGAGCAGCTAGGCCAGTAGAGTATGTGTAGGAAAGCTGCTGCTTGCTGTTTGTCCTTCATTCTCAAAGAGGACCATGCCATCTGGGAGATGATGCCATGACATGCAAATGACTTGGATTTAAATGAGGGAGGGTTGTATTAAGGCAGTTGGTGGCTCACTGGGCCTGGAGCCAGGAAGTTCAAATCTGAATTCAAATCCAGCCTCAGACATTTACTGCTGTGTGACCCCAGGCAAGTCACTTATCCTCTCTTTGCCTTAATCCATTGGAGAAGAAAATGGCAAATCAGGGCCAGTTTGTGAAAAGCTTTAAATGTCAAACCAAGGGTATCATATATCAAGGGGTCCTGAACAATAAGTTCTTTGAGCATGTGCATGCAGAGGCTATGTTTGGAATTTCCTCATGGCTTAGAAAAAAGGGGCCTAGCTCTCCATTTTAGTGTGTTAGACAAATTTTAGACAAAAATTAGACAATTTTTTTCCTGATTTCCTTAATATGTGTAGAAGTAGGAGATGTGACTGGCTACTGAGCAGGAACTGACAATACTTACAAAAGGCAGTAATTGGATGATTTTGGTCAGTCTTTCCTGCCTGGTTGTGTTCAAGTGAGAAAGCAAGGATACTATTTACCTCTTAGGGTGGAGGCATTGGAGGAGAGAGAGAGAGAGACAGAGAACTAACATTATGAGGCTACTATCCCCATCCTGCAAACATGAGGCTTGTAATTAGAGGCAAATGTTGTTCTTTGCTATTTTGCATTTGTTCTTTCTTGCTTTAGGTAAAGGAGTATCAGAGTAGGCCACAACCTTGTGAGCTTCAGAAGGTCAGGAGAGTGAGCCACTAGTGACTTGGGAACTGAAGTACACACCAGATTTTGTGGATACTCAAGCCCAGTGAGGAACAAAGTCCTAAGCCATCTGCTTGACTCAGCATTTGGAAGACTGCCAAGAGGAAGTGACAATGACTCTGCTATGCCACATTCAGAACTGAAGTTGGTAGGATGAATGTTATGTAGAATCTTCATTAAGTTTGAGCCCAGTCTCTCCAGGAGCCAATCTGGTATAAGGGAGGGTGTGTACCCTGATGTGGGGGAAAAATATTTGTACTTCTATTTTCACTGTATCTTTTCAGTAAATATCCTTGTAAAAGCAAATTAATATTAATTGGCTAGACAAAACTGGGATGCTAATCACTGGTAATCGATATTGGGGAAGATACATTAGAATAGGCATATGAGCCAATAGTCTTAGAGAAGAACCCTATAATCCTTGGGGGCATCCCTAAAACTCTAAAGGGGAAGATGTGGATAGCCATGCTCTGGGGAATCTGATCTACTAATGTATGGGTATGTTGGGAGTGGGTGTTATTGGGAGAATAATTCCAGAGCCTTGCTCTATATATCTGATCCTGGAGGTAATAAGAAGCCACAAGAGTCTAAGTTCAAGGAGAAGTGACATCATCAGACTTGAGGTTTAGGAAAATTACTCTGGCAGTTGACCGATGTATGGATTGGAGTGAGGAAAGACTTGAGGTAAAAAGTTATTGTAATAGTCCAAGAATGGATGATGAGGTTTTGCACCAGGGTGGTGCTATGTTATTAGAGAGAAGGGGGTTGTATGTTAGAGATTTTGTGAAAGCAGAAAAAAGACTTGGCAACAGATTGGATATTGTGGTGAGTACAAGTAAAGAGTTGACTGAGGTTACATACCTCTATGACTGGGAAGATGGCAGTGCTCTCAACAGCATTAAGAAAATATGGAAGAAGGGAGGGTTTGGGGGAAAAGATAATGACTTTTGCTTTAGATGGGTTGAGTTTGAGATCCCTATCACACAACCATGATAAATATACCCAGCATAAATATATATCATCTAAAACAGATGTGTATAGTTTTTGGATAGGTCAATAACCTTTGATCTCTTTTGTTTCTTAATTGGTATTGTATTTTACAATATTTTTCATTATTCTGTCCTATGTCTTCCTTGGCAATGAAGTAACCAAGTATTGAAGTTTATGCTGATTTAGTGTGGAAGGTAGTATCAAATAAATTTTTTTAAATAGCACTTTTAATCTTTTGCACCTCATTAAGGGGATTTTATTTTGTTGCTCATTGTCTAATAACTGCATTAGAGTATTTTTTCTTTGTAAAACTATGATTATGTGCTTTCTCAATTTCATTGAATTATAAAAAGTGTAGGCATGTTAATCTGATATCTTAGAAATGTGTATCTAGATCTGTGGTAGATTGGTTTCTTCCTTCCTTCTTTCCTCCCTTCCTTCCTTCCTTTTTCATAAAATAGATTTTATATATCAGAGTAGTAAAACTCATATCCTTGGACCATCTAGTGCTGCTCCAATCAGGTTAAAATGTAATGAAGAAATGTTTAACAAAATAAATGAAAATGCAATACAAAATAGATGTTAATTTGTGATTTTCTAAGTCAACATGTGGCTTACAAGGATCCAATTCTATTTGAGTCAGAGACCACTGTTGTACATCACAAACTTTTTCCTTTCTCAATGGTATCTGAGCATGAAGACAGATTTTTCAGACATTAACCAATGTAGGTATATTTATGATCACTTTCGGTATCTTAAAATAGTTTGGAATCAGCTAACCTTAAGTGTAAAGGGTCATTAAGTACTCAGAAAAAAATTATGTTGTCCAAACTAACCTGGGTCCCCATCACAGAAAGGCAATCCTTTTACTTCTTCCTAGTAGATTTTCTATCACATTTACCACAGTGGCTGTTCCAGACTTTCTCTTCTCAAACCTCTCACACCATCTCCTTCCCTCAACCTTTCATCTGAGGATCTTACTTCATACATACCTGGCTGAGAAGCAGAGGCTATCAAAATGAGCTCCCTCAATTATTCTACATCTCAAAATCCTTTTATTCACTCCATCCCTTAATTCTTTCTTCCTTTATTCCAGTCTCTGATAAAGAGGTGGCCTTTCTTCTTGCCAAGGTCAACCCTTTTTATCTTTTTTATTTGTAGTTAGTTTTTATTTCATAATCATACACATAACTCTGCAGTTTTCCAAGACTTACGGAATGAAAAGGGAAATAAAATCCAAAGATAACTAGCAAGTGAGAGCACAAGGATTAAAGGGTATAAGAGTAGACTGAGGTAGGGGTGGGAGGGTCTGTTGTTCATCCAGAGAGGAATGATTTTGATGGTTAAGATAAAAATGAAACTAACTAAAACTTTATAAGAATCACCCCAAATCAACAATGGTGATCTTCTTGCTGGTCTTGCCATCTTGTGATCTGAAGCACTTCAAGGCTTCCATAATGTTCCTGTTCTTTTTCACCTGGCAATAGAACACGTTTGCCATCTGTGGTAGGACTAACATCTCAAAGGGTTTCCCCTTCTCCCTTCCCCCAACATGGGAGGGGTCCTGAAGGGTGACAGTGCCAGGACTTGATAGAAGAGTGGGGTGTAGGACAAGTCTTGAACTGTACCTCCCTTGATACAACTTCCTGGTGACCTTTGGCTCTGTTAATGTAGCTCCCTCATTACTTAAGGGCATAAAAGATCCCATCTAGGTAGGTGCTCTTCAGGCTTGGTGGATGCCAAGACCATTTAAATCACACAACCAAGAACAAAAGGTCAAGAATATAAAGAGAATAAATGAAAAAAAAATGGGAAGGAAGGTGGCCTGGAAGTACCAGATCTCGAACTGTATTACAAAGCAGTAATCATCAAAACAATCCTGTACTGGCTGAGAAATAGAGTAGTAGATCAGTGGAATAGATTAGGTACACAATACACAGTAGAAAATGATCATAGTATAGTATTTGATAAATCCAAACATCCAAGCTTTTGATACAAGAACTCACTATTTGACAAAAATTGGTATAGACTAACATCTCATGTATATAACAAGATAAGGTCAAAATGAGTGCATGATTTAGACATAAAGGGTGATATCACAAGTAAATTAGGGAAGCATGGAAAATTTTACCTGTCAGGTTTATGGATAAGGGAAGAATTTGTGACCAAACAAGAGATAGAGAGCATTACAGGGTGTAAAACGGATAATTTTAATTACACCAAATTAAGAGGTCTTTGCACAAACAAAATCAAGGCGGTCAAGATTAGAAGGAAAGCAGGAAACTGGGGGAAATTCATAGCAAGTTTCTCTGATAATGGTCTCATTTCTCAAATATATAGAGAACGGAGTCAAATTTATAAGAATATAAGTCATTCCAATTGATAAATGGTCAAAGGATATGAAGAGGCAGTTTTCAAAAGAAGAAATTAAAGCTATCTAATGCTTTAAATCACTATTGATTAGAGAAATGTAAGCTAAAACAACTCTGAAGTACCACCTCACACCTATCATATTGGCTTATATGACAAAAAAGGAAAATGACAAATGTTGGAAGAGGTGTGGAAAAATTGGGACACTAATGCGCTTTTGGTGGAGTTGTGAACTGATCCAACCATTTGGGAGAGCACTTTGGAACTGTGCCCAAAGGGCTATAAAATTGTACATACCCTTTAATCCAGAAATGCCACTACTAGGTCTGTATTCCAAAGAGATCAAAGAAGGAAAAGGATCAATATGTACAAAAATATTCATAGCAGCTCTTTTTGTGGTAGCAAAGAATCAGAAATTGAGGAGATGTCCATCAATTAGGGAATGGCTGAACAAGTTGTAGTGTATGATTTGATGGAATACTATTGTGCTATAAGAAATGATGAGCAGGATGCTCTCAGAAAAACTTGGGAAGACATATGAACTGATGCAAATGAAGTGAGGAGAATCAGGAGATCATTGTACACAGTGACAGTATGATGATCAATTGTGAATAACTTAGCTATTCTCAGGAATACAATGATGCAAGAAAATTCCAAAGGAAAAATGCTATCCACTTCCAGAGAAAGAACTGATGTAGTCTGAATGTAGATTGAAGCATACTTTTCAGTTTTTCTTTACTATTCTTGTTTTTTTTTTTGTCTGTATTTTCTTTTTAACATGGCTAACATGGAAATATGTTTTGCATGACTTCACATGTACAATGTATATGAAAGTGCTTGCCTTCTCAAGGAAAGGGAAGGACAGAGAGAAAGGGAGATAATTTGGAACTCAAAATTTAAAAAAAGAAACAAAGAAACAGCAACATCACCATACCCAGCCCTGCAGACAGACACAGGTTCCATATGGAGATTAATAGGGCCATGTCTGAAAAATCTAAGTGCTACTGTATTATTGTTGCATATTCTTGCTATGTTAGAGCTAAATAAACCTCATTTTGTTAACTGTTCAATGACCTGCATGTACTCATTTTGTTCAACGCTGAACCTGAACTAACAGTATTAGTATTAGGTTTTGGTATTAGGGTCTGCCCCTAATGCCATCTAACCAATCGGTTTTTGAAACATGAAGAAATCAAAAGCCATTTGTATTGGGCTCAGCATTTACAAGGTGTCAGAACCAGCATACTCCAGGGTGAGGTTCTAATTAGCCAATTCTTCCCTGTAAATGGATTAGCCACCAGTGCCATTGTGGCATATGCATATGGCACATGAACCCAGGAATGATTCTGTGAAAGCCGGATCCATTGTAGCCAAGTCCCTCCTCTCCACTGCTCAGAGCACAGAAGTTTTCTGTTTGTCTTCAGCCCAGGGGATTATTAATGGCAACATCGAAGTACAAGATAGGGTTGGCAGTAGTCATGGATGAGTGGGTTAGGGATGGCAGTGGAAGTAATGATTGGAGGGATCAATGTCTGATGGATGGAATGAAGTAGTTCAGAGAGGAGCCCCTTCCCCACACTCCTCCAAAGGTATCTAGAAAATGCACCAGGTTTTTTTTTCTTTCCAAGTTTTTCTGAAATCATTCTATTTCCTTCTATTATTAATGTAGACATACTGGTGTGGAAAGCCAAGAAAAAATCATAAGTGAATAATTTTCTAGCCCAAGTCAGCACAGGGAGGCAGACAGAGACAGTGTTTGCAGACACTGGGCATCGGGTCTGGTGATTAACGCACAAGTGCCCAGGGACAGGTTGTGAAATGGGGCAAGAAGAGGTCCCAGACCCATGTGGGGACAAGTGAGAACTGGAAACTTTGTTGTCCACTACTGAGTTCTGGGTCACAGATCCACAGTGACTGATGAAAGGCCCTGCACCTTTTAACTCCACCTCCTCTGAAGCCCTACTTTCAGGTCTCAGGCCTTAGGAGGTATAATAATAGAGGAGCAAGTTCAGAGGCAAGTAGCAGCAGTATGGCCTAACCCTAGGAGTAGAGTGGGTTCCAGCCTCCAGACTAGTCTGAAGCCCACAGAGGAATAACCAAGGCAGGAATCCCAGACCAAAGTGTGTCCTGTAGTTCTGTCACTCTGAACCAGCAGAACATCCCACCCGCTGATAGTGGCTAAGTCTAGCAGCAGTCTACTGTTGACAGAATTTTGCTGATTGAAAAGTGTGTGTGTGTGTGTGTGTGTGTGTGTATCTGTGTGTGTGTGTGTGTGTATGTGTGTGTGTGTGTGTGTGTGTGTGTGTGTGTGTGTGTGACATGAAAAAGAAAAGTCACGGAGGTGGGAAATGGAGTGTCATATTTGAAGGAACTTAAAAAAAAACTATTATGGCATGGCTCAGTTGTGGACAGTAACTGTCTCTCCAATTCTGAGGATTCCTTAAAGTGTTTTCTAGGCATATTTATATAAACCCTGAGTCTGTTTTGGTAGGCTGATTCCCATCTATTTAATACATTCTGTAGTTATTTTGAATGAGATTTCTCTATTTTTTAAAGCAATATACAAATATACTGAAAATTATGTTAATTTCTTTCAAACCCTGACACTTTATTGAAGGTGTTAATTGCCTCAGCTTCTTCATTGATTTGAGAGGTTTTAAAAAATAAATCATCATATTATCTGCCAGTAGGGATACACAGAGTTAGCATTTTGGGGGATAAGTTTTGTTTGTTTATTTGTTTTTGTTAGGCAATGGGTTGACTTGCCCAGGGTCACACAGCTAGTGTTGTGTGTCTGAGGTCACATTTGAACTCAGATCCTCCTGACTCCAAGGCCGGAGCTCTATCCACTGTGCTACCTAGCTGCCCCCCCATAAGTTTTTAGGGTGATTTTGTCAATGTTTATTGTTTTAATTATATTTACTTCTCTAATTAGTATTGAACGCTACTAGGTTTATCAAATAATAGGAGAGAAAGGAGTATTCTTTCTTTACCCCCAAACTTATTGTTACAGCGTCCAATCTTTCTCCATTGCAACCACTAGTGCTTGGTATCAGATAGATATATGTTTTTGATTATATTAAACAATGGCCCTTCCATGAATATGCCTTTTAAGATTTTAAAAAGTAAATGGGCAATTTTTGTCTAAGATTGTTTCTGAATCTATTGATATAATGTTACTTTTGGCCATTTATATGACTACTTATGTTGTTTCTCTAACGTTGAACCATTTTTCCATAATATAAATGCAACTTGATCATAATGAATAATTTCTCAGATATGTTGTTATTTTTTTTTTTGCTAAGATTTTGTTTAGCTTTTTGTCTTTTTACTGGTCCTGGAAGTCAGGAAGTCCTAAGTTCAAATCTGGCCTCAGACACTAGAAAGGCCTGTGAAACTGGACAAGTCCCTTAACCTCTGTTTGCCCCAATTTCCTCAACTATAAAATGAGGGTAATAACTTTACCTAAGCACCTACCTTGTAGGGTTTTTGTGAGGATCAAATAAGATTAGCATAATGCCTAAACAAAGTATCTAAATGCTTATTCCCTTCCTTTTCCTTTCCCTTTTTTGTATCAGTATTCATTATTAACATTGTTACACATAGTTCTATTTCTATGCCATGACCTTCTCTGGCATGTGTACCAAGACTATCTATGTAGTCAGAGAAAAAACTCCAGGTTAGCTGAACCTGTGACTCTTGCTCATAACCACTCCCCCACAGTTTTCTCCTTTTGTGCCTTCTATTATATTCTTTGGGGAGAGGTTTATACTCCAAAATTTCAATGGATCTGTGATCTCGTTAATATGGGTAATGGTACAATTCCTCTAACCCAGTCCATCCTGTGTGACCTTCCTTCATGTCCTTCCATAAATCTGCCACAAGGAGCACCTCATCTCCCAACCTGCTGGGGGACTTCCTCTTTTTTCCTTCCGATTTCTGGGATGTCAATGAGGCATATGGATTGTTCATCGATTAAAACTCACTCTCCTAACATGATCAGTCCATATATATTTTTTTTTCTGGCAACATGTTTTTATGACATTCTTTACATCATTTCTCCACAATTCTTCATTTAATTTGTTGAAGGCTGCTCATGACCACTATGAACCTCTCTTGCCTTTTAGGTGATCAACAAATTTCCATTTTGTAGGTTACCTAAATAGTACCTCATGTCAAAACCAAACGACAGCATGGGGAAAATATTCGTGTTAAATATATGGGCCCTTGCTTTAGGGAGAAGTGTGTGATCAGTAAAAGAGCTACAAAGTTTCCCAATTGCAATCCACTCTCTTCTGTTTCTCTTGTTCAGCTCTGAGCACAGCTCATTATCCATTTACAGTGTCTGGTCATGTCATATGTATCGATATTCTATGACTTCTAATGTTGAATATAAAAATCTCTGTAGAACGGAGGTTAAGGATCACTGAAAGAGAAGGGCTGTAGTCTGTATTGTCAGTGGGCACGCCTTTATGAACAAATTCTCCCAACTACAGGAGCAGCAGTTATTTTTTCTCTTTCTACAGTACAGTCATTGCAGTTTCTGTTGAACTGAGCTTAAAGATCACCCAAAGAGAAGGGCTGTAGTCTGTATTGTCAGTGGGCATGACTTTATGAACAAATTCTCCCAACTACAGGAGCAGCAGTTATTTTTTCTCTTTCTACAATACAGTCATCGCATTTTCTGTAGAACTGAGGTTAAGGATCACCCAAATGGAACAGTTGCAGTCTGCATTGTTAGTGGGTGTACTTGTATTAAGATTTTAGTGGGTGTATTTTTACCCACGCATGCTCACATCCACATCCCACCTTTGTACATTTGAGAACTAGGCAGGGAAGAGCATAGAGTAAAACCAATGAAGAGGTTTTGAGAGGAATGCCAAAGGGCAGGGATGAGCACACGCTCAGGAAGGGCCATGCCACGGCCCTGACTATGGCAAAAGAATTCTTTAATTTAGTGAATTGCCGTGGGAAAGAAGCAGGGGTATTAAACCAATTGGGTGGCAGCGGAGGAGGGTGGTGTCCCAGCGTGGGTTTGAATTAAACGGGCTGTCATGGAATCTGGGTCAGCATGTATAATAACTGAGGGGCCCTTGATGCGCGATGACCTCGACGACGAAGCAGCAGTATTATGTGACTGGCGAAGGAAATAACCCCAAACCCGGTGCCATTAGCTCAGGGAAAATGGGGGACCCAGCAACCACAGCTACACAAAAGAGGAAATACAACTTGTGCACGGAAGCAAAACCTTTACCCTCTCGGGGGATTACACATTCCTCCGCGCCGGAAGAACGCGGCGGTTTTTTTTTTTGCTCCTCCCTCTGCCCAATTCCTCTTTCTCCTTGCAGTTCCCTCCCGGGGTGGGGTGGGGGAAGGGGGCTCGAGTGCACCTGGGGGAAGGGGGGGCGGGTGAAGCCCTAGCTCTAGCAGAGATGAGCAATGTGAGGTAAGGTTGGCCTTTAAGGCAGCGGCGGAAGGATCCTGTTCGAGTTGGCGGAGGGATCTGACTTCGCTTGGACTTCCGGGGGCGTCTGCAAGGGCTCGAGAGGAAAAAGGCCCTAAAGAAACAATAACAAACAGGAGGAGGAAGAAGTTCCCGTACTCTCTCCAGCCGCTGTGGCCATTTCCGGACTATGAGCTCTATTCCCTGCAGGGGGACGTGAAGGGACCTGGCTGGGTTCCTGCCGCCCCCTCCTTTCTGATTTTCCTCCAGTCCACAGCCGGGGGGGGGGTGTCCCCCTCCGTGTGGACATGGCGGGTGCGGGGCCGGGGGGCTACGCGGCCGAGTTCGTGCCGCCCCCGGAGTGCCCGGTCTTCGAGCCCAGTTGGGAGGAGTTCACCGATCCTCTCAGCTTCATCGGCCGGATCCGGCCCCTGGCCGAGAAAACCGGCATTTGCAAGATCCGACCTCCCAAGGTACGGGGGTGGGGTCGGCTGCTCTTTGCCTCAGTTTCCCCAGCCTTGAGCCTCGGGTTCCGGGGGAGAGGTGACCTCGGTGCTCGACCGCCTTGTTTTTTCATGGGGAAGGGCTCTCTTGAATCATCTGTTGTGTTGGGAGGGGGGCTCCTGTGATCCCCTCCCGTCGCTCCGTCTCGTCCGGATGCAAGGGGCGTCCTGGGGTGCTGACAGGGACCGGGGGAGGGAGGGGCAGGGTGGGGCGGCTCCATCTGCGCTTCTTTGTCGTTGTCTCCTTCCCATCTCCCCGTCCCTGGTTCGATTTAAACTTGCTCTAAGTGTTTTCCCACTCTTCCATCTCAGGCTTTGGATTTGTGGGTGTGTTAATGAGGCGTGGGGGACACTTAGCTGTCCCCCAGGACAAGTGACAGTGCTGGTTACAGCTGCATGGAAGGGGCATTGCCAAGATGAGGCAGGGAGACGCCGTTGACCCTTTAAATCTAAGGAAAAAAGCTGTTAGGTGTCAGTAGTAGTTGGTGTTCTGAATGAGGGAAAACATTCAGTTCATTCTTTGATCCTAGATACTATGTTACTGCTACCTCTGATTTGTGTATCTTTTCTTCTGTGTAACTCAACAGGCCTAGTAGGGTCTGAAACACCTTATATTCTTAGTGTGCAAGAAAAGGGAGATTAGTATGTGAGAAAGGGGGAGGCATACTACTCTGAAGATCTGAAATACAAAGGGGTTACCGAAAGTGGTCAAGGTCAAATAGCAAATTGGTAACTGAGGTGGTTTTAGAAGCCAGGTCCCCTGTCCTTTATTTTATCCACTGGACCGTGTTTACCCTTTGGTTTGCTGAGTACCTTGGATGAAGATGACGATTTTGAAGAAGATACTGGTATTGAGCACTTTTAAAGATGTTTTAAAAAATCTCTAAAAAGCATTTTTAGAGGTATTTATGTGAAGGTACTGTAGAATGTAGACAGTAAGAACACACTAGAAAGAACTTAGAAAAATAAAATTAATATTAAGGATGAAAAATCCCATGTAATTACTATTATAATACATTTACCCATGCTACAAAGGTTCCACTTAGTTTATTTGCAGAATTTTGGGAGTTTTCATGTTTATTACTGCTTTGTTTTAAAGGCAGCCTGATGTAGTGTGTGGATAGAGTATTGGGCTTGGAGTTAGGAGGAACTGTTAACAAATCTTTTCCATGATAGCTTTGTGACCTTGAGCAACTCACTTAACCTCCTTAAACTTTAGATATCTCTAGAATTTTTAAGCCAGAGACTGGCCATCCATCTGCAGTGGTGTAGGGAGTTCCTGCACCAAGAGTTCCCCTTATACTCACAGATCTTTCAGATTCATTTATATTACAAGAATCATTTTAACCTCTTTTTTTTTTGATGCTTTTAAACTGGGTAGTTACAATCAGATCTTGATTTGTTAATTACAAATTTCCTTCAAGAGTTTCTTTGGGGATTAAAAAAGCTTGTAATTCTTAAAACAATTGAAATAGTAAACTAAATTTTCCTTTCTAGAACTTTATTTAAAAAAATACACTTGCAGACAATTTCTGTCAGTGTTGGCAGATTTATCAAGTTTGCAACATTGGATAGTCACTGCTTTTCAAATTTTTTTCATTCCAGCTTTTTAAATGGCTTTACTGTTATGTCCCCAAATTCACTTGAACTTTATTCTGCCAAAAACTCCACCTTACATAAGTTATCATATTTCAGTCAAGCAATTACTTTGATCTGGAAGTTACAACCACATTTTTTGTGTGTTCTCTCATATGTACATCATTGTTTTTAAATATTTATTGTGTATCCTGACACTAGCTGTCATACATCTCATATGTATGGCATAGTCGCTTCTCTTGATAGAGTTGCATTCTGAGATACTGTGACACAATGCAAGTACATCAAATAAAACTACTTCACAAACTTTAATTTTATTGCTTGACCTATTTGGTTTCTTCTACATTCCATTTTTCTTCATAATTTGTTAGACCTGAAGGGAAAAGGCTTTGTGGATTTAAAAAAGCCTTTATTATATTTAACTAGTGTGACAAATATCCTTTCTGAAAAAGAATATAAAAAGGGCTGTTGATATCTGAGAATTGTTTTTGATAAACAATATTGAAATTTTTATTCTTTTAAAAATGAGACCTTTAAATGTTAATAGATGGCTGAATATCATATGACTTAATGTCTTAATGATTTGTGGTAAATAATTCCTTAAATTGTGGGCATACGTTCTTTGTATATTAAACATTAATCTTTCTTATTCAGGATTGGCAGCCTCCATTTGCATGTGAAGTAAAAAGCTTTCGTTTTACTCCTCGAGTGCAACGTTTAAATGAACTTGAGGTAAGAGGGTTTTTACTGGGAATATCATTTAGTTTTTGTACCCAGGGAGCCATTTTTTTCTTTCCGTCCCATTACTTTTCTGCATATCTTCAGGGAGGGAAATTTCAAAAGCTTATGTAAGCATTGCTTAGGAGAGGCATCATGAAGTATACTGGCATCGCTGGCTTAGGAGTCAGGAGTTTTGAGTCTTACCTCTGATTTCTCCTGGCTGTAAGATCCTGGGCAAATCACCTCTTGAAGATCAAGGGATAATCTGTACTGCAAAAGGAATTTCACTAATATTGAAATAATAGGTTCCATGCTCTGCTTCCACCCTATGCTAGTGCTTATGGTTATTTTAATTAGAATGAACTATTTGAGGCATGGAGTTGGGTCTGATTTTATTTATTGCCTAAAAAAGCTACATCAGTTTTTGTGCTTACTTTATAGAAGATGAACTGTAATCATAGTTTACAGTAGTGAGGGCAGCAAGTGCTAAGCTTTGAGAATCCTATTCCTGACAAGCTAACTTTTCCTCTTCTAGGTTATTATTTCATCTTAAGTATTTTCTAAATAATTTTGTGAGTGGATCTTCACAGTCCTCCACCTACAGATTTGGTCTATATAAGCAGATTCATTAATAAACTTAACAGTTTTATAGGAAACTTTTCTGTTTCTCAGTTTTGTTGTAATCTTGATGTCATAATCCTTGAACTATACTCTCTCTTTCTTATGTTCTCCAAGTTGTAGGTGTCATCTGTCTCTCATTTCACTTATCAAATCAGTTGTCAAATCTTGCTGTCTTGCCTCAACTCTTTCATCTGATCCCTTCCCTTGTCACATAGCCACTAATTTAGTTTAGGCTTTCATCTCTTCTCACCTGGACGATTGCAGTGGTCTCCTAATTTGGCTTCCTGCCTTAAATTTCTACTCCAATCTATGCTCCACATGGCTGCCAGAGGGATTTTCCTTCTGCACAGATAGGATCATGTCATGCCTTTATTCAGGAAGCAGAAATGTTTCCCTGTGGCTTGTGGGATCAAAAATAAACTGCTCTGGTTGCTTTTTAAAACGCTTTACAACTTGGACCTCTCCCTGTTGTTCCTTCTCATTATGTGTCATTCCCCTTTTTGCATTGTACAGTCCAGCAAAATTCTGGCTTTTTTCTCTGTACCTTACCCATGACACTCTCTGCTGTTTTCATCCTTTTGCTCTCCTGTATTCATCCATGCCTGGAATGGACTCTGTGCTCACCTCTGCCTCCTAGACTCCTTCACTTTCTTTAAGATGCACCTCAGATGGCACATGAAGCCTTTCCTGATTCCCTCTTCCCTCTGTCCCCACCTAACAGTTGTCTTCCTCCTTAATTCTATTGTATTTATGTAGTATGTGTTTATAATATGTACAGGTTGTTTATCCCAACAGAATATAAATTCCTTGGGAGCAGGGGTGATTTCATTCTTTGTACTAAGATTCTCCAGTACCTAGTACTTAGTAGACATAATAAATGCTATTGACTGATTATAGTCTAATTATATATTCCTATATTACACATTGCATGGTATAGTGGAGAAAATGCTGGACTTGGAGTCAGAACAGCCTTGGATTTGCATGCTTCTCACTAGTTTTGTGACTTAGGCAGGTCACTGAACCTCTCTGAGCCTCAGTTGCCTTACCTTTGAAACGGGATTGATAGTTACTCATAGTACCTATCTTAAAAGGTCCTTGTGAGAATAATTTTATATACATACATATATACACTGTGTATATTATTTATCTGCATACATACATATGTATATATATATATATATAAGAAAATATATAAAGCACTATATAAAAAAGCTATATTATTACTTTTTAACAATTAAATAGAAAATTTAGTCTTCTACTTCGATGAGAAGATGGAAGGTATCCAATATGACCTCACCTAGCTAACATCATTCCTCAGAACTTCTTTTCTTTTTCTCTACAGAAGAATTTATCCTCATTTAGTACTTAGATTCTAACTGCACTCTTGATTTTATTCCTTTGTGTTGCCTTCATGACCTTGTTCTGACAGTCATCTGCCCTCTTTGACACATTTTTAATCTCTCTTTTAATCTCTGTTGGCCCCTTGTTCTTTGCCTATAAACATGCTTATTTTCCCCTCATTCTTAAAAAAACCTTCCTACTCCATCTAGCAGTCTTTCCAGTTCTCCCTTCTCCTTTGCTACCATATTTCTTGAAAATATGGTTTATTTATTGTCTCCATTTCTTTACCACCCATGTTCTTTTTAGCAGCTTAAAATCTGACTTCCAACTTTAGGACTTATTGAAACTGCTGTCTAATGTCCACCAATGACCTTGACATGATGCCTTTTTTTTTCATTCTTTACTGTCCTTAATTTCTTGTAGCATTTGATACCATTGACCATCCTTTCTTCTTGGATTCTCTATTCCATAACCTTTAGAGATACCATATTATTGTGATTCACTAATTACATCTGATTCTTTAAGGTATATATCCCCTAATGTTCTGTCCTTGGTACTCTTGTGATCTCTTTCTAATGCTTTTTCCCTTGGCAAACTTTCACTTTAAGATTTAACTACCATCTCATTTGAGATGATTCTTAAATCTATTTCCTTTAAGGTAGAGATGGTTTTATTTTTATCTTTATGCCCTCCCCATGTAGCAAATGCCTTGTACTTAGTATGGTTGAACTAAATTTCATTTTGGTAGTTTAACTTCATATATTTCTGACATCTAATGTATTTATTTCTTTGTTTTGTGTCTCAGGCAATGACCAGAGTGAGGCTGGACTTCTTAGATCAACTAGCAAAATTCTGGGAACTTCAGGGATCTACTCTGAAAATACCTGTGGTGGAGAGAAAAATCCTTGATCTGTATGCTTTAAGCAAGGTAAGGGGTACACTTAGTTTAGAAGTTAAGACTGAGGCTAACGAACATGTTTCAAATAAACCTGGGAGAAAGACAGATTCCTGGGTAGAATTTGATGAGAAATGGAATATCATTTTGATTTCATGCATATGATTAAATGAAATGGTAAGAGAATAGGCTAACTTAAAAGTATGACTTAAATTTTTTTTCACAACAGACTGAGTGCTATGATAATACACAATATACAGAAGATTCATTACCTTCCTGGTAATAGTTTTTGCATTTTGGGGTAACTGAACAGTATCCTTGTGTATAACTTTTTATCTTTCTACTTCTTAATCAGAAATACTCTTCTGAAGACAATACTGTATAGTAAAGGTTTTCGTTTCACTTAGTCTGGAAATTGTGTAGATCAGTTTTATTTGTGTCAGCAAGTCATGTTTTCTGTTTAGTTGAGGGTAACATCATCTAGTAGTCTAAACAAATTCCTGGAAATGTTTCTCTTTGTCAGTTTCTTGTTTTCCAGTTATTGAACCTCTCTGTGCCCTGTAAAAGCAGAATAAACTTAATCTGACATTTAAAAGTAGAGAGTACTGTAAAATTTGTCACCAACATATTTCATCACGTACCAGTATGAAGCATCTTGAGTGTGCCAGGTATTTTGGATACAAAGATAAAAGTAAAACAGTTCCTTCAAGGGGCTTACATTCTGTTACTAAAATACTAGACAATTGTAATGGTTATAATTTATGAGGGATAAGACTGTAAGTAGGATTATAGTAGTTATAATCTGAGTAATTTTGTGAAATTATTTGTGTTTATTTTTGTCTCAAAAAATTTTGTTTCAAAAAATCTGATTGTTTTAAAGTAGAAATTGCTTCTCAATTATGTTAAAGTTAATTTTGTATTAATACTTTTCATTTAGAGTAAAAAGCCTCATTAATAGTTGCATTTTTTTTTCATTAGGCACATTTGAGCTCAGAAGTCTGAGAAGCATAATAGGTCTGTGCTTTAAAAAAAAAGCTCTTGACCTATGTTGCCTAGAAGATGGTAGTGTCAAGTTAATTGTCTGTTGTGGTAATATGAAAAATCAATAGTAACAACATTGCTAATTATGGCAGATTTTAGGTGGTGCTTGTGTATTTTTTGTGTAGGAAATCATTGTTAGAGCAAAAGTAATATGCTTAAGAGTTTCTTCTTTAATATTATATTTTGTATTAAAGTATATTAAAAAAATTTTTTTGGCACTTGACACTTTGTTTAAATTTTTGTATTAGCTTTGATTACATTTTAGGGTCTAACAAAAATAAGAAATCTTTTCCTAAAAGTTACTTTAGCAGTTTTATTTAATTACTAGTACTTTTACCACAGAATTTCTTTTTTAACCTTCAAACCGAACTTACATAGGACAATTAAAAAAAAAACTCTCAAGAAATTACCACTGAAAGTATCATACATAAAGTTTATAACAAAGTTTATAACCTAGATTAAGCTGATCTTGTTCTTTCTTTCTTTCTTTCTTTCTTTCTTTCTTTCTTTCTTTCTTTCTTTCTTTCTTTCTTTCTTTCTTTCTTCTTCCTTCCTTCCTTCCTTCCTTCCTTCCTTCCTTCCTTCCTTCCTTCCTTCCTTCCTTCCTTCCTTCCTTCCTTTCTTTCTTTCTTTCTTTCTTTCTTTCTTTCTTTCTTTCTTTCTTTCTTTCTTTCTTTCTTTCGTTCCTTCCTCCCTCCCTCCTTCCTTACCTTCTTTCCATCCTTCCGTCCTGAGGGCAGTTGGGGTTAAGTCACTTGCCTGAGTCACATAGCTAGTGAGTGTTATGTGTCTGAGGCCAGATTTGACTTCAGGTCCTCCTGACTCCAGGGCTGGTGCTCTATCCATTGGGCTACCTAGCTACCCCTTAGTGTGTTTTTTTCCTGAGGCAGTTTTGCAGTTAAAAGGTAAAAGTCAAGTAATCGCATGATAGGAAGTTAGATTTCATTCTTATTAAATGAAAAAGTTAATGATAAGAGTATATGTTTCTATTAATATTTTATTGAGCCTAGTCAGAGAATTTATGTTGAGTAATTGAAATTTAAGTATACATCTTGGTATTTAGATATCCCAGATTTATTATGCAACCATGAACAAATACATACTAAATCTATAAAAATGTTTGCTTATAACACTGTAAGACTCATGGAGGTTCAGAACTAATGAAAGGCTATATTCTCTTTACATTTTACAATGGCTTTGCTTCCAAAGTGGAGACAGTGAAGTTGATTGGGTTTTTTGGGGTGACTGTTTACAAAGCATGGTATTATATTGTTCAGTCTGAGGTTCATCTTGATTTAGAATATTGTAGATGCTTAAGTTGAGAATTATAGTGGGTTGAGATTGTTAGGTAAATCTTTTAAACTTTAAAAAAGGTTCTATGTGGCTAGTTTTCTTTTTGCTATAGATTATGTGCTCTGGGGATCTTGAAACACTTTGACCTTTTAATGTTTTTTAAGGTGGAAAAGTAAGTTTTCAGTCTTGTTATAATGGATAGAGAACATGCCTCCAGGCTAAGAAGACCTGTGATCATATTCCATCTCATAATGGCTCTGTGACCTTGGGCGAGTCACTTCACTTCTCAACACTAGTAACTCTATAAAGTTGTTTGTTGTGGAAAAGGTGCTGACCTGCATTGGTAGAATGCATTTCCTCACTTTGGAGTTTCTCATATGAATCCAATCATAGTCTAGTCTCTGTCCCTATCACTATGGTGGTTTCCTAATTTGATTGTCACCTCCTTTTTTTTAAAAAATCCCATCCATTCTGCCTGTTAAAATTGGCCCCAATCCCAGCCAGACTCATATTTTTAGAAGACTGAAATTTTGGCCTATTCTGACAGAGGGATTGAGAAAAGGTTTATATTTTCAGATACTAGACATGTCTAGTCTATTGCAGTTCTGGAATCTGTCAAGAGGAGAAATCCAATTTTAACAAAGCTTAAGCTTTTGTGTATTTGAGTATCATGGCTGTTCTGATGAAGCCAAGATCATGGTTATGATCCCTTTGTGTTATTTCCTGGCTGCAGACTGCTAACACTAGCTGTCCTCTCAAATGTGTGCCATTGATCACAAGGGAAACTGGTCAGGCGAGTATAGATGAATTAGTACAAATCCATAGTTATTACCAGAAAAACCACTGCAAATACAGGCCTTAATGATAGTGGGATAGCAGTATCTCCTTTGAATATGGAGAGTCCATTATTTTATAGCTTATATTTATATACTGCTTTATAGTTTACGAGGTCCTTTCAACAATTCATTGAGGCAAATGGTGTAAGCCTTGTTATATTCATTTTAGAGAATAGGTAACTGAGGTTCAGAAAAGGTCAGGCCTTCTGATTCCATATCTAGCGCACTTAACACTAGATCATGTTTCCTTTCTATTATTATGTGATAATAGTTAGGATTCATCAAGGAACAGTGAAGTTGTTTTCAGGTAAGTCTTCACTCCAGACTGATAATTGTTTTTTCCCATAAAAAAAAATTAAACCCAGTTAGAAAACCAAAATGCACACAAACTCAGAAAAGGTCTACCAGTTTCTTTGGGCAAATGTTATGCTTTGTTTGTGGTTGTTTTGACACAGCACTTCCCAATAAATAGCTAAACACTTTTACAAAGTAGGTTCCCTCAGTTAAGCTAAACTGCCTATTGCTATGATACATAAATAGTTATTTTGCAACATTATTTTATGGTGTTAATTTCCTGAAAATAATTGATTTATTTTGCATATTTTCCTTGTCTATATTGCCCTGCTGAAGAATGTAACTTTTCCCATGTGTAAATTAAGATGAGGAAATTGAGACACAGGTAAAGCAACTTGAGTGAGGTTGGATAATTTACTTCATCTCTTTGGATATTAAGTTCCTCATCTGTAAAGTAAGGTTGGGGTGGGGGGAGTTGGATTAGCCTTTAAGATCTTTCTAGTTCTAATATTCTATGATTCTGTGCTTTTGGCTGCAGGTTTGTAACTGTTTGTAGCTTCAACCTGTAGCAGTTTAGCATACTTTGCCCTGATCTTTCCCCTTGTTTGAACAATAACACATGCTAAGTAATAGCCTCATTCTTGATCATTCTGGTCTTGCTACTAATTAGTACTAAGACCACTGAGTCCCTGGGACTCAGAAAACCTGGGTTCTAGTCTTCATACCCAGTTCTGTTGTGTGATTTTAGGCAAGTTTCTGGATCTCAGTTTCAGGTGAGGGATCATCTGAAAAATGAATGGATTGGACTGAATCAGAAGTTCTTAACCTGTGGTCTATGAGTTTTAAAAAAAAATTTTATAATTGTATTTCAGTATAATTGGCTTAATTTTTAGTCAGTTTTGGTCAGTCAGTAAACATTTATTAGGTGCCTGCCACGTGGTAGGCACTGTGCCAACTATATACAGGTTGAATTGGAAATAATCAACAGAGGGCAGACACTAGAAATAATTAAGGAGGTTGTGAAAGGCTTCTTTCGGAGAGTGAGATTTTAGCTACACTTGAAGAAAGCTGGGAAGCAGAGATGAGGAGGGAGAACACATTCCAGGTGTGGAGGACAGCCAGTGAAAAAGCCTGGGGTTTGGAAGTGGAGTGTCTGGTGCAAGAAAAGGAGGCTAGTGTCACTGGATCGCAGAGTATGTGGGGAGGGTGTGGGGTTTAAGAAGACTAGAAAGGCAAGAGAAGGCCAGGTCATGGGAGGCTTTAAATGCCAGAGGATTTTATATTTGATACTATGTATTTTATTTTATGTTTTTTGAAACATTATTCTGGAAGGATCTATGGGCTTCACCAGATTGCCAAAAGAGTTCATAACAAAAATGGTTAAGAATCCCTGGACTAAATGGCCCCTTAAGCTCTTTTCAGTTTTAACAGTTTGAGATATTCACATCATACAGTGCAAGAATATCAACTCCTATGAAATGAGCCCTGTGTATATACTTACACTGTACATAGAACATAATATAGGCATGTAGGAAACTTTTATTAGATTTAAATTGATTTTGCCCAGTTGGCTAGTCTTCATATCATTCCAGCAATATAATGTTCTGCAACCAAGCATATCTCTTATGGCTTGATCTTTCTCGCATGTCAACCTCCTGAAGTAGCGAGGTGGCACAGTAGTGCTTAAATTAGGAAAACTTGACTTTAAATCTTAGAGATATACTAGCTGTGTGACCCTGGGCAAGTCACTTTACCTTTTTGTGCTTCTGTTTCCTCCTCTGTAAAATAAGGGAGTTCCCTTTATGATCCCTTTTAGTTCTATATCTATAGTTTGTGATTCTGTGTTAAAAAGTTTGCCCCTAACCTTCAGAAATTTTGGTCCCCTACTGTCTTTAAATTCTTCCCTCTCAAATTTATAACCTCTGTGAATTGTTGTAACTTTGTATAACTCTAGTCACTCTTGTATCATCTCAGCACTTAGCATATTTTGTACTATGTGAGCATGCCTGTTTGTATGTATTTTTTCATGGATCTGTGAAAAGTCACAGACCTTTTTTCATATTTTCATCCTATATCAGATGGTAATCTCCTTAAAGGCATGGGTTTCATATTTTTGTGTTTTAATATTCCATTGATATCTAATTATAATATGGAGCTTTACATAAAATGAGTTCAGTAAATGGTCTGACCTACCGACTAGTTTGTTGGTACCCAAACACTATTTCAAACATTTTAAAACCTTTAAAAAAAATCATTAAAAGAAATCTTGCTGCAAGTTTTGATAATTTTAGTCTTTTCTGGGTCATTATAGGAAAGGAATTCCAGAGATTTGAGTTCAGAATTTTTTTTGTATGCTAGATGTAGAACCGTATTGTTGAATATAATTTCTTTTTCTAAAAATCTGCTTATTTACTTCTCTTTCAGATTGTTGCCAGCAAAGGAGGCTTTGAAATGGTCACAAAAGAGAAGAAGTGGTCTAAAGTGGGTAGTCGATTAGGCTATCTGCCAGGAAAAGGAACTGGGTCTCTGTTGAAGTCTCATTATGAAAGAATCCTTTACCCTTATGAGCTTTTTCAATCTGGAGTCAGTCTTATGGTGAGTCATTATTCTTTTCAGAAATTGGCCCAATACAGCTTGTCTGAAGTATCAACTTTAGCTACACCTTGGTATTTAGGTATCACAAATAAATTTCTGTTCTGTGAAACAGAAGTGGTTTAGAATAAGATAGCAGTTATGCACATGGAATTAGATTGCCTCATGGCCAATAGTAAAACAAACGTATTTGAAAATTTGAAGTCAAATTTGTTGCATGGATGAGCGGGGTTTGAAGACTTCATCCACATTATTGGAAACATGTTCATCCACATTATTGGAAACATGCTTCTCTTTTTCATAGCGACTTACGATGACTTTTTACATTTTAGTACTTCAGTAACTTAAAGGTTTTGTGATTCATCAACATGGGTACACCTGATGCAGATTACAAACTCTCTATGACTTATGTCACCTAGCAGCCAGGCCTTGTGTTTACCTCTCTGAACTTAGCTAGGCTGGTATTTAGATATTACATACAGTCTGACACCTGATTTATGTTTCACACTTCTCCTGGAAATATAATTCTCCCCGTTTCATTGGACTTGTAATCATTTTATTGGTTGTTTTTATTTTTTTTCTCACTTATTTTCATGCCTGGTGCCTGATTAATGACTTTGTTGTCCTGCTGTGCTCTGATCCTTTAGGGTGTCCAAATGCCCAGCTTGGATATTAAGGAAAAAGTGGAGGTTGAGGTCCTCAGCACTGATGCCCAGGCTTCCCAGGAGCAAGGCACAAGAATGAATATTCTACCGAAGAGAACCAGACGCATAAAATCTCAGGTATCCAGGATCCATTGACTGCTTGAGAGAGAAGTACAGTTAACTGTCAGTGCAATAGAATTGGCTACAAAGTGTTTCTGGTCATTGGATCTCATTTATATATACTAGTTTTTATACCTCATAGAACTTTCTCCCTCTCTTTGGGAGATAGGTTGAAGAAATTGTGAACTCTAATTAATTGTTCTCAGATTGACTGGGAGTTTGTTTCTTGTGAGTATTTCTCAACAGAGAAAGGAAACCATTCAGTGGATGACTGGGAAACTTTGACCTGTTTATAGTCTAATTTTGTTTAATTAAAAAAGATTTTTTAAAAGTCTTTTAGGGAATTTGGATTTGGAAAGGATGGCTTTGTTTTTCATTTGTTATTTCTATAAGCCATAATAATGTAAATTTGTATGAGCCTGGGTTGTCCTCATGTAGTTGCTATATTTTTTGTGAGTCTTAAAATAGTATCATTTCAAGGACCAGTGTCAACAAGTCAGTAAGCATTTATTAGGCACCTACTATGTGCCAGATGCTGTGCTAAGTGCTGGGCATATAAAGAAAGGCAAAATAGCAACTGCGCTCAAGGAATTCAGTGGGGGAGATAATATGCAAACAACTATGTACAAACAAGATATAGACAGGGTAAATTTTAGATAATCACGAAGGAAATCACTAAGATTAAGGAGGACTGGGAAAGGCTTTTTTTTTAAAATTTATTTTGATTTATCAACAATCACTTCCGTAAGCTTTTAAGTTTTAAATTTTTCTCCCCCTCCCTCTCTGCCTCCCTCCCCAAGATGGCACACAATCTGATATAGGCTATACATATACATTCCTATTAAACATATTTTCACATTAGTGATGGTATAAGGAAGAATTATAACCAATAGGAGGAACCACAAGAAAGAGAAAACAAAACAGAAGGAAAAAAATAGCAAATAGTATGCTTCGACCTCCACTCAAACTCCATAGTTCTTTCTCTGGATATGGGTAGCATTTTCCATCATGAGACTTTTGGAGATGTCTTAGATCCTTGCATTGCTGAGAAGGGCTAAGTCTGTCAACGTTAGTCACTGTACAACGGGGCAGTTACTATGTATAATGTTCTTCTGGCTCTGCTCACCTCACTCAGCATCAGTCCGTACAAGTCTTTCCAGATTTTTCTGAAGTCTGCCTGCTCATCATTTCTTATAGCACAATTGTATTCCGTTACATTCATATACCACAACTTGTTCAGTTGGCAATCCCTTAATTTCCAATTCTTTGCCACCACAAAAGGAGCTGCTATAAATTTTTTTGTACATGTGGGACCTTTTCCTGTTTTTATGATCTCTTTAGATTACAGCTCTGTAACTGCTGTTGCTGAGTCAAAGGGTATGCACAATTTTATAGCTCTTTGGGCATAGTTCCAAATTGCTCTCCAAAATGGTTGGATCATTTCACAACTCCACCAACAATGCATTAGTGTTCAGTTATCCCACATCTTCCCCAGCATTTGTCATTTTCCTGTTTTATCATGTTGGCCAATCTGATAGGTGTGATGTGGTACCTCAGAGTTGTTTTGATTTGCATTTCTCTAATCAGTAGTGATTTAGAGCACTTTTTCATATGATTATAGATGGCTTTAATTTCTTCCTCTGAGAACTGCCTGTTCATATCTTTTAACCGTGTATCAATTGGGAAATGACTTGCTTTGTTATAAATTTGACTTAGTTCTCTATATATTTTAGAAATCAGGCCCTTATCAGAGACACTGGTTGTAAAAATTGAAGATTAAATTCTAAGTGGAAGAAAATTGTTTCATTAGGAGTATAGTGCTAACACCACATTAATGATCATATTCTTTTTACCTTAAAACAGAAAATTTGTGTTTCTGGCAGAATTAGATTTGTTTGAAATCTAGGATTATAGATGAAAGTTTTGGCATTCATTCTGTTCTATTCTATGCAGATAGGTAGCTAAATGTTTAGAGCCCTAGGCCTGGAGTTAGGAAGACCTGAGTTCAAATTCAGCCTCAGACACTTTTTAGCTATGTGACTTTGGGCAAGTTACTTAACTTGTTAAGTTTCCTCAGTTTTCTCAGCTTTAAAATGGGGATGATAATAGCATCTGCCTCCCAGGATTATTGTGAGGATCAAATGAAATATTTGTAAAGTGCTTAGCACATGGTAGACACTATATAAAATGCTAATTGTTGTTGCTGTTACTGGTCTGCCCCAGATTATTTTTCTCTTTCCGTTGGCCTCCTTGTCCTGATGTCTTCACTGAATGTGGCAGACTAATCTATTTGGATTATAGATTTAAGAGGTCCATACTTCATTCTGATTTACTCTTACATCGGTTAGCATCTTTTGCTTAGGTGCTCTTAGAGAAATTATTTAACACATATATTCACATATTCAGGGAATGAGGTATTCAGGATATAAAACATGTGAGCTTCTGTGAATGGGTAATTAATCCGTTATGAAAGATAGAAAGAATTTTTTATAGAAAGTTCTTCCTGCTTTAGTGAGAGTGGGTTTGGGAAGAGGAGGTAAAACTTTTGAGATTAAAGCTAGTTTTATAACTTTTTTTATGGGATAAGAAAAGGAGAGCTTGAATATTGTGGGCTGGGGTTTCCCAGTGTTCATAATGTTTTTGGTTTGATTTTAGGTAGAGACTGGAGAAGTAAGTAGAAACACCGAATTGAAGAAACTTCAGATCTTTGGAGCTGGGCCTAAGATGATGGGCCTGGCAATAGGAGCAAAGGATAAAGAAGGTAAAATTTTGTTTTGTGAACAAAGGAATGAAATAAAGTACAGTAAGAAGTATCAATAATAAGGAAAAATAACATGGGTGTCAAGAGATATGAATTATACTTATTGTTATAATCAGGATTTGTTTGCTTTGAGGAACCATACAAATGTATTTGTAATTTACCTAGAATTTCTCTTGAGTTCTAGACTTTGAGTTTGACTTCTAGCAAAGTCACTATGTAAGCTTTCATATTGTGAGAAGTCACATTATATTTATTGGGCTTATATGATGGTTAGAAAGGATTTGCCTCTGATTTGTGGCATACACGTTTACAGAAACCTAAGACAATATTAAGAATATGTCATGATTGCTTCTTTGTGAATTAAAAGAGAGGCAGTACAGTTTCATATTCAGGATATGGATATATGAATTGTAGTGGATCAAATAAGAATGGCAGTTGATCTCCTAAATACATAACATGATTTGATTGACTTATGCTGTTTATTTTCATCCACTAAATGAAATACTTTTGGTTAGAAATTCTGTTCTTTTCCCCACAGCCTTGCTTGTGTTTTCTAGTATTCTCTTACACTTAAAGTCCAATGTTAATCTTATATTACTTCTTGTGCAAGTACCACATAACAGCTAATTTGTATTTTTACGTTCAAGATGAAGTCTCTCGAAGACGCAAAAGTACGAGATCAGAAGCATTTAGTATGCAAATGAGACAACGAAAAGGGACTCTTTCTGTTAACTTTGTAAGTGTTATGGGGCATTCCAGGATGGAAATATTTGTTAGCTATGTATATATCTCATAAGTAAAAGATAGGTTAAAACTGAATCTGGAATCATAGACTTTGAGAGTTGGAAAGGGTACGCAAGGTTCTTTTGGACCAGCCGTGAATCATGTTATGCATCTATGTTATCCTATAAATCTGGTCATCTGGCCTCTTCTTGAAACCCTCCAGTGATTGGATTACCTATTAAGCAGCCCATTCTTTCCATTATGAGACAGTTCTTATTGTTAGGAAGTTTTTTTTATTACATTGAGCTAAAATCTGCTTCCCTCTAACTTCTACCCATTGGTCTAAGGTTTACCCTGGACCTACACAGAAGCAAGTCTAATACTTTATACACAGTATAACCCTTTCGTTATTTAAGACAATCATGTCCCTATCCTAAATCTTTTCTAGATTAAACAAGCTTATTCCTTGTCATCAGTTTTTGTATGGCATGGTTATTCTGTTGCCTTCCCCTGAGTGCTCTCTAGCTCCTCAGTGTCCCCTATGACGTGCTAACCAGAATTGAACACAGTATTCCAGCTTCGCTTTAACCAGGTCAGAGTACAGCAAAATTATCACCTCCTTCAACACTATATTTTTTTAAAAAGTTGGTTTATCTTGTCTGTGATTGGGTATAGATAAGATGTAGTTCAGGTAGATTGGAAATTCAAGAATAAGATTGTAATGTCACAAAAGGAAACAATTCTGATGGGCAAGAAAAATGACTAGATGAACAGAGGCTAACTTATATTTTTAAAAAGATCTATATAGAAGATAGATGTAAAGGAAGGGAAACAACACTAAAAAAGAGCCTTTAAAATAGCTGTGTCTTGGAAGGGGAGCTTCAAAGAAGGGATAGAGTAGCTATTCAAGTTAGGTGGGACCATGATAACTGACAGCAGAGAAAAGGCAAAGATGCTCAGTTTTTTTTTTCTCGGCTTCTGTTTTCCTTGCCAAGGACAGTGACTTTTTCACTGAAAAGAACAGAACAAAAAGGCTAATATAGAATTAGAACTCAAGTAAGGAGATTAATAATAAAAAAAAACCATCTAGGTTCTGTTGTTGAGCATAAGTGACTTGGCCCAAGTGAATTCAATCCTGGGTATAGGAAAAAAAAAGGCAGATACAGTTGCTGAGTAGCACTGTCAGTGATTTTTGAAAACTCAGGAAATAATAAAATTATCTAATGCAAAGGGCTAAATATTCAAATTTCAAATGGAGGAAGAGATAAAATAGCTAATTCTAGTCTTTTGGGAAGGATAGAGAGAGGTAGGCTGAACAATAGTGCAAATGAGTCAGTCTAAAACTAGTTGAATGACTGGACTCAGGTCATTAATGGCTTTGTATCATATTGGAAGATGTTTGTAGTAGATGCCCCAAGGTTATGTCCTTGACCCTGTCCACTTTAACATTTTTTAAGTGACTCCAATAATGGTAACTAAAGATTACTAACACATTGAATGAGAGTCAGGATCCAAAAAGATCGTGGCAGGCTAGAGCATTGAGTTCAGTGTAATAAGGTGAAATTTAGTGGAAATAAACATAAGGTATTAGATTTGGTTTCAGGAAATTAACTTGAAAAGTTATAAGGTGGTGGAATCATGGTTAGATACCAGTATATCTGAAAAAGATCTCAGAATTTTAATTGACTTTGAACTCAGTATTAGCGAACATTTGGCCTGGCAACCAGAAAAACTGATATGATCATGGGCTCCATTAGGAGAGACACAGTCGCTCCCTGCTCTGTCCTGGTCAAATCACATCTGGAGTATTGAATTCAGTTTTGTGCACCATAGTTTAGTAAGTCCATTGGTAAGCTAGAATGTGTCCACAGGAGGGCAGCCAGAATAGTGAAGGGCCTCTAGTTTAGGGCGTCCTAAACTTTTTCCACTCGTGACCCCTTTTCACATTGTGGCAGCATTCGTTGACATTGCATGGCATGACTGCATGTGCAGTGCAAAGTGTGCATGCTGTGTGTTCAGAACCAAGGCTAGAGTAAAGTTGTGTGATGCATAGGCAAGCACTGCCAGAAACACCTTAGATTCATGATGTGTTTGATTTTAAATTAATTTTTGGTCATTGTGCGTTCAGAAAACTTTTACTGTTGTCAAATTTTTCATGACTCACAGTTTAAGAAGGGCTGCTCTAGTCCATGTCATATGTGGATTAATTGAAGAAATTAGGGATGTTTAGCCTGGAGAAGAGATAACTGATGAGGACATGATATTTGTCTTCAGATATTTTGAAAGACTATCATTTTGAAGCAGGATAAATCTTGTTCTGTTTGGCTTCAGGAAGGTAGAACCAGGAGTCATGAGGTGAAGTTGCAATGGGACAGATTTAGTGTGTCAGGAAAAAAATGTCCTAACATTCTGAGCTGTCCAAAAGTGGAATGGATTGCCAAAAGATGCAATAGATTCACCCTCACTGGAGGTCTTTGAGTACATGCTGGATGACTTTTTGTTGGGTGTGTTGTAGCTGGGATACTTTTTTTTCAGGTATAGATTGGATTGTCAGGGGTCCTGGAAGCCTGTGAAATCTGTGGATACTCTTGTGAATGAGGCTGAGCCTCATGTTTGATCCTAGAATGAGCCAATTAGTTTGCTTTGTTCTTTGTCAATAGGCTGCTAACCTATAGGGTTCTAGGTTCAAAGGTGAATAAAATCAGTGTTAACAATCTTGGAGAAATAACTTACTCATATGATGTGTTTATATATATATGTATATTTGTTTTTGCTAGTGGGCTCCTAGTTTGGGATTGGGTATCATTTGTTACTCTTTTACAATGACGAATGATTTTCTTTCCCCCCCCTCTCCCCCTGCACCCCAATAGGTGGATCTCTATGTTGTATGTTTTGTGGTCGAGGAAACAATGAAGACAAGTTGCTTTTGTGTGATGGATGTGATGACAGCTACCATACGTTTTGCTTGATTCCCCCTCTACCTGATGTGCCCAAAGGAGACTGGAGGTGTCCTAAATGTGTTGCTGAGGTACAAGCCTAGTTTTGAGCCCTTTTACAAAATGCAAATCAACCAGAAAATTGCATAGTACTCTTCTGTCAGCTCATGAAATCCTCTTGACTTTTGAAGAACTATGTTAGAGGGAATTAGAATTCATATTTTGGTAGATTATATTTGCTTTGCAAAAGTTCTTTCTGTGACTTTGAGTGCTGAATAGATAAACCCACAG
Organism: Phascolarctos cinereus; assembly: GCF_003287225.1. Taxonomy (NCBI): domain Eukaryota; kingdom Metazoa; phylum Chordata; class Mammalia; order Diprotodontia; family Phascolarctidae; genus Phascolarctos; species Phascolarctos cinereus. The sequence continues at coordinate 194,274,136 of NW_027555514.1, read as the reverse complement.
ACTACTATAGATGACTGAGTTTTTTTGTGCAGAACATAAGAATTATTGAACACCTAAAGGCTTTCTTTTGCTTTTTAAATTAGAAATTATAGTAGTTAAATAAAACAAATAGGGTGGGACGGGGGCATGCAGGAGCATAGGATCTGGGCAGTCATCACACATACTTCTACCCAGAGCCTCACTGGGCAATAAGTCTTGTTTTGGGTATGCCTTACTTTGAATTTGATGAGCTATTTTAATTGGAGTGATTAGGAAGAAGTAATTAATTGTGGATTTCCTGGTAAGTATGGATCTTCTTTTGCAGAAAAGGGACTGATAAACCTTTCGATAACTTAATACAGTGTGCTTAGAAGTATTTAGAGGTGCATGTCTAGCTACTGTAGTTTATATTTCCTGGATTAGATAATAGAAAATATATTCTGTTCTGGGGCAGCTAGGTGGTGCAGTGGATAGAGCACCTGGGCAAATCACTTAACCCCGATTGCCTCGTTCCTTCTCCCCCCCCCCAAAAAAAAAGGAAAAAAAGAGAAAATGTATTCTGTTCTAAATCTGTGTTTGTGCTTCGATGATGGATAAATTAATATAAAAAAATTGTTATACCTGGCCAGATAACTTAATTCCTTTTATCCTCTTTTTATGTACATCTGTCTTTTTCATGGTGAAATCCAGTGATATGTTAAGACTTGAGAGGCTGCTGTGGGCTTGGTTCCAGTTCATTAGTACCACATTGTTTGTCCTGGTGCCAGAGCTTATTGCCAGCCCTGAGACTTAAAAACTGTTTTATTACCTCTTTTTTCTATACCAGGTAGACTGTGTAAGCCTATAACTTTGCAGGTGAGGTTCTTAGATCATTTTCCCTGATGCCAAATTAGATAGCGTTTATATTTCTCAAATAAGCAAATGATTAAAACTGTTTCACTTTCAGAAATTGGCAGTATCTGTCACAGTTGTGTCAAGTATACCTCCAAGGAATGTGACACTAAGTTTTGTAATTTTTCTTTCTTACCCCAGGAATGTAACAAACCTCGAGAGGCCTTTGGGTTTGAGCAAGCAGTCCGAGAGTATACCCTCCAAAGCTTTGGAGAGATGGCAGATAACTTTAAATCAGATTACTTCAACATGCCAGTCCATGTAAGTCTGTGTCTAAGGGCTGGTTTAGGGGAGGTGGAAGGATTTACAAGTTTCAAACCTTTTGGGTTTTTTTTCTTTATTTTTTGCCCCTGTCTTCCTTCTTGCTCCTCCTTTTTTTTCTTTAAAAAATGAAGGGAGGGAGGACACACAATATGAAAGATATAATGGAATATGGAACTTGAAATCAGCCTGAATTCTAATTCTTTCACTGACTCTCTGATTTGAGAGTTCCTAGTACGGTGAATTGGAAAGAAAGCACTAAATTTGGAGTTGAGAGCCCAAGTTTAAGGCCTAGTTCTAACACTTAATCTGCTGTGTGATTGTGGGTAAGTAATTTATCCTTTGAGCCTTTAACTTCCTCATCTGTAAAATGGGGTACATGTACTGTCTGTAGCACAGAGTTGTTGTGAGGAAAGTACTTTGTAAACAAAATTATGTATATTAAAATGTGAGTTATTTTGCTGTTAAGAAGTTAAGTGTTGATGACCTAATTTCCTCATGGCTCCTTGGGAGTAATTGACAACAGAGAAGCATGAAGTACATAACAGTTGCTTCTTTTGTTTATCTGTTTGTAATGGTAGGGTTTGCTTTTTTCCTGAGAGTATTTTCGTTGGCTTTCATGATACTCTATAGGACATTTTGCTAATTCTTTTGAAATTCTACTCTGATTTTTACCTCTTCTCCTTTCTCTTTGATGTTCTGTTTCATCTTCTTCCTTTTCAGTTTTGAAACAGCTTTCTGTAGAAAAAGGTTAATTACAGTTACAGATGGTTTTCTGAGGAACCCAGCTTGTCTATTTTAAATCCCTGTTACCTAGTGAAAAAATCTGGGATCTAGTCTGCCTGGACCTGGGAGCTTTAGAGGTTTGTCATCTTATAACAGTTGCCCTGCATGTCATGTCATGGTCATTTTTACTTATTAGCCATTCTGTTTTTCCCTAGATGGTGCCCACAGAACTTGTAGAGAAGGAATTCTGGAGACTGGTGAGCACCATTGAAGAAGATGTCATTGTGGAGTATGGAGCTGATATCTCTTCAAAGGATTTTGGAAGTGGGTTTCCTGTAAAGGATGGTCGGAGAAAGATGATGCCAGAAGAGGAGGTGCAAACTTCTGTGTACCTACAGCTAGGCTGAGCTTTGTAGAGCAGCTTTCTGCTCTATAAAGCCTTCCCTTATTATTTTGGACCTGAGTAATTTTGATTTAGTAAATAGATGGTAGGGCCAATATGAAAAGCAAAGAGCACATTTTCACCTTGGAACCTAGACTTCACTAAGTGCAAAGAGCACTTTGACTTGAGGCTTATATGATGATGATAAAAACCACTTCAACTGATTTAAAAAACAGTGAGTTTAATAAGAAGTGAATAAGATATTTGAATCAATTAAATTTTTTTGAGTAACCTCATTTTGAACTTGAAGTGGTTTTTAAAATCAAATTCATTGCTTTTGAACTTTATGCTTGGTAAACCTAGGAAATGAGTCTCAGCCCACCCTTGTTTAACACTTATAATAGATGACATCATACACTTGAGTGCACGCGTGAAAACACACACACACACACACAGACACGAGATTCAATATGATCATGAGGAAGTGTACTTTCCAGGTTCCCAGGGGAAAATGTTCTATGGTTATGTGGGAAAAAAAAAAAGGAAATTGCTTATTTCTCTGCCCTTTATTTTAGTCTTTCTCTTTTCCTATACCTCTGTAATTATCTAGTAAAAATAAGTGGCTAACTACATCTAGTAGAGACGCGTTTTAGAAAGAATAAGGTGTCTTAAAAATTGGTAACACTTGTTTTGACATCACCTTTCCCAACCCATTGCATCATCCCTTGTAACAAAGGCCAAAAAGAAAAGAGAAAAAAGGAGTTCAGCAAATCTGAGACAGATAGTATATGTAGTGTTCTGTAACTCCACCTCTGCAAAGGAGGCAGAGAAGTGCACTTTCTTATCTCTTCTCTCAGGCCAAGCTTGGTCATTATAATTATACAGTATTCAGTTTAATTTTATGAGTGTTCTTTCCGTTTACTTTTTATACATGGTTTTCTTGGATCTGCTTTTGTAGTGTGCATCAATTCAGATGTCTTCCCATGCTTCTCTGACTTCTTCATATTTATTGTTTTTATAGCCCAGTAATGTCGTTATATTTGTGTACCACAGTTTGTTTAGCCATTCCAATCTCATTATTTGTAGTTCTTTGCTACCATGAAAAGTGCTGTTATGAATGTTTTGTTATATATGGGATGTTTCTGTCTTTGACCTCTTAGTAGTAGGATCTCTAGATCAAAGGGAGCTTTTTTTTTTAAAGCATAATTCCAAATTACCTTCCTGAATGGTTAGACCACTTTCCCTTACTCTTTAAATCACTTTAGACCTGTCTGATTCCATTCATTTTCTTTATAGTCCTATCCAGTTCTGCCCAATTCCTTTTTAGCACTACCCAACTCTTTGTTATTCTAGCTAGTTAGGGTTTTTTTTTTATATTCTCTTAAACTTTCACTAGTTCTGGGTGGGTTTCACTTGTTCTAGTCTAACTCTGTAATGGAGGTCAGGAGAAAGCCATGATGTTTTTGTGAATGGAAGGCCCAAATCAAGAGCAACAGGTTGCTTTTTAGATGTAGAATGGACATTTGGGCTTTCACCAAATGAGGGAGAGGCTGATTACAAAAACAAGGAGAAAGAGCATCAGTTTCCTGAAAAATGGTTTTGAGAGAGGGAGGGAGACTGTCTCTGTGTGTGTGTGTGTGTGTGTGTGTGTTTGTGTGTGTGTGTGTGTGTGTGTGTGTGTGTGTTTGCTTGCCACCAAGCCTTTTTAAAAAAATCATATTTTATTTTTTCAATTAACAAAAATTGATTTTTCTTTCCCTCCAGCCTTTCCCCCCACCATTTAAAAAAAGAAAAAGAAAACCCTTGTAACAAATATGCATAGTCAAGCAAAGCAAATTCCCACATTGGCCATGTCCAAAAAAAACATATGTCTCCTTCTGCACCTTGAGTCCATCACATCTCTGTCAGGAGGTGGGTAGTATGCTTTATCATCGGTTCTCTGGAGTCATGGTTGGTCATTTCATTGATCAGAGTTCTTAAGTATTTCAGAGTTGTTTGTTTTCACAGTGTTGTTATTGTGTAAATTGTTCTCCTGATTCTGCTTGGTTCTCCTTGCATCAGTTCATACAAATCTTCCTAGGTTTCACTGAAGCCATCCTTTTCATCATTTCTTATGGCACAGTAGTATTCCATTACATTCATATGCCATAATTTGTTCAGCCATTCCCCAATTGATGGGCAGTGTTTTCTTAGTTTCCAGATCTTTGCCACCACAAAAAGAGTTGCTGTAAATATATTTGGACATATAGGTCATTTTCCTCTTTTTTTGATTTCTTTGGGGTATAGGTCTGGTAGTGATATTGCTGGGTCAGAGGGTATGTACCGTTTAGAAACTTTGGGTGGACTCTATTAGCAGTGCATTAATGTGCCTGTCTTTCATCAGCCTCTTGAACGTTGTCATTTTCCTTTTTTGGTCAACTCTCAAACCTCAGAGTTTGCTTTAATTAGTATTTCTCTAATTATTAATGATTTGGAGTATTTTTTTATGTGGCTACTTATAACTTGGATTTCTTCCTTTGAAACCTGCTTATTCATATCCTTTGACCATTTATCAATTGGGGAATGGCTTTTATTCTTATATATTTGAATCAATTTAAGGAATGGTTTTAACAGGATAATTGGAGAGCTGGAAAGCACATGTACTTTTTAAGGTTTTAAAAAGAGGATGTTGTTTAATCTTACATGTGTGACTACTTATGAAGAAATGTTAGATTATTAATGCTTTGATTTGCTTAAGGGAAGGAGACATCAGTTGACTGCTGTTCATTCCTTCCTCTGAGGTTTTTCTCTGCTATTAATTTTTTTGTTCCTGGGCATGTATCATTTACATTTTTCCCTTTAGTTTTATGTATGGAGAACAAACCAAAGTAGACTGAGTTTTGATTTTGGAGTCAGATTCCAAGTATCAAGTCCTATCTCAAACACATACTTTAGCTGTGTGGTCTTAGAGAAGTTATTTAATTTCTTAGTGTCCCAGGCAATACTCTAAGACTATAAGTTACAGAAGAACTGCTAGTATGAACAGAGGAAGGAAGTTAGCACCACAGGCATTCCCTCTACCAATGAAATTACATGTCCAAACCTCCTTCCTCCACCCTCCATATGTAACAGGAAGAAACAGTATGTAAATGTTCTTTAGTTTTGAAGAAGTGGAAAGTAGGAGATGAATTGTACTAGTGTAGGAAACCCCTGTCTTTCAACCCTGCCATATATTTAATTTTTATAGGAAATATTCTCAGGTTTCTTTGCAGCTGTAGTCTCTTTTTACTTTTCAACCACCTTTCTCAAGGTGAGGAAATTCAGTGGTACAGTGGCCATGCTTTCTGTTTACCCATAGCCAAATACCAGGCAAATGATTTCTTCTGTTTATGTTGTCTTGGCCCTCCATAATCCCTTTCCAAGCATCATAGGAGGCACAAAGCTCCTAGGGCATGGCTGCAATTCTTTATAGTTATTATCTAGTATTGACCGCAGAGTTATTGAATCTTGGAGTTAGAAGAGACTTCAGAGGCCATCTTGTATGACTTATACCTGAAAAAGGCACTCTTCAACAACATACCCAATAAGTGCCTATTCAGACTTTGCGTGAAGACCTCTGGTTGTTGTGGGGAATACGGGTAGGACCCATTACATTTCAAAGCAACCCGTTTTGCCTGTGGCCAGTTCTAATCATAAGAAATTTTTTCCTATGTCGACCCTAAATTTGCTGCCTTTGGATTTTTTACTTATTGTTCCTGGTTCTTTCCTCTCTGGCCACCAGGCGCTAACTCAGAAAAGGAAATAAAATTAGTTTAGCATGACCTTTTCTTTATGAAGCCATGCTAGCTTTTTGTGTTGACAATTTTTCTAGATGCTCATTAAGTATCTCTTTAGTGAGCTTTTCTAGAATTTTCTCAGTAATTGAAGTCAAGGTCATCGGGCCTGTAATTTTCAGACTTTCTTTCCTTTCTTTCTTTTATGGCCAAATATTCTTTCCTTTATGAAAGATCAGGACAACAGTTGCCTTTTCCAGTCCTGTGGTGTATCTTTTGTTCTTTGTCATTTTTTGCATATTACTGATGGTAACTTAGGGATCAGATCTGCCAGAATCTTTCTCTGACTGAGGGTATATGTCACCTGAGGTTGGTGACTTTAATCCATCAAGAGTAACAAGGTTCTCTTGTACTCTCCTTGTGCTCAGGCTTCTTTGTAGCCCTTTAAATCCTCTGTTTCCCATGCAAAGGTTAGTTTCCCTTGCAAAGAAAAAAACAAGCAAAATAAAAATTAGACAGCTAGGACTTCTGTTGTTGGCCACTGTGGCTCCACCCACCTGGACAAGTATTCTCTTATCCTTCCACTGCACCAGTGTAGCTAACACCCTTCTGTTGTCCTGAATGTTTCTTGCCTGCTTCAGCTCGCTCCAAGTGGCACTTCTAAGACCATGAGAGAAACTGGCCGTGCTATTATATTTGTCCTGTTACCTTTCCTGGCATCTGTCTTACATATCTACTTTTAAAAAAATCTAAAAAGTTGGTTTGAATGTTTTCTGTGCAGTCACATCAATCTCTTCAAACAGCTTCTCTCACTTTTTCACCTCACTGAAATAATTTCCTTTTGTGTATTTAGAATTTTATTTTTGGGAGTTTTCTGTTCCTCCTGGACTCATTTCTGTAGAATTATAGTCTTTGGGATCCTGCCTAGCTTTTTTCTGAGCCTTTTGAAATCTGCTTACTCAAAGTAAAGGGTACATGCTATTCTCTCTTTTTTATGCCCACAAACTCTAGTAGCCTTGGGTCACTTTCCTCAATGTTTGCATCATTTCCACCCCAACAAGTGAGAAACAGGTCCAGTGTAGATTTTCCCCTTTTTGGTTCTTTCACCTTGCATTAAGGCAATGCAAGAAGTTATTAGCTTACTCTGATTTGGGGTTGGTGGTGGAGAGAGAGGAGCAAAAGAGGAGAGGGAGGGAGGGAGAGAGAGAGAGAAAGAAAGAAAGATAGAGAGTGTGAGAGTGAGAGTGTGTGTGTGTGTGTGTGTGTGTGTGTGTGTGTGTCTGTGTGTCTGTGTGTGTGAGTGAGTGAGTGCATGTCCCAGCAGGTGTCAAATGATTGAAGTTTTCCATCCATCAATCAATAAACATCAAGTGCCTACTCTGTACTAGGCAGTGTGCCAAATGCTGAGGATACAGAAAGAGGCAAAAGACCTTTCTACCTACCCTCAAAGAGCTTACAAGCTGATAGGGGAGACAACATTCAAACCAAGGATACAGTGGATCTGCTGGATTTGGCCTAAGTCAGGATACATCTGGATTCTAGTGTATAATTGATTGATCATTTCCCTCCATTTCCTTAATTTCCTCACATGAATATACCTTCTCGATGTATATCACTATCTCATCCCCTCTTTTCCTCTACTATTTCTTTTGAATAAGTTATATCGATCTGGAACCATAATCTCTATCCAGTCATAAGTTTAATTTGGCCAAGGTCAGTAATCTCTATGAGGTCATCAGGCCAAATATTCCTTGCTAATGCCACATCTAGTTCCTCTTGCTTGTGGCTTAAATATTGGAAGTCTCTTTACAGACATTTGGGACCATGGGCCTCAATAGTTCCTTTCTTGGATTTTGTTTCTTAGTAACTTCTGGGTGTCTCTGCTGCTGTTCTTCATTCATTGTACTTCTCTGTATGGTATTTAGTCTGGTGGATATGCATAGGCAGTTTTTCTCCCTCCTCAGTTCTTTTTAGCTTAAAGCTCTTTTAAATTAGATTTGTAGGATATCCAATAGAGCTGTTGTTCCCAGACTTTATTTGGGACACTCTATCTGGCCAACAGTCTCTCTATATTTTAAGCTTATTCAAGAAATCCAAATGTCAGTCAGACACTGTCTTTTTAAACAAAGGTTCACTTCCCAAATAAAATTTCTCTTCTTCATTCCTTACTTCCAATGGCTAGACAGTGAGGGAAAAAAACCGCAGCCTGAGCCCAAGACTTGATAATCTTTGGCAATGTTTTTTAGCCTAGTGCAGTGCTTGGTACATAGTAGCTGCTTAATAAATATACTGATCGTTTGATTTAGTTTTCTTATGACTAAATAGTTTGTGTCTGCGTGTGTTACTAGATGTGGATCGTTGTCTCCCATTTTTTTAAAGTCTTGTGAGGTTCTCTGTTTTGTTTTGATTACGTGCCCTAGACAGGAAACCATTTTTCTCGTATTTCATATCAATAAAGAGCTACCCTCAGGAACCCCAGGTAGGAATCACAGACCTGCTGTTGCTTCTTCCTCTGACCCTGTCTGTCAGCTCTACTCCCTCTATCTTGTCAACCTTGGGAGAACAGGCAGCTGCTGCTGTTCAGCTCCCTTAGCTTCCTCTCCTTTGATCCATCAAGGAGCTTCTTTTCCTCCTCTTCCTCTTGTATGAGATAATCTTGCATTCTGCAACTACCGATACTTCCCTTCCTCCCTGAGGACATCTTTTTTTTAGGATCCCTGCTGAGGCCCTCCTTCTATTTTCATTAGAGTTGTTGTTCCAATAATGTGAATGGAGGAAAGGCTTTCCTTGAGTACCTGTGCCTTTTCCTCCTGGAGGAAGACCAATTGCTTTTGGAACAGACAGTCATTTGGCCATCTCTCACTCTGCAAGTCACTGCGTTATTTTTCTTGTTCTTGGTGTTGATTGAGATTTTTAAAAAAAATTATTTATGAGTGTTTACACTTTGCTAAGTGTTATGCTTTGTTTGGAAGCCAGTGTGAGCTCTTAAGCTATACCCAGCTTTCTTTGGTTAATTTCAGCAACTCCATTGCCACACCAGAGGTGCTCCCCTATCTGTCTCACCAACTCACTCTACCTAACTAGGCCATTGTACTGATTTGTTTTGCCTACCACTTTGTTCTACTTCCTTTTTCTTACTTCTTGTCCCAGCTACCTTTTTCTTGGGTCCTTCTTGAATCTTTCCTTTCAGGTCCTCACATCTCAACCTTCCTTATTCTTTTTCCATTAACTTTCTCTCACTGAAGTAGAAAGTATATTCTGGTCTTGGAAATCATCATACCTTTAAATTTTCTTCAGTTTCTCTTACTAAATTTAATTTCTGCCTTCACAAGGTCGTTCCCCTTCAAATTACCTACATGATTTCCTTCTCTGTCTTTAGTGTATCTTCTCTTCTCCTCTCTTCTGCTCCTACTCCCACAGAAGCTGGAATGGTCTTAGTGTGTACTCTGTCCTCCCTTTTTTGCTTAGCGTTATTCCATGAAGGTTCTTAGTTTCTTTGTATTCCTCATAATTGTTGATCTCAATGGCATTGTAGTATTATATCACATTAACTTACAGTGATTTATTTTACTCTGTTTTGGGATATTTTAGTTACTTTCAATTTTTTGCGGTTAAATTATTGTTGCAGTTCAAGACTTGTGATAGATTTTTTTTTGGTATTGTTTTTCAGCAGCTCTTTTAAGGATAAAATCCCAACATTGAAATTATTGGTTCATATGGTGTGGTTATTTTCATACTTTATATTTGCACACTGCCAGTTGTTCTCCAGAAGGATTCTTTAAGTTTTCAATTCCACCATCAATGAATGAGTTTTTGTTTCTTTTTAAATGTAAATGTCTTATTGAAACTTTTTTTAAAAAACATTGCCATGTGACATCCAAATGAAGCCCCATTGGTTTTTGAGATTACTATTTCCTTTTCTAGATGTTCATCAGTGAGCCATTTAATAACCTCTTCTTCATTTTGCCAGGATTTGAAGTCAGGTTCACTGGCCTGTAGTTTGTAGATTTCTTTTTCTTTCCTGTTTAGAAATTTGAAATAGGATTTTCCCTTTTCTCTGCGGTATGTTTGCTGTCCTCCATGAAAATTTAGAGATTACTGCCATGTCCACAACATTCTCAGAACTCTTAGATGTGGTTCTTCTGTCCCGGGTGATTTGAACTTTGTTAAGTATGCTGTAACCATAATCCTGTTGGGCAACTAGTGGTACAGTGGATAGTTTGCCAGGCCTGGAGTCAAATCTAGCCTCTGACACTTACTAGCTGTGTGACCCTAGGCAAGTCACTTAACCCTGTTTGCGTCAGTTCCTCATCTGTAAAATGAACTGGAGAAGGAAATGGCAAACCACTCTAGTATCTTGGCCAAGAAAACCTCAAATGGAATCATAAAGAGTTAGATGCGACTGAAACGTATGAACAACAAAATTCATCATCCTACTTATCTTATCTTGGATTTAAGTTACCTATTAGCCATATTTTTGTCTGTCATTTCTAGTCCATAGAGCATTCTCCTTAGCTGAGAAAGCAGAAGGAAAAGATGAATGGGAGCAGCCTTGCTTTGTGTCTTCTGTGATTCAGGATCATTGTTCTGTCTGTAATTAGCATCATGCCTTTTCCCTACCGTATAGCTAAAATTATTTGGGGATTAATTTCCTAGCCAGACACTGTAGTAGAGACAGTGACATTGAAGACCTGTTTTTAGCATCAGATTGTCTGGTACTAGGGTCAAACATGAATTTCTAAGTCTTAACTCATTTTGAAAGTCCAGAAACCAGAGCAGTTCTTGACCTAGCTACTTATTGGTTAGATATTTTACAATCTGTCACATATTATTCATCCCTGAATTTCTTTTAAACTTTTCAATTTTTTCAATTAAAAAATTTTTTAAAATCATGTGTACCTGATGGGTTTTGGGATGAATTATTTTTTAAAGCCTTTGGATATTACTGTTATCTCCCTGCTTTTAGTCTTTGCTTTCTCTAATCTATATTGCATACTGCTTATAGATTAATCTTAAAACAGGTTTCAGATTGTCCCTCTCCTCACGAACCCTCAGTAGTTTCCCATTGCATTACCTGAAGTGGTATGAACTTATATTGATCAATAAAGTCTAAACTAATTTTGGTATTCAAAACCTGCCACAGTCTGGCCTAAACCAATTTTCCCAGCATAATTTTTCATGGTTCCTCCAAATCAGTCCCTTATTCCAACCTAGCTTCTCTGCTCAGTGTCACTAGAACCCATCACAGTGCATTCCTCCATCAGTTGTGCTGTTCCTCTTGCCTGAAATGCCTTTGGTCCTCCCTATCCTTTAAACCTTAGTCCCAACTTAATCTCTTATAAACCTTCTGTGATCACCACAGCCCACAGTGAGTATTCTCTGCCTTGGATTACGACTGTCTATCACTTATTTAGCACTAAACTTTACTACATTTACTACATATTTTCATATGTGTGGGTCTTGTCTCCAACTAGATTATAAGCTTCTTGAGAGGAGAGACTTGTGTCTTAAAATTCATCAGACTCCCTAAAATACCTATCACAGTGTTATTTATACACATGACGATGGGTCACCAAAAAATATTAACTGCTAAGTTGATTTAAGGGAGGCAAAGGATTTAAAAGCCTTGTATTTGTGCTTCAAGTTTAACCAGAGATGATTGAGAGAATTGAGATGAGGCTCAAAGTGTGGTTTAGAGAATTGGTGAGTCGATGACAGTGAAATTCAAATGTCATAGATTCCATATAATGGAATATAGTTATAGAAAAAGGCTCTATGAGCCTCATGATACAGTCTTGCCAATTCAGTCATCTCTAACCTTTCTCTCATACTTTTTATCCTTTGGCAGGAGTATGCCCTTTCTGGCTGGAACTTGAATAACATGCCTGTACTGGAACAGTCTGTCCTTGCACATATCAACGTGGATATCTCTGGTATGAAGGTGCCTTGGCTCTATGTGGGCATGTGCTTCTCTTCATTTTGCTGGCACATTGAGGATCACTGGAGCTATTCTATCAACTATCTGCACTGGTACGAGTATCCTTTAATGATCCTCCTCATTGTACTTTGCCAGTGTAGGTTTCTTTTTGATATGTATACTTACTAAAAGTCATTTGGGGGTAGGGGGCAGATGAATTTATTATTAAGTGATTTATTGGGGAGACCTATCCTATTTAAAAGTAGTTTCTACCCAAAATAAAAATTTGATTTTAAAAAGAAATTGGAAATATCATTGAAGGCTACTTCGTGCTAAGCTCCTTTCCTTTTACTATAGGCTACAACATCCCAGGTCCCTTTCACTTCCAACCTATGTAAGAAGTACAGGCAAAAGTTTTGGACCAAATGATACGTGGCCAATATGTTAGGTAATTCTGGTTGAATCTTATATACCTTTCTAGCTCATTCTGGCTTAATATATATTACTGAATAACTTACCTGAATGGTTAGCCTTTTTACTATGTAGGTAATTTAAGTCCAAATAAGTGGATTAATCCATGAATATGAAACCAAACCTAATTTTCTTGCATTTCCATGTGTTTGTGCTTTTTTAAATGACAGTTTACCCTAAGAAAACTTGAGTATATAGCAATGTACATTATTTACTTCTTTTGAATTGTATTTGTAACCTTTATTTAATTTCCCAGTCATTTGGTTAGTTTTCTGATAACCTCCAGTAACTATCTTTCTCTTTACTCTTTATGTCCCACTTTTGCTATAGAAGGCAGTAGAAAGTCCCATCACTTTCTTACCATAGCCCATTTTGTTTCCACTGTTTGTCACCATGTGAATTGGATTGAGAAATTTGACTTGCAAATAGCATGACTGGTAATTTCAGCATTAGTAGCATGGCCTGGTTATATAGATGTACTATATTAGAATTAGGCTAATAGGCTTTTGGTCTAACCTTGGTTTTGACGTTTGGATTATTAGTTGAACATAATTAGGATGTTATCTAAAAGTGTGCTAGAGGCCAAGACCAGTAACTACAACTTTGAACCTGTTGGGTAGTATGGTTTATCATGTTGGTGTGTCAGCATCCTTTAGAAGAATGCCTGTATGTTATCCATTAAATGCCTCATTGTGTTATGGAGGTGACCCTAGGTGCCTGAAGGCTGTGTCATTGGTGCCAAAGCTCTAGCAAGTCCTTATAAAGTGGAAGAGTTTCAGGTACAGCCTGCTGTACTTCCGTTATGTAAGGGTGAGCATAAGTTAGATTTGAAGAAGATCATCATCAGAAAGTTGGCCACCAGGTTATTCATTTGTGCTTCTGCAACTAACTTCTGCTAGTGTTAAGAACAACTAATATACCTTTACCAAGGCCTAGAGGGGTTGCAGCCTGTAGCTCTCAATGAGGTTCCCCTCACTATGATGAAACCACAGATTCTCAAAATGTTAGCACAAATATCCTTCATATATGAAGATGTTAAAGATTCATGGTTGGTGTAGTATGTATTTTTTGAGGTATTTTTCCAGGTCTGATCATGTCACCTTTACTTAATAAACTCCCGTGACTTCCTGTTGCCTCCAGGAGGAAATCCAAAATGCTCCGTTTGGCATTCAAATCCCTTCATAACCTAGCCCCCTCCTGTCTTTCATGTCTTTTTATGTCTTACTCTCCTGGCTATTCTATGAACAACACACTCCATCTTGTAGCTCCGAGCATTTTCTATGGTTGTCTTTCATGCCTAGAATGCTTTCCACTTTCACTCAGACAACTGACCTCCCTGGCATCTTTTTAAGTACCAACTAAAATCCCACCTTCTACAGGAAGCCTTCCCCAACCCCTCTTATTTCCAGTGCTTTCCCTCTTTTAATTTTTTCCTATTTATCCTGCATATAGCTTGCTTCATATATATTTGTTTGCATGTTGCCTCCCTTGTTATATTGTAAGCTCCTTGAGGGCAGGGGCTGTCTTTTGCCTCTTTCTGTATCCTTAGAGCACAGTGCCTGGAACATAATAGGTGCTTAATAAATTTTTTTTGAATTGTATTGAAATATATTGCTCAATTAACAAACGTGTGTGGTCTGTCATTTGTGAGCTAACTGTCAGGATTTTGGACATACTGAAGTTGGTTGGTTGAGATTGACCGTATGTCTTTATCCTTATTCAGCACCTGTTGTGCCTTGCCTAAGAGCTATTTTTTCCCTAGGGGGGAGCCAAAGACATGGTATGGTGTCCCATCTCATGCTGCAGAACAACTGGAGGAAGTGATGAGGGAGCTGGCACCTGAACTGTTTGAGTCCCAGCCTGATCTCCTTCATCAGTTAGTCACCATCATGAACCCCAATGTACTGATGGAACATGGTGTACCTGTGAGTCTGTTTGTGTCTCTCTTCAGTACTTTTAACTTGAAGTTATTTCACATTTTGATTTGAGTAAAAATAGACTATTCTGTGGTTAGTTAAAAGGGTTATTTTGAAATATGAGTCAGATTATACTTAACAGATCCTATTTAAGTGGAATATTTTGAAGAGTAGTCTTTTGTTTTCATTAGGGCATTTCATCCTATGTTAGTACAACCTCATAACTTATATTATTGTTGTTTAATCAAAAGCCATTGTTAAATAAAAGCCAAGTGTTTTAAATGGCAACCCTATGGGTTAATCCTTTTGCTCGTGAGAATTGCATTTCATATAAGGATTTTGTAATCATTTAACCTGGTGACCTAATGAAATAAATATATTTCATCCAAACATTTTTATTCAATATTTTAATGCTAAGATGTATTCTTAAACTTATGTAATAAGTACCTTGTAAAGCACTACTTTAACAAATTGATTAGAGACAGATATCTAACTTTACTTGAATAAGGAAGAAAATGTCCAGATTAAGTAACTTTAATAATTCTGCTTTCCTCTAGAGTGAGGATTTTATTCTAAGACCTTTCAAAGGGCGAATTTAAGTATTTTTGAACAAAGCTGGATTAGTGACAAAAAAACTGGTTTTGGGGTGACTACCAAAGATTGGGGTCTGGTTAATTCCCAAAAGGTGTCCATATGTGTTAGGAGGAAATTTTTATCTTTCCCATTGTACTTTATAGCATGAATGGAGGGAAAATTCCCTTGAATGCCAACTTTAGCCAGTATACAGTTTTGAAGGTATAGGAAACATTTGGTACATTAAGAATTTGTTATTTTGGAATCTCTTTGGCTACTAATTATGGTATTTGGTAATTTCAGTGTTAACAGGAAGAGTTTTTCCCTCCAGAGGAAAAGCTCCTAGCTATTTCTAAAAACCTTGATTCATTTTTTCCCCCTTGGTGTAAATGTAGTGGGATGCTTGCTGTTTCTAGTTCGAAAAAATATTTCTAAAATAGCTATCTTATAAAAATATGTCTTTCTCTTCCATGTCTCTCCTCCCCCCACTTTTTTGTATTTCATTCCCTAATTTGCATTCAGGTATTCAGGACCAATCAGTGTGCAGGAGAGTTTGTCGTGACATTTCCTCGCGCCTATCACTCTGGATTTAACCAGGGCTACAATTTCGCTGAAGCTGTGAACTTCTGCACTGCTGACTGGGTCTGTTCTTGCTAGTGGCTTTTGTTTATCTGCCAACAAGTTTGTGATATGTAGCTTAGTCAGTATGTTTGCTTAGGTAGGCGGTGAGTGGGGTTCATAAATCGGAGTGGAAAGGTCAGACAGAGTTTCTATCACAGTCTTCATTTGGAGGGTTTATAATTAATAGCTTTTAATCCATCCCTTATTTCTAATTCATCCTGTCTGACTTAAAAATGAGCAATTGATGCCCATAGTTCTTTGCTTTTATAGGTGTCTTCTTTAAGCTTTTTGTTTTTGAGCACTATTGTCTTTAAGCTTTTGCAAATTTTTGTCATCAGAAAGATGACTTAAACATGCCGGGGTGATTTGTGGCATTCATTTAACAATACTGTATTGATCCAGAGGTAGGCTATTCTTTGAATGTAGGCCACATTCCTAAAATGAGCTCTCGCAAAAGAAAATCATTTTCAGGTATACGTTGAAAAATATTTAGACAAAAATACTGTGAAAGCTCTTCTAAAAAACATTTAAAGTCAAATAAAGTTCTAACCACTGATGCTTCAGTTTTGTTGTGAAGGCAGCTCAGGTTCTGAAAAGTTATACGACTAGCATATAAACTGTCACAGGTTTTACTAAATGGGAAAGGCTTTACCACAGTCCAAGGATCACCTGTCCACTGGTTCATACCAGTAGATTGGCCATTTTATGATGAAATTTTTAGTTGTCAAACTACATTTTAAAAAATGACCATTGATACTTTTATCTTTGTCACTTTGTCATTCCTACTAAAAATGTGATTATATAATAATAAATTTGGGCTTTGTACAACCCACATTTTGTGGGTCTGGAGTTGGGAGCATGGCATTTAAATACAGAACCGTGTCTTAGAGCAACAACGAAGTGTCTAGCAGTGTGGTTTTTATTGAAGAGAGGACTTGACCTTATTTTCTTCTCACTGATGGCAAATCAGATAATCCCTTCCCCCTTCTCTATTACTTTTGCTGCCATTTTATATCTATTTCAGTTGAGAACTTTTTTTCAAATCTAAAGAGTAATTACAGCATTGAAACTTAAGTGTGATATAATGAAAATAACTTTTGTATGTAATGTGAATAGTGCTACCAATGATTGCTGGGGGCACTCTGCTGTCCTTGGGGGATGATAGTAATAATTATATCAGGTCAAATGAACGTGGGATTGCATATTTTAGGATATGGTGTTTTTAACATGTAATTTAATTTAATTTTTTTATTTATTTTTAGTTTTCAACAATCACTTCCATAAGTTTTTTAGTTTTTTATTTTCTTCCCCTCCCTCCCTGATTCCCTCCCCTAGGTGGCATATAATCTTATATAGGCTGTACATATACATTCCTATTAAACATATTTTCACATTTAGGATATAGTCTTTCGGAAGTTCCTTGTATGGTAAGACTGTGATGGCCACCAGTCTTACAATTTTGTTTTTTGTTTTACTTTGGTTTTGGTGACTCCTTAACTTTAGCTATATCTATGTAGACTAGCCTGATCGTTAGGACTATCTGTGAATTCAGTAACTCCCACAGTGATTTAGAGGTAAAGCAGAAGCCCAATGAAAAAAGAACATTCATTAGAACTTAAAAGAGAGATAACAGCATAACAGTCTCATTAAGTATAGGCCAGTGTTACTGCAGTCTGACAAACAGATGAAACAAAAGCTGTCCAAAAGGGAGGATCATACAAGTTTGTTGATGATCTCTAATGCTTGATTTTCTTTCCTTTTTTATTAGTCTTTTTTCTATTTCATTCTTTCTAAAAAGTAGTTATTAGGAGGTAGCAGAAAATCCAAGTCGTGTTTTTTTTCTTTCCAGCTCAAGAGTTTAATATTATATATTATGTGAGATAATATGTATAGGGTATTTTGCAAACCATATAAACATCAGCTATTAATTCCAGTTTTTTATTAGAATAATAGTATGGCCATAAATTAAAGTGATTTTCTTGCATGATTTATGGATATTAAATCTGTAATTACTTCTTTATTCTGCCCCAGGTTGTATATTACTACAATGGAGAAATTTCATATCATTCTTTTCTTCTATAGAGTGTTTTCACATAGATAATCTCTTGTATTATAATTGGATAAAGCAACTTGTTAGTTTCTTTTTTTTTTTATTTGGGAAATTGAGGATTGGTAAAATTCGGAACTTGTCCAAGGTTGGACAATCCCTGGTAAAATGATTACTCTTACTTTGGGTTTAACTCCCCAATCTAGTGTTGTTCTTACTGGGCAATGCTGTTTCCCATAAAGGATCAGCGAGGGAGAGATTTGAAACTAATGACTCAAGCAAGGCTATTAACTTGACTGTTTTTCATTTATTAGCAGAGGAACACAAACAATAATTTTCATGTTTTTGTAATTTTCACAAAAGCATTCATTAAAAAAAAAATTCCCATTAACATTCTTCCTTGACAGAACTCAGTTGTATCTAAGTAAAATTCTTAACAGTATAAATTATTTATAAACAACTGAATAGGAATTATATTATTAATTTTCATTAAGAAAAATAAAGTTGGAAACAGTTTCAAATTAGCAATTAATTTTTAAAATACCAAATGATATACTCAGTGACTTAATTTGATCTGCTGATTTTAGTTACTTCTCAAGACATAATGGGTAGGTGCTTAGCCCTGTCTTCTAAATAGTTTGCCTTTGGGGCAGCTAGGTGGTGCAGTGGATAGAGCACTGGCTTTGGATTCAGGAGGACCTGAGTTCAAATCTGGCCTCAGAAACATAACACTTATTAGCTTTGTGACCCTGGGCAAGTCACTTAACCCCATTGCCTAGCCAAAAAAAAAAAAGTCTGCGTTTAGTGTGCTTTGCTCTGTTACTAGATGGTGATTATTTCATTTATGTCTTTGTTTACCTCTGAACTGTGGAGGTCAAGGAGAGTGGGTTTAATATGTTGACTAACCATCTATCCTGTGGTTACTTCAAAGTGGAATATCATTCTAAACTTTCTATAACGTTTCAAACCATTTTTTTGGAATGCTTTACAAAGCATTTCTAAATATTCTAAGCCCAATAACTAACTAAATAAATAACAATGTTTATAGTATCTGTCTGCCTGTAAAGCTCAAATGAAGTGTTATATGTAAAACTTTGCAAACTTTAAAGCGCTATATAAATGCTAGTTATTATTATTATTATTATTCTGCATTATAGAATGTAACGTAGACAAGTAATTCGATTTGGGTATCCTTTCATGGCTTCAGCTGCCTATTGGACGTCAGTGTGTGAATCATTATCGACGACTAAGGCGTCACTGTGTGTTCTCACATGAGGAACTTATCTTCAAGATGGCTGCAGATCCAGAATGCCTTGATGTAGGGCTTGCTGCTATGGTCTGCAAAGAAATGACCCTTATGACTGAAGAAGAGACACGACTGAGGGAGTCTGTTGTACAAATGGTGAGTAAACTCAGTGCTACTTCTGTAAGAAATACATTACAAGAAGAACATGTACAGCCCAAGTTTTCACTATAGTTTACTTCAGAAGCCTTATTGAGTCAGTATCTGATTAATTGAGCTAATGGCAGCAGGTGTTTTCAGACCTTCTTTCATCAAACCTCCCATTCCACCCCCTTCATAACTACTAAACTCCTCTCTTACTTTACTAAGAAGATAGAAGCAACTGTTGTAAACATCATGCTTTTCCTTTTTCCCCCTTCTGTAAATCTGGAAACTCCTTGATATCCTTTCCCATTCTTTCTTCCTTTACTCTAGTCTCAGATATTAGCACTTCTTGCCAAAACCATTCCCTCTATCTGTGATACCATCCCCTTATGTCTTCTCCAGCAGATTGCTTCCCAATCATCTGCTCTTTGTCTCTTAAGTTCATTCTTTCCCTATCTTCCTATATCTTTCCTACTTTTAACAGCCAAACTCCTGGAAAATACTTGTTGCTTTCGCTTCCTCTTTGCTTACTTCTTAACATTATGTTTTATGATTTAAAAATGTTTTTGCTGATATCTTGTTTTTTTGTTGCCCTCATTTCTGAACACATACCTGGAACAAAAAAAGGAAAGAAAAGTAATTTTGCAAAAACAGTTATCACATCTACTGAATCTGAGTCTAAACAACATGCCATGGTTTCTCCCACTCTGCACAGAAGGGTGGGAGGTAGCACCACTATTTGCATAAAGGAAGGGCGATTTGGTGTGTCCCATATGCCCATTTCTTGTAGACATATGATGTAATAACAAATGGCGAGATGTAAATGTGTTAAAAAGTTGTTAACATCATGTTTTCCTTTTAGGAAGTATGAGAAACTTTGTGAGTCAGAAGGAAGTGTACCATTGGATTAATGGTGACTTTCTCTATGAGTTTCAGTGATTCTCCCCCCGCCCCAACTTCTTAATCCTTTGTAACATGGCTCATCACTCACCTGGAATTACTTTCTCCAAATCTGATTGCCTTTTTTCACTATTCATCCTTTCTCTCATGTTCCCTTCCACTCCATTGGGGGAAAAAAAAAAGGAAAAAGCCCTTGTAACTAACATGTATTGTTAAGCAAAACAAATTCCTACATTGATCATGTCCATAAATGTATGACTTATTATGTTTCTTGAATCCTTCACTTCTCTTGTTAGGTAGTAGTCTTCTTCATCATTATTTCCCTAGACCCCTGGTTGGACATTGTGTCATTCTGAGTTTTTAAGTCTTTCAGAGTTGCTAGTCTTTTCGTTGTGGTAGTATACATTATTCTCCTGGTTCTGCTTTTTTCATTTTGCATCAGTTCATCCAAGGCATCGTGTTTCTGTGAAGTTGTCCCATTCATCATTTCTTATGGCACAGTAGTATTCCATTGTTTTATTTTTTTGTTGAATAATAAAAGCATTTGTGAAGTGCTTTCTGTTTACACAGTAAGAAATAGAAAACCAACACAGTTCCTGCTCTTAAGGGGCTCACATTCTAATGGGGGAGATAACACATATGGAACATTTCAGCTGCAAATCATATGGAAAACTCCTGTGGTCCTTATGGTAAAATGACAAAGTAGATGTTAATGCCTTTTTTTTAATGTCTTATAAAATTATATCAGTTTCTGATGTTGAACCATTTGACAGGGCCAAGGACTTTGTTGTCATTAGCTTTCTTTTTGGAGTTTTCAGTAGCTATGGCTGTTGTATCCTAATCTTCCACAAAGTCTCACAAACCACCACACTTTCCAACTTTGTTTTCTCTTTCAACTATGCTATCTTGTACTGGTTGTTTTAGTTGAAATTATTGGTGTCATTTTTGAGTTATCTATGTCTTTAACTTCATATACGTAGTTTCTTTTATTGCTTAAAATTCTGAACTTAAACGCCAAATAAAACAACCATTTCCATATATGTTGTAAATGGGGGAGGATTTTACATGAAACTCTGAATATTTATTATATGGAGCTTGCTTTTCTTTTAAAATACATAATTTCAACAGGTAACTTTCAAAATTCCCCTATTTTGTTATATGTGATTCCTATTGGCCTGTCTTTTGTTCACTTATCTCCCTTTACCCTCCCCCCAACCCCATCCCCTACCTAGTTAAATTAAACTGTCATTTTTTCCTTTGAAATGTTTTTCATGTCCACCCTTCTTTCCCATTCCCATTCATTGACCTCATTCAGTCCTTTAGTACTTGAAGTAATTGTAATAATATATTGTTGGATTCTCTGACTTTGTTTTCCTTACTCCCATCTATGTTTTCTCTACTACTATCAGACATTTTTGGAAACACAACTTTTATATGTTATTACTTTGTTTAAATACTTTATTTCCTCTTTTCTAGCATATTAAGTCTAAACTCCTTGCTTGGCCTTCAAGGCCTTGGTGCACCGGCCACTGTATTATTTCTTACTAACCTCAGTCTCCCTCTGCTGTAGATAGGCTTGTTCCCTCACCTGCTGTATGCCTCTCCCCATGTTATCCTCTTCATCTGGAATTCTCCCTTCATCTTCTTGTCTTACATAGTGTATTAAGGCCATCTAATTTCCACCTATCAAGCCTTCCCAGTCTTTATTGTTTTTTTTCTTTCCACTCTTATTTTTGGTCTAAGCCATAACGTTTAGCATTATTCTTGTTTGATAATGCACATCTTAGGGATTAAGATGTTCACATAAGTGACTCAGGTGACTAAATTACTATGTAAGCATCAGTTTTTTAATGGTATTTGAAATATTTCTAAAATGAATTATTACTGTGTGAGTGAGAATATATGTTGTATTCCTAAAAAGAGATCTTTGAAAAGAAAATAAGTATGTAAGCATATACTGAAAATAACAATGATTTCATGCCTCACTTAGCTTTTGTAAGATGG
Organism: Phascolarctos cinereus; assembly: GCF_003287225.1. Lineage (NCBI taxonomy): Eukaryota > Metazoa > Chordata > Mammalia > Diprotodontia > Phascolarctidae > Phascolarctos > Phascolarctos cinereus. Next base: position 194,252,309 of record NW_027555514.1, on the reverse strand, counting down.
GCTAGATTTGAGGGAAGAGTAAGGCCAATCTCCTTTGTATTTCCCTGCTTATTAAACAGAGCGTATACTAGGTTGAGAGCTGGCCTTAGGATTAGCAATAGTCAGTAAGTTAGTAGCGTTTGTTAAGTGCCAGGCCCTGTGCTAAGCACTGGGTATACAAAGAAAGCAGAAGGTAGTGCTGGCTCTGAAGGAGCTTGCAGAGTTCAAGTACTGCCTCTGATACATACTACCTTTATGACTGTTGGCAAATCACTTAAATTCTCAGTGACCTGGGCAAGTCTGAAAAGAGTATCTAAGTTGCAAAACAGATGCCAATGTGCATTGGTAGAGGAAGTTTGTTGTTGGTTTTTTTTGAGAGTTCTCTATATCCATGAGATCATAGGTCCCACTCCCTGAAATATATTGATAATTCAAGATGATTGTCACGAATCAGTTACCATATTGTGGTAAGATACTACAGTTGGTTTTTTTTGGGGGGAGTCATCTTACTTACTTCTAATTGCTCTCCCCTTTCTCAGCTCCAGCCTGTTGTAGCCTGAGAGCACAACTGAGACTTAAAATTTTATGTAAAATAAGTCAGTACACTTTGAATGAAGCCCTAAGACTTCTGTCTTTTAAAACACAAGTTTCAGTGCATGGGTTTTATTCTAACCATTTCAGTTATTCAAAGTTTTTTGCCTTACTTCTGGAATCTGATACTGAGGTTACTGGAAGTAAGATGGGATGCTACTGTACTATGTTATTTTGTTCAGTTTTGTGTCATGTGTTATTCTTGTCTTCTGAGCTAAATTGTATGCTAAATTTATGGAATACAGGGATTGTATGTTATAATTTTATCTTCTTTATTCTCTCCTCCACCTCCATCACTTAGGACAGGGTTCAGCGCATCAGATCAGTAAATTTTTCACCATTTGGATCAATACCTTTGTTACTGTGAGGCTATAGTAATCACATTAGAATATTAGTTTGTGGTATTATCTTTTTGTGGAACATCTGTGATATAATAAAAACGATGAGTAAAGTATATAGTGGTCTAAGCAAGATGTAAGATTACAGCTTGCCTCCAGGTATAAGTTTTTATTGATATTTTCTCTTCCTTATGTCATAATAGTTATTTCCAGTATCCCTCCCATTTCCACTTCCTTCTCCAGACAGCCATCCCAAATAACATACAGTATTTTTTAAAGAGGAAAAAAAGCACAACTGATTGTTACATTGAAAAAATCTGACAATGCACAGTGTGTAACACCTGTGGACATCCCACTTCCACAAAGGGTGTGGGTTGAGCTGTCCTCTCATATCTCTTCATATCATGCTTGATCTTTATAATTTTGTTATATTAACTTTTTTTTGTATGTGATTGTTTTTTTCCATTTACATTGTTGTAGTCCCTATGTAAATTGTTTTTAGTTGTGGTTACTTCACTCTGCATCAGTTCATGTAGACCTTTCTATGCTTCTCTGTATTCATCACATATATCATTTCTTATAGCACAATAGTATTCCATTACATTCATGTACCACAGTTTATCCATTCACATTCCTGTACCACATTCCTCAATCAGTAGGTATCTATTCTCTCTTCCCCCCCGCCCCCCCCCCAGTTCTTGGCTATTACAAAAAAGGCTGCTATAAATATTTTGGTGTATATGGGGACTTTTTTCTCATGGATGACTTCCTTAAGATATAAGGCCTAGTAGAGGAGTCTCCGGTTCAAAGTATATAGACATTTTAGTTGTTTTGTGTACTATTTCACAGCTCCACCAGCAGTGGGCCTCTAATTCTAGCATTGAGTAATGCCCTTATTTTTGGTATGATAGTATTGTCAATATTCAATCTGGCAATGAATATTGCTATTTTTTGTCATCTTTGCCAGTTTGCAGTGTGTGAATTGAAACTTCAGAGTTGTTTTGATTTACATTTTTCTTATTATTAGGTATTTGGAGCATTCTTTCATGTGGTTGTGAATATTTTACAATTCTTCTTTTTATAACTTTGTTCATATCCTTTGACCACTTATCTGTTGAGGAACTGTTTATTCTTTAGTCAAGACAAGGTTGGGCTTTATGGGGCAATTTAACTATAAATAAATAAAATAAAACTAGAACATATAGACAGTTGGATGTGGAGGACACAAGGATCTTGTTTTAATCCTCAGAAAGTAAAGTGGCACCCATAGAGTTAGAACTGTAAAAGACCTTAGACATTGACCATAATAGAAATGAGAAAACAAAGACCTGCTGAGATTAAATGACGTATTCATAGTTGCACAGTTTTTGGATTTGATAATGGAACCCAGTCTTTCAACTCTTACTCTAGTTCTCTTTCTATTAAATTGGGTTGTTGTCCTGTCCCATTCTAGTTCCTTACTTCAGCCTTGTGTAGGATGCCCACTAGTCAGTTTTTTTAGGTTGGTTTTTACCTCTGGTTGGATAGGATTAGTCATAGGTTCACCACTGCCCCCATGACATAGACACTGTTGCTATCCCTGACAAGTATGAGCATTGTACTTTCTTCCATGCTACCGTTTCTACCCCAAATAAGAAAAGGCTCGCAATACTTCTGTCTTTGTGTATGTTTCAGAGTTATTGCTCAGATTTTAAGCCCTTAGAGGTTGAAAATCGTTTTTGACTATTGAACAGTGTTATATACATATGGGAACGAATGCTTTTTTTATGTTATTTAAGTATAAGATATTGTTTATTGCTTATGTGTTTCTTGGCTTGCCATTAAAGGGAATTGCACCTTCCATGATGGTACCCATAACTAGAAAATAATCATAGGTAATTTTTTTCTTTTTAAAGTTTTTCATTTTTAGTGAAAAAATTCTGTTTCAGGGTGTACTGTTGTCTGAAGAAGAGGTGTTTGAACTTGTTCCTGATGATGAGCGACAGTGTTCAGCTTGCAGAACTACATGCTTTCTCTCTGCTCTTACTTGTTCCTGTAACCCTGATCGGCTTGTGTGTCTCTACCATCCTGCTGACTTATGCCCTTGCCCCATGCAGAAGAAATGCCTTAGGTATGAAAACGAATCACCTTCTTTTAAGCTCTCTACCATCTTCTTGTTTGGTAAAAAACATCGTAGCTAGGAATCTGCAAACGCAGCTAGAAAGATGGAGATAAAGTTTTAAAGATGTAGGATAAGCTGAGAAGTTGAAAATCCAGGCAGGAAGCTAAAAACGTAGCTATAAACTTACAAGCATACCAAAAAAGTAAGACATCTAATGAAAGGTTACAAATTGAGTGGGAAACTTACAGACCCAGCTAGAGGCAGCGTGGTGGCACAGTGGACAGAATGCTAGATCTGGAGTCAGGAAGACCTGAGTTAAATTTGTCCTCAGACACTTACTAGGTTTGTGACCCTGGGCAACTCACTAAACTTCTGTCTACCTCAGTTTCTTCATCTGTAAAATTGAGCCCTACCTCATGAGGCTATTGGGAGGGTCTAATGATTTTTGTGATGTACTTAGTCAACCTTAAAGGACTTTGTGAATACTAATTATTATTACACTTGTTATTAAGATTATTATTAAATTGGCAAACCAGCTAGAAATCTGCAAAAACAGCTAGAAAGCTGAAATTCTAGCAAGAAAGCTGCAAACACGACTAGAAAAATGGAGACCTATGTATAAAAGCCTACAAACATAATCATATAGCTGAAAAGCTCTCTTATCCTTGGTGTTTAATGATTATTTGTTAAATTTCTAGAAAAATGGAATTGTATTTTCTCATCAATATCTCCTGTTTTACAATTCCCATAAATTTTGTTCTGATCTTGGAAGCTAAAATTTAGCCTCATTAGGTATTTGTTATGTTTCTTCTTCTCCTTTTGGCATTCTTCTAGATCAGGCTGCCATTCCACTGCCTCTTGTATTCTTCTTTGACTGCTCATGTGTGTAGGACTTAATTTCCTTCAATTTGTTAGAATTTTTGAAGTTTTTGCTGTTATGTCTTTTCACTAGGTACCGGTATCCATTGGAAGACCTTCCTTCTCTCTTGTATGGTGTTAAAGTCAGAGCACAGTCCTATGACACTTGGGTCAGTCGAGTTACAGAGGCATTGTCAGCGAGCCTCAACCACAAGAAAGGTTAGGTTTCCAATACAAGAAGGATTATTTCTCTAGTAGAGGATTTATATGTTGGTTATCTTATGCAAAATCATTTTCCTAAGGGTACAATAGGTGGGATGAGACTCTTGTTTTTTCTCTTCTAAAAGCCCTCCCAGACCACCAAGAGAACTTTGGACTCTTTTGAAGTTTGTGGCAAATGGATTGACTAAGAATGAAATGGCCTTCTCTGTGGGAATGGATGTCTAGAAGAAAAAGTTGACATCTTTAACCTTTTTATGTCACAGATCCCTTTGGCAGACTATTGATGCCTATGGCCTGCTTCTCAAAATTATGTTTTAAAATAATTTTAAAAACATGTATTACAATGAAAATTTGAAACAAAATTATAAAAACATTTTAAAAAAATAACAAATTCATGGACACCAGATGAAGAACCTTGGCTTTGGATCAGTGATTTGCATTAGATGTAAGGTTCTCTTTGGGTGATGATTGTTCTCAACATACTAATATAGAAGGCAGATTGGATGAAAAAGAAGTTTCTCACATGGGAGAAATTGTAGCACAGAAGAACAAGCATCTAGTGAATTATTTTTATTGGGCCAGTAAGATTTTCTCAGCTGCAACTTGCTGATACTAAAAGATGATTCTCTTGTGTAGAATTGGGGTTAAGATTTTAAAATTGCTTTTAAACCTGATTTCATAGTGTTTGCATAGCATTTAAAAACATAATATTTTTTCCCCACAATTGCATGTAAAGAAAGTTTTTTGCATTCATTTTTTAAGATTTTTGAGTTCCAAGTTCTCTACCTCCCAGACAGTAAGCAATTTAATATAGGTTATACATGTTAGTCATGATGTAAAAGAAGACACAGACCAAAAAAGACACACAAAAAATAAACAAAGTAAAAAATAGTGTGCTTCAATCTGTATTCAGATTCTATCAGTTCTTTCTCTGGATGTGGATAGCATTTTTCATCATAAATCCTTTGGAATTATCTTGAATCATTGTATTGATGAGAATAGCCAAGTCATTCACAGTTGATCATTGTACAATATTGCTGTTACTGTGTACAATGTTCTCCTGGTGTTGCTTACTTGCCTTTGCATCAGTTCATGTAAGTCTTTACAGGTTTTTCTGAACTCATCTTGCTTATCAGTTCTTGTAGCACAGTAATATTCTGTTACAATCATATACCACAGCTTGTTTAGTCATTCCCCAATTGATCGGTATCCCCTCAATTTCCAATTCTTTGCCAACACAGAAAGAGCTGCTATAAATATTTTTGCACAAATAAGTCCTTTTCCCTTTTTTTTTAAAATCTCTTTGGGATACAGACCTAGTAGTGGTTGACCAAAGGGTATGCACACTTTTATAGTCCTTCGGGTATAGTTCCGAGTTGATCTCCAGAATGGTTGGATAAGGTCACAGCTCCACCAACAGTGCATTAATGTCCCACTTTTCCCACATCCCCTCCGACATTTGTCATTTTCCTTTTCTGTTTGCATAGCTTTTTATTTATGTTGCAGATGTGATCGAATTGAGAGTGATGTTGGAAGATGCTGAAGATAGGAAGTATCCAGAGAATGATCTCTTTAGAAAACTCAGGGATGCTGTGAAGGAAGCAGAGACTTGTGCTTCAGTGGCTCAGCTACTTTTGAGCAAAAAACAAAAACACAGGTGAGAGTAAAGAATGGTTGGCTCATTTGTACGTTATCTTTTCAATAATTTAATAGTTTTTGTCACTTTTGTGTCCTGTTCATTATAATCAGTCCTTCAGTATTTTGCATTTATGTTCATTGAACATGAACTTTTACCATTGCTCTTGGCTTTTTTAACTCTTTCAGACCTAGGTTTTCCTTCTTTTGGACATTTATGTGCATAATCTTCTAGAATGCAAAAGACAGATCTTCCCCTTCTTCCTCCACCCTACTACTTATATTACAACTTACATTAAATCTAGAACCTGGCCAACAAAATGACAGAATGTGAGGTCATAAGAAAGCCCAATGTCCTAATGCTATTCAAGAATAGTGGTGAACACCTTTAAGTTTAAAGGTAACAAAAGATCCTCAAAGACAATAGTCATTCAGAACAGGAGAAGGAAGAATAAACAAAATGAACGAACAAGAAAAAAATCGTTCATTGTACCTTCATTGGTGGGGGGTAACATCAACAAATACTCTAAGGTAACTCTAAGGTTACTAAAGAAGGAATTATTATTAGTTTGAAAGGATTTGATGTTAGTAAGGGAGAAGAGCTGTTAGCAGTTTTTTAAAAATTGCAAAAATAAAGAGAGAACTGTGGACATTTTAAAAAAACAGATTGATGAGAAATAGAATTGTTCTACTACTTGAGGAAATGCACCCACTCTCTATTTAATAGAGAGGTTGGTGGACTAAGGTGCAGAATGCTACATACGCTATCAGACATAGTCATGCTGTTGGATGGTTTTGCTTGGAATCTAAGAACAAAAGGCATCAGTAATACTTTAAAGAAACCAAATCAAAGGTCAGTTAATCTGGAAAGCTTGATAACTTTGTAAGTAAAAATCATGTAACTAGAGAACAGTGAACAGGAGGGAGAATTTGAATCACTGAATTACTGGAATAAAGTAGATAGAGGGAATCCGAACATATTTCTAGAAATCACACTAGAAAAATTTCCCAGAATAATTGAAGTTAAGGGTCAGACCTTATAGACACAAAAAATCCACCAGATTCTAGGAAGAGTGAATGTCATATTCAACTCACAAAAGGACATCCAGATTCAGAAATTCTTTGCTATGTTTTTCTTCTAGATTTGATCTTTGTTCTATCAAGTAAATGATCTGGCTTATATATATACAACTGAGGAACAGCCTGGCTAAAAATTTTTTAAAAGATAGGTAATATAACCAAAAAGAAGAGCAAGAATAACCTAATTACCAATAATAAAAATGACAAGGAGGAAGGTACAATGAATGAAGAAAATTATGGGAAATTATTACAGATGTATATATATGTTTTGCAATTATTTGTGTGTATATGTGTACACATATACAATGAATGAAGAAAAAGTGAAGGAAATTATTACATATATGTATATATGTGTTTGTATATGTATGTGTGCGTGCGTGTGATTAGATTCCAATTAGATCCTAGCAAAATTGAGAATATAAAGAAAATAGTTGTTCATCTATTAAAATATGAGTATCTTCCCAAGCTCCTTAGGTGGCAAAACAGGAAATACGTAACCTAAATAAACCAGTTTCAGGAAGAAAAATTGAATGGGTCATTAATGAATGGCCTTGTTTGAGGAAAAGAAATCCCACTGGGACCAGATGGATTCACAGATGAATTCTAATAGGCATTTAAAGAACAAATTGTCTCTGTGCTAAATAAACTTTTAATTTATTTTTAAAGTTTTCAAATTTTATTTTTTTCCCCCAACTATATGTAAAAACAATTTTAACATTCATCTTGAAATTACGAGTTTCAAATTCTTTCTCTCCCTCCCTGCCTCCCTACTCTCCTTTCTCCTCCCCCTCACATTGAGAAGGCAAGCAATTTGCTATACGTTATACATTTGCACTCATGCAAAACACATTTCCGTGTTAGTCTAAATAAACTTTTTTTAAAAAAAGAGACATAGATGTCGTTCTACCCACTCTGTTCTGTGGGACAAGTATATGGTTTTGATCTCCAAACCAGGGAAGAAAAGGCAGAGAAAAATAACCTTTATTATTAATGAAAATCAAAACAATTCATAAAATAATTATTTCTTGTAGTCAAGTTGGATTTATAGAAAGGCTACATGGATGGTTCAATATTAGGGGGAAAAATGAGCATCATTATTTATATCAGTAATGATGATTTTTATTATTTTAATTGTAATTAATAATCTGTATCTATCAAAAGATGTGGGAAAATAGATAAACCTACTGATGTCAAAAATATCCAAAAGTGTAAGCATAGCAATTGAAAGTTTTCTTTAAGCCTGGAGAAACCTTATAATCTTTCATACAGATTTCCCTATTCTCGTTAATATTATTTGATAGAATATAATGCCAAGGGGAAGGACTGCTCTGGTTTTGTCTTTGTATCCCTAGCACAGGGGCTGGAACATATTAGGTGCTTAATAAATGTTTGCTGATTGAGAAATATAGTTCAAGAAATGCTAGTTTTAAGAAGGCAAGAGAAAGAATTAAAAAGGAGTAAATGTTATGACAATACTAAACTATCTCTGTGGAAAGTATACTTTATTTAGAAAATACAAGAGGGTTTAAAAAACGTTGAAATAAATTAACTTCAGTATAGTATGGAGATATAAAAGAAAACAATTGCCAATGTTGAACTAATCCGTGCCCCCAAATTAAGAGAAGTCCCATTCAACAGAAAGGTTTATTAAATATCTGAAAGCTAATCTACCAACACATTTATGTGATATATCGTTGTTGATTTGCAAGCCATATATATGTATATATCACTATATATAGTAGACAGAGTGCTGGCTTTGAAGTCCACATGACCTAGGTTTTCACATCCCTCCTTTGACCTATGCTGGATGTGATTCTGGTTAAGTCACCTAAACTCTTAATCTTCCTAAACAGCTCTTTAAGAGTGAAAATTGCAGAAATGGCTAGTCTTTATTAGGAGAGGTAAGATTTGCTCTCAAAAAGTTCTATTTGCATAAAATTACAGATCTTGGCCAAAGTGTATGTGTCTAAAGCAAATGCTTTAGAAATAAAGTTAGAACATTCAAGAGGTAATTCAGTGTTTTCTTCTATTCGTTTTTCTTAACCTCTTGCTATGGCTAACATTCCTAGAGCTATGTCAGATGATATTAATAGAGTGTGCAGTCTTATCTTTTCCCTGTCCTTATTGGGAAAGATTCAGTGCATTTGGTTAGTTTAACTAATGTAGCTCAGTGGCAATACTAACAAAATTTACTTATAGATTTAATTTCATACAATTTAATTTGTTTTACTTCTAGTAGTTTTACTACTAGGAATACATACAGATTACAAAATTCATATGAAAGAAAAGGTCAAGACTATCAAGGGAAATTATGAAAAAGAAAAAGGAGGAAAACGATTATTAAACTGCCAGATCTCAGATTATACTATGAAATAGAAATTTTCAAAATAATCTAGTACCAGAATAAAAAATTAAAAAATAGATTAGTTGAATAGTTTAGATGTTAATATTAGAACCAGATACAAATAGTGCTTGTGTTCAGTAAATCTACACTGGGTAAATACTGGGTAAAATAATCATTAGTCTATAAAACTGTTGGGAAAATTAGATAACATTTTGGTAAATTGGCAGCAGACCAGCATGTCACATCATTTGTCACAATAAATTCCAGATAGTTTCTTGAGGAAAATATTTTTAAAGATTATAAGGTAGAGGGTCTAATAGAATGAAGTATTTTTCATAGCTGTAGAGAGGGGGTATATCCAGTTGTGACTCAAAGGAATGAGACAAAATAGATGAATTCAGTTGTATTAAAATAAAAATCTTCATTACAGCAAAGTATTCAGAAGGAAAAAAATTGTTCAGAAAATATTTGTACTTTAGAAATTCTATAGTTGATAAAGACAAGAACAGGTAGTTCATTCATTGTATTTGTATTTATAAATGCTTGATGATTGATTCTTGGAAAAAAACCCAAAGTAGCAGCATGCACTTTAATAAATGTTCAAAATTTTCAGAAAATGCAAAGTAAAATAACTCTTAGATTCCATCTCACACTCATCAACTGGCACATAGTAGGTATTTAATAAATTCTTGTTGATTAATTGAAATTGATAAAGATATAAAGTGGGAAGGATAAAGGAAAAAGGAGGGAGTTTCCAGGCCAGGAGTTTGCTACACTGATGAAATCACTGGTCTTCCTACCATCTGTGCCCTAAGTTATGTTACGCATTCTTTATTTTGGGATTATTCAATAAATAAGAAAAGCTAATGGGCACAAGGCTAAATGTTTATGATAATTTAGTTTCATTTAGTTTTTTATTTTTCTGTTTGGTTTATATATTTGAATACTTGTATTTGTCAACATTGAACTAAAATAAAATTACAAAATTAATAAAAATATGTGTATTCCTAAAAACAGCATGTTGAAAAACAAAAAAAAGTATACTAGTCAGATAGGAACATATATAGTAGTGCATGTTGTTAAGTATAAAAGACAGTCCCTATTTAACAACAAACAAGAAAACCTTTTTTTCTTATTTGTTAATGAGTTTGGTTTTTCCTTCTATAAATAGATTTGTTTGTATTTCTTTACAAATTTTTCTGGTGGAATTGAAAATGGTTAGGAGAATGTCAGAGTTTACCCACCCTATGATGCTGGGCCAGATAGCAGGAAGGAAAGATGGGCCCATGACTATAACATGAGGAACAAAGACTTAAATCTTTGAAGGATTTAGCTGAGGGAAAGTTAGAGATGTATTGCCCTAACTTTAACAGCCTGATTAACACATATTATGTCTGTGGACAGTTACTCTATCAACAAGCATTTAAGTGTCCTCTATGTGCTAGGCACTGTGCTTAATGCAGAAAAGAAAGGCCTACCTTGCAAGGAGTTCACAGTCTAATGGGGGAGGTAACATGCCAACAACTATGTACAAACAAGGTAAGTCAGGATAAGTTGGAGATAATAAGCATGGGGAAGGCATTAGAATTGAGGGTGATCAGAAAGGCTTCTTGCGGAAAGTGGAATTTCTGCTGGAATTTAAAAGGAGTCAGGAAAGCCATGAGATAGAAGTGAGGAGGGAGAGCATTCCAGGGATGAAGCATGGCCAATAAAAATGCAGTCAGGAGACGGCCTCTCTAGTTCAAGGAACAACAAGGAAGTCAGTGTCACTGGATCTCAGAGTATGTGGGGCAGGGAGTAAGGCATAAGAAGACTGGAAAGATAGGAGGGAGTTAGGTTATGAAGGAGTGGAAAGGAAGGGAAGAAAACATAGTGCCTACTGTGTGCCAAGCATTATGCTAATAAGCACTTTTTACAAATGTTATTTCGTTTGATCTTCACAACAATGCTGTGGGGTAGTGAAAGTCGTTTATTATCCTCATTTTACAGTTGAGGAAACTGAGGTAAACAGAGATTAAAATAATGTGTTTGAAGCTCTATTTGAACTCATCTTCTGTCTCCAGGCCCAGTGTTCTCTTCACTGTGCCACCAGCTGCCTGAAGGGCTTTGAACACCAGATAGAGGATTTTATATATTTTTACCCTGTAGATGATGGGAGAGCATTGGAGTTGGGGCAGTGAGAAGATAAGAAAGGGAATAACTGCTAAGGAGCATTGAGATCGATAACAGTTAATATAGTTAGTAGAGCCCTGAGAAGTGAAGGTATGGAACAACTGCTAAGGGGCATTGTGTAGATAAGAGTTAATAACATTAATTAATGCCTGTATCTCAGGTTTTTCATTCATGAAGTATGGTTAATAATCCTTATACCTCCTACAGACTGGTTAGTGCTGTCTTTGGCAGAAAAATGGAAATTTTAGATATGTTGAGTTTAAGATATCTTCATAACATCAAGTTTGAGATGTCCAACAGGCAATTAATAGTGACATAGGCCTGAAGCTCAGGAGAGATAACAGATTTTATGTAGACAGCTGGGAGGCATCTTCATGGAGATGGTAGATAAAGCCAACAGAACTGATGACGTTACCAAGAGAGAGAATATAGAAGCAAAAGAGGAGACCCAGCACAGAACCTTGGGGATCACATGCAGTGTATTGACATCTACCACCAGCCCCCAAGGAGAATGAAGAGTGGTTAGTCAGAAAGCACTTACTGTGTGCCAAGTACTTTGCCAAGTGCAGAGGATACAAAGAAGGATAAAAACATAATATCTGCTCTCAAGGAGCTCACATTGTGATGGGGAAGACAGCATGTAAATACGCACATATAACTTGCACAATTCAAATGGAAGGCAGTCTCAGAGGGAAGGCACTAGCAGTGAGGAGGGAGAAGGATGGGGAATTGGGAAAAATCTCCTCTAGAAGGTGGGTTTTGAATTGAGCCTTGTAGCCAGGAGATAGAGGTGAGGAGGGACATGGGGGGACAGCCATGGAAAGGGTACAGACTCAGCAGAGGCAATGTTGTGTTCTAGAAAAAGCAAAAAGGCCAGTTTTGCTAAGTGTGTTCTGGGCTCTAAAGTGTAAGAAAACTGGAAAGGTACAAAGGAGCCAGGTTGTAAAAGACTTTTAAATATTAAACAGGATTTCATATTTGATTCTGGAAGTAATAGGGAACTATTGGAGTTGATTGAGATAGAAGTGGCAGTGACATGATCAGACCTGCATTATGGGAAAATCACTTTGGCAGATGAGTGGGGAGGGACTTGGGGCAAGGAGACCAGTTAGAATGCTGTTTGATAGTCCAATTGTGAGCTGATGAGGCCCTACACAAGGGTAGTGACTGTGTGAGGGGATTGAAGGGAACATATAGAAGAGTTGGTGTGAAGGTTGAAACAAGATTTGACATCAGATTGGATATGTATAGTGAGGATTAGAGAAGAGTTGAGGATAATGCTTAGATTGTGGGCCTTAGTAACAGGAAGGACAGTGGTGCCTTAACAGTAATAGGGAGTTTTGGAGGAGAAGGACCTTTTTGGGGGTGGGATAAGATAAAGAATTCTGTTTTGGCTATGTTTTATTTGAGATATCTTTAGGACATCTAGTTCAGGATTTGCAAAAGGTAATTGGTGATGTGAGATGAGCTAAGGAGAGAGGTCATATGGTTTACCTGCAGATGTAAATCTGGGAATCATCTGCATAGAGATAATAATTGCACCTGTGGGAGCTGATGAGATCACCAAATAAGATAATTCAGAACAGGGGTTTTCAACTTGAGGTCCAAGGACTTTTTTTTAATATCTTGATACTATTTCAATATAATTGATTTCTTTTGTAAACGTGTGTATTTTATTTTATGCATTTAAAAATGTTATTCTCAGAAGAGGTCCTTACACTTCACTAGACTGCCAGTGGGGCCCCTGCACAAAGAAATTAAGAACCCTTGATATATTGAAAAAAGAAAAGACCTACATCAGAGCCTGGTGAAAATTTAGGTTCAATGAATGTAACCTGAATGAAGAGCTGGCTAGGATAATTGGCACTGTCAAATGCAGCCCGTAAGTTGAGAAGGATCAGTGTGGTGGAAAGGCCAGTCAGATTTGACAGTTGAGATGAATCATCATCATCATCATCATCATCATCATCATTTTGAGGTTTAAAAAAGTGCTTTACAAATATTATCTCATTATAACATCCCTGAGAGGTAGGTGCGCTTATCATTCCCACTTGCAGATGAGGAAACTGAAACTAGAAGTTAAGTGACTTGCCTGGGGTCATACACTAGTTGGTATGTGGAACAGGATTTGAGCTCAGGTTTTCCTGATTCCAACTTGGACACTCTATCCCTTGTACCACTTACCTGCTTGGTAATGCTGTTCAATTTTATTAATTCAGTGTATGAACATGAATGGTTTTGAATTCTAGCATTAAATGAATAAGTTACAGAATGGCTCAAAAAGATAAACCAATGTCATTACATTATTTACAGGAAGCACATTTAATGCAAACAAAAATGCCTGGACATCTAGTTGGTGTATTGGCTAGAGCCCAGGGCTTGGAATCAGGGAAACCTGAGTTCAGTTCCTGCCTCACTCAGTCACCAGCTGTGGCCTTGGGAAAGTCAATCGGTATCTCTCAGCCTCAGTATTCTCTGTAATATGAAGTTGTATATAACTAAGGTTCTTTCCAGCTATGAATCTAATCTTCTAATCTCGATTAAATTGGACATTGCTAGGTTTTTCTCCCCACTGTGAATCACTGGATGTTGAATAATATTTTAATTGTTTGTGAAAGCTTATTGACATTTATTATACTTCTATGAATTCTCTACAGTATAAATCTTCTTGCCTAGTAACTTTGGAGAGAGTTTCTGGTGAGTCAGCTTTCAGTTGACAGATGAGATCGGAAGCCAGATTGCAAAGTGTTAAAGAGTGAATGACAGCAAGTGGATGCAGTAAGTGCAGATAGCATTTTCAAGGAGTTTGAGAAAAGGTGGAGAGATATAGGACAATTGTGATGGCAGAGTCAAGTGAAGATTTTTTAAGTATTGTGGAAACTTGGGTATGTTTGAAGGCAGTAGGGAAGGACCCAGTTGATATGGAGAGGTTGAAGTTTCAAGAGAGTGGAGGTGATTGAGGATACAATCTGCTGGAAAAGATAGGAGTGGGTGGGAGTATATGTGTAGGGGGTTGGCCTTGGCAAGGAGGAGGGTACCTCTTTTGTCAGAGACCCAGGGAAAGGAGGAGATAGTGCAAAATAATGTCAAGGAATTTTGAGATGAAGAGAATTGGAAAGGGGAAGTCTATGTTAAATGGCTTCGTTTTTTTTTTTAACTAAAAGGCAAATTCCTTGACTGAGAGAAATGAGGTAGGGTAAGTTATGGGGAATCCTAAGGACAGAAAAAAAGGTTAGGAAGAACTTCTATGGGTAATGATAACCAGTCATTTCGGGAGGAATAAAAGGATTGCTTTGCTATAGTGAGGGCCCAGTTGAGGTTGGGGAATAGACACCAAAGTCACACGTACTCAATTCCCTCCCCCCCCAATTTAGTATCCTCTGGTGGCTCCCCGTTACTGTAGGATTAAGTACAGTCCTCTTTTTGGCATTTAAAGATCTTTACAACCCGGCCCTTCTGCCCTTTCTCCTCTCCATGCATTCTCTGATTTAGCACCGGTGGCCTTCTTGCTGCTCCTTGAATGTGACACTCCATCTGTTCTTCATGCCCAGTGTTCTCTCCTCACTTCTGCCTCCATCTCCTTATTTTAAGACTCAACTCAAAGTCCACCTGCCTAGATCTTCTTTGGTTCTCCCAGAAGCTAATGCCTTTCCTTAGAAATATTTGTATTTGTATGTGTGTCATATTTACTTTGTGTTTATAGAAAGATAATATACTCATATATACCATGTCTTCATTAAATGTAAGTTCAGTGAGGTATCAGGAATAGCTTTATTTTTTGTATCCTCAACTTTTATATACTCAGCATATAATAAGTGCTTGTTGATTGATTGACCACTGGATAATGAGCTATTAGGTCATGGCAGCCCATGAAGAGAAAGAAAATTTTAAAATGGACCTTAGTTCTGTTAGCCTTCTTCTGTGTGGTTTTTGTTTTTTTTTTTTGGCAAGGCAGTTGGGGTTAAGTGACTTGCTTAGGGTCACACAGCTAGTGTCAAGTGTCTGAGGCTGGGTTTGAACTCAGGTCCTCCTGACTCCAAGGCTAGAGCTCTATTTACTTCGCCACCTAGCTGCCCCCCTCTTCTGCTTTTGAAGTGACAGAGTGTTGTAAAAGAAGTCAAAAAGTGCTAAAAGTCACAGTTTTTAGTGACTCTTCACACATTAACTTAGCTATCAGTGATTAGTTTTTGTCCTGAACCAAATGTAATTCTAAAACTGAATCTTACAGGTCTTGACATTCTTGCTAAGAATCAGAAGAGAAAACAAAAGGAAGCTCCTGCTTCATGGAAGGGTGGTTCATAGGTTCTTCTTGAAAGGACACATAAAAGAGTTGGAGTTGATTCATTGTGCATCTCAAGGGAACAAGAAACATCATCTCTTGGGATGTTTGGTCATTTCACATTTCAGTGCTTTTTATCAGAAATCGTAAAAAACAAAAAACTCCTAAAGACTATGAAAATAATATGTTGCAGAAGATGAACAGAAAGAAACTTTACACACAAGTTGATAAAACCCCTGAAATTAAATTGCATATACTTTGGTAATCAGCGAATTCAGTGCAAATATAGACATAAAGGAAAATATAAAAAAAAGTGTATGTGTATGTATAAGAAATATGGTTCAAGAATGAGGAATGAGAGGGGCCAAAATCTTAGACTACTCTGAAGCCTAATGCCTAGCTTTCATGAATCCCTTCTTAAGAAGAATTGGGTGGTGCTGATATGGCAAGCACCAGATTAACATCATAAAAAATGAAATTGATTTTATTTAACAATGGAAAATGATTAGTGATATGGAAGTTATTACTGAATTGCTATCTGTGTATAGTCAGATCATCAACTTGTTAGAACAAGTATCATAATTAATATAAAACTAGAAGAATGAAAAATGAGAAAAAAATATGGTGTGTGATTAAATTTATTACAACCTAACTTTTTGAACAAGTCACTGATGCTGAAAAAATGAGAAATGGGTAGAGGAATTAACATTTTTGTACACAATGGACAATTTGTACATTTAACCAATGTAAATCATATGCCATAATGAAAAAACTGACTGAGCCTAAAAAGCCCTTCTTAGTGGCCACGTGATCTCCCTTCTAAGAGGAAAAATATGGCAGTCAAGGGTGACTGGTTTAGAACATCAAAGGAAAGGAAGACAGCAGATAGATGGAAAATAGGAAAGCTTCTCCAAAAGTTTTTTTTAAACAAACAGTTTTTGGCATTAGGGTTGAACCATCACATTTGGACTCTACCTCATAGTATCTCACAGTCCTGGATGTGCTTCTTGAGGGAGTTCAAATGCTGCTGAAGAAAAAGCAGTTGGTCCTAACCAAATATATGCATGTACGTACGTGTGTGTGTGTGTGTGTATGTGTGTGTATATATATATATATATATATATATATATATATATGATATAAATACAGTATTTGCATATGTGTGTATATATGTGTTTAAGTCTGTGTGTGTGTATGTATGTATAATACAGAGGAGATTCATGCTAGAGGCAGCCCATTTTGAATGCGTTTAGGAATCATTTATCTATGTGTCTGAAGGGGAGAGGAAGATACCAGAAGCAGCGTGGAAAAAATCGTAGACTGTGTTATTTCTCTAAAAAGGTGAGAAGATAAATAATTACTAACCCCTATGACTATTTTGTGTGTATATTCTCATAAAAAATTTTAAATCTGCACATGCATTAATTTAAGGGCATCTTTTATGAGGGTATTAGAAACGAACCGGCAGTTTTTCACTAACAGTCTTCCTCAGTACAGTATAACACAATTGACTAGAAGGTATTAAGAATATAAGAACACACTGTGCTGATTGTTTCTGTATTATAAAGTAGCATTTTGATGAGTGTAACAAAATATCTGACTTTAAAGTGGCTTCTGTTGAAATGCTACAAGTTTCCTTGGAAGATAGAATGACAGAATTTTGACGCTCTTGTTACTCATATATAGGAGGGCATAAAACTGGGAGATGTAAACTCACTCAAGGTGAACACCCCTGCTATGGATGAAATTTAGTATAGCAACCAAGTTGAAGAGAGATTCCTTTTAGGTGGTAAGGTATTCCAGGTGTTTGTGTACATATGTGATATTCCGATTGCATTAAGGCCTAGAGTATTGTAGTCTTCTTAACAAGATCCGTGATCACTGAAGATTTGAGAATGATTTGTGTTTAAAAAAATGAGTGATTGTTCAGACAGTTCACATGGTGATATGTAGTTGGATGGATAATCAGTGTGTATATGTGTATAGGTATGTATCTGTATCTTGGACAAACATTGCAAATAGATAATTATCTGAGCCCAGACTTGGTTAAGAAAATATTGGACAAGGCTGCTTTTGGGTAAATTTTTCATTTTTTTTTAATGATCCCATTCTCCTTGAAACAATGGCCTACCTTTTTAACAGTTATATTAATCTTGTAATGTCACATGGCTACAAATTACATGAACCTGCAGTCTCTGAAGAATTGAAGTTGAGGATCACCCAAGGGGGCAATGAAGTGTGAAGAAGTCACGACACATTCATTGAACCATAATCATCTAGATCAAAAGCCTCAGAGCAGGACTGATGCCTAGGGATTACTTACTGTGTATCCTTAAGTGCTTAATACAACACTATGCATTATCTTTATAATCTACAGTCATTATTACCTGCTATCTGTGAGATATCATCATAGGCTATGCATACATGCTTAGTTTTGATGGCTTTGAACTTGAAAAGTTATATGTTTTTGTATGTTACTAGAGGTATAAAGGTCTGCAACCAAGGCTAAAACTATATTCTAGTAGAAAAATTCAATTCCTATTTAAAGAGCTACAGAATTAGTGCTGAAATGATCACTAGTAATATAGTGGATTTGTTTGAGTCAGCTGGATTGAGAAGCCCAAAGTTACCTATGCTAACCTATCGTCTTTGATGTTAAGACTGTATCAACATGTGTGGACTTTTCCTGTATAACCAGTGCTGACCTCTCTGAATGCTATCTTATATCACACTATCTGTGTACTTTTTGTATGTTGACTATGTAGCAGACAGAGCCCAGAGAGTGGGAAGACTCGGACCAAATTGACTATGGAAGAACTAAAGGCCTTTGTCCAGCAACTTTTTAGCCTTCCATGTGTTATCAGCCAGGCTCGACAAGTCAAGGTGGAGTATTTTATTTGTTTTCTTTTTTTTTTTTTAATACTTAATTTATTTTTAGTTTTCAACATTCACTTCCGTGGGATTTTGAGTTTTAAATTTTCTCCTCCTCTTTCTCCCCCCACCCCCAGATGGCATGCAAGGCTTTACTTACATTCATTACATTTACATTCTTATTAAGCATATTTTCCCATTAGTCATGATATAAAGAACAATTAGAACTAATGGAGGAACCACGAGAATGAAGCAATAAAACAACAAAGGAAAAGGAGAGCAAACAGTATGCTTCCACCTGCATTCAGATTCTATAGTTCTTTCTCTGAATGTGGATAGTCTTTTCCATCATGAGTCTTTTGGAGTTGTCTTAGATCCTTGCGTTGCTGAGAAGAGCCAAGTCTGTCAAAGTCAGTCATTGCACAGTGTGGCTGTTACTGTGTACAGTGTTCTCCTGGTTCTGCTTGTTTCACTCATCATCAGACCATACAAGTCTTTCCAGATTTTTCTGAAGTGCCCCTGCTCATCATTTCTTATAGCACAATAGTATTCCATTACATTCATATACCACAATTTGTTCAGCCATTCCCCAATTGACGGGCATCCCCTTAATTTCCAATTCTTGGCCACCACAATAAGAACTGCTATAAATATTTTTGTACGTGTGCATCTTTTTCCCATTTTTATGATCTTTTTGGGATATAGACCTAGAAATGGTATAGCTGGGTTAAAGAGTATGCACAATTTTATAGCCCTTTGGACATAGTTCCATATTGTTCTCCAGAATGGTTGGATCAATTCATAATGGAGTATTTTATTTCTTACGGGACATTGCCCTACTATGTTTGGGGAAACCATCAGAACTACCCTGAACAAACTCAGGGTAGTTCAGCCCCAGTGGTTTGCCACCTCTCAGATATTTCCTTTTTGTTTCATTGAGTGATATAATGTTAGAGCTCGAAGGGGTCTTAGGAGGTCATCTTGTTTATCCACCTTATTTTAAAGATAGGGAAAAAAATAAGCTTATTTCTCTGCTTCATAAAATTGCTGCTATTTGAAATTCTGAAATGAAAACTGTTGGGAAGATACTGTTGTCTGTTTTATTAATTGCTGTTCTTCCCTCCCTTTTAATTTCAGAGGACCAATAATTAGTTTGAGTTATATTATTTCCCCCATAACAGTGTAAGGTATAACAGTGCTTTTTTTTTGTTTTTGGTTTGTTTGCTTTTTTTCCCCTCTTCTCTTCTATACTCCAATTTCCTGTCTGCTCTTCTTCTCCCCTTTTTTCCCTTCCCCTCAGATACAAATGCCAAGTTTAATGTTTATTTATAGAGGCCCAATTAATTATTATCTAATACATATACTATATATATGCTGTATATAATAAATAGTACTTAAATGTTTGAATACATTTTTCTTATTAATTTATTTTGATTTATCAATAATCACTTCTATATGCTTTTGAGTTTAAAATTTTTCTCCCCTTCCTCCCTACCACCTTCCCCAAGATAGCGCACAATCTGATATAGGCAGTACATATACATTCCTATTAAACATATTTTCACATTAGTGATGTTGTAAGTAAAAATTAAAACCAATAGGAGGAACCATCAGAAAGAGGAAACAAAACTCAACAGAAGAGAAAAAAATAGCAATTCAACTTCCATAGTTCTTTCTTTGAATGTGGATAGCATTTTCCATCACGAGGCCTCTGGAGATGTCTTAGAGTTGTTTTGATTTGTATTTCTCTAATCAATACTGATTTAGAGCATTGTTTCATATGACTGTAGATGGCTTTAATTTCTTTATCTGAGAACTGTCTGTTCATATCCTTTGACCTTGAATACATTTTAAACAAGTGACTAGGAATCAGCCTATTGGATTATTGCAAGAAGCAATAATTCTTCAAGTCATATAGAAGTAATAAAGCATAATGATCATTACACACAGGTATATGCCTATTAACTGTTGTACTGTGTCTTTTTGTGCTACAGTAGAAATGATATTTAATTAAAATGCCTAGAGCTGACAGTTTGGACAGTCAGTTCCCAGTTTTGTTTTAATCATTTTTATCACTACCTAACTTTGCGTGTTTTTTTTATGTTTCAGAATTTGCTGGATGATGTGGAAGAATTTCATGAACGTGCTCAAGAGGCTATGATGGATGAAACCCCAGACTCTTCCAAACTTCAGATGTTGATAGACATGGGTTCTAGTCTCTATGTAGAATTACCTGAGCTGCCTCGGCTGAAGCAAGAGCTACAACAGGCTCGATGGCTGGATGAAGTGAGGCTAACACTTTCAGATCCACAGCGTGTCACTTTGGATGTCATGAAGAAGCTAATAGACTCTGGGGTGGGGTTGGCACCTCATCATGCTGTGGAGAAAGCTATGGCTGAGCTTCAGGAGCTCCTTACAGTCTCTGAGAGATGGGAAGAGAAGGCCAAGGTTTGCTTACAGGCTAGGTAAGTTCTGCTTTTGGTGACTGTTGCCCCCGTGATAGTCATAGGATTTACCCAAAGGTAGAATTTGGAAGGGGGAATCAGAAAGATTCACTAAATGAGTAATTACGTATTGTGTCACTGAGTGTGCATTAAACTCTCAGTTGGGACTGACCTTGATGGTTTGTCAGTCAGAATTCATTGACTTTCTTTTGTGCAGGACACTGTGCCAGATGCTTTGGGGGATACAAGATAGTAAATAATATGGTCCCTAAGTATCCTCCAGTACCTTACAGTTTAGTTGAGATAAAGTACACATATAACAAACTATTATATACTGCCCTATGTTTAAGTGTGAAATAGATAATAAAGACTTGTCATTAAATATGATAAGAGTTTAGAGGTTAAAGATCACTAACTGAAGGCCTGGGGAGGGGGTAGTATTTCCTACTTGCAGTTGAAGGGAAAAAATGAGTAATCTCCTTCTTACATATTCTTTATCTTGTCATATTGACTTTCCCTCCTTTTGGGTGTGGTGAAGAACATAAAAACAAAAACAAAAGGTTTAGCTCCTTAACTATACCAGTGATCCCTTGTAATGCCACTCTTCCCTTTTCTCATTCTGTGCTACTTCTTCCTTTTGCTCTGATCTTTTTCTGGCTCAGTTCAAATTTAGACCCTAGTTTCAGACTGCTTGGTCCAGACTTATTTCCTGTTTCATTGTAGGCTCAGGATATCAGGGAAGAAGCTTCAAGAGATGGAACTTGACCTGGGCCTTGAAGGATGGGTAGAATACAGATAGGTGGAAGGGCATTCCAGGTGGGAGGAGTGGTAAGAGCAAATCAATCAATAAGCATTTATTAAGCATCATCTTTTTATGTAGCAGGCGCTTTGCTGGGAAAACAAAGCAAAAAAATTAAGCAATTCTTGCCCTCAAATTTATATTATATTAGAAAAATATGTACATATTTAGCCAAGAGTTAAGAATATGCAATGTATTTGAGGGACAGTGGAGGATCAGTGTCTGGAGTGGAGGCTAACTATGTGAGAAATAAGCATTTGCATTAGAGTTATTGCTCTGTTGGAGAACTTTGGTAATTTAGGCCTATTTATTGCTGCCATTAATATTAATTCAAAGTGGCTAAATAAAAATGGGTCTATATATGGGCAGTAATACATGATGACAGAAAATGTATTTCCCTAAGTTAAATTTCCTATCCCTTTTAATCGTCGATAAAAAGAAATAGGCTAATTCAAGGACAGAATGTAGGGCTCCTACATTGCCACCCAGTGATGAAGTTTTAGCTATGTTACCTTGGCTTGTCCTTTTGTTAATTATAGAATTCTAGGGATTGAGGTGATTTTAGGGGTCATTTAGTTTTCTCCTTTTCCTCTAGATAGGGTCACACTTAAACCTTTGCTGGTAAATGATTATACTAATTTAAAATTATTTGGAACTTTAATATATGCCTTCCTTGCACTACTAAGTGATATTTTGTGGTTAATAAGGTTTTGAACTTATATGAATAAACTCCAATGTATTTCTGATATGTCCTTTTCTAATTATCTGTGACTCATATCTGAAATTATCATGGATGCCTCACAAAAAAAAAGACCTCTTGGTCTTCTGACTTTGTTTCCCTAATTTTTTCTTCTTTTAGACCTCGCCACAGCATGTCAAGCCTAGAGAACATTGTGAATGAAGCCAAAAATATCCCAGCCTTTCTACCCAATGTTTTAGCCCTGAGAGAAGCCTTGCAAAGAGCTAGAGAATGGACAGCTAAAGTAGAAGCTATTCAAGTGAGTACTTTGGATCAAATCACATGAGTTTTTTTTCTTTCTATCCTAAAAATAAATGAATATTTTGCTCTTGTCAGCTTCTCATCTTGTTCCACACAGCAGTTATTCCAAACTTTTTTTTATCTTTGCTCGAGCCTAATTGCATCTTACCCCCATACTTCAGAGGTAGCTTCCTTAGCCTCCTATTTCACTAATTGGGAGCATCCTTC
The DNA here is from genome assembly GCF_003287225.1 of Phascolarctos cinereus. Classification (NCBI taxonomy): domain Eukaryota; kingdom Metazoa; phylum Chordata; class Mammalia; order Diprotodontia; family Phascolarctidae; genus Phascolarctos; species Phascolarctos cinereus. The sequence goes on along the minus strand of NW_027555514.1, from coordinate 194,229,389 downwards.
CTTCATACCTGAAAAGGATTTGTCATTGTCATTACCCATTCTCTCCTCCTAATACAATCCAGTAAACATTAAGTGTCTTCTTTGTGCCAGGTACTGTGCTAAGCTGAGGATACAGTTTGAAAGAAGAGAGAGAGAGAGAGAGAGAGACAGACAGACAGACAGACAGATACACACACACAGACACACACACACACACACACACACACACACACACACACGTGTGCACTCGGGCATATACTTGCACACATGCCTCTTTGCCCTCAAGGCGCTTACATTCTAATGGGGGGAGACAACGCACAAAAGAAGGCTAGAAAGGTAGAGGAAGACAAAAGGTAGTACCAGGTTCAGGGGCATCCAGTTGGGTGGAGTTTAAACCAGGCACAACAGCAGATAGAAAGTGGAGGATTCTGTCTTTAGCCATCTCTGTGTTCCTTCTCTTGGCATTCTCATTCATTTCCATAGTTCCAACTATTCTCTCTGTGCAGATAGTTCTAAAATCTGTATCTTCAGCCCTGACACCTTTGAGAGCCAATCTACCAGTTCTAATTACCTATAGGAGTATAGTCATTCTTTCTACAAACATTTATTGGTTTTGGTTTTTTTTGTTTTGTTTTAGGCAATGGGGTTAAGTGACTTGCCCAGGGTCACACAGCTAGTAAGTGTTATGTGTCTGAGGCTGGATTTGAACTCAGGTCCTCCTGCATCCAAGGCCGGTGCTCTATGCATTGTGCCACCTAGCTGCCCCCTCTACAAACATTTATTAAGCACCACTTTGTGTAAAACATTGTGCTGAGTGCAGAAAAAAAAATTTTAAATAAGACATGATACTATGCTCTTGTAGACTTCACAGTTTATAGCGAATAAGACAAAATCATAGATAATTGTAATACAAAATGTATTATTGAAGAATCAAGTACTTAATGAATTTTGGTGAGCATAAATAGGGTGGTCAAGAAAGACTTCATGAAAAAGGTTACATTTCTTTTGGGCTTTTAAAGGATGGGTAGGAATTCAGAAGGCAAAGAAGTGAAATGAAAACATCAGGCATAGAGAACAGTGTGAGCCAAAGTACAGAAATAGGAAGGCACAAGGAACAGAGGGTAATAGGGTTTGGCTGGAATATGGTTTGTATGGAGGGTAGCAGCATGAGAAAGACTGGAAAGGTAGAGTGGTTTTCAGTTGTCATGGACCCAATCTCCCTCCTAGAAGAAGAGGTAAAGGGGCTCAAGGAATGCTGCTTCGTTCTCTAGGTCTTATGGGAGAATGAAGTGGGTTTTGTTTTTTTTAAATGGAAGAAGGGTTCCAATGTGAAAATAAAGAAGACAGAACAGTTTGAAAAGGCAGTTGGAAATTTCTATTCGTATCTGGAGATTGGAGGATGGAAGAATGTCATAACAGAGGAGAAAGGAAGGAAGAAGGACCACTGAACACTTAGAGCTAAGAAACAGATGTATGAAGTTCTTCCTAAGGAGAAGGGAGCTGGATGCCTTGAAGAGGAAGCAGCTACTTATCCTCCACAGGTGCTGACAGGTGTTGACACATGCTGACAGGTGAGATCATCAATCAGAGGTCAGAGTAAGAAGAGACAAGTAGTGGTGGGTGGTGACTTCTTCCTGAAGGGTACATGGATGGCTACTTTTATGGACCCAGGAACAACAGAAGGTCTGATGTCTTCCAGGGGCATATATCCAAGAAATGGAAAGGAAATCTTTCAAGACCAAAGGATTACTACTCATTTCTGATAATTACTATGGATAAAATGAAACTTCCAGAAGAAATCTGGAAAGTATGGCTAAAGATTAAAGAGTCTTGGACAAGAAACTCAAGACCTTAGGGTTATAGGTAGTGTTTCCGTCGCTGCTCCTAATTGAAGGCAGGCAACTAAGATGATGAAGAATCCTGAGTCCACGTCATATGAGCATTAGTTGAATGAACTAGGCATGTTTAGCCAGGACTAGAAAAAATTCAGGGGGACATGATAGCTGTCATCAAGTATTTTTAAGAATGTCATTTGGAGGAGAAATTAGACCCGTACTGATTAGCCTGAGGGGGAAGAACCAGGAGCAGGCAGAACTGAAGTGGGTTATGTTGAGAGGTGATAGATTCTCCCACCTTAGAGGTCTTCCAGGTGAGGCTGGAAGGCCATTTTTCAGGTATGTTGTAGTGCTCTTTCTTCTGTGGTTGGGTTGGACTAGGTGGCTGCTATGTTCCCTTCCACCTCTGAGGTTCTTTTAAGGCAAGGGCCTCACAAGAGAAGAGCAGATTTGGAAAATGAAGAACTGGTAATGAAAATGATGTTCAAGAAGGGAATTTGTATTTTTGGACTGCAGTTTAAAAAGAAATGATAGGCTCTTGGCCAAGGATATAGTGCATGTAAAGGGGCTTGTAAATTTTGTTAAGAGCCTTGCATATCTAATCAAAAGACTTTAAACAGAGAAGATAGAAGAGAGAAGAAAAATGTAGCTGTTCTGTGTGGTATCTAGCCTGGAGGTTTATTATATAAATCATTCTCATTCTCACACTGTACAGTCCAGCCAAAATGACCTTCTTGCATTTTCTTATATACAACATTTCTATCTCCCATCTTACTGTCTTTGTACAAGTTATCTCCTATGCATGCCTGGAATGTACTTCTTCCTTCTTTCTACCTCTTAGAGTTCTAGTTAACTTCAAACTGACCTCTCTTGCATGAAGTCTTTCCTATTTTCCCTCCAGTTGCTAGTGCCTCCCTGAAAAAATTACATTGTATTATTTTGAATAAATGTTGTATGTCTCTACTTTGTGTCTGAATCCTGACTCTGAAGCCAGCTTTCTATCGAGTGTGTCATGCCAACTTTCAGAAGCCATATTGTCAGTGTGAAATACTATGAACTAGTAGTGTCAAACTCAGCTAGAAATAGTTCTCTGCAGGCTGCATCTTGACTTAGAAAACCACAAAATATTATCTACTATGTTGTATTTTTATTTGTTAAATATTTTCCAATTACATTTTAATATGGTTCAGTTTCCTGCTGGCTATGAGTTTGGCACCTCTGTTATAGACCACTTAAATAGAACTAGGAAATAAATATATGAGTATTTCAGGAAATGTGATCTTGGTGTGAGTATATGATAATACTAATAATGGAGGACTTAATTTATTTGTACATGTGCAAAAGCTCTCTCTGTCAGAAGCAAAGAAGTTAATAATGACTTATGTTTTGTGATAATTTCATCCTTCAAAAGCTAGTAGAATCAACAAGGGGAAGTTCTGTTCTGAATCTGATTTTCCGAAAAAGGGAAGAAGTGGTTGTTGTCGTACAAATGATTGGAACCTTGGGAGGGAAATAACCTTCATTTTAGGATTAGTGGTAGAAGAGAGTAAAGCTGGGCAGTGTCAGTGCATTCTGGACTTAAGGGAAACAGGTTTCACAATGTTCAGAGAAAGGATAGGTAGGATCCTGTGTCCTAAAAGGTATAGGGGAAGATAGCACAGGAGGAATGGAAAGTTTTCAAGAATGAAATTCTGAAGACACAGAGAGAAACAATTCTGTTGAGACGTAATTGTTTGAGGAAAATTATGTGGATTTTTAGGGACTAATTAAAAAAAAGATTTCTATAGAAGATGAAAGCAAGACAAGGTAATAGAAAATGACTCCAAAATGTGCCATACTCCTATAAGAATGTGTCAGGAGGGCAAAAGCTCAGGAGGGGTTGCTGCTGGCAAGGAAAGCTAAGGACAACTAAAAGTGTTTTTTGTTGTTTTGCTATATAAAGAGTCTGTGAGATGATAACTGATAACGGAGAGAAGGTGTAATTGCTCAATTCTTACTCTACTTTTGTTCTTTTTCCTGGGGAGAATAACCTTTGTACTGGAAAACAAAAATGGCGAGTAGCAAATCGTTACTAAAGATGAGTAGGGAGAACATAAGAGAACACATTGTTCTTGAAGAGTTCAGGTCACCAGGCCTAAGTGGATTGCATTCTGAAGGAACTGGCAGATGTGTTTAGTTAGCTTTTGCCAGTATTTTTTACAAGATTGTAAAGATGAGGAGGTGGTACCCTGGGATTAAAAGGCAAATGTTTCCTCAATTTTCAAAAGAGGAAAAATAGTAGTCTGAAAACTGTAAGTGAGTGAGCTTGATTTTGGTTTTTGGCTGAATTCTAGGGTATACTATTCTTTTTTAATTGTTGTTTTTTGGCAGTTGGGGTTAAGTGACTTGCCCAGGGTCACACAGCTAGTAAGTGTCAAGTGTTTGGTCTGAGGTCACATTTGAACTCAGGTCCTCCTGATGTCAGGGCCGGTGCTCTACCCACTGCCCCTAGCTGTCCCCTGGGGTGTACTATTAATGGGACGGTTAATAAATACCAGAAAGGAAAGTAGTGATCAAAAGGACACAAGTTAAGGGACACACTAAAGTTATTTCCTTTTTTTTGACAGTTTTATTAGACTCTTGAGAGGTAGCATGGTATAGTGGGTAGAGAGCTGGCCTTAGAGGTCTGGAAAACCTGAGTTCATATCCCAGCTTTGACACCTACTGCCTTTGTGATCTTTGGCAAGTTATTAATTTCTCAGTGTTCCAGCCAACTCTCAAAGACTATAACTTGCAGAGGAGGTGCTGATCTGCATTGTTAGAAGAAGTTCCTTGCATCAATGAAATCACAGGTCCAACCCCCCCCCCCCAAACAGACAGTTATAACAACAACAAAAAGCTGGGCTAAGACATTAGATGAGTGCTCTAGATACAGTTTGCCCAGATCTTGTCAAAATATGTGGTAATACTTCATGCTGTTCTTTTGGAAAAGATGAAGAGATTTGGCATAGCTGAGAGTACAGTTAAGTCGATTCAGACTCAACTGATAGTTACTGTTGTATTGATGTGAACTTGGAAGGAAGTCTTCAGTGGAGTGTACAAGGAATCTGTGCCTGGTTCATTGCTGCTTAACATTTCTATCATTACTCTCATAAAAGCCTGAATGGCATGCTTATCAAATTTGCAGATGACATAAAGCACAGTGGGATAGCTAACATTGTGTAAGAGTAAAGACCCAAAGAGGTTTTGACAGGTTAGAACACTGGACTAAATCTAATAAGATGATATTTAATAAGGATAAGACTTGGGTAAAAAATATCAACTTCACAGGTAAAAGTTGAGATAACTGTGGCAAGATAACAGTTCATATGTAAAAGATTTGCCGTTTTGAGTAGACTGCAAGTTCAGTATGAGTCTACTGTGTGATATAGCAGCCAAAAAAAATGAATGCAGTAGTCAACTGCATTATGGGAGGCATAATGTCCAGATGATAATCCCTTCATTGTACCTTTGCTCCGGTCACACCATACCTGGGTCATTGTGTTCTGTTCTGGGTACTATATTTTAGGAAGCGCATCAATAAGCTGGAGAATGTTCAGAGGAAGGCAGTTGAGTGATGGAGGGCCTTGAGTTCCTGCCATGTTAGGATTAGCTGAAGGAGTCACGGATTTTTAGCTTGGAAAAGATTTTGAGGAAGAGGGTGGGACACAATGGCTGTCATAGATATTTAAGGGGTTGACTCACAGAAAAGAACAGATTATGTTTGTTCTGTTTGGCTTCAGAGGGCAGAACTAGGAACAATTGGGTAGAGGTTGCAAAGGGGTAAATTTGGGCTTGGTATAACAAAAACTTTCTGGCAAAACTATTCCAAAATTGAATGAGGAGGGTCCCCCCCCCCAATTCATTCATTTATTTATTTATTTTTAGTTTTCAGCTTTCCCTTCCGTAAGATTTTGAGTTCCGAATTTTCTCCCAATCTCTCCCCTCCCCCACCCCAAGATGATGCGCAATTTGATATAAGCTCTACATACACATTCATATGGAATATATGGACTATATATATGGACTATATTTACATTAGTCATGTTGTAAAGAAGAATTAGAACCAAAGAGTGAATGAAATGAGAAAGAAGAAAGAAACAAAAAAAGGAGGAAAAAGAGCAAATAATATGCTTCAGTCTGCGTTCAGACTCCATAGTTCTTTTTTTGGATGTGGACAGCGTTTTCCATCATGAGTCCTTTGGAGTTGTATCCTAGCATTGCTAAGAAGAGATACATCTATCAAAGTTAGTCATCTCGCTATGTGGCTGTTACTGTGTACAACGTTCTCCTGGTTCTGCTCATTTCATTCAGCATCAGTTTATTCAGATCTTTCCAGGTTTTTCTGAAGTCCTCCTGCTCATCATTTCTTATAGCAAAATAGTATTCCATTACATTCATATACCACAACTTATTCACCCATTCCCCAACTGGTGAGCATCCCCTCAATTTCCAAATCTTCGCTACCACAAAAAGAGCTGTTATAAATGTTTTTGTACATATGAGTCCTTTTCCCATTTTTATGATCTCTTTGGGATACAGACCTAAAAATGGTATTGCTGAGTCAAAAAGTATGCAGTTTTATAGCCCTTTGGGCATAGTTCCAAATTGCTCTCCAGAATGTTTGGATCAATTCACAGCTCTACCAACAGTGCATTAGTGTCCCAATTTTCCCACATCTCTAGCATTTATTAGTTTCCTGTTTTGTTATATTAGCCAATCTGATAGGTGTGATGCAGTACCTCAGAGTTGTTTTGATTTGCATTTCTCTAATCAATAGTGATTTAGAGCATTTTTGAATGAGGAGATTTTAAAGCAAAGGCTGAATGTTTACTCTTGTCAGATATGTTATTGGTGAATTCTTGTTTAGGTATGAGTTTGACTAAATGATCTCTGAGGCCCCTTCCAGACTGGAAATTTTCTGGTCCCATTTAGACTAAAATCATGTCTAAAACTGACCTTTTTTTACCCAGTAAGCCTATTCCTTGCTCCAGTTTTATTATTTCTGTCAGTAGTACTGTTTTCTTGTTGTCTTGCTTTTTTAGTCCTTTCACCACTACCCTAATATAGGTCCTCAATACTGCCCACCCAAAATTATTAAAATAGTCTCTTAAAAGGTCTTCCACCTTTATTTTTCTCCCCTCTTATTCATCCTTTTTAATTGTTAGATTTTTCTTTCTTATCTATAGATCTAGTCATGTCACTTCTCTACTCAAAATCATCTTTAGTTTTTTATTGCCCGTTGACTACAATTCAGACTCCTTAGTTTGGCATTAAAGGTCCTCCACAATTTGGAGCCATCTGCTTTTTAAACTTTACATCACAGCACTGCCACCAAACATGCTATCCTTTGGCTAGACTGGACTATTGTTTATTCTTCCTATTATTATATACAAATATAAATAAATTTGTATTTACTTGCCTCTACTCAGGAATATTTCCTGGAATATTCTTCCCACTTTAACCCTGTTGAATTTTTATTCACCTTTTAAAATGCCGCTTAAAGGTCATCTCCAAGAATCAATCTTTCTTTTGGCTGATAATGACCATTTCTGACCTATATATACACATAGACAGAAAATACATATTCACAGAATCTCAGAGTTACAAAGGAATTCAGAGGCCATCTATCTAACCCACAACTGAATTGTTCAGTTGTTCAGTTTGTGTCTGACTCTTTGGGACCTCATTTGGGATATTCTTGGCAAAGATACTGTAGTGGTTTGCCATTTCCTTTTCCAGCTCATTATACAGATGAGGAAACTGAGGCAAATAGGGTTAAGCAACTTGCTCAGCATCCCAGCTAGTAAGTATCTGAAGCCAGATTTGAACTTAGGTCTTCGTGACACCAGGCCTGGTGCTCTATCAACTGTGCCACCTACCTGCTCCAACTACATAAGTCCCCTTTAAGGCTTTGCTTGAAGGCCTAGATTTACACCTCACCTTAGATAGGTGTGTGAGCATGGGCAAGTTATGGCCTTCTTTGGCCTCAGCTTCCTAATCTGTAAAATGAAGATAGTGCTTTGATTGCTATGAGAGTCAAATAAGATAATCTATTTAAAATATTTTGTAAATTTTAAGGCACTATATTGTTATTGTGAAATTTTCAAATATTGGTAACAGCCTCCTTGGATTTGACATTTTTAACATGCCCTATGTGTTTAATGATCTGCAGAGTCCCTATTAGTGACATGGCTTAGGTGCTAAGGAATCTAAGATTCCAATTTTGAAGCAGTATTTACTAGGGCAAATAAATAATTAATTTGGAATGGAATTTGAAGTAGGCCTAGAATATTACAGTAATTTTATAACTGAATAATTATCTCACTACTAAGTCTTGAGCCTTCAATTAGTAAAATTCCTCTCTTGTGATGGAGATGCTTGACCAGGGCTACTTGTGCCCTTGAGTTTTCCTTAGATCGTGAAGTTGGCTTCCTTCTCTGCTGTAGAAAGATAGACTAGATTAGGAATTAAGTATTATTTCAGGAATTATGAGTTGCACCATATTCCTTTAAGCAAAATTAGTTCCCTTTGTTTCTGTGGTGAATTTCTTAGGGCACCTCAGATAGAAGGTTCTCAATGTTTGCTGTTGATTAAAGGGTATTCTGTCTCTTCTTTAGACAGTGACTTTGAGATCACCTCATAACTTCATTCTTTCAGTTACTTCCTATGGTACTGAATTATATAAGAAATTACACTCACCTAGCCCTGTAGGGTGCAAGATATTGTTGTAGCATGGGGAATCCTGGAATACAATGTTATTGTGCTGACTTGAGCGCATCTGGTTCTCATCCCTTATTTAACATGTTAGTAAACTGAGTTGTAGAGAAGGTAAGTAATGTGGCCAGCATCCTATAATTAGCATACTTCAGCATTTGATCTGTGCTCTCCTCTGTGTTGGTATATCCCTTCAGTGGTGCAAATCACAGTCCATTTATGCCTCCTCATCCTGTATAACTCTTGCCTCTGCCATCCTGGGAACCTGCCATTTAGTGTTTATTTAAACTGCTGTGGACCTGCCTCTTGACATCATATGGGTATTATCAGAACTGTCCATTAATTTTTTCTTCCTTTTACTGCATGATTTTCCTATCTCCTTTTCTACTTACACATCTCTTGTATTTGACTCCCTGCCTTGCACTTTATAATCCAGACTGCTTGCTGTTGTTTATACACACTGCTCTGTCTCTAGTCTCTTTGCCTTTATGTGAGCTGTTTCCCATGCCTGGAAAGCTTTTCCTCCTTACCACTGACTGTTAGAATCTCTAGCTTTCTTTAAGACTTGGTTCAAGCACCTCCTCCTCCAAGAGGCCTTCCTTGGTTTTCTCAGCTTGCCAGTACCACCCCCTCTAAGGATACCTTCCATCTCTTCTCTATTTATCTTATATATTCTGATGTGTTGATGTTGTCTTCCCCATTAGAATGCTTCTTGAAGGTAGGAACTGTTTTTTTTTCCTTTTTCTTTGTATCCTCATTGCTTAGTTTTGTGCCTAGCACATAATAAGTGGTTAAAAAATATCTGTTGATTGATTTTGATATCTTTTATGTTTATTTTTGTTCCAGTAAATTGTAGCTGTGTGGTGTAGTTATTAACATGTTAGCTTAATTTTAACACTGAAGTCTGGTCACTTTTTTTGTTCTACTCTGATTCTGCTCCAAGTCCCTTGAGGAATTGAGACCCTTTTTATCTACTTCTCCAGGTACAGTTCCTAATTTCATGTTAAAATTCCTTTTCTGGATGAATTTACCCCAGTTTTTTCACTATCATTTTTTATTTCTGTGCCCAGACATATTTTAGCCATCTCTTTCATAGGAATCTAGCTTAACTCTTTAATTTGTTGTATTTCACTTCAGCTCAGTCCTTTCCCCCTAACAACTAATCAAGAAATATTTTAAGTTCCTGCTAAGGCACTGTGGTGAGAATTCTCTTTTACCTTTCGCCTCTTGCCTTGCCCATATTCTGGTAATGATTTTGTTTTCCCAGCAGCATTAGCGCCAACTTGGTACCAACCCCTGGTGTTCTGATTTTTATTAATTACAATTTTGTCTCATGTAAAATGCAGACATTTTCTAATTTATTCATCAGTGGAATGATAGAAAAAATTCACTCCAAACTCTTTGAAAATATTTTTCAACAGTAGACTGTTGTACTAAGTGAAAAGGTCTTTCTTTTTTTCAGAATGGCAGCAACTATGCTTACCTTGAGCAGCTGGAAAGCTTGTCTGCCAAGGGACGGCCTATCCCAGTACGACTAGATGCATTGCCTCAAGTGGAGTCACAGGTAGCAGCAGCACGGGCATGGAGAGAACGTACAGGGAGAACCTTTCTTAAGAAGAATTCTAGCCATACACTGTTACAGGTGAGCAGCAGTATTGCTGGATGGAGACAGTATTTCCACCTGTTTTCTTTGGTGGTTCAGAATCTGAGGTTTTGGGTATTGTAGGTATATTATTTTTGTGTGAAATATATTCAAGGACAGTTTTCCCCCATCTGTTTAAGTCAGGTGTTTAAGAACCCCATGTACTAGTATCAGGCATTGACATGAAATTTGGGTCCTCATGCAGGTTTACCTACTGCTTGTATTTGTTGGTGCTGTTCACTCCTTTGAGTCATGTCTGACTCTTTGTGACCCCATATGGCGTTCTCTTGGCAGAGATACTGGAGTGGTTTGCCATTTCCTTCTCCAGCTTGTTTTACAGATGACGAAGTTCGACAAATGGAGTTAAGTGAATTGATCAGGGTCACACAGCTAAGCGTTTGAGACCAAATTTGAACTCAGGAAGAGGAGTCTTTCTGATTTCAGGCCCAGCACTCTATCCACTGTGCCACCTAGCTGCCTGTTGCTCTTATGGATGTATTCATGTCCTTTTTGTTGTGGTAAAGGAGAAGAGACTTTTATGATGACTGGCCTGACAGATATCTGTGTGCTTTGATTGGCCTCTAATATAAAACGATCTTGTGTAGGGATAGAATTCTTTCTCTTTCAATTTTTTTATTCAAATTTTATTCAGTTTTTATTCTGTGTTCCACTTTTCATAACTTTTTTTTTTAAAGGTACTGAGTCCTCGTACTGATATTGGTGTTTATGGAAGCAGCAAGAACCGAAGAAAAAAAGTAAAAGAACTAATGGAGAAGGAGAAAGAAAAGGATCTTGACCTTGATCCTCTGAGTGATCTGGAAGAGGGGTTAGAGGAAACTAGAGATACAGCAGTGGTGGTAAGGGGCTCATTTGAAGAATTCTGTCTTTAAAATAGAATTGTGTGTATGTGTGCACAGACATGAGAAAGTTAGCTGCATGTGTCTGTACATTTGTTTGCCTTCCCAATAGATTTTGAAGGAAGAAGTCCATCTGTCCATCTATCCATCCACTTTTTTTTTTAAAGGCAATTGGGGTTAAATGACTTGCCCAGGGTCACACAGCTAGTAAGTGTCATGTGTTCGGTCTAAGGCCAGATTTGAACTCAGATCCTTCTGACTTCAGGGCCAGTGCTCTATCCACGGTGCCACCTAGCTACCCCTATATCCATCCACTTGTAAAGTTAATTCTTCCATCTGGACTCTGTACTCCATCTTTCAGGGTCCTTGATCAACTACAATCATCTCTTTGCATAGACTATCTTCAGACATAATTGGGCACTTCTCTCTCTCACTACCCTTTCCTTTTTTAAGAAAGAAAACAAAATTTGACCTTGCTTCCTCTTAATATTTTCCATTGCTCACTCTCTTCTTCGAACTTCTATTGTGCATAAATACTACATAGTTCTATATTTAATTTTCTCATTGCTTCACATATGGTGGTTTCTTTGAAAACATCCCTTTTATCATCCAATTAGGAATATACTTGAGGGTGGGGATCTTGTTTTATGTTACTTATTTATCTCTCATACTGCTTAACACAGCATAGTAGGAACTCAATATATTTGATTATCTAGGTTACAGAAAAAGGAAACTATTCTTTTCATTGTTTTGTTCCTTATTTTATAATTTAATTTTTTTTTCCAATGAGGCAGTTGGGGTTAAGTGACTTGCCCAGAGTCACACAGCTAGGAAGTATTATGTGTCTGAGGCCCAATTTGAACTCAGGTCCTCCTGACTCCAGGACTGATGCTTTATCCACTGCTCCACCTAGCTGCCCCTATAATTTAATTTTTTTATTTTGAACTTTAACACTAAAAAGGAGCATTACATAGTACAACACAAAAATATATAACCGTAAATCTCCATTTCATACTGCTTATTTTTTAGAATTAAAAAGTTCCATGTGTTGTTATAATAAATCCCATATGTTACTTTCAGAATTCTCCTTCCTATTTGTGCTTCCTTCTGTTCTCTTGTTTTGCATTTAAAAATGTTTCAGTGACCTTTTTGTTACTGCTGTTGTTAACTCTTCCCTCTTCCCCTCCTAGTTAACAACCTTGAGAATTAAAAAACAAAACAAAACAGCAAAACCTCATAGCAAGTAAATGTAGTCAAACAAAACTATCCACACTGTGGCCATATCAAAAAATATATATCTCTTTCTCCACTTTGACATCATCACCTCTCTGCCAGGAGAACATACTTCATTGTAGGTGCTTTGGAGACACAGTTGTTAATGATAGTATTCTGTCACATTTGTATACCATAATATGTTTAGCCATTTGACTGACAATTGATGAACTCCACTTCGATTTCCAGTTCTTTGTCACCTTGAAAAGAGATGCTGTAAATAGTTTTGTGCATCTGTAGAATTTGTTTTGATTAGGGCTAATCTCTCTCATAATCTACTCTCCCTTATTCCTTTTTCTCTTCTTCCTTCCCATTTCCCTGTTTTAAGTGAAATGTATTTCCATACCCATTTGTGTTTTTCGGTCTTTCTGCCTTTAACCAGTTGAGTATGAGGTTCAATTATTACCCAGTTCTCCCACTTCTTCCTCCATGTTTATATGGACATCCTGATCATGTGAGATAAATTTCCTTCTCCTCTTCCCCCCGCCCCTCTCCACAAAAAAAGTGTGTTTTTCTTTCATACTCTTTTCATTCTTTTTTTTTTTTGGCATAGCATTGGGTCTAAGTGACTTGCACAGGGTCACACAGCTATAAGTGTCAAGTATCTGGTCTAAGACTGGATTTGAACTCAGGTCCTCCTGATTCGAGGGCCAGTGCTCTATCTACTGTGCCACCTAGTTCCCCCCCCAAGTCTTTTTTTATAGATCATAAAGACATAAAAGAACCACTCTTAGGCATTTTGGCATCTTCATATGACTTTTGTTGATGATAGTGTTCATAATGAATACATGTGTTATCTTTCTATATTATAGTATAAGCAGTTTCTTCTTGTTTAGTCCTTTATGATTGTTTCTTATGTTTAGCTTTTCATGTTTCTCTTGACTCCTATGTCTGCATTTCAAAGTTTCTATGAATCTCTGGTCTTTTAATCAACAGTGCTTGGAAGTCCTATTTCATTAAAGGTCCATTTCCCCCACCCTATATGATTATACTCAGTTTTGCTGGCTAAGTTTTCTTGGCTATAAGCCGGTATCTTTTGCCTTGTCAGGGATCATATCCCAAGATCTCCTGTCCTTTATGTAGTGGCTGCTAAATTTTGTGTAATTCTGATTTTGAGTCCTCGGTACTTGAATTCTTTTTTTATGGCTGTTTGCAGTTATTTTTTCTTTAACTTGGAAGCTTTGGATTTGAACTGTAATGTTTCTGGCAGTTTCATTTTGGTTTTTTCTTCAGGAGGTGACTGATGGGTTCTTTTTATCTTTACTTTAGATCTGGGCAGTTTTCTGTTGTGGTTTCTTGAAATATCGTGTCCAGGCTTTTTTTTTGGGGGGAGGGAGGAGGCACAAGGGGGAGACATGTATTTCAGGTACAGTGATTCTTAATTTTGTCTATTCTTGATCAGTTTTTGAAGTTAGGGTTTTTTTTTTTTTTGGTATGTGATACCTTATATTTTCTTCTGTTTTTTTCAGTGTTTTGACTTTGTCTTACTATTTCTCATTGCCTCATGGAGTCATTGGTTTCTTTTTGGTCCATTCTAATTTTTAAGGAGTTTATTGCATGGGCAAGCTTTTGTATTTCTCATGCCAAGCTGTTAATTCTCTTTCCAGTTTTTTCTTCTATAGCTTTTATTTCTTTTCCAAACTTTTCCTCTAGAACTATCATAAAAACATTTATAACTTTTTTTAAAACTCTTAAGTTTTATCTCTTCTAGGGATTCTAGTTAAATTTTTGCCCACTCTGTTTTTCTTTGAAGCTTTTCTTAGATGTTTTTGAGTCTTTCTCTTCTGGGTTTATGTCTTGAGTGTCCCTGTCACCATAATACCTTTTTTATATCCTCATTCTTCCAGCCTGCCTCCTGACTTTGAACTTGATGTTAGGGCAGGCTTTTCACCTTCCAGAGGGAATGTCTGGGCTGGTCCTGCTACTGTTTTCTCAGGGTATTGTGTGTTGTTTTATTTTGATCTCAGCAATAGCTTAGGCTGGGGACCTGCAAGATATCAGTGCTCCTAAAGTAGTCTAATCCAAGGCAAAGTCTGATCATTTGCTGCCTAGTCTGAGTTCTGCAAGTTCTTGACCTAGATTTGGGGCTGATATACATGCTGGTGGGCTTGCTTCTTTTGGTGTTTCAGAACTTCTGGACCCAGCCACTGTCAGCTAGCTAGGAAGCTCTGCTCTAGTTCATATTCTAGGTTTCCCTTTGGGCTGGAATTCTTGCCCTGCTCTGAAGCTATATAAGCTGCAGAATGGTCTAGGAGCTGGAACTGGGACCCTGCACTATACTTGGGAACCCTTGAAAGAGAGGAAGGTTTAGTAGAAAAGAAAAATGATTTCAGTTTTGGATGTGTTGAATTTAAGATGTTTACAGGACATCCAGTTTGAGAGGTCTAATAAGCAAAAGGAGATACAGGACTGAAAGCCAGCAGGGAGGTTAGTGCTGAAAAAGTAGATTTGAGAATCATAACCATAGAGGTGATAATTGAATCCATGGAAACTTTTGGGATAACCAAGTGAAGTAGCATAGATGGAAAAAACAGATGGCCAGAGCCACAGAGGATATCCACTATTAGTGGGTATAACCTGGATAAAGATTCAGCAAAGTAGACTGAGAAAGTAGTCAGATTGGTAGCAAGCAAACTAGGATAGAGTAGTGTCACAAAAACCTAGAGAGAAGAGAGCACCAAGGAGAGTAGGCTGATCAGAAGTATCAAATGTTGCAGAGAAGTCAAGAAGGATGAGGATTTGAAAAAGACCAATAGGTCTGGCAATTAAGAGATCATTTGGAGAGATCAGTTTCTGTTGAATGATAAGATTGGGAGCAATACTTTAGATTGTTAAGAGAGTGAGAGGAAGGGAAGTGAAGGTATTGATTGTAATGGCTTTCTCAAGGAGTTTTGCTAGAAAGAGAAGACATGAGATGATAGTTCATGGGGATGGATGAATAGTGAGGGATTTTTGAGGATAAAGGAGACATGTATTTGTAGGCAGTAGGAGAGTAGCCAGTCGACAGAGATGGAAGATAAGCACGAGAGGAATGATAAAAGGGACAATCTGCTGGGGATGCAGGACAGAATGGAATCGTGTATGCTTGTAGAGGGTTTTGTTCTGGCAAGAATGGCTTTCTCTTCATGTGAGACTACGGTGAGGGAGGTGATAATGGCAAAAGGCGTCTAGGTGATATGAGATGAGGAGGATGGGAAAAGAGGAAGCTCTTGGTAAATGACCTCAATTTTTTTCAGGAATATATGAGGCAATGTTCTCAGCTGAGAAAGTAGTGGGAAGGGAGTTTGGGGAAGTTGAGAAGGGATGATTTTTTTTCAGTTTCTTTCTAATGGTTGCCTCCTTAGTTTCTAGGTTTTTTTGCTTTGCTTTTCTGTTTCCCACTTCAGGATTAGGAAGTTTATTTTGCTTGGTATTATTCCCTCTTTAGTATTATCTTCTCTTGGGGAACCTCCATGTGCTCTCCTCTTGAGTTTGCTATATTTCTATACTCTTTATGTGTGCATGCACATGCATATGTGTGTTCATCCCTCCCTTCATTTCAGAGAAGAATAAGATTCATTTGATGGCTGCTTTCACCAACATCTTCCTCCACATTTGTGTATTGTCACATACTGAAACTATCCTTTTTTTAAGTTTTCTAAAATCTTCCTGATAAAAGTAATAAGCTAGAAATGTATTCAAAAGGAAAATATATTTGAGATTATATTCAATAGAAGGGAATTATATGCGCTAGGTATTCTGCTAAGCACTTTACGAAAATTATTTCATTTGATCCTTACAACAACCCTGTGAGGAAGGTGCCATTATTATTAACCTTATTTTACAGTTGAGGAAACTGAGGTAGACAGAGATTAAGTGATTTACCCAGTGCCGCACAGCTAGTAAGGGTCTGAGGCTGGATTTGAACTCTAATCTCCCTGACTGTGGGCATAGTACTCTATCCATTGTTTTATGAAACACAGATTCCAGTTTTGGAAAAATAGTTGTAATTGGTCAGGTTTGGTCATGCTACTTTCTGTAGAAATTGAAGGATGTTACTGGATTTACTTTTTAGACCCTCATCAAGGGGAGCTTAAACCATTTTTCAATGATATCATGTTAGTCATCAGAGATGGATGAAACTCTCCCTAATTTATAGATTTTGAAATGATTTTAATGGAATGATGACTAGACTTCTCTGAGGCTAAAAATGGGGCTTTAAGTTCAACCTTGCTGTGTCTCCTGTGTATTATGATGATTCCCTTTTTCAGTAAAATGTTTATGTTGCACAGGTGGCAGTATTCAAAGATCGGGAGCAGAAAGAAATTGAAGCCATGCATTCCCTCAGGGCAGCTAATTTAGCTAAGATCACCATGGTGGATCGGATTGAAGATGTGAAATTCTGTATTTGCCGCAAGACAGCAAGTGGGTTTATGCTTCAGTGTGAGCTCTGCAAAGACTGGTTCCATAGCAGCTGTGTACCCCTTCCCAAAACAAGCTCCCAGAAAAAGGGATCCAGCTGGCAGGCCAAAGAAGTCAAATTTTTGTGCCCTCTCTGTATGCGCTCCCGAAGGCCCCGCCTAGAGACCATCCTGTCTCTCCTAGTATCCCTGCAGAAGTTGCCTGTGCGACTGCCTGAAGGAGAGGCCCTCCAATGCCTGACGGAACGTGCCATGAGTTGGCAAGACAGAGCAAGGCAGGCACTGGCCACAGATGAACTGTCATCTGCTCTGGCCAAACTTTCTGTGTTAAGCCAGCGTATGGTGGAGCAGGCTGCCCGAGAGAAAACTGAAAAGATTATCAGTGCAGAACTCCAGAAAGCAGCAGCCAACCCTGACTTACAGGTAAATATAATATGTTCATCCTTTTTCTGAATTGAAATGATGGCATTCATCTCTGTGTCAGTGGTAAATTAAGTCTGAAATGTAATATTTTTATTCTACCATCTAGCCTAGAGAGGAAGCAGTGATTTGTTAATTACTACAAAGTAATTATGGAATCATCTCTCTGCTTGCCAAGATCAATGGTTTGAATCCACCCAAGCTAGATTTTACAAAAAGCAGATGACTGGTCAGTGAGTCAATAATTCAGTTACCCATGTCACCAAGACCCTTTTAGTGGTCAGTACAACTATACCTATGACTTAAGACATATTGGTTGCTTTAACTAACAAAGTGGGATTAGTCTCATGACACAGAAGCATGAATCTTTAACAGATATTACTCAGAGGGTTGTATGGGATAGTAGGTAGAGTTCTGGCTCATGAAGAAGACTGGTTCAAAACCTACCTCTGATGCATACTGGGCAAGGCAGTGACTCTCTCAGTGCTGATAGGCAACTTTATAGACTATAAATTACAAAGTTGATGCTGACATACATCGGTAGATAGGTGTTTCAGAGAAAGAGGAAGGGATCGGGGGAAGTAGGGGAGAGAGAGAGATTGTTATTTTACGGCAGGACAAAATGTAAAAGTTTAGTTTATATTTAGTTCACCTACCTTCTCTTCCCATGTGTATCAGGAGGTAATTTGGTTAGTGACCGCTACGTGAATAGTAATCAAAGAAAGATTTTGTTACAGAATTATTTCCTGGAGAAATCTGTAACAATGCAAGTACAATATTTGTACTTTGGACTATAAAACTAAAACTATTTCCGTATTGTCGAATTAAAGGATTCTAAGTGTAATTTTGAGAGTTGAAATAGCTTTATGCAGAGTTCTTTATAATAATATTCATTCTAGTGAGATTTTATCATATAGATTTCTTTCATGGATAGCTTGGCATTATAATCACAAACACAGTATGTAATCACTAGCAATTGAAGCCGTCCCTAAGTTATTCCCTCGGCCCTAAATATAGTTTATTTCCATGTATATGTTCACAAGTTTTCTTTCTTCATCCTGGCATTGTTTATACTTAGGGACATCTCCCTGGTTTCCAGCAGTCTGCTTTTAATCGGGTGGTAAGCAGTGTGTCATCCTCCCCTCGACAAACCATGGACTATGATGATGAAGAGACAGATTCTGATGAAGATATTCGGGAGACATATGGCTATGATATGAAGGTAATTAAATAGAATGGTCATATTGAACATGGATACCAACTAGACATATTAAATAGTCTAAAGACATTGATAGGTAAGGGTGAAAAATTATTTTCTCAGCTGAGTCTACCCCACAATTATAATGGAAAAGATGTTTTATATTCTGTGTTTTGTTTAAAGTCATGCTGTCTTTTTTTAAATCTCAATTTTTAAAGTTACTTATACTTGATGTTTAGAAACTCTGGGGAAAGCACGTGTTTTAGTTCCTTAAAACTTCTGTGATATCAGTTTACCACTATTTTGTCTTAGGATTAGGAGATCTTGTCCAGTTTGTTTGAACCTCTTATTCAGATCCTGTTTTCATGATGCAAGTTACATGTTATTTCAAAGATAGGTAATATGTAGTCCCATAGTAAGGATATATGGAAGATAAATATTATTTCAATGACTATATTGACATCAATATACTTATTTTTATACTTACACCATATTAGTGGTAAGAGGGTCCTTTTAGAATGTCAGCATTATACTGAATTGTATTCCATTATTCGTTAATGTAAGTTGCCTAGTTTTTCAGCTTTTTAGCTAGCAGTGGCATCTATTCCTGAAAAGAAAAATTTGCTGGGTCAGAATGAGCCCTGTTTCACAATTGCGCACCTAATCAGAATGCTGTTGCTTTTGTAGTTGGGAGGCTCCTGCCAAAGAACTACCAAACTTTTTTTTTTTTGTTAAACTCTCTCTTGTTTTCCTTGCAGAACAGGTGGGTACCACTCAGTCTTAAGAATGTGAATTCCGTCTGCAGTAAAACTCTCAAAATGTAAAATTAAAACCATCATATACCCTTATAAATATGTCTGCTAGAAAATAATTTTCATGAGGTAAACCTGAATTCTAATTCTTCATGAAAGAACCTTCAGTTGTATGGATTATAAGATCCTTCAAAAAGGTTGGATTTATAGTGTAACTATGAATAAATCTGAACACCATGATCACAGAAATCAAGACTAATGATAGGACCTATTCCCAGGCCATTCCATTTCATTTGATTGCTCAAACTTGTACTAATAACAGCATGCCATTAAAGGAATTACTCTGACTCATAATCTAGATGTCTGAGAGAGTGACTTTTTAGTAAACTGTCAGGTTCTGGTTTGGTGTCTACTGCTTTCTTGGACTGCCCAGGATATCTGTCCACCTTACTTTTAGCTGACAGCGACACACATAATGAACAGATTAGAGGTTAATGTAACCCCTAAATGGTATAGGACTTCACAAACTGTAGTATATATTTTGGGAATAGAATGTTACTTGCTGGAAATCAAAGACCTTTTCTGCTGCATATTGTGAAAACCAGCAAATTCTGGAAGGGAGTTAATGTAGTGGTTGGCACATACTAAGCCCTTAATAAGAGCTTTTTCATTCACTCACTAATATGCCAGTTCAACAGCATTCAGAGAAAAAAAAGCTGACATCTAGACCAAACCTGATAAAGATCCTTTAGTACTGGAGCCAAAGGGGTCATACTTGGCATTGTGTAATGTTCTATAACAGTTAAACAGCTATCACCAGCTGTGATGCAGAGTGGCTAGACACTCTATATGTGATGAAGTTTGCTTGAAAGCAGTTCAGTAAGCTGAAAAGGCAAACCTTAGTTGGTCATTGTGTGACTCTGATGCTACAGATCAGTTTTGGCTCAGCTGAGCTATGGATCAATTGGCTTGTCTCAGTTTTGATTTAGGGATGTGTTGGATTAGATAATCTGATTAGATAATTAGATAAACTGCTAACTTGGAGATTTTATGATTCTTGGATAGGATCTCTTGTGTGCTGGGTGGTGTCACTGTGCTGAATTTCCTTCCTGGTTTTTGGGAGGAAGGTTTCAAAAAGTCTCCAGTTGTGTTTGATTGAGTTAGCAGTACTTCTGAGGGTTAAGCATATTGGCAGAATAGTGACAAGAATCCTAGAGCTTCAAGATTAATTTTATTTTGATTCTGGCATCCCTGAGCTCTTTATTATTCTGATCCCATTAGGCATTTGCCAATTGAGTGAGCACTTGTTATGTAGTAAAGGTTTCATTTGATTGTTCTTCACTTTGGAACATTTGGCTATAAAACTGAAGCCATGCCATCAAGCTGGTGATTTTTTCCTTTGTTGTTATAATTTCTAGATCATAATGATTTGAGTTTAGTATCTTCCCTAAAGGAAAGGGGATTGTATTCATTTGAGAAAAAGGTTGGAGTAGTTTGTGCAGAAACAGAATTCTGACCACAACTGTCATGCCATTTTTCAAATTGCCCAGTTAATGGTATTTTCTATAAGTGTCTTGTTTCACTTCCCTTCCCATTAACTTCATGTAGGAAGAGAGGGACAATAATGCTCTATTTGTTGGAACTGTGAATTACTTTAACCATTTTGTAAAGTAATTTGAAATTATATAGAGAAACTGCCATAAATGCTCATGGCCCATAGATTGCATTGCTAGGCATATGCCCTAAGGTATATGACAGATGACAAAAAGAAAGGCTCTATCCCAATACACCAAAATAGTTATAGGAGTACTTTTTGTAATAGCAAAACTCACAAATGTTCATGAATATTACTTTGCTGTAAGAAAGAGTGAATATGATGAATACAGAGATGCATGGGAAGGACCTCAGTGAACTGATGCAAGGTGAAGTCAGCAGATCCTGGAAAACAGTTTACACAATGACTATTACATTGTAAATGCAAAAACCTACCACAAAACAACTAACTGAATTCTGTGAAATTATGGTAACTAAGCATGGCCCCAAGGAAGATAGATGAGAAAGCTCATTCCTCACTTCTTGTAAGAAGTAGAGGATTATAATGTGAAATGCTACAGATAAGGCTAGACTTTTCTCAGTGGCTTTAGTTCAGCCATTTTTTTTCTTTTTTGTTCTTTGTTATAACAAGTGGCTTTCTGGGAATAGAAAAGGGAGGAAGTACAGTGAGAAATGTAAATGATGTAAAAATAAAAGATATCAATAAAATTTTATTTAAAAAAACTTTAAAGGACCTTAACTTATGCTCATAGGCACCTTTTGATGACTCAGAAATGATTGGAAGGAGTGAGTTCAGTGATTCCTTGTTTACCACAATGTGTAACTTAGCAAAATTTGGTTTCTTGAGTATAGTCCTGATGGATATAGTGATATGTTGACTTCTTTGTTGCTTCAGCCTTCTTCCATTGTCATTGGAGCATTCTCCTTGAAAGTGTGCATTCCTTAATGATGCTTCTGTCCACGTATTTAGAGGTATCTCATTTTTGGACATTTTGCTGACCCTTTATTCTAACTGCCCTGGCCATATAATCATAAGCATGTTTCAAATGCTCATATGTACAGAGTGATTGATTAGGAATAGGATCAATAACAAATAGCACCACAACAAAGTCCTAGGAGGTGGCACTGACTGCTCACCTCAATAGAAGGCATATCCTTAATATGGAGGCTCTTTTATGTTTATCCTTCCCGCTGAGCACCTCGGAGTGTTCTTAAGAATTGTTTGAGGATAATAAACTTTCAGGATATTAGTTCCAACTGAGTCTGTAACTCCACTTAGTATTAAATCAGTTGGTGTGGAAGATCCTTAAGTCTGTGTGTGTGTGATATGCCTTTCTTTTTAAAAAATATATTTCCAGTATTATGACCTTGACAAGTTATCTACAGATGAACATTTCTATATACAAAGAACAATAAAAAGGATTGTATATGAAACCGTAAGCAGTTATCTTTGTTGTCCCCTTTTAGGTTTTATTCTACTCTCTAATATGCATTCTTTTATGTATTTCATCAGTGCTCTTTTTTTTTTTGGTGTGCATCACCATTATTCTGCCTCGCTTAACCCCAAGACTACTCTTTCCTCAATATAAGCTCTCTCTCTTTTTTTTATAATTAATTTACTTTTAGTTTTCAGCATTCACTTCCATAAGATTTTGAGTTTTAAATTTTCTCTCCCTTCTTCTCCTCCCCCCTCCCCAAGACAGCTTGTAGCCAGATATAGGCTCTACTTATACGTGCGTATTAAACGTATTTTCACATTAGTCATAATGTAAAGGGAATTAGAACCAATGAGAGGAACCATGAGAAAGAAGAAACAAAACAAAACAACGAAAGAAAAGGAGAGCATATAGTGCACTTCCATCTACTCAGACTCCTAAGTTCTGAATGTGGATAGCATCTTCCATTGTGAGTCTTTTGGAGCTGTCTTAGGTCCTTGCATGGCTGAGAAGATAAGCTGTGCCTTGTTACAAAGAAATAAAATCAAGCAAAACAAATCAGTGTTGTGCTGGTTGCGTGTCAGATTGGTTTGTGTGCTACACGCCGTACCAGCTGTCATTACTTCTGTCCAGAGATGGTAAGTGCACTTCATCATCGTTCTTCTGGAGTCGTGACTGCTCGCTGTCTTGGCCCGAGTTCGTGAGGCTTTGAAAGCTATTGTCCTTTGCAGTGTTGAGGTCAGTATGTAAATTGTTTCTCTGGGGCTGATCACTTCGCTCCCCATCAGTCCATACAGTTTCCCCCAAGTTTCTCTGAATTTGTCCTTTTCATGACATTTTATGGGACAATAATGTTCTGTTATATTAATGTATCACAATTTGTTCAGCCTTTCTCCAGTTATTGGGCACCCTAATTTGTTTGCAGTTCTTTCCTAAAACGAAAGGTATTGCTGTAAATATTTTTGTACGATTGGGTCCTTTTCCTGTGTCTTAGATCATTTAGGGATATAAGCCTAATAGAAGCTTAGAGGGCAGCTAGGTGGCACTGTGGATAGAACCTGGGGCCTGGAGTCAGGAAGACCTGAGTTACAATCCAGGCTAAGACACCTACGAGCTGTGTGGTCCTGGGTAAGTCACTTAACCTCTTTGTCTCAGTTTCCTCAACTGTAAAATGCAGTAGTAAGCACCTATTTCACAGGGTTGTTATGAGGATCAAATGAGATAATTTATATTTGTAAAATGCTTAGCACACTGCCTGATCCAGAGCAGGTGCTATATAAATACTTTTCCCCTTCCACTCTCAGGGTTATTACTGGATCAAGTTACAAAGTGCTTCCTTAAATGGATGGACCACTTAACAGGGCCCGCCAATAGTGCATCAGCATTTATAACATGGCTTTCACATTGATAAAATTTGGTCTTTTAATTACCTTTGTCTGTCTTACCGTCTTTATATAGGATTGACTGAAATTGTCTTCCCTCAGAAGAGTATTGTTTTTTTAACTTACACATTTCTGTTAAACTCTCCACCACCTTCATTTTCATCATTCTTTTTTGGTCCTTGTCCTTTCAGTTTGAAAGTTTAGCAGAAAATCCCACCACATGAATGGGAATGCAATGAGTAAAACCCAAATCAAAGAAGAGAGAATATATTCCAGTCGCTGATAAGAAGCTCCTAGAATATAAGATAGGAGTTGTGAGTTCTCCCTTGTTTGATGTTTTGTAAGTTAGATTCTCATATGGGGAGGATCCTTGTTTCTCTTGTTTCTAGGTTTTTAATTAGTGGTATTAACTGGAGACATCGTTTTCCAGAATCACCTTTAAAGCCTTTTCTCACCAGTACTTTTTTTCTATAACTAGTTATGACTTCTAAAAGAGTTTCCAGGCATGTTCAATTTGAGATTATTCAAGATAACTTGAACTCTCTCTCTCATTCATCACATTGTAGACTATAACTTGATTGGTGCAAAGTGTATGACTTCAGGGTTTTTTAAATTAGAGCTAAATTTTATGTGACTTTGATATTAACAGGTAGATTCTATGCTAAGAGCCACTGGAAAGCCTCTGAAAATAGCAGAACAATCCTTTTCTCTGTGAATTCTCCATCTTCCCCCACCCCAAGAATTTATATCTAGAATTTTTCTTCCTATTTTAAATGAAGCCATTTCTTTTTAAGTTCTGCAATCTCTTTATCTGTTACAGAAGTAGCAACAATATTGTTTTGTAAGATGTGGAAATCAGTATTCCTAATTGTAATTTACTACTGGATCTTTTGTATAAATTTATGAAGAAGCTTTGTTGTTTTTTTACTTAATACCATACAGCTTGCCATTCATTGTCCAGGAATGTTTATTTTTCAGTGTGCTACACAAAGCTGTAAATTTGATGTTTTCTACAGGAAGCTACAGCCCTGAAATCTTCCTTTAGCCATAATTTAGCCAAAAGCCAAATTCACTTACTGTATAATGATAACACTGTTTTGGTTTCTTCCTTAGGACACTGCCAGTGTAAAGTCTTCTAGTAGCTTGGAACCCAATCTCTTTTGTGATGAAGAGATCCCCATCAAATCTGAGGAGGTGGTGACACATATGTGGACAGCACCATCATTCTGTGCTGAACATGCCTATTCGTCTGCTTCAAAGAGTTGTTCTCAAGGTATTACTCCTCTGTTTATATATGTGGGGTGGAGATGAGCCTAAAGCCAAAAAGAGAAAGACATTGTGTTGATTACAGTTGATCAAAATTTTGCCATATAAATTGTCATGTGATTGCAGATCGATGTACTAACTGTAATTTCTAGTCAAAACCGCTACCTTGAATCATTGGGAAATGGTAGTACATATCACTTGAATGTAGTGAAAGATGATCTAAAAGTTTCAATTATAATTCCTAGTGTTATAGAATTTTTTAGAATAAGTCTAACTGCCCTCTGTATCTATTTATTTATTTATTTATTCGTTCATTCATTCATTTATTTACTTATTTATCTATCTATATCTATCTATCTATCTATCTATCTATTTATTTATTTATTTATTTTTAGTGAGGCAACTGGAGTTAAGTGAGTTGCACAGAGTCACACAGCTAGGAACTATTATGTGTCTATGGTTGGATTTGAACTCGGGTCCTCCTGACTCCAGGGCTGATGCTGTATGCACTGCGCCACCTAGCTGCCCCTCACTGCCCTCTTTTAAAAGATAGAGTTTAACTCTCACATCTCCTGCCTCCATCCTTTGTGCCAGAGCCTTCTTTTTTCTTTCTGTCTAAACATTCTTAGTTTCTTCATTTCTTTATAAGACAGTTTCTAGATCTCTTCACTGTCCTAGTTGCTTTGAACGTTTTCCAGTTTGTTAATTCTCTTGTTTAAAATATGCCATTCAGAACTCAGCGCTATTCTGAACATTTTCTGGTCAGTGTAGAACTCAGTGAGACCATGATCTCCCTTGATATGAATAATTCTGCGTCCCAAATATATGTATATTTTGTATGTATACACACACACACATATACATATACACATATATACATACATATTTATATATGTATGTATATATATTTTAAACAACCACATCAGTGAGCTGGTAATGCTGGCTTATTGAGCTTTGGGTCAATTAAAACCTTCATATCTTTTTCACATAAACTGCTATTCTTATGGAATTTTTTAAACCTAAGTTTAGAGCTTTACATTTCATCTTGTTAAATTTAATCATTGGGATTGTGTGATAAAGTACTTGAAGGAAGGGAGCAGCTAGATGGTGCAGTGGATAGAGCACTGGCCCTGGAGTCAAGAGGACCTGAGTTCAAATCCTGCCTCAGATACGTAACACTTACTAACTGTGTGACCCTGGGCAAGTCACTTAGCCCCATTGCCTAGCCAAAAAAAAAAAGAAAAGAAAAAGAAAGTAGTACCCAATAATAATTTGCTTCCTAGTCTTTAATGTATACTTATGAAAATGGTTTACTGTGTTCTTGACTTGGAATTGTAGCATTCTGAACCTTAGACACACCCCAATGAGATGTAAAGTGAGTTTTATATCTCTGTAGTGAAATCTAGAGTAGATCACACACATTTTTATCCCTTCATTCAGAGGATGAGTACTTTGCTTTGAAGCATAACTACATCCCTAATATGGTGAGAGCAAAACTATATTAAGAAATTTCTGTATTTGTTTGTGGAAAAAGAAATAGTTTCAAAATCCTGAGGATCTTTTTATAATCATTTTTGTATAGAAGGAACTTTGGATACAGGGTATTGGAGCAAGGGTAATTTTATATATTTCATATTTTATTTTTACATTAATCCATAATGATATATTTGTAGTTACCAGGATTAAGACTTCCACTGCACAAAATTTCTTTGTCATAAATATTATAGTTTCTCATGCTTTTTCTTTCTTTTTAACTCATTGTCTCTGCTTGCAAAGGTTCTAGTACTCCAAGGAAACAACCTAGAAAGAGTCCTTTGGTGCCCCGAAGTTTGGAGTCTCCAGTGTTGGAGTTATCAGCTGGCGCCAAAGCTCAATTAGAGGAACTTATGATGGTTGGTGATCTCTTAGAGGTATCTCTGGATGAGACTCAACACATCTGGCGGATATTACAGGCCACACATCCACCCTCTGAGGACAGATTCCTGCATGTCATGGAGGTACAGATTTAAAACTTACTTTTAGATGATAACACTCCCATTAATACTGAGTATTGCCAGTGGACCTAAAGCCATAATAACTAACATTGGTGTGGCACTTGAAGGTTTGCAAAGTGCTTTACATATATTTTAATAATCTCCTTTAAACTTCACAGCATCCTTATACAGTGCAGGTGTTAAAGGTATTACAATTCTCATTTTGCAAATGATGACACTAAGGCTTAAAGAGACTTAAGTGACTTGCCCTTGGCTATTAAGTGTCAGAAGAGGAATATGAACTTGTCTTCCTGACTCAAGTCTGACACTTAGTATACCACATTACCAAGCTTTGCTAAGAGTAACTGTTAGAAGGCATAAAACATAAGTAGAGGGAGTGGTGAAATGAAGTAGTAACATATGTAGGAGAAAAGGCAAGATTGAAGGTAATGGGAAGAGAGAGAAAGAACAGAGAAACTTTTATCAGGAGTGGAACATTGCAGCTGCCATTCTTTGGAAACTATGCTATAACTTTTGTGTGTGTATATATCTATATCTATATATATATATATATATATATATATATATATCTATATATATAGCTTAGAAATTGGGCCTACATAGCCCTTAAATTAGGTCCAATCCAGTTTTCAAGTTCCTTTCATTAGTTTTTCAAAACTTCGCTCTGTAAGTATTACTTTACTATCCCAAATTTCCTTTATGTACCTTCTTAAATGATTATTAATCTTATTTCATGTTTTCCCCGATTTTGCCTGCTTTTCATTCATTTATTCTATTGGTCTATAGTTTTCTTTTTAGCTATATCTTTGGACAGTTTAGGGATCGATATCATATTTGCCCCATAGAGGGAATTAGTTAGCCTACATATCTTGTTGTGTAATTTGGAGTTACTTCTTTAAGTTTTTTTGAATTTGCTTGTGAATCCATTTGGGCTCATCTTTTTTCTTTTTAAAAGTTTTTAATTTCTTTCCTTTAGGAAGCCTAAAAACTTGGAAAGAGGCATGTTTTATTGTTTAGTTATTGCTAATTTTCTTTTGTCTTTTTGTATTTTGCCAGGCAGTGGGGTTAAGTGACTTTCCCAGGGTCACACAGCTAGTGAGTGTCAAGTGTCTGAGGTCAGAATTGAACTCAGGGCACTCCAGTGCCAGTGCTTTATTGACTGTGCCACCTAGCCGTCCCTAGTTCTTGTCAATTTTTATTCACAATTCCTGATTGCTTTTTTTATTGTTCCACATTGTGGAAATATTTTAAAGCTCCTGATTTTCATGAAATTTCTAATTTTATCTCCCTAAAGGATGACAGTATGGAAGAAAAACCATTGCGAATAAAAGGAAAGGACTCTTCTGAGAAGAAGCGGAAGCGGAAGCTGGAAAAAGTTGAGCAGCTCTTTGGAGAAGGGAAGCAGAGGTCCAAGGACCTAAAGAAACTGGACAAACCAAAGAAGAAGAAGTTGAAGATGAGTGTAGACAAGTCAAAGGAGCTGAACAAATTGGCCAAGAAACTGGCAAAGGAAGAGGAAAGGAAGAAAAAGAGGGAGAAGGCTGCTGCAGCCAAGGTCGAACTTGTGAAGGAAAATACTGAGAAGAAGAGGGAGAAGAAGGTGCTGGACATCCCTTCGAAGTATGACTGGTCAGGAGCGGAGGAGTCAGATGATGAGAATGCAGTGTGTGCAGCACAGAATTGCCAGAGGCCTTGTAAGGACAAGGTAAATCCTAGCTCATCCCTACCTGAGCCAGATGTCAGAGAGGAAGAAGGATTTTGACTTCCAGAGGCTAAGAGCTTATGAGAGTATAGATGTAACGTGACAGTCTGTTCTTGGTGCAGCCCAAATTGGCCTTTGAAATAATTTGCTTTCTGCATTTTTTATAAACCCTGGTAAATCATGAGGCACCTAGGCCGCTGGGATAACATCCCCTAAAAGAGTCTTTCACTCATTAAAATAAAACAAAACTAGAATGCATTGATGAACATAGTAAGGCAGATGTAAGTAGCAGCAATACAACTGTTAGCATGCAACATGTTTTACTTCATAATTCATCATGAATGTAGCTTTAATTACAAAGCCAATTAAATTTACTCTTAACATTCAGAATTTTAAAAAAGTCTTTAGCATAAAGGCTTCTATAACAAATCTAACCGTTCCTCCCTTTGTTCCGTTCTGTGTTGTCTGTCTTCAGCAAGTATTTATGTCTTTTTTTCCTTCTTTATAGTTGTCATAAATGTGTGTGCTGCTATTTTGTTACTGTGTTTTTTACGTTGTACATCTTTATATTTCTCATGATTGTTCACAGGATTATAAATCTAGAGCTGGAGCCACCTAATCCAACCCCCTCATTTTACAGATGAGGAAACCCAGAGAGGTTAAAGTAACTTGCCCCCAGTCACAAAGGATCAGAGGTGGGATTTGAACCAAGGTCTTATGAGTCTAGAGCCAGCATTATTTCCACTATACCATGTTGACCCCTTGGCTGTTGTTTTCAATTGCAGTGTATTATTTCCTTACATTAATTTAGTATAATTTGTTTAGTCACTCCCAAATTATACATTTAGGATTGTAGGGTCA
This sequence comes from Phascolarctos cinereus, assembly GCF_003287225.1. NCBI lineage: Eukaryota > Metazoa > Chordata > Mammalia > Diprotodontia > Phascolarctidae > Phascolarctos > Phascolarctos cinereus. The sequence continues at coordinate 194,200,104 of NW_027555514.1, read as the reverse complement.
TAGAATTTAGAGCTGGAAGGAACCTTAGAGATCACTGAATGCAACCACTTAATTGACAAATGAGGAAATTGAGAACCAGAAAGGTAAGTTAACTTTCCCAAGCCACTTAGGTAGACAGTAGCAGGACCAAGATTCAACCTCAGGTTCTTGGACCTCAAATCCAGTGCTCATTCCAGTTTGTCATACTGTAGGTTGTTTTCTGGTGTTTTTAAAGGTACAAATGATACTATTATAAATATCTTTGAATAAGCTAGCTTAGCTTTTTTCCTTTTTGCTAATACTCTTATGGCATAGGTATAATAATAGGATTGTTGAATCAAAAGTTATGATATAAACTAAGAAATACATTTAGGAAAATGGAAGTTTTAGTGCTCTATCAGATTACTTTCCAAAAAGATTCTAGCAATATGCATCACATATATGCATCAAACCTTGCTTGTTAATAGTTAGTTTTTGAAAAGTAGAATGGACTACCTTGGGGGTAGTTCCCACTTTTTGTTAAGTGAAGGCAAGATGATCACTTGTTAGGGATGCTATAGAGAGAGGGGCTTTCTTTTGAGGTATGGGTTGAGCTAGTTAACCTCTGAGATCCCATCCAACTCTTATTGTGTGATTCTGTGCTTGTCCTGTCTTGCTGTGATGTGTTATGTGAACATTAGAACCAAATCTTTTATCAGGAACCATAAGAATATTGAGCTAGCTACTTTAGAAAATTGTGCTTTTTAGTGGGCTGACACTGAGGTGGGATGGGAGTGGGACTGAAAAATTGTTTACTTGGTTATGCCTTCTGCCAGATTCCAAGCTTAATGTGTAGTGTTTAACCTACGGAGTCTAAATGAAATGTTATCTTTTTCAACCCCTTGCTTAAATCCTGTAAACCCTGGAGCCTAGGGGAGGTTTACAGATTTTATGAAAGCCAGAGACTATACATCTTCATTAATCTGCTATGGTCTTAGAGTTGATGAAGGTAAACTAGGAAATATTGACTCTACCTTCATCATTCATTTCCTGTCACTGGGATGACCTCAACTCTTATTTTATTTATGTTTATAAATTTCTTGACATTTTGACACAAAAAAGCTCAAGTAAACCCACTCACAAAGTACATTCCCTGAGAAAAAAGGTTAATTACTAATTAACAGAAAGAAGGGATATGTCCTTTAATTTGGCCAGTATAGTACTAATGTTAGCTATTGTAGTTGATCGGAGTTTTGTTATCTCTGCACGTTGGCATTATTTACACTGTTGTAGTTATTTTGTATGTTGTTTTTAGCTGTTTTCTTTACTTTGCATAACTGTATACATGTCTTTCCATGCTTTTTGTTTTGTTTTGTTTCGTTTTTAACTTAAATTTTTTTTGGTTACATTTTAAGTTCCAAACTGTCTCCCTTCCTCCCCACCCCACACTAGAGAAGGCCACCATTTGACACAAATTTATAAATATATGTAAAACCATACTATGCTTACTTCTGTTTATCAGTTCTTTTTCTGGAGGTGGATAGCATCTTCCTTTATAGATCTTTATAGTTGATTTGAATATTTATAGTACTCAGAATTATTTGGTTGTTCATAATTATTCTTTGAACAACATTGCTATTACTGTATGGACATTCTCTTGTTTCTGCTCACTTTTCATTATTTCATGCAAGTCTTCCCATGTTCTTCTAAAATCAACTAGCTTTTCTGGTTGCATTTCTTATAGTGCAGTAGTATTCCATCAATCATATGTGACAACTTGTTTGGCCCAATAGATGGGCATCCTCTCAGTTTCTTGTTCTTTGCCACCACAAAAAGAACCATTATAAATATTTTAGAACATATAGACTTTCTTTTTTCCCTAATCACCTTGGGAAACAGACCCAGTAGTGGTATTGCTGGGTCAAAGGGTATATCCATGTTTGTTTGTTTGTTTGTTTTAAGCAAATTCACCACATTCATCATTCCACATGGCACCATAGTATACCATTACATTCATGTGTCAGAGTTTGCTCAGCTATTCCAATGACTGGGCACATACTTTGTTTCCAGAATTTGTTACTACAAATGATAGCACTGTGAATGTTTTTGTACATAGTCATCTTTTCTTGCTGTCAGTAAGCTTAGAGTATATACTCCTAGTAGTGAGATCTTCTGTTTCCTTTTATTAGAAGCTCTAAATTTAAAAAAAACAAATGATGATAATGAAGATTTCAAAAATGTATAGAGAAAATGAGACTTTTTGATTGAAAATTTTAATAACTGATTTGGTTGCATTTATTACTTATGGCATTAAATGACTATTAATTTTAGGATATTTCAAATTCAGTGGTAATACAGACATGTCAGGTACTTGTAATGAGATCATTCCAATATCTCACTTCTAAGACTTAGGTAGAGCAATTATATAATGACATTTTCATTAGGTAATGGTGAGAATTTGAAATATATGGAGAAGGAATCTTTGAGAGATTAAAACTTGATAAATTTATATGATGCTTCCTTAGCATCAGAAGAAACTTTTGATACTATTGAAATTTTTCTCCATTTCCAGGCATATTTATTCATTATGTTCTAGAGGGTTTAAATTTCTTACTGTTCCCTGGATTAAAAATATGAAAGAGTGACATGTTATTTACCATGTTGGTTTCTCTTGTATGTTGTTCCCCCTCTCCCATTTGAAATAGCTTTGTGCTATAAGTTGAACATTTCTTTTTCATCGTTATTGATTAATGTTTGAGCAGCTCACATTTTAAAAATTCTTTATTTTTATTACTCTTAAGTGCCTCTGTAAAGTAAAAAATATTCTTCTCCCACCAGAAACAATGAACAAAGTAACGTCTAATGACTGAGTGACCAAAGTGAAATTTGAACCATTACTCTTGAGTTTGTTAGGTGTATCTGCTTCTCCCACTGAATTTTATTAGAGTCTTCTATGGTATTAATTAACTTCTCAAACTTTTAACTTCTGAGTAATCATGGGGCTCCTTTTTGAATTTTTTTTTAAAAAGCCCAAGTTGATGATGATAGAGCAAAATATAGCAAATTTCAGAGAAGCAAGATTAAGAATTTATCGATATAAGTTGGCATATAACGTCTAATTTTTCTTTATAACCAGCATAGCTGTGCTTCAAGGGAAATTTTATTCTTTAAAAAGGTCATAAGAGATCCTAACTTTGGGAAGGGATATCTAGCTAGCTAGTTATCAGGGTAAAAAAGGAGAACTGAGCTTTTCTCCTTCTTGCTCTTGGCTGAAAGAGAAAGATAAATCCGTACTTGTATATGTATGATCCTTAGGAAACTGGAGCCCAGTGGTTATATAATAGTGCAGGGTAAGATGTCAGGAAAAGTTCAGGATATGGAGATGTAGGTAATTGATAACTGATTTGACATTTGTGCAAGCAGCAAGTGGTGACTGTCCTAGTTAAGAGAGAGCAAAGGTCTGTGGGTTAGCTCATAAAAAGGATAATAATGTCATATTCAAGTTGCCCAGAGAAATAAAAGTTCATCCCTCTAATTAGAGTAACTGTTCTTATGTTTCAGAGTAGCCAACATACTCTTCCTTAGTGTCCTTCTTTATCTGCTATCCAATTAGCACCTTCTTAAATCACATATATCTAAAGTGTCTTTATTTTTCCTTTGATGCATAGACGTGATTAACTCCCCTCTCTGCATTTAGTACGTTACTGCTGGGATAGGTACATTCTGATTATTCTTTGTGCTGCAAGGTTTGAGTTCAAAAGCCAGACTTCTTACAGAGAATAAGGAAAGAATTTCATTTGGGAAGGCACTATAAAAGCAATTAATATTTGTGGCAACAACGACTACTGTAGAGTTTCTTCTAAAAGATAGTCTGGAGTAATAGTCCTGATTGGGTTAGTAAACTTGAGAAGCAGTGTGATCTGGTAGTAAGCCACTAGGGGTTGGGAACAAAAGTGAAATGATGTTGATAATCCTGTTAGACTGACAGATACTGGGTCTGACAAACACAGAAATTTTGTGGATTTGGGATAAGATCTGCAAGACAGAACCATAATGCTACTTTAGTGCTCAGTGAGTACTATGAGAGATTGGCTGGTGAAGATCTGCCAGAATGTATCAACTGGGTTCTGATGACACATATTCGTGCAGAAACAAAACCACTTGAGAATTATTCCAATTTTATTAGTACAGCTAACTTTCAGATAACTGCCTAGCTTCCCCCCACCCCATTTTGTAAAGAAGAAATAAAAATTGTCTTGGCAGTGAGCATCTAAGTTTTTCTGCCAGCATAACCTGAACAGCTTTTCTTTTGAGAGGTAGCTTAGTATTATGGAATGGTTCTTCACTTTTGAGAATAATGGACACTTTTTAATGTCAGAAATTTCACCGATGCCCCATATGATAGTAGTTGCAGTGTTATTATTGAATAAGAAAACATTGGCATCTGCAGAAATCTACTGTGAATTCAGCAATGCTTTTAAAATAAATTTGTATTTTATTATAAATGTGCAAAATATGTACATTTGGAAAAATTGCAGTCCATTTGGAATGTATATACATATACGTGTGTGTGTGTGTGTGTGTGTGTGTGTGTGTCTGTGAGAGAGAGAGAGAGAGAGAGAGAGAGAGAGAGAGAGAGAGAGAGAGTCAGTCCTGCTATATATCTATATATCTTTATGGAGTTAAATGAAGATAGAAGTCACAGTGGTGCACATGTGGGTTCTTGGACTCTTTGCAATGTCTGTAGTTTCTCAGACATTCTTGCCCTATAGGTTGGGAACCATTGGTATAGTGAATAAATCATAGCAGTAAACTTGGGAGTCAGAAGACCTGAGTTCAAGTTCTGACTGTCATTTACTATTCACATGATCTTGGGCAAGCTAGTTAATCTTTCTAAACCTCAGCTTCTTTATCTGAAAAGTAGGGATAGTACTTGTCCCACTTACCTCACAGAACTGTTGTGAGGATAAAATGAGTTCATGGATGTAAATAGTGCAGAAATACTTACAAAACAATAGTTATGTAAAAAGTAAGCTGTTAATTTATTTTGCCTTGACTTTACTTTCACCCTAGGGATAGCTAACTGTCCTAAAGCCCTCTCAATCTTATCTCCTACAGGTAGACTGGGTACAGTGTGATGGTGGCTGCGATGAGTGGTTTCATCAAGTCTGTGTGGGTGTTTCTCCAGAAATGGCAGAAAATGAAGATTACATCTGTATAAACTGTGCAAAGAAGCAGGGGCCAAGTAGCCCAGGACAGGCACAACCTCCTTCTTTCATAATGAGCTACAAGCTACCAGTGGAGGAACTGAAGGAGGCCAGCTAGCAGAAGCTTGGTTAGTTTAGAACATGAGGGAAATGGACCACACTGAGACCCTTTTCATCAAGGGAGGGTGGTTTGGATCTGCTCAGAGTTGTTGCTTCCAAAGACGAATGGCCTACAGCAGAGAAAACCCTCTTCGCTTTTTCTATGCAGTGGGACTCTGTGAGCCACATACTGTACCAGCCCATCTATGCAGAGATGTCTTCTTTGGTATTCCAGCCATTATCTTAACTGAAGTGTTTCTCATGAGTGTGGTGTTCTGCATTGTGTTCAGAGACTTGATTGAGCAGTAGGATGGCTTAGACAGCTGGGGTGTGGAGCTGGCTTGGGGCCTGTAGGCATTAGCTAGAGATTCACAACTTAATGGCAGCACTATTTGTAGGCATGTATGGAACCAGAGTGCCTTGGGCCTGCCTGAATGGGACAGCAAGATAGTCAGAATACCTTAGTCCCCTTCCACTATTTCTAAGCATTTAATATGCTACAGCTATTGAAGGCAGGGTAGATCTGCAGGTTCTGTTAGAAGTCAGATGGAAAAGCAGCATATTGCAAACATCAGTTCCTAGTGCTTGTTTGTACCAAAAAAGAAAACCTGGAGCTTCCCTTCAGCTGGGGCAGACCACCGAATGTGGAGAATACCATCTCAATTCAGATGTTTGGTTAGGCTGGATCTTGGAAAGAAGAGCATTTCTTATTTCCTCCAAGAGCAACAGCTTCTCTTATAGAGACTGGCTTTGAGGATTCCCAGTGTCCTGGGCCTACATGTTGGAAAGGAACAACTACGTGGACCCAGGATTCTACACAAAGAAAAGGAAAAAAGGCCAGATGGGTTGTCTTGCAGAGCCACAATGGTGCATGCTTTTGGCATAACATCCTTTTACAAGTATTCCTGTCATCACCAGGCTTTAGGCATGATTGTAAGCAAGACCACCATGTAACTGCTCGCCTTGTAGTCCTGACCCATAATCTACCATTCTAAACACTGGCTATTTCAGATTCTGGCCCAGAAGCAGCAACAGATGATGCTGAGTCATGCCCTGGCTTCGTCAGAAGATGTAGGATTATGGTACCTCTAGGTGATGAGGTCATTTTAGTCAATCCATTTTTAAAGAAAAGAACTTGTTTTTACTTTTTTCTAAATGTCTCTGACTACTGACTGTTCTATAAATAGATTATTTTTCCTTTTTTTAATATACATATATAAATATATATTTACCACTATTACCAGCAGCATACATACAGTTTTCCACCATCAAAAACCCATTTGGGGGCTTGTTTTTTGTTTTTGTTTTTTGCTTTTTAAAAAGGACCTTCATTCCTTCCTTGTAGTACAAGGAGTAAGCAGTCACCTTTTCCCAGACTAGGCTAACTAGACCTTCCATCATCTTGCCTGTGTTCAAATAGGTAATTACATTTTCTTCGTATGTTGGGATTTGTCCCTGTCGTTGGGGAAGTGCTGGTTTCACTTTAGTCTATGCCGTTTTTGTATGTGAATGTCTGAAGCTGGCCAGGGTGCTGTATTCTCTTCCCTCCCACTATGTTTTTCACTTCTTGTACAGACAATAGGTGAGTTGTAGAGCAGAGTCTACATAGATGATGAGCGGAGATTTAACAAACAAAACAAAAAAAAATCCTTACTAAAAATAGTGTTTTGTCTTTGACTATTCTGCGTCTCTTCTCTGTGTCCTAAAAGTACTGATTTATGATGTTTTAGCAGTTGAACTAAACGGTATCTTGGAAAGACCTTACAAACTACTCCTCTCTATATTGCCTCATTCTATTTAATAGGAAACTAGTGGCTACTAATGTCCAATTATCATTTGAGTCAATATAAGATGACTAAAACTAATTTTATAAAATCTGGTCTCCATGAGGACATTTTCCATTGCATGCCTTCTTTCCTAGTCATTTTTCCCCTTAATGCTATCATTTTTTATTCTTGTGAATTAATAGTTCATATTTTGAGGTTTTATCAATTCCCAAATAAGGAAAAGATAGTTGTGGGTCAAGATTTAATAGATGAACATTTTATTTTTAAAACATTTCTTTATTATGAATTTAATAATCATCAACATATATGGATATTTTACACTTAGTTCATACATGAGCTGTATAAGTTTTGTTCTCCTCTACTGTCAATATAGGCTATAGGAGGAATAAATAAAATATCTTATGATTAATTGAAGATAATGAACACAGGAATAGAAAATAATTCTGAGAATTGAGAATATGAGAGAAATCAGTCCCCTTTATTTTGGCCCTCTATGTATAAAACAAAGAATTCCCGTGATTATTGATGTCTCCAGGTTGGACACTGGCTGCTTAGGGATGCAAATTTGCTCCGATTTCTCTTGTTCTGTTCTCTAGAATTCAGCTCTTTGGAGCAGGCTATAAAAATGTCTACTATAGTACTTGTTGAAGTTTTGTGCCCTTTAAAGTGGTGGGCCAACAAGTGTGGCTATGTAGAGTGTGATTTCTGCCCCTAGGTGTGTATGTGTTGGGGGATTTCTCCCAGAAAACTCACAAGAAACAAACTAGCCTCCACCAAATGTATAGTTTCCTGCTAAAAGGCTTAACATAGACATCATTTGACATTTTAAAAAAATTTATATTCCTTCATTTAGAACTATGAGATTATCACTCAAGTAAAATCTGAGAGTTTGGCTTAATTACGTTACAGATTGGGCCTCCAGGATTGGGAAGCAAAAAGTAAGGATAAAAATGAATGTTAACATACCAAGCTGTAATTTTTGGGAGGCATAAAGCTAAGAAATATTTGTATTCTTATAAAGCATAATTTTAAAAAAGAAACTACTCACTGATACTACAGCTTACTTCATTCCTCAGCACTATAGATACTTTGGTATCAAAGTTTGGTTTTTAAGTGGTTGCCAACAGAAAATGGCAGTTCATCATAGTTGAGCTTTTGCATGTTTATTGCTTTTCAAAGGCAGATGTCATTGCAAAGCATTTTGACAAAGGTTATGGAAAGTGTTGAAAGGAAAGTTAAAAAATGAAAATAACAGTTAAAAAAAACACACTGGAAGTTGATGGACCTGTCAGATTGACAAGAAGATTTTAGTTATAGCTTCAGTTCTGTTCATACTTACTTTTGTATCCCAGAAAATGTTCTGTTCATTTATTATACACTTTGGAATTTAGGTGCAAAACAGTACATTGAAAGGATACTTCTGTAAGTTAGTATCCTAAATAAGAAATGAGTGTGAGTGAATCAGCTAGTACTTGAAATTGGGCAAGATCTCATTCATTCAACAAACATTATTGAAAACCTACCATATGCAAGGCTAAGAGGGTTCATGGACCTTATAGTTTAGTTATTGAGATGAGAAATATCTGCTTGTTAATACAGGATAGAAGGTGAAAGTACAGTAGGAGGTATAAAGAGATACCTAGAGTTCAGAAGAAGGAGATCTGATCCCAGATCTCGAAGCCTTATTTTGAGAAACGAGGAAAAGAAGCTAGGAATTACATTCCCAGGGAAGATGATTGATTAGCTATTTTTTTTTAGAGGGTTGGTGAAAATCAGAGTTTGAGGGCTGAACATTGTGTTAAGGTGAAACTGTTAAACACTTATGTCAACTCTTGACATATTTAGAAACTTGCTGTTGCAAGTTTCATTGACTGCCAGATTGACAGGAAAAATGATTGGTTTGATTTATTCTCTACTATTTAATTATTTTTTGGTTCTATTTTGATTCAAGAAACATTTTTAATCACCTGTTCAAAGACAATGTAGTAGGCAATGGGCCACAAAAATAAAAATCCTTTCTAGGTGGGAGCTTACAGTTTGGGATTAGAAAGGAAGGATGGGTATTGTTATATTTCCCGTTGTCATGGATTATGCCTTTGTTATCTGTTGGTGATGAAATACACTGTGGAATAGGGATTACAGGGCTGATTTTAGAGTCGAGAAGATCTGCGTTCAAGTTCTGCCTCTAACTTATTACTAGCTGTATGACTGTGGCCAAGTCACATAACCATTTACAAGGCAATTATTATATCTCAGATGAGTGGGAAGAGATTTCATATTTTGGGTTCCTCACACTGATGAAATTACAAGTCCAGGAAAAAAAAGTTGATATAAAAAATAGAAATGAAAAATTATAACCAAGAATTATAGTATCTCTTATGTTTGGAGGTAATATGGTGTAATGGACATGGGGCCAGGCTTAGAGGGAGTCCTGAATTCATGTCCTGCCTCTGACACATAATAGCTATTTTACTGGGAGCAAATTATAACTTCGTGCCTCAGGCAACTTTCTAAAACTATATGTTGGTTTCTGATTTGCATCACTGAGTGAAAGTTTCGTTGAACAGGGAATTCTTTACACCTATTTGAAATCAGATTCAGACCAAAAAAATTTATTTTACTGTCTAAACATTCTCATAATGGAGTGTTTCTTATAAATAATCCTTCAAGATTATTTTGCTCCTGGAGAGCTGTGTTTGTCCCACTGTCTGCCCATGGCACATTTTTAGGGGTCCACAAAATTTGCTGCTAGAAGTCCTTACCATGTACTTTGCCTTGCTTGAAAATATCTAAAATTTTATCATTGTGGGTATTCCCTGTACCAATGCAGATCTCATTTCCTCAATGCCTTAGGAAGAGGAAGAATAGTGGGTGTTTTTAAACAGCCTGGCTTCTGACATCTCCTCCTTGCATTCTCCCATCTTCTTCCTCCCCCTTAATCTTCCTTTGGGCCTCATTCTTCCCCTCACTCCTCCCCTCCCCCCCCCCGCCCCAGGTCTGAAATAGAGAATTTAAAATGCTTTACATAGCTGAAGTATACTTTAGGTTAGGAAACCGTTGTAGGATATTTTTTTAGAGATTTATTATGTACAGAATACTTACATATAATATGGGCTCTCATTTAACAGGGCTATTAGTGCCTTATAAGTATGACTTATTTCATTATTTTGGTCATCTGAACATAATTTTGTTTTGTGAGGGAAATTTTGGTGTTAGAGAACATTAATTATTACATATAAAAGCAAAAAAAAAATAAAGCTTGATGTGCATTCAATGTCTTATATTCTCATCCAGACTGATTACAACTTGTATGGTTAACATATAAGGTAGTATAACACAAAGTGGGCCAGAGCAAGAAAAGCTGGGTTAGAAACTGCGGTGGTGCAAATGAATAGGTGTTCCCACACACATTTCGTTTACTCTGTGGCCAGGAGAGATGTTAGATAGGCTGATGGTATCAACAGCTTATACTATACTGAGAGCAGTCTTCAAAACTACAGGTGGGTTTGGTACCTGAGGAGTTCAGCTGTTCAGGTGATGACAAATATATACATGACTCTACCTCTGTTTCTTTGAAACTTTGTCCTTTTGCAGCAAACCAATGCCAGTCATGAAAATAGAGGGGAAAAAAAACCCTCTGAAATTTTTGTTTCCCAAATACCTAAGACTAGTTCAAACCCAAAGTTTTTTTTTCCAAAAGTTTCTTCAGATAAGGAAATGACGTGGGTTCTCATGCAAGTCTGAAGGACAAATAATGGGATTGCTAAGGACTTTCAGAGTGAAGCGTGCTCTATTTTTATAAATTTAGAATGAGGGAGATCCTTTCTACTTGTAATAGGTGCCTGTGTTTTCTTAAGGTGGTTCCTTAGGACATACCCTGGTTGACAGTATGTATTGAGTTTTCTGTGTGCCTACCACTCATTATGCCAGATACTGTGTAGAATGCATAATAAGTAGGAGGCACAATCTCTTCCTTGAAGAACTTTACATTTTGATTGAGAGATGAGGTACATATGCATGAAACAAATTAAACAATCCTGGGAGGCTGATAATCAAGTAATAAAACATAATGTGGACTAAAATTGCCATTGGAATTCCTTTTGACATTTCTCCTGCAGAGAGGCATTTGCTTATTTGACTTTATTTTTATCCAGCTGTTGATAGGGAATATTTTAATCTGTGTAATACAACCTGCTTAATGTAGTTCATTGAGAGGCAACATGGTATAGTGATTATAGAACTGGCCTTTGTGAGTCCAGAAGACCTGGGTTCAAGTCCCTCTTCAGACCTCAGGCAAGCTTGTCACTTAATTTTTCAGTGGCATAGGAAGGAGACTGTCTAAAACAGGTGGGGAACCTGTGGCCTCTGTGCCTTGTGGCCTTTTAGGGCCGTGGGTATGGCCTTTTGACTGAGTCCAAGTTTTACAGAACAAATCCTTTTATTTAGGGGATTTGTTCTGTGAAGTTTGAATTCAAAGGGCCACACTTGAAGACCTAGAGGACCACAGGTGGCCTCGAGCTTCAGGTTCCCCACTCCTGATCTAAGATGAATCTGCAGAATAGTTATCAGTCTATACTGGTGCTGCTGGAAGCTGCTCATCAGGAGCTCCCTACCCTAAGGAAATCATGGACCTAGTTTATTTTTTTTTTTTTAGGTAATTGGGGTTAAGTGACTTGCCCAGGGTCACACAGCTAGTGAGTGTCAAGTGCCTGGTCTGAGGCCGGATTTGAACTCAGGTTCTCTCAACTTCAGGGTCAGTGCTCTATTCACTGCACCATCTAGCTGCCCCCCTCACGAATCTAGTTTAAAAAGAAAATGTGGTCTATCACTGGTCTGAACTAAATTGTATCCTTTCTGTGTAAGGACCAGCTTCATCACTATGGTGGCTGTAGGGTGGTAAGGTTTTCCAGTCGCATCAGTTTAGGAAGACTATCTACTAAATTGTAGAGGGATTGAAATTAGCTTCAGTGGAGACACTCCCTTCCTTGAATTCCCGTGGTTAGTGGCCATGGCTCCTTTAAACTTTGGCTTTAATCACCTGTGAAATGAGGATAATAACACCCATCTCAGGGTTGTTTTGGAGATCAAATAAGATAAAGTGTGAAGCACTTTGCAACTTTAAAGCACTATGTAAGTGCTAGCCTGTTATTACTACAGTCTCCCACTGGGGACTCCCAACCATTGAGAGAGTTGGCTATTCTGTGTGTTATTTAGGAGGGGAATCACAGGAGTCCCCCAAAACAATTTGGGTAGTTTCAAACTGGTGGATCTTGTTCTATGAAGCCCAGTTGGATTGCTCAGGAATGTAGGGTAGAGTGATAGTTTTTCCATTTCTGAGGAAATTTAATTTCAGAAATGGCAGGTCTCCTCTCCCCATGTAGAATTGTATTGGAGAAAGAACACTAATGTAAGAGAGATGGATTCTAGTCTAGTGTGTAAACTTTCTTATTTCTAAAGTGAGGTAAAGGGTCCAGATGATAATTATCAGGAAATATTGAATAACTACTATGGTCTTCTTAGGCCATCATGTAAGATGCTAAGGGTACAAAAGAGCCCTTGGCATTTAGTGAAACACACATATATGTATGTATAGGACATATATACAGTGATCTCTAAAGGTCTTTTCTGGCTATAAAAATTCTATAATTTTGAACAGTACATCTTGTACTCTCATACCTAACAAGTTCTTCCTATGTTCTAAGCACTGCATTAAGTTCTGGAGATACAGAAAGAGGCAGAAGATAGTCCCTGCCCTCAAGAAGCTTTACCATCTAATGGGGGAGACAACATGCAAACTTATGCAAAGCAAGCTATATACAGGATAACTAGGAAATGATTAACAAAGTGAAGGCACTGGAATAAGAAGGGATTGGGGAACGCTTCCAGTACCAGCTGTCATTTTGTAAGGTCTTCCTCTAGTCTTCTCCCTCCGTGGGAGATTTTCAGCTTACACAAAATTTAGCTTGCACATAGATTTAGAGATGGAAAGGACCTTAGGAGGACATCTAGTCTAATACCTTATTTTATATATGTGAAAATAGGCCCAGAGATTAAGTAACTTGCCCCAGGTCTCTCATGTAGAGCCCAGACTTGAACACCGACTCTCTGATGCTAAAACCAGTGCTCTTTCCACTGTAGTGTGTTGCTTTAGGCTAGCCACAGCTTAAATGTATTTTAAAAAAAACCCAAAAACCAAAACCTGGCCTTGATTGCTCTAAAAGGTGTTCTGTCTAATCTGTCAGCTGCCTGAAGGCTAATTTAGTATTCTACTTTAATACCTGCTCCCCTGTATAACCATCATTGTCAGTGTGACATTGCCAGTTTGATTATAGGGCTTATGAGTCATTCTGTTACTTTCCTTCCATTCACTTTATCTTATTCAAAATTGCCACCCCCAGAGATACTTTAACATTTTTTCTCTGCTTGGTTCATAAAATAGTGAAGATGGAAGGAACCTCGTCTTCCCTGCCCCCAGAAATTGATGTAACTAAAACTAACCCAGCAGAAATATTAGTGTTGACCCTCATTTTTTAAAAAATCTCTTATCTAACTGTTAGCTCTGTGTTACCGTATGTTTCTTTTTGGTATGTGAGCGCTCATTGAATTTCTTGCCATCTGATTATTTTTCTCGAACATCAATTCCTAATGCACTATGTTACTATGTTTTCCAAATTTCTCCTGACTTTTTCTTCTGCCCAAATTTCTTTTGTTCCTTATAGCATTCCTACCCTCTTTTGTTATTGTTGTTGTTGTTGTTGTTGTTGTTTTCATTTTTATCTCCCTGGTCTGCTCTGCTATCCATGATTCTTCAAAACAATTGCTTTGCCTGGAAGGAAGCTTAGCCTCAAGTGTACCCTGCCTCCATGAATGAATATACATTTATCTGTGTAGCTATATTTATGTAGAGATACAACATATAAAGTAGCTCACCTTTATGTAGCACTTTAAATTTTACAAACTATGTTCTTCATGATCCCATTGACTAAATATGAGGGTATATACAGAGGGCATTCATATGCTAATTGTATGTGTGTACGCATATACTCACCGCATATGAAAAATTACAAAGAAAGCTAAAAATGAGATACCTAGAAAAAGAGCTGGCTCCCCTTGAGTTTAATAAAGTTTGCGGTAAAATATTTCTCCTTGTCCTTATCCATACTTTCCCCCCAACCCAAGTATTAAAAAAAATTGAAATTAAAATGAAATCTTATGATAGTTTAAAAAAAATTTTTGTCACTTTCTAAAAAAAATTGTCGTTTCCCAGTGACTTCCCCTCTCCTGTCCTAATAGAACCCTCTCGAAATAAAAAACTACAATTGAGCAAAATAAATCAAGATATTGGTCATGTCTGACAATGTGTGCTTCATTCCATACCTGTAGTATACCACCTGGTGCTGTGGCATCACAGTAGTTTTTTCTTGATTTGGATGGAAATTCTATGAGATTGTGCTGCAGTATAGTATAGTGTCAGATGCAATTATTCTGATCACTGTGGTTTATTGAGCTTGGTGAGCCAAACCTTTCCAGCTCCTCAGGATCTCAAACACCCCAGCATACTTTTCTATGCAAACTACTGTGGCATTTTTTCTCTTGCATTTCCTTTGGAAGCTGCCAACATGTAATTTCTATTCCCACCTCATTCAAATGTGGAGGTTTGAATAGTCTCCTTTACAGAAATTACTCCTTCAGAATAATTGGGATGCAGTATGAGATTTGGTATTTGTTCCTGAGAATGAGTAAGATGGGAATTCAGCAATTTGGTTTCCTTGAAGGAGAAGTAGATAAAAGGGCCAAAAAGCTCCTCATCCTGGAAATTTGGGGAATAATAAATTACTGTCCCAAATGATAAGATTAACAGATATATGGTGGTTTCCACCTTAAGAACAGGGATGGTTTGCAATGAATCAAGTTGGAATCATTGGTTCCTATTGGTGTGTGTAACTGTTCTAGGCCTGGAAATATACTCAATAGCCAAGCCACTAGCAGACATATTCCTGTCTCCACTAATCTAGTGCCAGTGGCTTTAGTGCTATAGGTTCTAGGGGTTAATGTTGGGAACCCTCAGGATTTTAGAAGGTCATCTTGTCTACCTCTGCTACCAGGCAGGACTAAACCTAAAGCCATTCCGGAAAGATACTGCCTGTTTGCTGGAAAGTGTCTGGAATACATTGCATGTAAATAACCTGATACTGTCCCACTTTTCTCTAGTTACTATTGCCAAATAATTTGTTGTACAATAAATTTTTGTTGGCTAACTAAACAAACTTTTTCTCGTTTGTGACACTGACATACTTTTAAGGTGGTTGGCCAGGAGTACACCTTCCTTAATCAGAAATGAGGACGTTGCAGCATGGGGCAGACCTATCTAGAATCAGATCCTAAAGATCAATTTTCTACTGTACTAATGTTTCCCAGAGTTGTCTGGGGACCCTTAGGAGTTTTCTATGGATGGTTCTTTTTAGTCATGGTGGTGGTGAGGAGTTTTGGAAATGTAAAGGATTGGAAGAGGAGGGAGAGTTCTGAGAATAGGATTTAAGTTTGGCATAGAAGCAGTATAGAATTGATAATGAAGGTAATATTCTGTTGGTGATGGTCGAGCAAGGAGATAGTGGAGCCTCATGGAATAGAAATCACAATATGTTCTTCCTGTAATGTTTTCCCTTCTTTCCTTCTCATTGATCTTTCCATAACTTCTCCAGCTAAGAAAAGCACAGAAGCAAGGTAAATGGAGTGAGTTTGGCCCTACAGACTTAATACAGACAAAGGGTCTGCAGAAATCAGAATTGGAGGTGCGTGTAACAGGATGAAATGGGTTTCCAGCAGTCATGCAGTTGGTCACGTAGGAAAGAAAAAAAATCAGCAATGCAGATATAGGGAAGGGGAAAACTGGAACAAGTATGCTAAGAGTTGATCAGTAAACATTCAGATTGACATTTTATGCCTACTTTATGTTAAGTGCTAGGGATACAAAAACCAGTCCTTCTACAGCTTACATTCCACAATGTATACAGAGAAATAAGTAACTGATTTGAAAACAGATGAGTTAGCAACTTGAGGATCATGGCACATATAGTTTCTGAGCTAAGGCTTGAAGGAAGGATTCTTAGGAGCTAGAGATCCTAGGCATGGCTTGTACAGAGATTTGGAGTCAGGAGATGGGATGTAGAATTTGGGAGACCATTAGTAGTCCAGCCTGGCTGGAATATGCAACACCTGAAGAAGAATGATGTGAAATAAATGGGACAAATTTAGGCGATCATAGATCAAGAACTGGAAGAGACTTTAGAGTACATTCCCTTATTTGAAAGACAAGAAAACTGAGGCCCAGAAATGAAGTGACATAAGTAGTTATTGCCAGAGGTGGGATTTGAGTCTGTGTTCTCTAACATGAGAGCCAAGTAGGTTGTTACTCTCAAATTAGAAGGTAAAGGCCTCATATGTTTATCTTTGTTCACCTAGCTTGGACTACAAATTTTTCTCAGCAGTTTTTGTTTTGGTTGTTGAGAGAGAATGCTAAAGCAAAACAGGAGTGAAATAGATATACTTTCTCGTATCCTCCAAGCTTATTCCCTCCTTGTTTTTGTTTTGTTTCCTCCTTACTCCAAACTTACCTTTTAATACTCTTCTTTGCTATCTTTGATATTTCCCAAAAGTCTCTTCATCCTGAGCCTTCTTCATACCTTACAACTTTGTCACTTTATATTTGTCCTTGGTTGTATTCCTCCTTTTCCCTCCCATCTCCCTACAGCTACCTTTCACTCACCTGGTGTGCAATGCACCATGTTGTTGTTGTTTGTACTTTGTTTCGAATAGGACCAATGAAATCACAAGGTGATGTCTTGACTCACATGTAAACTGGATTTAAGTGAGGAATTGTTGCACAAAGTCATCGGCCTCACTCTCCCGGTCATTGAAGTCCAGTGACAAGACAAAAGTCAAGATGACTGGTGATGGCTTTGGATACAGAGGAGGACGTTGGTGTTTTTGATATCTGACCAAGCTCTAAGCACCCTACAGTGCCTGCTTCAGCTGCCTTCGTGGCCCATTGAAACAAAATGTTCACTTCTGCCTATTCTGCAGGGGGATGTCTTCACGTGCTTGGGATAGACACCTCCCAACTTGCTGACAGGTTTTAGGCCTGTCAGTTATCTTCAACCTGGTTTAGTTGAGATGGTTTACCAGGGTGTGGTCCCTGTGCATGTTATGGCTTCTTGGAGCTACAATTGAGGGCTGGGGGCAACAAAGGTGGATGAGGAGCCCTGAAAAGGGCTCAGGGAGCTCTCACATCAGAGCTACTAATCCTCCTTGATCACCCTATACACCCCATGCATGGACTGTGCTAAAGGTTGGGAGTAATACTTACCCTCAAGGAGTTTATAATCTAGTAGATGATGCTAGTAATTTTTGAAAGAATAAATGATGATGTCAGTAAGAAGTTATTGAACTTAGAATAGCAAGCAAGACTTGCTGTGGGGAAGTAGCCACTGAAATATGTATTATATTTGGGGTTTTAAGCTCACCAGTCTTGCATTTAACACTGTGAGCTTGTAAAGTACATGGACTAATTTGTTTTATGTAGTACCTTTTGTATAATACCAAGCCCTAAATGGATGTTCAAATGTTAATTGGTGAAGCTGCCCTCCTTTTCTTTCAATTCAGTGATTCAGTTAAAAATAGCTAACATTTTTATAGCACTTCAAGGTTTGCAAAATAGCTTATGCATGTTAATTTATTTGATATTCATAACATCCTGTTGCAGATGAGAAAACAGGCAAATGAAAGTGAAGTGACTTGTCCTCAGATAATTAGTGTCTGAGACATTTTCAAACATAACTCTTTCTGATCCCAAGTTCAATTGTTTCACCTGTGCCATTCTGCCTCCATTTATAACTCTTAATAAATAGGTCATTTATTAAGTACGTGCTAGGCCCTGGGGATTAAAAAAAAAGCCTTAACAGACCCATTCTCAAGAGCATACAGTCTTGTAGGAGAGAGATGTGTACACAAATAACTACAATGCAAGAGAAAATAAGTGAAGAAAAGATGTGCAAAGTACCCCCAGGAAATTTGAGAAGGGAGAGATCCCTGTTACTGGGTGGGTAAGTGTCGGGTTCGACTCCTGACCCATGATAGATTCAAAGTTGAAAAGGACTTTATAGGGCATTGAGACCCTTATTTTATAGATAACAAAAACATTAAAAAGATTTTCATAGCATGTTGTGTATTCCTTAGAGATTTTTAGGTGCTGAGTAAGAAAGACTGATGTAGTTGTTCTATTGAGTGACCTGCCTGAATCTGATGGGGCATTCCTAGATCCTCAAAGAGATGACTGGAAGGGGGAGTATTTGGAAATAAGTTATTAGACTAATGAGGAGGGAATAAGGGCAAGTACTAATCCAAGTGTCAGATGAGAAGAAACTCTTCTTCACTGGCCAGAGGATAGAAAACTGTTCTTTTGTGATCACAGTTGCAACTCATTAATGGGACCCCAGTAGGGGGACTTGACCCTTTTCCATTGGATACAGGGGTTAATGTGGATACAATGATCCCAAAGTGGGGAACTAAACCTGTAGGATAAGCATTGCCGGGTTGGCTGTCTGAGAATCTCCAGATGCAGCCAATTCTGACAAGTTCCCTGGTGTAGTCACAATGGTCCAGGATCAAGAGGAAACCCTTAACCTTTTTTTGTGTGTGTCACGGACTACTTCAGCATGTCTAGTGAAGCCTATAGATGTCTTCTCAGAATAATGTTTTTAAATGCATAAATATTATAGCTTCACAAAAGAAACCAGTTGTTAAAATGCTCATCAAAATATTTAAAAAAAAATAAGTCCATGAAGCCCAGGTTAAGAATTTGTCCTGGTGAATTCTCCTCCCAGCTGGAAAATCCCACCTGACCCACCAATAGTCATCCTTAAAATGATTCAGGACCTGATGGCTATGCTGTTCAGGAAGCTAGCCCCATTGAGTTTAGGGCAGAGGGTCTGAGTGTTGGTGTCCACAAGAGTGAAGGAGCTCTGGTCCAAGCCAGGAGTAAAAGAGTTCCTGTCCCAATAGGAGTTAAGGATTAAGCTATTGAAATGGGGTACCTGAGGAGGATCATAGGATTATGGATGCAGAGATAAAAAGGTCATCCAGGTCATCAAGTGAAACTGCTCATTTTTCAGATAAGGGAAAATGATGGTGATCCACTGTGTCTTCTCTAGTTTCTGCATCGCTTGTGAGTGGGTCATTATCTTCAGGCTCAGGCTCACTATTTTGCCAAGACCAATGCTGGGCCCAGTGAAAGTGCAGGCCAAATGCTGCTGTCTCCAACCTTTAACAGGTCAGCTGGCTTCCATTCCTTTGAGGCCTCCGTGGCTGGAATGTTAAGCAGGAAAGGGGCAGCCCCTGGATTCAGCTCTTTCCCACTTGTCTGGGTAAAGGTCCCCCTTAGATCAATGCAGTCTTAGCAAGCTTCTTCATCCTTCAAAGGGTATCAACATGCAGTTTCCTCTTCATCCAGATTTTATTCCAGATCCCTGCCATCATCCAAGGCAAATTGTCCATGTGTAACATTGATACGTCCCTTATTGGAGCCTGCCTTCTTTACTCTTCATCATTTCAACCTGCTTATCACCAACAAGTCTGACAGTAGATGGTTATGATTTAAAACCCCAAAATCTTCTAGTTCTGTTTTGCAACTTGGCAGATTACCCAGTTGCTAAACTACTCGGTATGATGTAGCTCATCACTGGTTACCTATATCGTGGTGGGTTTTGGATAAGATTTTTTAAAAATGGGACGTTGAACTTAAGCATCATAGCTAGGGAGTAGGCTTACTGTAACTGATCTCTCAGGTGTTATACTGGTTAGGAAGCTCCTTATCATCTCTGTCTTTTGAGACTCTAAAGCACAGCTTAATAGGCAGCTGTGGCTCTTGCCTGAATATCAAATGGAGTGAAGCCTGACTCCATCTAGGATGGCTGAATAGGGGGAAGACCTGATACTAAAGGCAGCTGTGTGGTGCAGTAGATAGAGCACTGGGCCTGAAGTCAGGAAGATTCATCTTTCTGAGTTCAAATCTGGCCTCAGACACTAGCTGGGTGACCCTTAACCCTTTTTGCCTCAGTTTCCTCATCTGTAAAGTGAACTGGAGAAGGAAATGGCAAACTACTCTTGTATCTCTGCCAAGAAAACTCCAAATGGGGGTCGTGAAGAGTCAGACCCACCCGAAACGACTGGACAAGTGACACTGAGGGACACCCTTCTCTCCCCTTGCCCTCTCCCAGTTAGTCTAGTAACTAATTCCCAAATACTCTCTTTTCCAGGCCATTTCTTTGGGAGCCTGGGGATGTTCCCTAAGTTTTAGGAAGACCACTCAATACAACTACATCATTGTCCTGTCTGTATGTCTTACTTAATACCTAAAATCCCCCTCAAGAGTGCATAACATGGAATAAGAGTCTGTTTAATGTTTTCCTCATTGTATTTAATAGCTGATCCCCCTACCAGGGGAAAAAAACCCAACGAACTAATAGTCAAATAACTGAGCACCATAACAGCTCTACAGTCATGGTGGTTATTTACCCCAGTACACAAAAGTAATTTCAACACAATTGTACAATTCATTACTTCAAAACAAAGTGGTGCAATGATTCTTTGAGTCTACTTGCCTGGCTTACTAGCAGGGTCTGCTGGAAAGAACTACTGGTGATTTACAGCTGAGACCTTGAAAAAATCTTCAATGAAACATTTTTTAAAAAAATTAACTAAACCTCTGATTTCATTGGTAAAAGGAGCTTCCCATGAGGAAACTCCCTCTAATAGTGCAGAGTAACACCTCCTCTGCACCTTATAGTCTTAGAGGGATATCTCAGGGTACCAAGAAGTTAAATGACTTGTTCTGGGCCATGCAGCTAGTATGTATGGGACTTAAACCCACTCTGACACCAGCTTTCTATCCTTTATGCTATACTTCCTTTTCCTAACAATTTGTTGTTGTTCAATTGTCTGGCTCTTCATGGCCCCATTTGGAGGTTTTCATTTTCTTTTTTCACATTTTATTTTAGGCTTAAGTTCTAAAACTTAAATGCATAATAAGAAAAGAAAAAGAAACAAACTTAAATATTAAAATTTAAATATAAAATAAGAAAAAGAAAACATGTCATGTGCACAGCAGAATGTAAGAGAAGATTCAAAATATATAGCAATAAAGTTCCATTTCAAGAAAGCCTATATAATAAATGCTACATGTGTTGAGAGCTGCCCATCTTTGCTTCCTTGTAAGTTTTCTTTTGTTCTCTGCTGTACGCTTTTTACTTTGTTCTTTTTTCCCCTTCCCCCCACCCCTAGAAGGCTACAATTAAGCTTAGATATATTTATATATGTAGATAGAGATATACATACATATATACACATATATACATATATACATACGTATATAAACATATACTTTCCCTAACAGATTTTACTCCTAATCATTGTTTTTATATTTGTATATATCTCTTATTTCTATCCCTCCTGACTCCTCTACTTTACTTCTACTCACTACCTTGCCCTCCTATTACTTAACCCACTCCCTCTCCAAAAATCCTTCCTTTATCCTTCCATTCCCATTAATCTAAATACTCTTCTATATCCCCCTTTAAACTATTCCCTTATCCTCCCCTCTAAAGATCCCTCCCTTATCCTGTCCTCCCTCTCCACCTCCGTAGTGTTTTATTTCTTTCTAAATTTAGAAGACTTTTATACTCTTCCAGGTATATATGTATTGTTCCCTCTTGAGCCCATCCCCGATGAAAGTAGGTTTCCAGAACTACCATCCCTCTCTCCCATCTAATTCCTCTGTATTGCTTCTTCTTCTTGTGCCTCATTTGTATAAGATAATTACTCTTTTTAGTTTCCTGAACAGTTTTGCTTTTTCAAATCATGTCATACTCAGGTCTACCCCAGTCTTTCTTGTGAACTACCCAATTACTAATAACAACCATATATATGTTTATATTTTACATACATAAAGAGTAAATAGTCTGTCCTTATTGAGTCCCTTGTAATTAGTCTTTGGTATGTACCTTATGTTTCTCTTTACTCTTATATGTCAAATCTTTTTTTTTTAACCAAGTCCTAAAAGTCTATCAATTCATTGAATATCCATTTTTTCCCATTCAGAGTTATACTTAACTTTCTTTGCTGGGTATGATAATTTTGGCCATAATCCCAGTTCTTTTGCTCTTCAACATATAGTATTCCAAGACCTGTGGTCTTTTAGTGTAGCTGCTGCTAGATCTTGTGTGATTCTAACTGTGACTCTACCATGTTTGAATTGTTTTTTTCTTGTTGCTTGTAATATTTTTTCTTTGAGCTGGGGGTTCCAGAATTTAACTATGATATTCTTGTAGGTTTTCCTAGTAGGATCTCTTTCAAATGGTGATTGGTAGATTTTTTCTATTTCTACTTTACCCTCGTTCTAATGCTTCAGAACAATTTTCTTTAATTATTTCTTGTATTATTGTATCAAGATTCTTTTTTTTTTTATCATAGCTTTCAGGTAGTCCAATTATTGTTATGTTTTCTCTTCTTGATCTGTTTTCCAGATCAGTTGTTTTTCTTCTGAGATGTTTCACATTTTCTTCTATTTTTTCATTCTTTATATTTTGTTTTATTATTTCTTGGTCTCTTATAACTTCGCTGGCTTCCCCTTGCCCAATTCTGATTTTTTTTTGTGAGGCAATTGGGGTTAAGTGACTTGCCCAGGGTCACACAGCTAGTAAATGTCAAGTGTCTGAGGCCAGATTTGAACTCGGGTCCTCCTGACTTCAGGGCCAGTGCTCTATCCACTGCGCCACCTAGCTGCCCCTCTCTGCTGCATCTCTGCAGCACAGCTGGGTCTGATGTTCCTTGTCAGCAGAGGTTCCCTGTATCTTCCCCAGCTCAGATGCCCAACTCCCTTCGATGTCCTGGGGATAAAAGTCCCTGTGGCTGGGGCCCAGGCAGCCTCCCACCTGAGCTAACCCCAGGGCTTGCCATTTATTGTTTAAGTGGTCCCTATCCTGGAGATGTTTACTCTTCCAGGGGACCAAACCTCTCTTGGAATTTTTCTTCAGATCTTCTGATTGTCCCAGAAGGACCACTGTTCTGCCCCTACTCTCATTTATTTTTAACACTCTATGTTTACCCTGAGGCACTATTTTATTTCTTTTGTGGGGGAAAATCTTGAGAGTTTGGAATTTTCTGACCTACTTCACTATCTTCCCAGAATCCTCTTGGTTTTCTTAGCAAAGATACTGGAGTGGTTTGTTATTTCCTTCTCTGGCTCATTTTATAAGTGAGGAAACTGAGGCAAATAGGATTAAAGGACTTGCCCAGGGTCACACAGCTAGTAAATGTCCAAGGCTAGATTTGAACTCAGGAAAATTAGTCTTCCTGACTTCAGGTGTGGTGCTCTATCCATTGTGCCACCTGGTTGGTCTTCCTAACAATTAGGTCTCTTTAAAAGTGCAATGGGATGCTTTTGGAAGGATAGAATTGCCCCTTGCTGAAGGTCTTTAAGCAAAGGTTGGAAGAGGACTCATATTGCAGATCCTAAAAATTCCTTCACTTAATCCAGCCCTCCCCACTAATTATCATCCTATATTTCTCCTTCCCTTCTTGACTCCCTCCATGACTTCCTTGGCTTCCATCCATGAGAAAGCAGTTTATACTAAATGCCTCCAATTCTCTTACTCTGTTGTAAACTCTTTGCAATGTGGCTCCCAACCTCATCGTACACTGAATGGATGTTCAAGAAGAACTAGCACTTCTAGTGTGAGGGATTGCTGAGCCCTTTTCAGGGCTGCTCATTGATCTTTGGCATCCACCTGTGGCTCCAAGAAATTGTAGCATGCACAGTGGCCACACCCTGCTAAATAAACCATCTCAGCAGACGGGCTGAACGAGGTTGAGGATAACCGACAGGCCTAAAACTTGTCAGTGAGTTGGCAAGGTGTCTCCCTCAAGCATGTGAAGACTTCCCCTGCAGAATAAGTGGAAGTGAACATTTTGCTTTAATGGACTGTGAAGGCAGCTGAAGCATGTGCTGTAGGGTGCTTAGAGCTTGGTCAGATATCAAAAACACCAAGGTCCTCCACTGCATCCAGAGCCATCACTAGTCATCTTGACTTTTTCTTGCCACTGGACTTCAGTGACTGGAAGACGGAGTGAGGCTGATGACTTTATGCAACTCTTCATCACTTAAATCCGTTTTACATGGGAGTCAAGACATCACCCTATGGTGTCATTGGTCCTCTTCAAAAATGAAGGATAAACAGCAACACTGAAACACCACCCTCAAAATTACAAATGATCTAATTGCCAAATCTAATAGCCTTTTCTCAATCTTCATCCTTCTTGACCTCTTTATAGCATTTGACAGTGGTTGATCACTTTCTTCTCCTGCATACTCTAACCTCATTGGCTTTTTATGACAAGGCTCTCTTCTGGTTCTCCTTCATGTTTGAATGCTCCTCTTCAGTCTGCTTTGTTTGATCTTCATCCATATATATATATATATATTTTTTTTTCTTTCTTTCTTTCCTTCTTTCTTTCTTTCTTTCTTTCTTTCAGGCAGTGGGGTTAAGAGACTTGCCCAGGGTCACACAGCTAGTAAGTGTTATGTGTCTCAGGTCGGATTTGAACTCAGGTCCTCCTGAATCCAGGGCTGGTGCTCTATCTACTGCGCCATCTAACTTCCCCTCTTCATCCATATTATTTCTACCAACTGTGGTTGTCTCCCTGGGCCTTCTTTTTTCTCTTTTTGCTATCTCACTTAATGATCTCATCCGCTCCCATGGGTTCACTGATTACTTCTATGCAGATGGTTCTTAGATGTATATAAATAGCCCTCGTCTCTCTTCTGAGCTCCAGTTCCACATTTTGAACATCTTGAATGGGATGTCTGATAGGTATTCCAAGCTTGTTACATCCAAACTGTGTATGTCACTCCCTCCTCCTCCACTCAGTAAACGCCATTGGGTCAATGGCTCCCTATTATAACTGCCAGGATCAAATATAAATAGTCTTGTATTTGGCAGTTAAAGCTGTTCATAACTTGCCCTCTTCTTGTTTTTCTAGTCTTTTGATGCTTTACTTCTCCATAATCCAGTGACAGTGAGCAACATGCCTCCCCCTCCCCCAAAACCCCTTCCCTCCCCCACCCCTTGACACTCCATCTCTTATCTCTGTGCCTTTGTCCTGTCTCCTATGCCTGGAATGCTCTTCTGCCTTAGTTTCCCTAACTTCCTTGGCCATGTCATTGCTAGTGCCTTCCCTTCTAATATTACCTTCCACTTATTCTGTATATATCTTATATGTAATTACTTACATGTCATCTCCCCTATCGGAATGTGAGCTTTTTTAAGGACAGGAACTGCTTTTGCCTTTCTTTTAACACAGTACATGGCACATAACAAATGATTAATAAATGCATAATACACAGTGTCCACTTATAACTGATTTATCATTACATACACTAACTAGTGCGGTGGAATCAACAATTAAACTTGGGTTTCTCAGTGCAAACAGTACAAGCATCAGCCCCTCTGAGAATAAACCACCAACATGAGGTCTCATCTCATAATAAAGTTTCCTGTCTGCATGGCTGGAAGGTCACGTACCTTCTTCTAAAGTGGTCACCTAGCAAGTATCACTCAGTCAGCACTGCTGTCAAGTGTACAAAGGGTACATGAGTCTGGGGGAGTGCAGGAGTCTATCTGGCAACTAAGTGGCGTGGTGGATAGAACACAGGGCCTGGAGTCAGGAAGACCTGAGTTAAAATCCTGGCTTAGACACTTCCTAGCTGTGTGACCCTGGGCAAGTCACTTAATCCCATTTGCCTCAGTTTCTTCATCTGTAAAATGAGAATAATAATAGCATCTGCCTCCAAGCATTGTTTGTGAAGATTAAATGAAATATGATGCATAAAGTGCTTAGCACAGTGCCTGGCACATAGTAGGTGCTATATTATTATTGTTATTACAAATGAGAACATTGAGGTCCAAGAAGTTGCTTGCTCAAGCTCAAACAACCAGCATGTGGCAGAGCCATCAGATTGCCTCACTCCTAACCCAGTGCTCTTTCTGCTACACAGCTATTGGTTGAATAGTCCATTGTGTACCCAGTGTCTTGTGGACTTTCCCTCACGAAGCACCAGGATGTCTCCTCTGAAAGACTTCCATCTCATTCCAAGAGTGACTCAACTTCAATATTTTCCTGCTTTTGACATTTGCCTTCTTGGGTTTGTGCCCAGCTGTCATTTTGCTCTCTTTTTCAGGATCAGTTGAAACCAAGGAGCTAGTTAACAGTGTAGTGCCATTAAAATAAATATACCAGGCTGCATAAACAGGAATATGCATGTGTAGGAACAATGAAGCAATCATTCCATTATAGTCAGTGTGGCCCTAATAAAATGTTCTGTCCAGTTTCAGACTCTGCAAGTTGGCAAGGTTCTAAAAAACCTGGAAGGCATCCAGAAAAAAGCAATGAAAGTGACAAAAGGTTTTGAAAGATAGGACCTGTGAGGAAAGATGAAAAGAATTGTGGTTATTTATCTTGGAGAAGAGAAGGTTAAGGCTGCCCTAAAAAACAACAACAACAACAACAAAAAACCTTCAAATACATGACCAGCTGTACTTGTAGAACAAGAAATAAGTCAGTAGCAGTAGGAGGGCTTGAGTGAAACAAAAGGCTTTCCTGTATATAAATAAGTACATCAAAGCCATGGGATTGAGGCAGGCTGGGGAATCTCCTTCCCAAGAGCTCATAGAAGAGGGGAAACATTCATTTTTCCTAAAACACTTTGGCTAGAAGCGTGACCTAGGTTTAGATTTTGTCAGAAATGCCCTTCTGGCACAAGGAGTCGATTTCACAGATTTTTCTATCCATTTCGTAGATTTTTCTCTCGTTGGTATTTATTTATGAAGGAATCCTGAACTTTGATAGCATGGACCTTGAAAGAGATAATGGATATTCTTAATTAGTGATCCATGTAGGATGGCTTTACCAAAAAAGAGATCCATTTAACTTCTCTCCTCCCACTACCACCTTTATCTGATTCTTCTCCAAGTCCATAGATTTATAGCAGGAAGGGATCTTAGAAGCCATGTAGTTCAATCCCTTCATTCTGCAGATGAGACCCAAAAAGATTAAACTCAAGTTCACACAGGTAGAAACTATGTTATATTATGTTACATTATATTGTATCATATCATGTATATTGTGTCATATATTAATTATTATATTAAGTATATTATAATGTGTTATGTTGTGATGTTATATTGTCATGTGCTATGTTGTATCATGTCATATCATTTCATATCGTATCATATATCATATATATTATATTATATTATATTATATTATATTATTTATATTATATTATATTATATTATATTATATTATATTATATTATATTATATTATATCATATTATATTATATTATATATATATATATATATATATATATCATATCATATCACATTACATTACATTACATTATATTATAATTATATTATATTATATGCAGCTAGGTGGTGCAGTGGATAAAGCACTGGGCCTGGAGTCAGGAAGATTGATCTTCCTAAGTTGAAATCTGGTCTCAGACACTTACTAGCTGTGTAACCCTGAGCAAGCCACTTAACCCTGTTTGCCTCAATTCCCTTATTTGTAAAATGAGCTGGAGAAGGAAATGGCAAACCACTTCAGTATCTTTGCCAAGAAAATACCAAATAGGGTCACAAAGAGTCAAACATGACTGAAAAATGACTGAACCACAAAAGTATTATATTATAACAAATAAGCTGTCATTTGACCTCAGGTCTTAGTTCCAAATCCAGTGTTCATTTCATGCTACCACAGTGCCTCTCAAATTCATTCCACCTCTGCAACATCTCTTATATCTACTGCAACATATCTTATATCTATCTACTCCATTCTATTCCCATGACCATCACCCTAATATATGTCCTCATAATCAACCTTCTGGACTGTTGCCATTATCTCCTAACGGGTCTTTTTGCTGTCCATTTTTTCTTCCAGTTTCTTCCTCATACTAGTACCTGAATAATTTTTCTTGTGTATAGATCTGGTAATTCTTCTGCACAAAAATCTTCCATGGTTCCTTAATTGCTTATGAAGTGTATTGTTCAGGCTCTTTTTTCTGACCTTTCACGATCTTTTGCCAGTCTCCCTATCAGTCTTCCTCTCTTTCTCCTCACTTCCAACATGGAGCCCTCCAACCAAATCAGATGACTTTCCCTCCTGGGCATTCCTCATCCCTCCCATCACCTTTGCTCAAGCTAATCTTTCTGCCCCATCCACCCTTTGCCTGTTACATTTCCACCTATGGTTTAAAATATAACTCAGATACCATCTCCTCTAAGAAGACTTTGTTGATTCTTTACTTGGTGATGACATCTTCCCTCAAATCTCATAAAGTACTTTGTTTGCCCTTCTCTAAGGCAGTCCTCATCATGTAACATTGCACATTGTAGTTATCTGTGTTTATGCCATCTTCCTCCTATGACTAGGAGCTCTGCAAGAGGATGAACTAAGTTTTGTCTAGACTTTGTATCTTTTCCATTGCCTAACATGTTGTTCAGCACATAATGCATGCTTAATAATAATTTGTTGAATGAATGAATTCATAAATATTGAGCTCTTTGTATGAGGTCAGCACACTTTTTATCTTTCTCTTATCTTTTGGGGACATAGGCCTAATAGTAATAATACTGAAAGGTTATGCCCATTTTTTTTTATGGTTCCAAATTATTTTTCACAATGGCTGGACCGATTCACATTTTTACCAACAGAATGTTAAATGTATCTGTTTTCCTACATCCCCTTCTTATAATTTTGTAATTTTCCCTTTTGGGCATTTTCTGCCAATCTGATGGGTATGCAGAAAAGCCTTAGAGTTTTAATTTGCATTTCTCTATTAGTGATTTAGAACACTTTTTCATATGGCTATTGATAATTTGGAATTCTTCCCTTGAGAGCTGCCTGTTCATATCCTCTCACCATTTGTCTTTTGAGAAATGGCTCTCATTCTATATTTTGATAAATTCCTTATATATCTTGAATATTAGAACTTTATATAAAATTGAAAATCTCCTGTACAAACAAAATCAATGCAGTTAAAATTAAAAGGTATAGGGGAATATGAAGGGGGATATCTTTGCATTAAATTTTTAAAATAATCAAAATTGTTCACTTATCATCTAAGATCTTTTCCATCCCTTTTTTGGTCAAGAATTTTTTCCTATCCATAGCTGCAAAAGCTATATTCTTTCCTGCTCCTCTATTTTGTTTACGGTGTGACCTTTTATATCTAAGACATATATCCATTTGGAGTTTATTGTGATATATGGTGTGAGATTATGGTCTAAACTTAACTTCTACCAGACTATTTTCCAGTTTTCCTGAAAATTTTTTTGCAGAAAAGCAAGTTCGACCCCAATTGGTGGTGTCTTTGGGTTTATTGTATACTAAGCTATTGTTTGTCTGCTTTTGTTATCTTTTTTTTTTTTGGCAATTGGGGTTAAGTGACCTGCTAGTAAGTCATATTGCTAGTGAGTGTCAAGTGTTTGGTCTGAGGTCAGATTTGAACTCAGGTCCTCTTGACTTCAGAGCCGGTGCTCTATCTGCTGCGCCACCTAGCTGCCCCCACTTCTGTTGTTTTGTACACCTAATCTGTTCCACTCATCAACCTTTCTATTTTTGAAAACAGAACCAAATAGTTTTTATATTACTGCTTTGTAGTAGTTTGAAGCCATCCTCTTTTCCCTTTTTTTATTAGTTCCCTTGAGATTCTTTAAAAAATTATTTTTTAGTTTTTTTTTATTAATTTATTTTAAACTTAAATATACAGTAAGAAAAGAAGAAGAAACATATTATAAACTTAAATGCAAAATAAGAAAAGAAAAAAAAGCATTGCCATGTGCACAGCAGAACATAAGAGAGGATTCAAAATATACAGCAATAAATTTATATGAAAAAAGCCTATATAATAAATACTACACATTGTGTTCAGAACTGTCCATCTTCTTTGCTTCCTTGTAAGTTTTTTTCTTCTCTGCTTTGCATTTTTTACTTTGTTCTTTTTCCCCCCTTCCTTCTACCCTCACCCAAGAAGGTTACAATTAAGCACAGACATATGTGGGTGTGGGTGTGTATGTTTAGTATACATACATATTCATATACATATATGCATATATATACAAACATATATACGTACATATACACATACATGCATGCACTTACACATACATATACTCATGTGTAGACATATACATTCATATGCATCTGTGTAAGACTTTACTATTTGTTTGTCCTCTGTTTCTCTGAGGGTGGATAACATCTTCCTTCATACGTCCAAGCCTTTCCATATTTTTCTAAATCCACCAACTCATCATTTCCTATATACAGCAATATTCCGACCTTGTACTGTCTAGTTATTTTAAATAGTCTAAAATAATATTGAAAATATGGTTGACATACAGTGTAGTTTCCCTGTTTTTCTCTTTTGATTAAATCTATTTTAGCTTTAACTTTGTCTGAGATCATGATTACCATACTTGTTTTTTTCCTAATAAATTTTACTCCTGATCTTTGTTTTATGTTTGTGTATATCTCTTATTTCCTATCTGGTCTACTCTACTTTACTTCTACCTGCTACCTTGCTCTCCTATTACTTACCCTACCTCCGACAAAGATCCCTTCCTTATCCTCTCCCCCTACCCTTTCCCCTTACTTTCTTATTTCTTTATACATTTACAAGACTTTTATTCTTTTCTCAATGTATATAGTGTTCTTTCTTCAACCCAGATCTGATGTGAGT
Organism: Phascolarctos cinereus; assembly: GCF_003287225.1. Lineage (NCBI taxonomy): Eukaryota > Metazoa > Chordata > Mammalia > Diprotodontia > Phascolarctidae > Phascolarctos > Phascolarctos cinereus. The sequence continues at coordinate 194,169,199 of NW_027555514.1, read as the reverse complement.
AGGATTCCCTCTAAAAATCTCTCCCTTATCCTCTCCCACCTCCCTAGCCTTTTATTTTTTTTATTTAGATGTATATTATTTATTATTCTTTCTGAATTTAGAAGACTTTTATATCCATGTGTGTGTATATGTATGTATGTATGTATGTATGTATGTATGTATGTATGTATGTATGTATTGTCCCCTCTTTAACCCATTCCTGATGAGAGTAGGGTTCCAGAACTACCAGCCCTCATCCCCCATCTAATTCCTTTGTGTCAGTGCTTCCTCTCGCACGTAATTTGTATAAGATAATTACTCATTTTACCTTTTTCTAAACAGTTTTACTACTTAGAATCACATCATACTCAGGTCTACCCCAGTCTTTCTTTTGAACTACCCAATTTCTAATAATAATCTTAGACATATGCTTTACGTTTCCTTGTATAAAAAGTAAACTGTTCATCCTTATTGAGTCCCTTGTAATTAGTCTTTGAAGTGTACCTTATATTTCTCTTGAATCTTGTATGTCATTTTTTTAAATTTTGCAACAAAATCCTGAAAGCCTTTCAATTTATTGAATATCCATTTTTTCCATTCAGGATTATACTTAACTTTGCTGAATATGATAATTTTGGCCATAACATCAATTCTTTTGCTCTTCAACATATAGTGTTCTAAGATCTGTGGTCTTTTAATGTAGCTGCTGCTAGATCTTGTGTGATTCTAACTGTGACTCCACCGTATTTGAATTTTTTTTTTCTTGTTGCATGTAATACTTTCTCTTTGAGCTGGGAGTCTCAGAATTTAACTATGATATTCCTGTAGGTTTTCCTGGTAGAATCTCTTTCAATGGTGATTGGTGTATTTTTTCTATTTCTACTTTGCCCTCGTTCTAATACTTCAGGACAATTTTCTTTAATTATTTCTTGTATTATTGTATCAAGATTCTCTTTTTAATCATAGTTTTCAGGTAGTCCAATTATTGTTATGTTTTCTCTTCTTCATCTATTCTCCAGATCAGTTGTTTTTCTTATGAGATGTTTCACATTCTCTTTTATTTTTTCATTCTTTATATTTTATTCTTTCTTGGTGTCTCATAACGTTGCTGGCTTCCCCTTGCCTAATTCTAATTTTCAAAGAGTTGTTTTCTTCCTTAAAATTCTGGATCTTCTTTTCCAGTTGGTTGACTTTCTTTTCATAATCTTCTTGCTTTTCTTGAATTGTTCTTATTTTTAAAAAATTTCCTTAATCTCTCTCGTTTGATTTTTAAAGCCTTTTTAAAGTTCTTCTGTGAATTCTTTTTGGGCAAGTGACCATTTGACATTACTCTTTGGAGTAGGAGAGGCTTTTTTGCTTCATTATCCTCCTCTGAAGGTGAACCCTGTGTCTTCTCTATTCCCATAGTGACTTTCTATAGTTGGGTCTTTCTCCTTTGCTTGCTCTTTTTTTTTTATTTGTAGCAGTTTATTATTGTGATTACCTCTAGTCCTGAAGTGTGGGTGATGGTGCCTCTGGTTTCAGATCCTCCTTCAGTTCTCCCCTCTGGCCTGGAACCAAAACCAAGAACTCCACCCTCCTGTAAGTATCCATAGCCAGCAGCATCCCCGACCCACTGCTTCTGCACTCATCAGGCTGCTGCTGGTTCCTTATCACCCAGAGCTACATGTAGGCAGCACAGCTGGGTTTGGTGTCCCTTATCAGCAGAGGTTCTGTTAATCTTCCCCCACTCAGACACTGGACTCCCCACACTATCTGGGAGGTGAAAATTCCTGTGGCTGGGGCTGACACTACTTCCCAACCCAGCTAACCCCAGGGCTTGCCACTTGCTGTTTCAGTAGAACTAGCCTGGATGTGTTTACACTTCACAGGGACCAAACCTTGGTCTTTCAAATCTTCTCTGGTGTCCCAGAGGACCACTGTTCTGCCCTAAATCTTGTTTATTTTTACCCCTCTACATTCACCCTGAAGCACTATTTTATCTTGTTTGCGGGGAAAATCTGGAGAGCTTGGAATTTTCTGACCTATTCCACCATCTTCCCAGAATTCTTTCTTCCTTTGAGATTCTTAACTATTTGCTCTTTCTGATAAAATTTCCCTCTAGTTCTATAAAGCAATACTCTGGTAGCTTGATTTGTATAACACTGAATAAATAGATTTGTTAAGATAGTAGTGTCATTTTTATTGTGTCTTCATTGCCTACCCATAAACAACCAATATTTCTCTAATGATTTAGGTCTATTTTTATTGCTGTAAAGAGTGCTTTGCAATGCTGTATTTTATCAAAAGTCTTTTCAGCTCCATTTATATAATAATATGATTTTTATTTTTGTTAATTTTGTCAACAATGGTTATTTAACATTTTAATAGTGCATTATTATGTTTATAGTTTTTGTAATATTCAACCAATCCTGCTTTCGCAGTTATGATTACTATCTGTGTCTTTTTCTCCATCCTTCCCTCCACCCCCATTTATGCTTTCCTTTCTCCTTTTCCCTCCTCACTTGTGTTTTGCTTTTGACCACCTCCTCCTTCAGTCTCTCCTCCCTTCTATTATCCCTTCCCCTTTTCTTCCCCTTTACCCTTACTGCTTCTTCCCTCCCTTCTATCCCCCCTCCCTTTTCCTTCTTCCCCTTCCCTCCACTGCCCATAGGGCAAGTTAGATTTCTATACCCAACTGACTATGTTATTCCCTTCTTGAGCCAAATCTGATGAGAATAAGGTTCAAACAATGTTCACCCCCCCTCCCTTCTTTCCCCCTGCTGCAACAGGATTTTCTGTCTTTTCCTGTAATGTTATTTACCCTTGTCTGCCTCCTCCTTTCTCAGTACATTTTCTAAACTCAGACTAATCCACTTACTTGGATCCATTTAACCCACTTGATTAGATTTTTTTTATCATTACATCAAAGTCAATAAAATCCACCCCCTTTATGTATACCCCTTTAACATGGTGTAATAACAATACAGTTCTCAAGAGATGGAAATGTCATCTTCCCTTGTAGGTATGTAAACGGCCTACCCTTATTAACAACATATTGTATCTTTCTGTCCCATTTACCTTTTCATGTCTTTCTTGAATCTTGTACTTGAAGATCAAATTTTTTGTTCAGCTCTGATCTTTTTATCAGGAAGGTTTGGAAGTCCCCTATTTCGTTGAATATCCATCTCCTCCCTTGAAAAATCATGCTCATTTTTGCAGGGTAGTTGATCCTTGGATGTAATCCAAGCTCCTTTGCCTTATGAAATATGTTCCACGCCCTGCGGTCTTTTAATGTAGAAGCTGCAAGGTCCTGTGTCATCCTGACTGTGGTTCCACGGTATTTAAATTGTTTCTTTCTGGCTGCTTGCAGCACTTTCTTTTTCATCTGGTAATTTTGGAATTTTGCTATTATATTCCTTGGCATTGTCAATTTGGGATCTCTTTCAGGTGGTGAGCGGTATATTCTTCCTATGGTTACCTCACCCTCTGGTTCTAGGACTTCAGGGCAGTTTTCCTTTATGATATCCTGAAAGATACTGTCCAGGCTCTTTTTTTCATCATGATTTTCAGGTAGTCCAATGATTTTTAAATTGTCTCTCCTGGATCGATTTTCCAGGTCGATTGTTTTACCGATGAGGTATTTTACGTTTTCATCCATTTTTTCATTTTTTTGTTTCTGTTTGACTGATTCTTGCTCTCTCATAGAGTCATTAGTTTCCATTTGTCCAATTCTAGTTTTAACAGATTGTTTTCTTCTGTTAGTTTTTGTACTTCCTTCTTCAATTGGCCAATTGTGTTTTTTAGGGACTTGTTTTCTTCAGTGTACTTTTTTTCCAATTGGCCAATTGTAGTTTTTAAGGACTCTTCTACCTCTCTCATTAGACTTTTAAAATCCTTCTTGAGCTCTTCTAAGAAGGCTTTGTGGGCTTCAGACCAGTTCATATTCCCTTTTGATGTTGCAGATGTGGTTTTGTTGACAATGTTGTCCTCTTCAGAATTTCTGTCTTGATCTTCACTCTTCTCATAATATGAATCTATGGTATGTTTCTTTTTACTCATGGTTTCCTTATTCCCTGGCCTTTAAAGAGATTGAGCTCTCCTGCTAAGGGAACAGAGGGCACTAACCCAAGCTTCTTGTGTTGGGAGCCTAGGTCTTGGTCACTGGCTTTGTGTGCTGGGGCCTCTTTGTTGGCAATTGGAGGCTGTAGGATTTTGGCAGCTTACCTTGTGTTGGGCTGGAATCAGCAAGGCTGGAACTTTCAGGCAATTCTAGGTTGCCTGCTTTTCCTTTCCTTTAGCTTTCTTCAGCTCCTTTTAGATGGGTGCTGCAGGGTGTTTATCTGGCTGGGGCCCCTTGCAATGCTGCCTCCCTCATTTTGCTAATGCACTGGGAGATTCCTTTGTGGAAGAATGCTTAGGCACCTGGTTGTTTTCTGAGCTGGTTTCCACCGGTTCTCCTGCCCTCAGTGAGGCACTAGGAGGTCCAGGTGTTGGTGTTTGCCTGCTCTACCACCTGGGTTTCAGGGTCTCTTTCTGGTTGACAGTTGGAGGCTGTAGGGTTCTGACAGCTTACTTGGTGTTGGGTTGGAATCAGCAAGGCTGGGACTTTAGGAAGACTCTAGTTTGCTTTCTTCAGCTCCTTTCAGATGAATGCTGCCAGGTGCTTATCTGCCTGGGGCCTTTTGTAGTGCTGCTTCCCTCATTTTTGCTGAGGCACTGGGAGACCTGTTTGCTGGGCTATTGCACTGCTGTTCCCCATCTTTCTTCTAGTTCAGCTGTTCCAGGTTTTTTTTTTCTGGGGTGATATTTTCTGGGTTTTCATAGGTTATAGGGGAGGGTGAGAGCGACTACCTTTTTGCTCTACCATCTTGGCTCCTGGAAGTGGAGGTCTAAAGATAGTTTTCAATAAAATTTTGAGTTACAATTTTTTTTCTCCCTTCCTACCTCCCCTGCCCCTTTCCCAAGATGGCAAGTAATCTGATATAGGTTATACATGTGCGATCATATTAAACATATTTCCTCATTAGTCATGTTGTCAAATAAGAATCAGAACAAAAAGGAAGAACCACAAGAAAAGAACAAAACAAAACAAAATAGAAAATATTTTGCATCTATCTACATTCAAATGCCATAGTTCTTTCTCTGGGATGTGGATGGCATTTTCCATCATGAGTCTTGTGGAATTGTCTTAGATTATTATATTGCTAAGAAGATCTAAGTCTATCAAAGCTGATCATTGCACAATGTTGCTGTTACTGTGTTTGGTGTTCTTCTGGTTCTACTCGCTTCATTCAGCATCAGTTCCTGTAAGTCTTTCTAGGTTTTGCTGAAATCTACCAGCTCATCATTTCTTATAGCACAATGGTATTCCATTGCATTTATATATCACAACTTGTTCAGCCATTCCCCAACTGATGGGCATCCCCTCCATTTCCAATCATTTGCCACCACAAAAAAAACCTGCTATAAATATTTTCATACATGTGGGTCCTTTTCCATTTTTTATAATCTCTTTGGGATATAGACCTAGTAGTGCTATTGATGAATCAAAGGGTATGCACAGTTTTATAGCCCTTTGGGCATAGTTCCAAATTGCTCTCCAGAATGGTTGAATCACTTCACAACACCACCAATTTTTTCACAAGTTCTCTAACATCATTTTCCTATTTTGTCATATTAGCCAATTGGATAGGTGTGAGGTGATATCTCAGAGTTGTTTTAATTTGCACTAAAGTATAATAAATTTTGCTGCAGCTCCTTATTTTCACTTTACAAATCTTTAATTTTCAGGTGTGTTTCTTGTAAAAATATGATGTAGTCTATTTTCTAATCCATTCTGCTATCTTCTTTCATTTTATGGGTGAATTTTGCCCAATTATGTTCACAATTATTTTTAATTGTAAATTTCTCTCTATACTATTCTCTTCTACTTGCCCTATCTTTGCTCCCACATTCTTCTCCTTTACCATATAAAGAAGAAGGTGGGGGGAAAGTAGTGTCTTTAATACTAGTATTCTATAATTGATATGTTCTTCTGCTCTGTCTCTTCTTTTTCTCTTACCTCATTCCTGTTTTTCAGGTATTCTGATGATTTTTTGATTATCTCTCCTTGACTTGTTTTCCAAGTCATTTTGATGGCCATTTCCTAACCTTTTTTTTGATTTTTTCAGTTTAAAATTTTTTGGTTCTAGCATTTCTTGTTATCTCATGGATTTCTGTTTGGTCCATTTTAATATTCAGGGAGTTTGTTGCTTGTGCAAAGTTTTGTGCCTTCTGTACTAACTTTTTTATTCTCTTTCCAATTATTTCCTTCAGAACTATCATTTCATTTACAGTATCATTAAGAAAAAAAAACCTTGCTTCATTTCTCTCAGGAATTTTAATACACTTGGTGGTAAAGCTGTATTTTTGTTTGAGGATTTGCTAATTGACATTGTGAAGTTAATTATCTTCTTCTTGGTGTCCCAGGTTCCATAATATTTTTTTTACCATCAAGCTCTTCTATTTATTCATTTGTTCAGCTTTACTTCTTGAATTGAAGCTGTGTGTCTGAACCATTCTCTGAATACTTCAGGAAGGAATAATGTCCCCCCACACACACTTTTAAAAATCTTAACCTGCATTATTTTGGGTCCTGCCACTGCTTCCTCTGGGTACTGAGTACCATGTTCTTCAAGGACCTCAGGAACCACGTAGGCAAATTTTTCTTGCCCTAAAAAGTCTGACATAGGGTGCAGTCTGATTGCTACTCTCCTTGACAGAACTTTGCAGGTTTTTGACTTGGGCAGAGCAACATAGACACAGGTTCTAGATTTCTCTGGCTTTTTTCTGGTCTACCCTTGGAAGAACTCCATGTGTTGAACTCTGAGGCCAGTTTTTTTGACTGGATTCCTTCCCTAGTACCCACAAGTATCTGGATGTCTCTTTTATATGGACTTGGGTTGGAAAGATACATTTACTATAGTTTCTCCTTAGAATTCTTGATCATTACTCAGTCCTACTCTCATTTTTCATCCTCACTGAATTAGTTGTGAAAAAGTGAGGCTATTCTACTCCCATACCCTCTTCCATCTTTGCAATAAGTGTCCCTGTTACAGTTTTTTGAAGCCTATCTGGTGCCACTTCCCAGTGCGTGGGGTTCCCTATTGTGGTCACATGGATTTAGATGTGCAGAATCTACTCCAGATCTGTGTGTGACTTGGGGTTTCTATCCCTCTTTCATCATCATATAAGCATTCCTGGTTGTATATGAATGCTACATGCACAGGAGGTATTACAGCAGTCCCCCATGAATGAGACAGAAGTGTTTCACTCAACCTTGAGGGTGAGAATGTGCTGTCTTGCTATACCTTCTTGCCAGTTAAAAATGTGCAGCTTCTGAAAATACACTGGATGCCATTGTAAGTTGTCCCTTTTATATGTGGACATTTTTATTTATTGAAAGGTATAGGAAAATAATGTATTTGTGTGAAAGATATTGAGAAAAACAGCCTCTCATAAAAAACTTCTGAGAGGACCTGAGAGAAAGCAATCCCTCAGAGAAAAAGTACTTAGAGAAATCAAAAATAGTCAAAGTATCTTTCCTCCCAGAAACTCATTTACTTGAGTGCTATGTGGATTTTATGGGTGATAGCTGTAAAAGTCTAACTAGAACTTTTTTTGAGTAACTTTAGGGTAGTTGTGCATTGTCTATCTGTAATGGGTCTTTGTGGTCCATGGGTGAATTTTGGTTTGTCACCCTAAGGTAGAGGTGAATTACTTTACACATGAAGACCCTGCTTTGAGGCAGGGATCAGACACCAACTGGAGTTGGTGACCACAAACAGAAGCAGAATGGCTTGAAACAGAGTGGAGAATTAGAAGAGCAAGAGAAAAGAACAGCTACTTTAATTTGAACCCAGCCAAGACCAGATGAATGGAGGATAACAGGCTTTGCAGCTAGTGCTGGGAGCTGAGCTGATTGGAGGAAAGAAGAAGCTATTTGAAGAGATGACTGGGGATAGGAAAGACGGCTTTATTTCCTTTTACTACCACCATCTTGAAAGGTAGAAACCTCTTAGAGGTTTGTCTTCATTGATATTTATTGTCACCTACAGCTGAAGAGGGGAAATCCAGGGAAGTTGAGTAAGCAAATCTGAATGGGGAAACTGTTTTGCTGAGAGTCCAGCTTGGTTATGTCATTAGTCCTTTTTGAAAAATTAAAGACAAACAACAAGTAAGCAGACCTAAATAGCTTTATAGACCCCAGATTCTCTAAATCTAATTTCACTAAAGGAGCAATAACACTTTTTCAGCAGCCCAAGAGTAATAGCTAGTAAGTATCTGTAAATAAGTCAGAAGTGACTGCCCAGAAAAGAAACAGTCTTGTCCAGGAGCAGATGTGTTTTGCAGAATTGTCTCTTGTGGAGACTGACATCCAGACTAGTAGAACAGAGTTGTGAGTTGACCCAGACACATGAATTTCTCTACCTATGCATCTCTGCTAGATTTCTGCAAATCTGTGCCCACTCTCCTCCATTAGCACTTTGTGCATTGATGGGAGAGTGTGATTTATGGGTAGATCATTATATGATGATTATTTTTGGTTTTGCCTTTGTATTTAATAAATGTTTCATGATTAAAGATTATTGGTGTCCTATTGCCTGATTTGTTTAATTGGGTAGCACCTGGGTGTCAGCTCAGGAACTAAAGTAATGAGCAGTTAACCTATAGTCCTCCCACACCAGGGTTACCCGTAGGACTCTGAGAGAGTTGTAGCTGCCACCATTATGGGGAGCTGCTCCAACCTACCCATATGTGTATAGGTGGGGTGAGTGTCCCAGTGCAGCCTAGAGAGAGAGAGTTGTGGTCAGCGACATGCCTGTACTATACCATCTTCCTTACAATGTACTGGACTTCCCTGTGCCAGCAAACATTGGGGGGGGGGGTATATGGGTAACATTCCTTTTCATTACCCTTAACCCATCATGCCTCATCATTGATAAAGCAGGCACCCTCCGGGATGACTTACAGCTACTTGTGAATATCCCATCTCCCTGCTCCTGTTGGACCAATGTTCTTCAGTCTGAAATCTTGTTCAATCTATAATTTAGAGAAAATGGGGATATCTTCAGTTTCTAGGAGCTCAGACCCCATAGAGGGCTACTGTCCCTTTAGGACTGTCAAAACTGAAATAGTGGGCAGGAAAGAGTTGGCCTGCAGACTTAGTCCCTCAAGACTTGTCCTTTGGAGAGGCTGCCCTAGAAGTCTTTTCAATGGCATACATAAATTCTACTTCCTCTTCCTTTGAATTTTGCCTTGGACCCTCCCTATATAGGTAATCCTTTGATGTCAACTTTTTAATTGTGTTTGGTGGATATGTCTTTTAGGGATCTGGTTCCTCAGTTCTCCCATGTTTTTGTCTTTTTGTTTACCGGTGAGTCTGAGAGTGAGTGTAAATAGCAATCGTTTCTATTCTGGTCAGAAACTCTGAGGGTCTTCCCCTTCCCTGATTGATTCTTTTGTGAAGGCAAAGTCGGCCATCTTTTGCCCCACTTCTTACCTAGCCTTTAACTACTGAATGGGTGTTGCCTCAGACAAACTGAGACCTAGGAAAGCCAAGGTCTCCCACTGCATCCTGGGCCATCACTAGTCATCCTGACATGTCTTGCCACTGGACTCGGTTGACTGTGGAGGAGAGTGAGGCTGATGACTGCGTAGCTCTGTCTCACTTAAATTCAATTCACTTGTAAGTCAAAACATCACCCTCCTGATGTCATTGATCCTCTCCAGAATGAAGGGCAAACAACAACCACGGAGTCTGAGTAGCTCTCCTGTAGGCTGTATGTGATGGTGCGTGATCTTCAAAGGGCCATGGCCATCCTCTGGGGCTCCTTTGTATGATGGAAAACCATATCCTCTCTTAATCATTTAGGGACTCTCCAGTAGTGTACAATCTTGCATTTTCTCAGAACACCAAGATTTTATAGCAAGACATGATCCTTTACCAGAAATTCCTGACAATAAGCTTTAACATTACACTATCACTTATAGCTTTCCACATTCTTTTTGACACTAATGCTACGCAATAGACCTCCCTCAAATGATTTTTCAGGTGAGTGACGTACTTGTCATGAGTCTCTATATCTTCTTTTTAAATTTTTATTTTTTATTTTTAGGCAATTGGGGTTAAGTGACTTGCCCAGGGTCATACAGCTAGTAAGTGTCAAGTGTTTGCTCTGAGGCCAGATTTGAACTCAGGTCCTCCTGACTCTAAGGCTGGTGCTCTATCCACTGCACCACCTAGCTGCCCTATATATATCTTCTTGATGCTTAGAGATGCCAAAGTACAAGTCCATAGGCAGCAGGGCTCTTAGCCTGTGGTCTTATTCCTGGTGACGTTATAAATAGAGGTCACACGCTGACTCCAGTGAGTCACCCACAAAGGGGCCTCTGTGTTCCCATCATGCTCAATGATTAAAAAGCTCTGGATGTATGGCTCCTTGGGGGTGTTTTTTAGACTTTTTAATTCTTCCTAGGTCAAGTACTTTCTTAGGTAGTCAGTTCTCAAAATATGAACTTTGATTGAAATAAATCCTTGCAAGGAAACCAAAGTAAAAACTTCTCCTAGAACACTTTGGTGACTGCAGAAGTCCTCTGGTTGCTGGTTGGATCAGCCTATATGGGTGACATGACACATCTAAACCAAAGGGCCTACTGCTAGGACAATGGTGTCAAGCTCAAATAGAGACAGGGCCACTAATCTGTACAAAAGATTCCCTATGGACTGCATGTTGGCTTAGGTTTTTTTTCTATTCTTTTTATTTTTGTTTTTTTTGGTGAGGCAATTGGAGTTAAGTGACTTGCTGAAAGTCACACAGCTAGTGAGTATTATGTGTTTGAGGCCACATTTGAACTCAGGTCCTCCTGACTTCAGGGCCAGTGCTCTATCCACTGCACCACCTAGCTGTCCCTGACTTAGTTTTAAAATGTACTGGTATCTGGTCTATTGTATTTTTTATGTATTTTGCTAAATATTTCCTTATTACATTTTAATTGATTTGGGCTGCATTTGGGAGTGTTTGCAGACCATATATGGCCACACCTCTCTTCTAGGATGTCCCTTTCTAGAATAGAGATGTTTATGCACACCAGGTCAGCTGCTTACATCCTTTGTCAGGAGCAGTTGAGCTTTTCCCTGAATACGCTAGGCTCAGGTCTCACACTTCTTGTAGAGTTCTCTTGTCCAAAGTATCTAAATCATTTTTATAGCCACAGATCAGTTGGATTTGGGGTGCGCTTATTGACTTTTCATAGACCCTGACTCCAGTGTTTTGGTACCAGCCTGGTATATTTCAACTTCCAGAAAAGTAATACTGGATTCTCTTATGTGCACTTAGCTTGTGCCCAAGTTGTTCACAGTTGAAGCAAAATACCATTTTGGGCACGCTCTTTCAGTGTTCTTCCTGTCTTGACTTTTGAACCTGAGCTTCATTGGTTCTCTGCATGTGGCTGTGGACAATCATATAGACAGCAAACCTGTTTTGAACTTTTTAAGTAGTTTGTCTGATTTGATTGAGTTCCTATTTTGATCTCTGTGGTTCATATCTAAATGGATTGCATAAAGATCCATGAGACCAGTTTCTGTAACTTGCAGCTATTTTTTTTTGTCTGTATGCCCCCTATGTTCCTGTTAAATGGGATCAGTATTGAGTAGCTGAGGGTCTGTCCTAGTTGCTTAGCCAGGTATAGTTTCAATAACATCAGTTTGTCACTGACTGTCCTCCCTCCATTCCTATCCACCCAACCGCCAGTATTTGGGTGAGCCTGCTGTCATTTCATGTACATAGTCACTGCATCTTTAATCACAGCTCTCTGCAGTCATCACTTGAGCCTTTGCACAAAGCTGGAAAACTGTTTTTCCCTCTGACTGGAAGAAAAAATTAGGAACTTAACATAAATACCCTCTCTGTTCTCAGTGCCACCGAAGTATATATCTTGAGGCTACAGACATTTGTACTATAATGGAAATTCCATTTTCAAGGTACATGGAGTGTCAATAGAAGGTCCACTGAGGCTCTCTAGCAAATAGAGGTCCACTGGGCCTCTGCTAAAAGCACCTGACATGTGTGCGGCTACATAGTGGCATGTTCCAATCATGGTCTGAAAGTTGAATCTCTTGGCAAGAACATATTGCTCCTGAGAATAATTGTAATTGTATATGGCAGATCCTCTTAGGCTAGACTAGAGCATCTATATGACAACCTAGGCCTGTGCCTCTGTTGTCAAATTTCAAGCTAAAGAGGAGGGTGTTTTATGTTATTTTTAAATTTTTTTTAGGCAATTGGGGTTAAGTAACTTGCCCAGGGTCACACAGCTAGTAAGTGTCAAGTGTTTGGTCTGAGGCTGGATGAGGAGGGTGTTTTAGTCTATAGCAGGGTCCTCCCAGTATTCTACAGCCAATCTTTCTTATCTATAAGAAACTTCATTCTGCCCAGAAAGTCTGTGCCAAAAGTAAAAGATTTAGCAATTAGTCTCCAAGGAGCCCCTTCTTCAGGTACTTTGGGGACCTGGGAAAGCTCCACAGGCTCAGGCAGCTCACTCAAGCCATATTGCCCTCCTTTCTGGCTATCATGTCCAGCCCTCCTCCCCCCACCTCAGATAACTCCCACCTTCCCTTTGGGTCTCTGCAATCCGCATGCCTCAGTCCCTGAGTTGCTGCCTAATCCCTGTGGTTCCCCAATACGTGGATCTGTTTTGAAGAAATAGGCCTTCCTCAGGTTTGCTTCTCCCCATAGAGTTTCTGTGTGGCATTGCTCCTTGGTGTGTGTGCATGGTTCCCTATAGTGCTAATCACTCTTGTAGTAAAGAGCCAAATTCTTAGTTTTGTTCCTTCCTCTGTTGCTGTCTCAATGTCTGTGTCTGGGAGCTGGTTCCTCAGTGTGTGGCAGTCCCTGTAGGGGCAATTGAATGTACAGGCCTAATTATCTCTGGCTCTTCTTGTGTAATCTAGCATTCCTTCTAAGGGTACTCTGTGTAATAGAAGTGATGTCATTAGATCATGGGTGGAGTTGAGAAGCACTCTCCTGGCTACTTTTGGGGACACATGTCTGTGTTGAAAGATTTGAGACTTAATAGAATCTGGGGAAGCTTGACGAGGCAGAGATGAGGATGAAGGGCATTCTAGGTATGGGAGACAGCCAGAGAAAATGCCCAGAGCTGAGAGATGGCATGTCTTGTTCATGGAACAGCCAGGAGGCCAGTGTCACTGGATCAACCTATGGGCAGGGAGTTAGGTGTGAGAAGACAGAGAAGGTAGGGTTTGAACACCAGAGGATCTTGTATTTGGTCCTGGAGGCAATAGGGAGCTGCTGGAGTTTATCGAGTAGAAGGATGATATGATTTGACCTTGCTTTAGGAAAGCACTTTGGTGGATGAATGGAGGACAGATTACAGTGGGGAGAGACTTGAGGCAGGTAGACCCAGCAGAAGGCTATTGTAGTAGTCCCGGGATGAGGTGATGAGGGCTTGAACTAGAGGGATGGCAGTGTCAGAGGAGAGAAGGGGGCATAAGAGAGGTGTTGCAGAGGTGAAATCAACAGGCCTTGGCAACAGATTGGATTTGGGGTGTGTGTGTGTGTGAGAGAGAGAGAAATCCAGGGTGACTCCTAGGTTGTGAGCTTAAGGGATTGGGAGGATAGTGTAGCCTTCTACAGTAATGAAGAAGGCAGAGGCCATGGGGTTGAGGGTAATAAATAATGAGTTCTCTTTTGGACATATTGAGTTTAAGATGTCCAGTTTGAGATGCCCAAAAGACAGTTGGAGATGCAAGATTGGAGGTCAGCAGAGAAGTTGGGGCAGGAGAGATAGATTTGAAAATCATCAGCATAGAAATAACAATTGGGGCAGCTAGGTGGTGCAGTGGATAGAGCTGCAGCCTTGGAGTCAGGTGGACCTGAGTCCAACTCTGGCCTTTGACACTTAATAGCTGTGTGACCCTGGGCAAGTCACTTAACCCCAATTGCCTCACCAAAAAAAAAATGACAATTAAATCCATGGGAACTAATGAGATCACCAAATGAAGTAGTATAGAGGCAGAAGAAAAGAGGGTCTAGGACAGAATCCTGTAGAACACCTAGGGTTAGAGATCATAATCTAGATGAGAATTCAGCAAAGGAGGCTGAGAAAGAGTGGTCAGATAAGTAGGAGAAGAAATTTTTGTTGTTCATTCATTTCAGTCATGCCCAACTCTTTATGACCCCATTTGGGGTTTTCTTGGCAAAGATACTGGCTGTATTGTACAAAGATACTGGCAAAAGAGACTGCCATTTCCTTCTCCAGCTCCTTTTACAGATAAGGAAACTGAGGCAAACAGGGTTAAGTGACTTGCCCAGAGTCACAAAGTTAGTAAGTGTCTATGGCTAGATTTTTGACTCAGGTCTTTCTGACTCCAGGTCCAGTGCTGTATCCACTGAGTCATCTAGTTGCTTCCCAGGAGAGAGTGGTGACCAGAAAATCCAGAGACAGGAGTGTATCAAGATGCTGGGAGTGATCAGCAGTCAAAGGCTACAGAGAGGAGAATGAGGATTGAGAAAAAGGCATTGGATTTAGCATTTAAGAGATAATTGGTAACTTTGGGTGGAATGATGAGATTGGAAGCCAAATTATAAAAGGTTAAAAAAGAGAGTGAGAAGAGAGAAAGTGGAGGCACCAATTATGGATGGCCTGTTCTAGTTTAGCTGCAAAGGGCAGAAGAAATACAGAATGATAATTAGTTGGCATGGAAGGATCAAGTGAGGGTTTTGGTTTTTTTGGAGAATGAAGGAGACATAGGTTTGTTTGTAGGCAGTAGGAAATGAGAGCAGGAAAGAAGCCAGTAGAGATTGAAAATAAGTGAAAGAGTGAGAATGACAGAGGGGGACAGTCTGTTGAAGGAGACAGGATGTAATTGGATTGCTTGAACAGGTAGGAGGGTTAGGCTTGGTAACGAGTTAGACCACTTCAGCATGTGAGACAGAGGTGAAGGAGGAGAAGGTGGCAGACGGCACTCATAGGAGATGAAGAAGAGAGAGTTCATGGTGAATGATCTCATTTTTTCCCCCTGAAAAATATTGGCAAGTGGTGTTAGGGGAAGGGGAACCATGGAAGGTTTGAGAAGGAATGAAAAGGTTTAGAAGACCCACTGTTGGCAGTGGGATCACTTGATATGGCAGCAGTGAGGGCTCGGTTGTGTAACATAAATTTGTAGTGGACTACTAAGAATGGTTGAGTGATTTTCTCCACCTTCATTCAGCAGCAAATGTATCAAAGTAAATGCAGTGGGTGGTTGGAAGGTTCCAAGGCTGAGGCTTGGCAGGACATAATGAGAAGGTGGCTAGGTATTGAAGAGGACAGAGTAGAGGACTTCTGTTCTCACTTTCCTTCTCCTTTCTTCTGAATGTATGGCTTGATGACTCTTAAAGCCTTTTTCTTGGTCTTCCTTATATGTGGGGCTCTCTCCTCTTCTCTGGTGGCTGTGGAAGCTGCTCTCACATGGAGCAGAAGCATGGGCTCATCCAGGTGAGTCTGAGACTGGATCTCAAGGCTCTGACAGTCTCTTCTGCATTGCGTTTCTTTTCTTGAACACAGATGACTGAACAGAAATCCTGAGATGGACTTCTTGAGACCTGTGGTTATTTCAGCAGTTCCTAGGTTCCACAGTCAGTCTCAGCTACTCAGTACTACAGAATCTCAGTACTCAGAGAAGATGACCCCCACCAGGAGAATGAGCCCAAGCCATGATACAAATTGCCAGAAAATATGAATGTTGAGGAAGCTTCTCAAGTAGTGAATGCAGAGCTAAGTTGTAGGTGAAATGTTGTTCAGCAGTCCCAAAAATGTTTCATGCTTTGAGGTTTTAAATGCTGTTGTTTGTCCTTGGTTCTTGATATCAGGAAGGTGATGTCATGACTTGCAAGTGAATTGGATCTAAGTGAGGGAGGGCTATGCAAAGTCACCAGCCTCACTTTCTCCTCTGAAACCATCTGGGTCCAATGGCAAGATATAAATCAGGATGACTGGATATGGCCTCTGATGTTTTAAATATCAACCTCTGGAAAGAGTATAATAGGATTTATAGATTACTTTGAAATGATAAAATATTTTGTTAATGTAAGCTTGTGAGTCTTTTGTGTTTTAAGAATTTCTTTTGTGTGTAAGAAATAAATAGCTGTCCTATACATGATCTTCCTCCTACATTGATTCTAGAAAAAACTCTCGATCCCTTTTGGTGAGACCTCAGACTTGAGGCAAACTTAATATTTAAACAATTTGGCACAAAGAGCCAGAGACTACAAGAAAGAACCTGGCCCCTCTCTTTAAAGACCAGGCTTCCCCAAGCTTGAGCTGGGGCCCCTTAGGGGGACAGGCATTTCTATGTCTTTAATAAAACTGAGGCAAATAGAGATTAAGTGACTTGCCCAAGGTCACATAGCTAGGAAGTGTCTGAGGCTGAATTTGAACTTAAGTCTTCCTGAGTCCAGACCCGGCACTCTATCCACTATGCTACCTAGGTCCCTCTCTTGACTCCGTAGATGGCACTCTTCTCTCCTGTAAGGGCTTACACTCCTTGTTTGCTCCTCAGGCAACCGTCTCTCTATATCCTTGTTTGTTCTCTGGTGTGTCTCTGATCCTGGTAGGATGCATTGTCTCCTACTGGTATAGTAGCTCTGCTGTCATGTCCACTGGGGGCCAAAAGGAAGAGAAGGTCCCTTCCACAGGATTCTCTCCCATGAACTGCTCTTGAGATTGGACTTCTCCAACTTTTAAACTTGTAACTACTAAAATCCATCCAGCTATTTAAGGCCCCCAAATATGTGGCTAGTTTGTTTGCTCAGCCAATCTCTGCTGTTCCCTACTTGACCCAATCATAGAAGTTTGAACCCCACCAAGAGATCACAGGGTGTAGACACATTAAAAATTTATCATTTATGACTACATCTGTGATTCTATGGTCAACTGAGCTAGGTAATTGTGGAAGGAGGCATCCCCCTCACTTATATTTTTCTCATCAGTGCCTTGCACAATGCCTGGAACACACAAGGCACTTAATAGATGCTTATCTGATGGATGGTAGAATTAGGCTGGTGTTGGGCTAGTCCTATTTGGTTCTTGACAGACAAAAGTAAGGGGATTGTGAATTGCCATCAACACTCTCCTTTACAAATGTGTAAAATCTTATAGAATGAGAGGAGGAGGTTGAGAGACAGAGTGGGCTCAAACCTTCCTAATGACTTCAGAAAGGGCTGGAAAAGTGGAGAACACCCTAATCATTCTTCTATCATCCTAGTCAACATTTATTAAGCATAGTCTGTGTGCTGCACACTATGAAGCCAGGGTGGGGAGGAAAAGGATTCCAGGGACTGAGGACAGACAGTGAAAAGGCCCAGAGATGGAGGGTCATTTGTGAAGAACAGCAACACCAATGTCACTGGATGGTAGAGTATCTAGAGGAGTGTAAAGTATAAAAAAACTGGAAAAGTAGGAGAGGGACTGGTTGTGAAGGGTCAAAGAGATGACACATACACACACACATGCACATATGTTTACATGCGTGTGCATACATGTATACAAATACATGCATGCACATACATGTCTGTGTATACACACATATGTCCCAGAGGTAATAGGGAGAGAATGAAGTTTATTGAGTAGGGGAGTGACACGGTCAGATCTGTGCTTTAGTAAAATCACCTTGGCAATTGGGTGGAGGATGCATTAAAGACTTAAGGCAGGGAAAGCAATTAGAAGACTATTCAAGAAGAAAGGTGGTGAAGGTCTCCATGAGTGGAGAGAAGGAGATGTATATCAGAGATAAGAAAGAAGAAATTACAAGAGTTGGCCACAAATTGGATAAATGGAGTAAGAGAGAACGATGACAACAAGGTTGTAAACCTGGGTGACTGGGAGCTAGTGATGTCCTTAACACTAATAGAAAAATTTGGAAGAATGGAAGTTTTTGAGGAAAGATAATGTTCTATTATGGATGTATTGAATTTGATGTGCCTACAGGATAGCCAATTTGAGATGCCCAAAGGCAATTGGTGATGTGAGAGTGGAAGTCAGGGTAGGGGAAGGTTGTTTTTGTAGTTGAGTCATTTTTAGTTGTGCCTGACTCTTCATGACCCCATTTGGGGTTTTCTTGGCAAACATACGGGAGTGGTTTGCCATTTCCTTCTCCAGCTCATTTTACAGACAAGGAAACCAAGGCAAATAAGGTTAAGTGACTTGCCCAGGGTCACACAGCTAGTAAATGTCTGAGGCAAGATTTGAACTGAGGAAGATGAGTCTTCCAGATTCCAGGACTGTCATTCTATCCACTGTACCACTTAGCTGCCTGAGGGGGAGGTTAGGACTGAGATCTGAGAATCATTTGCATAAAGATCATGATTGGACCCACCAGACAAGAGAATATAGAGAGAAGAAACAAGGACCAAGGACAGATGCTTGGAGGACATCCAGAGCCTCTTCAGGCTTTGCTTCTTAACCTCTGGGATTCCTCACCATGCTCCTGTCTGGGGACCTTCACTGTTCTCCCTCACCTTTGCTTTTTAGCTCCATTTTATGTGTTGTCTTCTCCCACTAGAATGCAAGTTTCTTGACTGTCTTTGTATCCACAGCATTTAGCACAATGCCTGGCACACAGTAAGCACTTAATAAATGCTTGTTGAGTGATTGATTGGATGAAGATTGAGCAAAGGAGACTAAGACAGAGCAGCCAGAAGGGTAGACATATAACCAGGAGAAAGCAGTTGTCAGGAAAACCTAGAGAAGAGAGTATATCTGGGAGAAGAGGGTAATTGATAGTGTCAGAGGTTTCACAGAGGTCAAGAATGAGAATTGAGAAAAGTTCATTGGTGACTCAGAGAAGACAGTTTCAATTGAATGATGAGGTCACATTTCATCTCTTCTCTCAGGCTCATTCTCAATTCTTCACTAACCCAAACATCTCTCATTTCTAAGTCTTCTTCCATCCAAATCCTTTCCTAAGTGGCACAGTGGATGATGGTCTACTAGGCCTGAAGTCAGGGAGACCTGAGTTCAAATCCAGCCTCAGATACTTGCTATCTATGTGACCTTGAACAAATCATTTAACCTCTGCTTGTCTCACTTTTCCCAGCTTTAAGAGGGATTGCCATAGCATCTACCTTCCAGGCTTGTGGTGAGGGTCAAATGAGATAATATTTGTAAAAATGCCTGGCAAACAGTAAGTATTTGAATTCCTTCTCTCCCTCCCCATACCACCAAGCTCCCCTTTTTCATTTAAGGAATTCTCAAATTGCCACCTTAAAGAAGTGTTCCTTGCCTAATTGAAAAACTATTTAGTGATTTCTTAGTCTTTCCTTGCATAAACATATAAATTTCAAGATCTTCAACTATAGAATCTGCAATTACTTTTTTACTTACACCTAATATTTATGCTAAAACTTTCTTTGAATAAAGAACTTGTGCACATATTCAGTACTTGTTCTGTTGTTTATATGTTTTTGGTATTGTTGTTTTTGTTGTTGTTGAGTCATTTCAGTTGTGCCTGACTCTTTGTGACCCCATTTGACATTTTCTTGGCAAAGATATTGGAGCGGTTTGTCATATCCTTCGCCAGCTCATTTTACAGATGAGGAACTGAGACAAACTGGGTTAAGTGACTTGCCCAGGGTCCAGCTAGCAAGTATCTGAAGCCACATTTGAACTCAGGAAGATGAGTATTCCTGACTTCAGGCCTGGCACTCTATCCACTGTGCCACTTACCTGCCCATTCTATAATATAGACAGCGCCACATCTCATCTTCCATCTTTACAACAAAGTATCTCAAGAGGCAATTTTAGAAATTATCCTAGTGATGTGAATTCAGGTAGGGGTAGGTAAAGAGAATGGGCTGTAGAGAAAGAGAAACACAGAGATGATATGTGCTTTGTGGACACATGTAGACCCACCAGGGAGAGCTCCCTTTCCTCCAGGCAAGTACATAGGCAACTGGGATCATCTACAAGAGTGTGGACACACACAGACACAAACACAGACACAGACACACATACACACATTCACACTCTGAGCTGGGAAATCACTCATGTGGAGGTAGTTGGTTGGTAGCTGTGGGAAGGAGGTGGGGCAGGAGGGCGGAATGTGGGTTGGGCAAAGTTTAGAATTACAGTGCAGCAGAGGCGTTCTCAGCCCATACTTTAAATAGCCAGCACCTTACCCCTTGGATTCTTCTTCTCCCCCTTAGCTGGACCCCTGGCAACTCCTTCCTTAAGGTCTGTAACATTTCCTTATTTGTTTCTCTCTCTCTCTCTCTCTCTCTCTCTCTCTCTCTCTCTCTCTCTCTCTCTCTTCTCTCTCTCTCTCTCTCTCTCTCTCTCTCTCTCTCTCTCTCTCTCTCTCTCTCTCTCACATTCTGGAGAGTAGGTTCTGGTCTTCAGGTTCTTGAGTTCATCCAAAATCAGATTTTTTTCTCTTAAAAAAAAAGAGGTAGAAAAAAATAATTTGTGGGAATGTGTATGAAAACATATGATGTCTCCTTCCTTCCTCTAAATATATTTTCCCCTCAGATATATTACATATATACACACATACATATATATACACACATACATATATGTATATATATGCACACACATATGCATATATGTATATGTATGCACACATATACACGTGTGTGTGTGTGTGTGTGTGTGTGTGTGTGTGTGTATCTTTTTATGACTGCTTGATTTGGGGACAATGTGATTTGGTAGACAAGAACTCCAAAGTGAGGTGACAGTACATGAGTTCTTTTACCAAGTGATTAAGGGTTGCCTGATTCCTGGCCCTGAAGTCTGGATCTCTTCTAGGAAATGGAGCAATGGTTGGCTCCAGGTAGGAGTGAGAGCTTTGGAAAATCTCTGCAGCAAGTCATCTTTACAGACCCATGAAGGGGTTGCTTTACTGGAGAGAAGCTAGCAAGTGGTGGGAACAGTATTTTTTTCTGTGCCTGAGAAAAGTCCATCAGGAAGAGAGGGAAAGGAAAAAAAACAGCCAAGAGAGCTTTCACACACAAGTACTTGAAGAGGGCCAAAGTACTCATTCCTTCCTAATCTCCCCATAATCACCTGAACCCCTTCCTTTTATTCCTAAGCTGTATTGACTATCGGGCATGGCTCTTGTCTCTGTCCAGATGAACACTGCTAGCTTCCTTGGTCCTAATAGTAGGTCGGTATATTGTAGGGCCAGCAGAGATACTGGAAGGCCTCTGGGTGTAGAAAAATATGTATTGTCCTTTTTCTCCTGTTCTCTCTGCCTTTGAGATACTGCTGGGCAGAATTAATAAAATCCTCAGTTGATAATTATAATTAGGGGCCCCCAAGTATATAGCCATAGTAGGGCTGGGGCTGGAGAAAAGGACATTTCTGAGTGCTTATCTCCAGGTGCTTCAGGTATAATCTAGAAGCTCTCATACCTTTTTTTTTAAACTTGTTCTGGGGGACCCAGTGGTCCCTCTTTGGCAAAGATGTGGTAGAGAAGGGAAATGGTACACATTTTTGTACATCTTAGAAACTTTGATAGGCCCTTATTGGCCTTTATAAATAGAGTCTAGGAATCAGCTATCCCTTGAATGCATCTAAACTGGAGGATCTCAAATTCTTTTCATTCTCCCCCTTATTTCCCAACAATGCTTTTTATTTCTCATCACATTCATCTCTTTCCCCCACCCCCTCTCATGGAGCAAAAAAAAAAAAAGACTGGTGCTTATGTCACTTTTAGTATTGAACTACATCTTAGCAACTGAGAGACATGAAGAGACCAATCACCATGCTTATTTATATAACCCTTATTACATCAAGAGGATTGTACTTTCAGGAGCTAGGATCTCCTCTAGTTTCTTCCTTGTCACTGGGTAAGGATTAGAGAAACACAAGGTTGGCGCCTTCCAGGTTAATAAGGACAAAATCCTCTACTGATCTAGGCATAAAATCATGAAATAACAGAATTTCAGAGTTGGAAGAGATCTCAGAAGACATATGTCCCTGAATTAGGATCTTCTCTACAACGTACCTGACAAGTAGTCATCCAAACTCCTCTTGAAGACCTTTAGTGAAGGGGAATGCACAATCTACTGAGGCAGCCCCTTCTACTTTTGAACTACTGTGCTGGTTAGGAAGTTTTTTTTTTCCTGACATTAATTCTATATCCATCCCTGTACAACTTGAACCCACAGCCTTCTGGGGCCAAGCAAAACAAATGCAATAACTATAATAATAAGAAGAAGCATTTTATAGCACTTTAAATTTTGCAAACTGCTATACAAATTCTGTCTCATTTGATCTTCATAACACCCTGTGGGGAAAGGTGCTGTTATTATCCTCATTTTATAGGTGAGAAAGCTGAGCCTGAGAGGTTAAGTAAATTCCTGAGGTGGGATTTGAACTTAGTTCTTCCTGGCATTCTTACCCACTGTGCCACCCACTCACTGCCCACATGACAGCTATTCAAATACTTGAAGGATGTTATCATACTCCCCTACCCAAGCCTTCTCTTTTCTAAGTTAAACACCTCCCAGTTCTTTCAAACAATTGTTTTATGATATAATCTTTAGGCCCTCCATAGTCCTGTTTACTCAACTCTGGATGCTATTTATCTTATCAATGGCCTTCCTAGAATGTGGCTTCCAGAATGGAAAACATCAGTGATAGCACAACTCTCCCCATTTTACAAGATCTAGCAGGCTAGTTGTATTGAAAGTAGAACCTAAACAACTCCTGTGGTTATGTGATTATTTCCCCCCTTCACATACCCTGCATAATCCATGGGAATCTGTGGGGAACTCAGTCTGGGCTTTTGGGTTTAATGAAAGCCTTCTAGCAGGAAGAAAGGGTTACCAGTAGAGAGAATCTGGGGGTATAGATTGAGTTGGTCTCAGCAACTGGAGCTTTTAGGTGTTTCTCAGTAGGAGATGCTATGGAAGAATTGACCACTGGGGTAGAATTCCTTCCTTCCTTCCTTCCTTCCTTCCTTCCTTCCTTCCTTCCTTCCTTCCTTCCTTCCTTCCTTCCTTCCTTCCTTCCTTTTTTTCTTTCTTTCCTTCCTTTCTAGGGGGGTTTCATTTCCAGGGGTTTCCTACCAATAACAAGACTTCCTATCTCTATTCCAGGTGGGATGGATAACAGGGTCCCTGGTGCAACCAGCAATGGAAAGACAATACCAACTTATTCAGTTGTGGAAAAGGAGAAAGAGAAGGAGGAAGAGGAAGGCACACTAGAGCGGGGTCACTGGAACAACAAGTTGGAATATGTACTGTCTGTAGCTGGGGAAATCATTGGGCTGGGCAATGTCTGGAGGTTCCCCTATCTCTGCTACAAGAATGGGGGAGGTGAGCACTCACTGGCTCCCACCAGGAGGGGAAACTGTTTCTATCTTCTATACTCAATGATTCCTTGGGTGTCTTAAAGTATTGAGAGTCCTCGTACTTTTTCTTGTACCTTTCCCTGATCTACTGAGCCACCTCTAACATTATGACCTTTAGACCTGGGAATTCTTGTTTCCTAGAGATAGCCAGTGCAAATCGGGGAATGGGGAGTATAATCCTAGACTCTGTTTCTCTAGAGTATTCATGCTGGTTGGGTGTTTCTCCCTCTCAGAAGTATAATTAGATTGGGGCAATGGGGGCTTTGTTCTTTGATGAACTGTAGAGGGGCTGAAAACAGCACTCTCAGCCCTTCAGAAGCATAGAAATAACTGATTTTAGTATTTTTTTCTGTCTGGAACAGACTTGTGATTTTATTGTTTTTTTTATTTTATTAAGGGAATGATTTTATTAAGGGAACTGTTAGTGAGAATAAGCCAGGGCTCTGCAATTTAGAAAGCTGCCTGGGGCATTTAGAGGTTAAGTGGCTTGCCTAGGCTCATATAGTCAGTATGTGTCAGAGGTGGACTTGAACTTAGGTCTTCTTAATTCTGAGGCTGGCTGCTTGTGATGTTGGCTCTCTGCACTTAGCAAAAGTAATTAAAGGGGCCTGAGGAATTGTGGTATCTTAGGACATCTGTAGTGTCTTGGGGCATTCTCTTCACCTAAATTAGTGTGCATATCACAAAAATTATGGCTCTGCTCTTCCCCCTTTAAAAAAAGCCACACAACTTTTAACTGTTTTATTGATGCCTTTTGTTATCACATAGCAGTGATTTCTAGGGGGGGGGGGAAACCTTTCTAGCTTCCCATTTAATAAAGAAAAACAGTTAAGCAAAGACACTTGATATAGTGGATGCATTTGATATTGTATACCATATTTTGACCCAGTAGTCTCCCACTTATCTGCTGTGAGAAGGGAGGTGGGTATATTTCATTGTCTGTTCTCCAGGATCTTCATTTGTTTCTCAATTACTTAGAATTTGGCTTCCTCTTTGGTGATTTTTTTACATTTACATTATCATAGTTGGGCATGCTATTCTTTTGTTTTTCCATTATATGCATTTGTTTCACTCTGCATTCATTCATGCTATCTTCCTGTTTCTCTATATTTCTCAGATTCATTTCTAATTGCACAATACAATTTGATAACATTAATATACTACATTTTTCCCAGCTATTCCTGAATCAATGAGCACCCATTTTCTTTCTAGGTTTGGATTTTGTTTTTGGCCTTGCTGTCAATTACATTGTTGTAGTCATTGCTCTTTGATTTCCTTGCTCTTCTTACTTCACTATACATCAACTCAAATATGTCTTTTCATGCTTCTCTGTTGGCTTCTTACAGAGTAGTGGCATTTCATTTTATCCATTTTGAACCTTCATTTGTTGGATCTTCATTTCTGTCTCTTACCCCCATGGGGTCAAAAAGCATGTGTAGTTTAGTCATGTTTCTTACAGGATTCCAAATTGATATCCAGAATGGTTTAACGTATCGACAATGCCACTAACAATGCATTAGTATGCCTGTCTTTCCACAGCCCCACCAACATTAACAGCTCCCAGTTTTTTCTTACCTTTGCAAATGTACTAAGTCTTAAGTGATCCTCAGAGTAGGTTAAAAAAATTAATCCAATACATTGACTCTAAAAAATTGTAAATATATATATATATATATATATATATATATATATATATATATTTTTTTTTTTTTTTTCAGATCACCTTCTTTTCCTAATGTTTCCTTTCCCCTCTCCTCTACTTAGTGGGTCATATTTTGTAACAAAGAATAAAAGCAAAGTTGGAGGGGGGGAGTAGTTAAGTAACACTAACCAACAGATCTACTGAGTTTGACAATGTACATAACACTCCATGCTCATTGTGTCCTCCTTTTTAAACAAGGGAGAGAGGTACATTGTTTCCTCTCCTATTTGGGACCGAGTTTGATTGTTATAATTTGTTTCTTTTTTTCTTCCTTTCCATTATTGTGGTTATTGTGTATATCATTTTCCTTGCTATGACTCACTTCACTTCAGTTTGTATATTTCCTCACATTCCCTATATTCTTCATGTTCAGTTTCTTATAGCATGGCAATATTTTATTACATTTATGTAATCCATTTGTTTAGCTCTTCCCTAATCAATGAGCATCAACTTTGCTTCCAGGATTTTGCTGCTACAAAAAGTAATGCTATGAATATATTGGTGTATACCTTTCTTTCTATCCTTGACCTCCTTGGGGTATAGGTCAAGCAATAGGATCTCTGGGTCAAAGGATAATAGACAGTTTAGTCATGTTACTTGCAACATTCTTAATTGATAACCAGAGCAGTTAGACTAACTCACAACATCACCAGAACTATGTTAGGGTACCTGTCTTCCCATGGTCCTGACAACATTGACTATTCCCATTTTTTAATCTTATTCAATGTATAGACTGTGATGTGAAACTTCAGTGTTGTTACAATTTGCATTCATCTTATGATTAGTAACTTGAAGCATGTTTTCAAATGGTTGCTTAGAGTTTGCAATCCTTATTTAGAAAACCGTTCAGATCACTTTTCTATTGGGGAAAGGCTTTTGCTGTTATATGTTAGCATCAATTTCTTATGTACCTTGGAGATCAGATGATCTCTCATGTAAAAAATTATTCCATTTGACAATTTGTCTTCAGTCTTCATTGGTTTGGTTTGTGCAATAACTTCCATTTTATGTAATCAAAATTGTCTGTTTTGTTTTTCATAATCTCTATCCATGGTTTGTTTAAAAATTCTATACTTTCTGGCTCTTATAGAAATCTTATAGATTATGATGTTATGTTATGTTATGTTATATGTTATGTTATATTATGTCTTATAGAAGCTCTTACAGAAATCCTGAATAATGAAAAGAGGTTTCAGTATAGCTCTTTTTGACTCCTGCCTCTCTCTTTCATGTGGTGCCCTAGTTTAGCCCTAAAGGAGAAGCATGGATACCTGGGTTGACTATCAGGCTTAATAGGCCATGCAAATTCACAGGTTACCATGTAGAGGTCAAGTGGGGAAGGGTTCAAAGCAAGGCTTGTGTAATCTCCCTGAGTTAGAATTGTTTGGAGAGGGCATGGATGGAGGAGAGACAGAAATAATAGATGGAATTCAGTGGGTTATTCCATAGAATACAAGGGCTCAAATATCCTCTGGTGGCACTCATAGCCTGCCATAGGCAGAGCTGCCAGACCAGACTAATGAAGTCTGTTATATTTCTCTTTCTTAGTGACTTAGAAGTAGACTATAGCTAGAATTAGTGTATTTGACCTGGTGTGTTTCCTGGTGTGTACCTCCAAACACTTAGTGCTTGAGGTTGTGAAAGATGTATAGAGTAGGTACAATATGGATAAGAGGGATTAGGTACAATATGGATAAGAGGTACAGGAGGGGATCAGCCTCTTTGTGGAATTAGGCATTTGTTTCAAGGCCTGTAGGCTGACTGACACTTTTGCAAAGGGATAGACAGAAGCCTTTGGGTCTGGGATCATGGGTAGTATTCTAGTTTTTTTTTTCTCCTCGAAGTCTTCCTTCATGCTGCACCCTGTACCTAGAGGACCATTATGACTTTGTCAGGGGGAACCTGGCTTAAGCATCTCAGCTGCTGAAATTGTACTGGGAGTCTGGAGGATTTAGTTGGAGCTCAGGAACCTTTGAGATTGAATAACCGGCTTACCTCCTCACATTGGCAGAAAGAGGATTAGGAGGTGGAGCTGATTTCCTCAAGCCTCTTTGGAATTGGGTGATCTTTGGCCTAGGGATTGGCAGGAATGGGGTGAAAAAAGGGAAGAAAGTACAGAATGAACCCATTTGCCTTGGAATATTTGGGTCCAAGTTAGAATTCCCTGTGAATCATGGGGTAGAAACATAGGGACAACCTTTGGAAAAGTAGGATTTGGGAAATATTACTGAAATTCTGGGCCTCTGGGCAACTGGTCTTTGACTCTGTATTTAGAAGTTCCTTGCTGAAGTCCCTCAGTCCCAAACTAAAAAGGTTGGTCTGATGGGCTGATCAGAGATAGACCTCTTGTCAAGATTTACTCTAAAAACTTTGATTCATAGGACCATAGGTGAGCAAGGAGAGTGGCTTCCTCATTTTGGGGCATGGATTTCTGCTATTAGAGAGCCTGGACAAGCCTACTTGTTTGTCTGCTTTTATCGCCCAGCCAACTGATTCCCTGCCCCACTCCAAGTATATCCAACTTCCCCTGGAAGCCTACCACCTGATAGAGTGATATCTCACTGTGGGAAGTATACAGAACCATTCTTCATTCTTTGGTCACCCTGGTCTACCTAGAAAGAGGGATGCCTCCATATAAGAAAACTTTGTGTTATACAATTGGGAGGCAATGGAGTGAGTGAACTTACTTGATTATCTATTTTGTTTCCTATAAATCTTTTTGAGTCTTCCAGAGTCACTGCAGAATAATTCTTAACAATCATGGAAATTGGTATTGTAGAGTTCTGAAAATGTTACCAAACTGTATTCTATGTGAAAGGGCTATGTCTACTTTGATACCCTTTCCCTGCCTTCCCAGACTTAAACATCTGCTGCTACATGAAGGAAAAAAGATGAGCTATAGACTTAAAAAACAAGTTTTTCTTGGCAGTGAGTTGGTAAGTATTTGGGTGGGGGAGTTCTCAGGAGATTGGAAAACTTCAAGAACTGCTATTCGAATACTACACTAAAAAAACCCAAAACCCCAAAACCTAAGACTCTCTGTGCATATATTACCATGGGGCTGTATATCAGTATTTCAGTTTTCCTGTTTATTTTTTAGTTTGCACAAGTCACTCTCCCTCTCTGTGCTCCTTCGTTCCTCCCTAGATCCCCACCCTGATGAAATGGTTACTGATGACTAGTATTGACTGCTAAGCCTCTTGCCTGTTCAACCACATAGGACAAAATTATCTGTATACAGAGCCTTTTGGTTTTATGTACATAGTTGAAGGTACACAGGATGGTCACAGGAGACAAAATTTTTCTTTGTACATCATTCTCCCCTTGGTAGTACTATCTTCCATCTTCCTTCCCAACTCCCACCCCCAAGGAGGTGAAAGAATGAGATCCAAATGATCTTAGGTCCTTGAAATCCTTCTCAGGGAGAAAGGAGAATCCTGGAGAAGAATGGTTGATTAGGTTGGAAATAATAATAGCTCATGCTTAGAAAGTTTACAAAGTTCTGCTTTCTTCACAACCATCCTATGAGGTATAGGTAGCACAAATATTTTTATATCCATTTGACAGATTAGGAAATAGGAACACATTGGTATTGTGTCTAGGCTGGGGTCACCCAGCAATTAAATGTCAGGGATGGGATTCCAACCGTGGTCCATAAACTCCAAATCCAGTGCTTTTTTTATACTCCCTGAAAAATGACTCTTTGACAGAAATCAGGTTGATATTGAAAGTGTTTTCTCAGGTCTAATTTCATTCAGGGGATTGGGACTTCTGGGGTGAGGGCTTTGAGATCAGAGCAAAGCCTCAGGAGTCATGGCCTCTAGCCAGCTCAGTTGGAGGGACATGTGACTGGGGAATGGGGTACCTGACCTAGAAAACTAGGTGAAGTGGTTTTGCAGTTGACTCTCTGTCCCATAGCCCACCCTCCCTGTCCCTGCCTTAATGTGCTGATAGACACAGACAGATAGACAGAGAGACAGACAGATAGATAGTAAATGTGTTTCTACAGTAGAGTTGGGATTTCTGGGGGACCTGAGAGTTCTGAGAAAGTCATGGAAACTTGTTTGTAGAACTCCAACTTGAAGTGTGGCCTTGTTGTTTTGCTCTCATTCATCTTCTTTGGATTACCCCTAAGAGATTTATATAATTTAAGAGATAGATAGGACACTGGCAACCCTATCTCTCAAGAGGAGTATTTCCCTTAGTAAAGAGAGTCAGTTGTGGGACTCTTTTCTTACATGATGGTGATGGTGGTGGTGATGGTGGTGGTGGTGGTGGGGTGTGTGTGTGTGTGTGTGTGTGTGTGTGTGTGTGTGTGTGTGCGTGTGCGTGTGTGTGTGTGTGTGTGTGTGTGTGTGTGTGTGTGTGTGTATCTCCTGCCACCTAGGAAAGATTGCCTAAAGTTTTAGGGTAAGGGAAAGGATGTTTCACATAGTGGGTAATGTGTATCTTAGAGATGAGGTGTCTGTGGGAATCTCACTTCTGTCCCTGAGTCAACTCTGCTTCCTGTTAGAAATTATCTTGGTGACATTTCCCTGAAGTCTTTCAAAGGCAGGGTACCTCAAGAGAAAGAGGATAGGTGCTCCATCACCTACTGGACTCTATTCTACCTTTGTCATCCCTTCCTCTATCTTTGCCTTGCTCTACTCACCAGGTTTAGACTTTGGCCTTTCCAGCATGCTGTTGGGCAGCTCTTTCAAGAGGCTAAGGAGGAGGGAAGCAGAGCAGGGCTGTAAGGTTAAATATTGTCCTGACTTCTTGAGAAAGAATCCAGAGTGGAAAAGATGGAGAGGGGGAGGGACTGGGACTAAGCCAGTGATTCTCTCTGTATATTGTACTGTTTGAGAACCCTAGACAATATGGTCAGTCTTACCCCTGCTAGACTGACTGGCACTATTAGGCATTTGTTTTCCCCTTCTCTACTCCTCCTCCTCAACCCAGCTTTGATTGACTTGTGGACATACAGCACTTAGAAAGTACTTTTTGTTTCTTGGTCTCCGGAAGGAGAGCGTTGGCGGTTCTCCCTCCTAGAGCCTGCGTTAGGGATGTACAGTAGGAATTACAGATTTAGGGTAAGAAGTAAGAACTATAGAACCTTGTTTTTTTGGGACTTTGACACTTTGTGTTTATTGGTCTTATAGAACACACACTCTTTGGTCAAATTCCTCTTGTTCCCTACTAGTAGGCTGAACCTGTGAGTTCATAGGTATGGGGAACTTCCAGATGAGAAAGTGCCCTTGACCAATAGCAGGTCTGAGTCTTCTTGACATTTTATAATCATCAGTAGCACTTTGTACCAGGTGCTGGAAATGAAAAGAAAGGCAAAAGACTGTTCCTGTTCTCAGGAAACTTACAATCTAATGAGAGAGACAACATGCAAATAGCAAATATACAAACAAGATAGATCAGTTGGAGACAATCCATAGAAGGAAAGCACTGGCATTAAAAGAGATCAGAAAAAGTTTCTTACAGATGGTGAGATTTTAACTGAGACTTGCAGAAAACCAGTGAAGCCAGGGGGCAGAGAGGAGAAGGAAGGGCATCCCAGATATGGATGACAATAAATGAAAATGCTGGGAGTCAGGAGATGGAGGGACTAGTTCAATGGACAAAAGAAGACCAGTGTTACTGGATCTAAAAGTCCATAGTGGTGGTGGTAGTGGGGTGGATTTAAGGAGTAAAAAAATCAGAAAGATAGGAAGGGGTCAGGTTATGGAGGGTTCTGGGGCACTAGGTTAAATGACTTGCTCAGGGTCACACTGTGTGTGTCAGAGGTGGAACTTCAAACCAACTCTTTCTGATTTTGAGGCCAGTTTTCTTATGAATATATTGAATTAATTCTTAACAGTATATGGACTAGATTCTAATGAGGGATGGGGACTTGCCTTTCTTCTGTGGTCACATTTCCTGGGGTAGTAGCAGCACAAAGACTGAAGGAAAGTGATTTCTTGGGAAAACTTTTGTCTGCTGGTAAGATACTAGAAGCATTGTGTTCTTATTTTTTTATTGTACCAGTTCTCTTTTCCTGCTTCCAAGCCACCCCATCCCCCATTCCCATGCCAGCAGGTAGAAAAATAACTGTTTCTGGTCTCAGGATATTTGTCACATCCAATACTCATGGCGAAAAGAGGATTGGAATTCCAGCCACTGAAGGCAGCAGCAACCCTTGAAAGGGGTCACAAATTGTAGGTTGTGCTAAATTTACCCTGGCTTGAATTATTTGATGCCTTGGTTTAAGTAAGGGTTAGTACTTGTTGGGGAAAAAAAAACCTTGGTAGGGGTAGACTGACTTTTCACAGTGCAAAAACCCACAGGATTGAAAGGGGAGTAGCTGCCTTGTTCTCTCCCACGATGCCAGTTCCCTGTGTTAGAACTATGTGCAAATTAGCTCCCATTCACACTGAGGGATGATTGTGTTCTGCCTGTCTTGGGTTGAAGGTAGGTAGCTGGGGGTGGTATGGGGGCTGTGGGAGGAAAAGTTGCTGTGAAAAATGGGTTGCAAGGTCCACAGACCACAAATGGGAGTTCAGAACAGCAAGGTCTAGGGTGATGGGAGAGGGTAATGAAGAGATTGGAGACAGTACAAAGTATAAGATACACGTTTTCCCCAACTCATCCCCTACAGGTGCCTTTTTCATACCCTACCTCATCTTCCTCTTCACCTGCGGCATTCCTGTTTTCCTCCTGGAGACAGCACTGGGTCAGTATACCAGCCAGGGGGGTGTCACAGCCTGGAGAAAGATCTGCCCCATCTTTGAGGGTAAGTACCTAGAGTCCAACTCCAGGGTATGAGCATTGGTGGTTGTAAATCTGGTCTGGGAAAATTGGGATGATTAGAAAGAATGTCAAGGTCAAGAAGGGGTGAATATTTCCATTTGAAACTCAGACAGTTGATTTTGTAAATGGGACTGACTTTGCTTTACAGGGGAGCAAGGAAGTAGACATTAAGAACAAAGGAGTAGGGATAATGGAGTAAGGGATACAGAGACTGTGTCATTTACTTTCTGTTTACATTCAAGTCATGTACAAACCTGTATGGACTTATTTCCTGGGTGTGTAATATAATGCTGCAACTTGCAAATGCTAACAATAATTGTGAATTGGTGGACAAGGGAATATCTTAGGGGCAAGAGCAGCTGGAAAGATATGCTGAGGGAAAAACAATAAAGCAAAAGTCATGCTTATGAACAAAAGGAACAAAGGAACTGATTTTTGGAGGATGAGACAGGAATGGAAAGGAGCAGTAGCTCAGGTAGCAAAACTTAGCACTAGGAAGCAAAACTTTCTTCAGTGTAGGGTTGGGAGGAGGATGGATCTTCTTATGCTCCTGATCTCATTGTGAGGGGAAGTGGAAAGACCATTGACTATGCAGGTGGAGAAGTTAGATTTGACTTTTCCTTTGGCTACCTACTACTTTAGATGAGTCACTTGGGGGTGGGTGAATTGGATGCTTGTTTCATTTCAGGTCTATTCCTTTGTCTTCTTTGTGCTCTGCTCCCCAGGCATTGGTTATGCCTCCCAGGTGATTGTCATCCTCCTTAACTTCTACTACATCATTGTTCTGGCCTGGGCCTTCTTCTACCTCTTCAGTTCCTTTACCATCGACCTTCCCTGGGGCAGCTGTGACCACGAGTGGAACACAGGTAATGCCATCTCTCCTATACAAGCTACCTCTTGTCCTCTCTTCTCTCTCCCGAAGGGCTGCCCATAGCAAATCCCATTCACATTCTCTTGGGTAGGAACTGGACTGGGCCATATGATTGACTGGTGGAACTAGGGATTCTTAGTTTGGTGAATTAAAGACTGAAGGGGTGGGATGGATTAATGTTAGTGGAAGGGCAGAACACCAGACAGCTATGTTCAAGCATTTGGAGCGCTATTGTGTGGAAAGGGGATTAGATTTGTTTTGTCTAACCCCTGGGAGTCACAAAGAGGAGGATTTTGGCTTAAAATAAGGGGGAAAATTCCCAACAATTAGAGCTATAACTAAGTGGAATGGGCTGCCACTGGAAATAAAGAGTTTTCTATCACCAGAGCTATTTAAGCAAAGGAAGGATGACCGATTGTCGTTTATGTTGGGGGGAGGGGCTTTTAAAGTATTTATTTATTTTTATAAGCATTTATTATCTCTCCCTCTCATTACCTTCCCCCACTGAACAATTAGAGAAAATAATACCCTCATAATAAGTATGCAGTCCATCGAAACAAATTTTTTAATTGGCCATGTCTAAAAATAGATGCCTCATTCTGCATTTTAAGTCAATCACTTCTCTGGCAGGAGGTGAATGCTATGTTTCATCCTTTCATTGATCAGAGTTCTAAAATCTTCCAAAGTTGTTTTTCTATGTAGTGTATAATTATATACATAGTATGTATGTCATAGTTAAATTGTTCTATTCCTTCTGCTCATTTCACTCTGTATCAGTTCAGAGAGGTCTTCCTGGTTTCATTTGAAACAGTTCATTTTGTCATTTCTTAAGGACACAGTAATACTCCATTACATTCATGTACCACAGTTTGTTCAGTCATTCCCCATTAGGTGGGTACCTTGTAAGGCAGCTTCTTATATGGATTGGATGAGATAACCTATTAAGTCCTGTCCAGCTCTGAGATTCTGTTCCCAAAGGGGATCTAGCCACTGATGTTAGACAAAAGTTAGACAAAAGTTACCAGCTGTGTATGACACTGTACCTAGTACTGGGGCAGGTAGTTTCAGGTAGACAGGAGAGAATACTGGGAAAAAAGCATTTAACCGAGTCTGAGATTCAGGATTCTAACCTTTGTCTCCTAAAGGAGCCAGGGTGATGAAGTAAAGAGAACATTGGCTGTGGAGTCAGTCAGAGAAGCTGGTTCAAATCCTACCTCTGATCTTTACAACTTTGGTTTGTAAAGTGGCCTTGGTTTCCTCAAAATGAGGAGGTTAGATTAGGTAGCCTCTAAAATGCCTTCCAATCCTGTGGTCTGTGACCTAGCTACAAAGACCTTAAGCAAGTCTCTTCATTTCCTTGGGCCTCAATGTCTTCATTCCTAAAAGCAAGCCCCAAAACAAAACCCCAAACAAATAAATAAACAAAAAACCCTAGGGATAATATCTTTCCTGTCTACCTCACAGGGTTGTCATGGTGATTAAATGAGCTAAGGAAAGCAAGAGCTCTTTGTAAATTGTAAAGTGCTATATATAAATAAATAGTTATTGCTATTTGTGCTCCCTGGGGATTTATTATCTAGTGTAATAGTCTAACTTTGTGCTATGAGAAGTAACTCTAGAAAATCTATATGGTGAATCATTGAGAAGTGAGTGAATAGTCAAATTTAGGGATATTCATCCATTTATTTGTTTGCATATGAAATATAATTTGTTTGATTTTTTTGTTTTGTTTTGTTTCATCCTAAAATTATGGGAGGGCAGCGAGGTGGCACAGTGGATAGAGTGCAGGACCTAGAGTCAGGAAGACATGAGTTCAAATCTGGCCTCAAATACTTACTGGCTGTGTGACCCTGAGCAAGTCATTTAATCTTATTTGCCTCAATTTTCTCATTTGTAAAATGAACTGGAGAAAGAAATAGCAAACCACTCCAATATCTTTGCCAAATGGGGTCACGGAGTGTTTGACACAACTGAAATGACCCAACATCATCGACAACAACAACAAAAATATCATGGTTGTCTCCAAGTACCAGTGTTCATATTTCATAGACTCATAGAACGAGGAAGGTACCTCAGAGAGCATTTAGGATCATAGGCTCTAGAGCTGCAAAGAACATTAAAGATCATCCATTAATTTGAAACCAGCTCTTTGTGAGACTAGTGTCAGAGATCAGTTTCCTAACTGAGGTCCCAGAGAGGAAGTAGCTCACCCAAGGTTACACAGGTAGCAAGTTATATAGAGGAGAAGTGAGCCTGGGTTGTCTTCTTTTATTATGCCTTTCTTTCCCCATCTTCCTCTTGTGTTAATTAATGATAGCTAGAATTTATCTGGCTCTTTAGTATGCAGAGCTTTTTACAAACATGATCTCATTTGATCCTCATGACAACCTTGGGAGGTGGGTGCTATTATTATCCCCATTTTACAGATGAAGAAACTGAGGTGTATAGTGGAGAAATGGATTAGCCTAGGGTTGGTCACATAGCTAGTAAGTGTCTGAGGCTGGATTTGAACTTAGATAATAACAATAATACTTATGTAGTACGTACTATGTTTTAGTAACTATGCTGAGTGCTTTACAAATATGTTCTCATTTGATCCTCACAACAACCTTGGGGGGTATGTGCTATTATTACTCCCATTTTACAGTTGAAGAAATTGAAGCAAATAGGTTAAGTGACTTACCCAAGGTCACATGGCTAGTAAGTGTCTAAGACTGGATTTTAACTCATATCGTCCTGACTCTAGGTCCAGCACTCTATCCACTGTGCCACATAACTGCCTCAACTATTACTCATTTTTCTGCCTCCTTAAAAAAAAGTA
The DNA here is from genome assembly GCF_003287225.1 of Phascolarctos cinereus. Classification (NCBI taxonomy): domain Eukaryota; kingdom Metazoa; phylum Chordata; class Mammalia; order Diprotodontia; family Phascolarctidae; genus Phascolarctos; species Phascolarctos cinereus. The sequence continues at coordinate 194,133,672 of NW_027555514.1, read as the reverse complement.
TAATTAACATCACTTAACATTTTCTTTATAACTCAGGCTCCTCATTATGAATATCAATTCTTATACTATGCTATATATCTTTGGGGGCCACTGAGATGTTTGTCATCATATGAACTGGACCCAAACTGCAATATATTTTAAGGTCTTGTTTCTGATTTTTATAGTTTTTCTTTCTCTTCCCTTGCTATCATCTCTTCTGGTTGCTTTTAGTGTTTCTGCTTCCAATAGTACTTCTTCCATATTATTTACTTGTTCTGAGCTGCTGTGATGTGGGAAACCAAGTAGTCAAGCCTGTTAGAATTGTGTCTTAAGTAGGAGTAAGTAGGCTAGGAAATGAAAACCTGAGGAGTACTTTGAGTTAAGGGCAAGAATATTTTTATTTCCCTTCTGGTTGTTCAGATGTTGCTTTAACTTACTGTGCTGTTTTCAGTCTTGTTGTAGAGAGTTAGAGAGTTTCTGGATAAGTAAGGCATTACTCTTTATAATCAAAACATCAATATGATTAACAATGGCTATTTCCAGAGTATCACAGAATCTCAGACCTAGAAGGAACCTTAATAGCCATCTCACTCAGTTTATATCTGAACAAGAATCTCCTCTATAACATCCCTTTTTTTAATTTAAGAAACTTTAAGGAAAAAAATTGAGAATTTTTTTAAATTAAGAAAATTTAATGTCAGTCCCTTCTCTGGATCATAAAAAAGACAGCAGAGGTCTTGCTATTTATAAAGGAATTGTTTTTAAAAGCAAAACTTAAGAAGCTTTCCTAGGGTACTCTCAGGCAATACCAGCTTCCTGAAGGCCTCTACATAGGTCATGAAGCTTTCATAGCCCCAAAATTGTCTCCATCCAGGCATAATACATTAGCTATCCCCAGATTTCCATGCCAGAGAGACTAGCAGAGTGCAGAACTCATGGATGAGATTGGAAATGCAAAATTACATTCAAGTTTGAGTTGCTAGTCCTATGTCTTTGATTTCCTCTTTATCTCTAAGATGTCAAGTTACTCCCACTTATCAAAAGGCAAATTAAAAAGTCCCTATGGGCTCATGACAGCATCCTTACTGCCTCTTCTTGGGAGGGAAACAATTAGAATAAAATAATATGAAAGTATTAGAGACTTTGTAGACCCATAGGGATGATATCTCCAAGTTCATTATCTCCTCCTAGAAGTAAGAAATGAAAGATAACAGTGGTACCAGGTGATTGTGTTTCACAATCTCTTTTTAAATTTATTCCATACCCACTTACTGGGTACAATATTTCATACTGATGCCCAAAGTAGTCTAAGTCATGGGATAGTCAAGGTTACTTCTTCAGGCCTCACGGTTGCTCTGTCTTCAAACATGGTAGTCTTCGCTGTGATACTGAGCCAGTATCAGTTACATTGGACAGACATTCTTTCTTCATAAGCACAAGCTAGGAAGGCTAAAAATTATAGAACTCCATCTCCTGCTTTCACTGAAGCAGGTTCCAGAACAAAGATACTGGCCTCAATAAAAACGCAGGAAGTGCTCTTCTCTCCAAACATTCTGAGAAGTGGTCATCTGACCTTTGCCTGAAGACCTGTAAGGAGAGGAAACCAGCTATCTACGGGGGCAGCTTGAACCATTTTTGGACAGCTCCAGCTGTCAGGAGACTTTTCCTTACATCAGTCTAAATTGGAATCTCTGTGATTTCTGTCCCATTACCCCTAGTTCTTCCCTCTGAGGCCAAACAGAATAAAGAGCATGATATGGAAGCCAAAAGAGTATGAGACCTTAGGGTACCCTGAAGTAGGAACAAAAGCCAAAATATGGGAGGTAGTAGTCTCACTACCCTCTGATCAGACTAGTCAGACTGCATCTAAATATTGTATTCAGTTCTAGTTGCCAAATTGTATCCAGAGGAGGGTAATGGGGGATTGCAGACTGTGCCACATGAATATCAGTTTGATGCTAATAATTATGATGATAATAAGATCTGACATTTATGTAGCATTTTAAAGTTTGCAAAATACCTTAAATATATTATCTTTTTGATACTAACAACAACTCTAGGAGGTAGGTATTACTACCATCCTGTATGACAATCAAAGAAGCTAGGATTGTTTAGCAGTGTTCAAGTATTTGAGGGGCTGTCATGTAGAAAGGGGCTTTGTTTATTTAGTGAATTTGACCTCAGAGAACAGAACTGAGAACAATGGGTGAAAGTTGCAAAGAGACAGATTTTGGTTGAATCACAGGAAAAACTTCCTTACCATTAGAATTATTATTATCTTTTTGGAAGCAATTGGGGTTAGGTGACTTGCCCAGGGCCACATGGCTAGTAAGTGTCTGAGGCTGGATTTGAACTCAGGTCCTCCTGTCTCCAGAGTTGGTGCTCTATTCATTGTGCCACCTAGCTGCCCCAGAATTATTAGAAAAGTGTTCTGCCTGAAGGATTAGTGGAGTCAAACAAAGGCTGAATGGTCACTTGTTGGGGACATTGGAGAGGAAGTTCTATTCAAGTCCATGTTAGATTGGGGAGCATCCTCTGAGGTCCTTTGCAACTTAAAATTCTGTGATTCTATTATTTGCTTTAGCTCCCACAGCTATTAAGTGGCAGAGCTATTTGAATTCAGATTTCCTGATTCCAAGTCTCTCTCTTCCTCTTCGAAGTCCAACAAGCAAAGCATAATATCAACAAAGGATATACTAGACCTCTTATAATAAGCAAAGATGGACGATCACTTATTAAGCATGGTATAATAGAAATTCCTTTCATGTACAAGAGTAGATGGTTGCTGAAGTCCCTTCTAGCTCTAAGATGATGTGATTCAGGAATGTATTTTTCACATTCTTGGCTCGTCAAGAAGGTAACAGACTAGTAAAGAATAAATAACTCTTCATGGTTACAAAGCACTTCACTCAAAGTATTCTTTTTGATCCTCACAATATACTTTTTTTATCCTTTGACTTGCGGATGGAAGCAGAAGTGGAATATCATTCATCTCTTTGTCTCTGAGGATCTTGGTTGCATGTGGCTTTCCTCAGGGAGCTTGGTCTATGACCTTGAAGCTGAGAGTCAGTCCAATGCATTTAACCTGATGTTAGAATCCCAGATTTTGAAGCATAATCAGACTATGATTTGTCCTTAGCACAGAACCTGATATCATTGCCTAGACCTCCCTCAGCTTCAGCTGTTCAGCAATGATGAAATCAGTGAGGCTGTTCATTAAATCTTGGTCACGTCTGTGATTCTTCTTCCACTCCCAACCCTGATGTATTTAGAAGGAATCAAATGGAGTTTATGATTTTGTGGTGATGTTTAACTCCCTAAAGCCAGCAAACAATGCCATTTCTTTTCAATTTTCCAATCCTGAGTAGTTCAACAGTTTCTATCTACACGGCTGCCAACATAGGCACTGACTCATCCATGACAGCTACATCATGAGATGGCAGTAACTGCTTTGTGGCAGTTACACTATAAGCCCACCGCCTGGCACATAGTAGGCACTAAGTAAGTACTTATTGATTTGATAGATTTATTGTGAATTTATCTGTAAAGTTTCTCACTAAGAAAGTTTATGGGACATGTGTTGGTGGTAGCAAAGTTCTGGTTCAGACCTATGTGCTTTTGGGCTGATTGGGGGCCTTTGAGACAAGTGAAAAGTCTGAGTCCTTTTTACTCTTCCAGAAGACTCCACAGTGGGCAATTCTTTCAGTTTATCAGGCTCTACTAAGAACACCAATGTTGGCATCATAACTAGAGATTTTTCTTTATTAATGGCCATTTCCCTTTGGGAAATTGGCATTTCTAGCACCATGTAACCTCTCATGGTTTAGTGTGGAGATTCATACTTTTCTAGGTGCTATTTTATCAGATTGTTCATTGTTCATGAGGCTGTGACCTCAGGAGGTGAAATGTTTCGGGTTTGAGGCAAGGAAATGTTTTTCTTAACTCCATCTGAACATTCTCAAGTGAAAAGTCCACCAACATAGGGAAGCAGCTGCCACCTCCATGGCTGCCATGAAACTGTCAGTGACTATGGAGGGTAAGTGGGTTGAATTAGAGATAGCAGTGCATAAGGAATCAATGTGGACACAGGTTCAGCTTGGAGCTTCTTCACTTATTAGCTCAGTTTTCCCATAGCTGCCTCTTGCCTTCTCTAATTTTCTCATCAGTCTTTCTTCTTTGCCTCACCCCTGTCTAATGCTTCCTCTTCCTTCCTACATGTTTCTTGAGCAGAGCACTGTATGGAGTTCCAGAGGACCAATGGCTCCCTGAATGTGACAGCTGAGAATGCCACCTCTCCTGTCATTGAGTTTTGGGAGTAAGTGAAACCTTGGCCTTGGTGGAGAGGGATATGGGGAGAAGTAGTCACGGTGTCAATTGTTGTTCAGTCATTTCGGTCATGTCTGACTCTCCATGACCCTTTCTTGGGGTTTTCTTGGCAAAGATACTGGAGTGGTTTGCCATTTCCTTCTTCAGCTCATTTTACAAATGAGGAAACTGAGGCAGAGTTAAGTGACTTGCCTAGGGTCACACAGCTAGTCTGAGGCCAGATTTGAACTTACAAAGATGAGTCTTTTGGACTCTCAGCCCAGTGCTCTATCCACTGCATTGCCTAGCTACCCCATGGTGTCAACAGTGAAAGAATAATTCCTCTTTAATTCTTTGTTGGTTTGTTCCCATCATGGTTGACATGGGTCACAGGGCTGTGTCCTTTAGCTCAGCATTTCTCAGGCTTTCTTATGATTTGCTGGGAGATATTGCCTGCTCTGTCAACCCCAACGTGGTTTGTTCATTCTCACTCTTAAACACTACACACATACAAATGTACACACACACACACACACACACACACACACACACACACACACACAGAATAGGGGAAAAATTGTTGGATTTGGAATCGGAAGACCTGAATTCAAGGCCCAGTTCTTCCACTTAATGGCCATGTAACCTTGGTCAAGTCTTTTCCCTTCTACACTTCCGTTCCCTCATTTATAAATGAAGGAGTTAGATTAGACTTCCAAGTTCCATCCCATTTCTTAGACTAATTCTGTGACTCCATGGACTTGAACACATACAAAGTGGGTAAACGCACTCTCTTTCTTTCTCTCTACCTTATGGTTCTGACCAACTCCTCTTGCTTGGCAAGGGAAAAGAGGAGTGAAAAAGCTTCTACTACATGGACCACACCCAAGTCATATTTGCCCAGAGCCAGGACAAAATATGTGTGTAACCTAGGCAAGCTTTGAAAATCACAATCCTACTTGTAACATATGCAACTTGATACCACAAAATAAATACTGAAATATCACAGAAAGCAGGATTTTCTGGCATAAAAGTGTCAAATTCAACCCTTCCCCTTTCATACTAGGCCCTAAGCAGATGCCTATTTCACTTGCCCCTACTTCCAGCTCTGTGTTCACCATTTGTTTGTTTGTTTGTGTGTGTGTTCGTTGTTTTAGGCAATTGGAGTTAAGTGACTTGTTCAGGGTCACACAGTTAGTTAAGTGTCAAGTGTTTGGTCTGAGGTCGAATTTGAACTCAGGTCCTCCTGACTTCGGGCCGGTACTCTATCCACTGCGCCATCTAGCTGCCCCTGTGCTCATCATTTGTTAGAATCAGTTTGATTCCTCAACAAGCATTAATTAAACTCCTGCTATGTGCCTGACATTGTCCTAGGCATTGGAGATACACAAAAAACCCAACAGTTTTTGCCTTCAAGGAGCTTACATTCCATCACTGTGGAACAGTGGGAAAAACACTGGCTTGGGAGGCAGAGGATTTGTGTTCAGTTCCTATCTCTGAGGTTTACTTTTTGTATGACCTTGGGTGAGTCATTTCATGTTGTTGGGCCTCAGTTTCCTCATCTGTAAAATAAGGGGTTGGACTAGATGGCTTCTGAGGTCCCTCTTAGCTCTAGTTCTGTGAGCCCATGTGTACATGAGTGTGTTTGTGTGTATTGGAGACAAGAAGTATGAACATAAGTATATAAAAATAAAATTGTTTCAAAGTACTAGCAGCTGAAGGGATGAGGAAAGGCCCCATGTGAGGCACATGAGCTTTGGAGGAAGCTAGGGATTCTAAGAGTTGGAGGTGAGGAGGGGGTGCATTCAGAACATTCTAACACATGGTTGGGGAATAGAGTTTTAGACCCTTCTTCCTAGCTTAAGACAATAACAACCCCCTTCCTCTCCCAGCTCCCCCTGGACCTTGCCTATGGTGAAGTTTGCATTTGTCCCTCTTGACCTCCCAGTTCCCTGCCTTTCATCTGGGCAAAGGAGACCCCTGTGGATGCCTGGGGGACCACAGCTGGTGACCTCTGTGATGAATCCTTGGGTTAGATAGAGTTCATGTAATTGAGCTGTTGTTCTGAGGATGGGGGCTGCAAAACTTGATGGGTCATCCAAAACTGGAGCCAGGGTCAACTTTTCTCTCCACAGGAGGCGGGTCCTAAAAATCTCTGAAGGGATCCAGCACCTGGGGAGCCTGCGGTGGGAGCTGGCCCTGTGCCTCCTGCTCGCCTGGATTATCTGCTACTTCTGCATTTGGAAAGGAGTCAAGTCCACGGGCAAAGTAGGCGTCTGAGGAGTTCCCATACTCTTCAACTTTAGGATTCATTGCCTTTGTTTTAGAGCAACCAGATGTTCATCAGGCTATAGTTTGGAGCAGGGGTTCTTATCCTGGGGTCCACAAATAGATTTCAAAGAATCTGATTACTTGGATGGAAAAAAATTACATCAATATGTAACTAATAAATCTCTACATAATTATATAATCTATAGTTTATATAAACTATATAATTGTATCATCTGTATAATTAACTATATAATCTATGCAAACTATACTTTAATCTATATAAGCTATATAAATATATCATCTATATAATTAACTACATAATCTACACAAACCATACTTTAATCTACATAAACTATATAAATATATCATCTATATAAACTATATAAATATATCATCTATATAATTAACTATATAATCTATACAAACTATATATAGACTATATAAATGTATCATCTATATAATTAACTATATCATCTATACAAACTATATTTTAATCTATATAAACTATATAAATATATTATCTATATGATTACATCATACAAATTATATATATAAACTAGATAACTATATCGTCTATATAATTAACTACACAATCTATACAAGCTATACTTTAATCTAATAAACTATATAAATATATCATCTATATAATTAAATACATAAGTCTATACAAATGATACTTTAATCTAGATAAACTATATAAATATCATCTATATAATTAACTATATAATCTCTATAAACTGTACTTTAATCTACATAAACCCCCATATAAATATATAACCTATATAATTAACTAACCTCTAACTGAAATTTAGCATTTCCTCCAATTATTTAAAAAACGTTATTCTGAGAAAGGGGTCCATAGGCTTTATCAGACTGCCAAAGTCTATGACACGGAAAGGTTAAGAGCTGTGGTGTAGAGGCTACAGATACCTTTACCTTTGCCATCTCCCTTCTTCCAAGTTCTATGACTTTCTCCACTCTGTGCTACATACTTTTGGTGGAAGAAAATAAGGTCATTGATAATTAGGAGAATTAGAATAAAGCAAAAAAGAATACCCTACAAAGGAATTCTAACTTGCATACTGCTTGAGGATATACCACATAGGCTGTGTAAGTACAATTTGTACACAGTTTACATACCTCCCCTTTCCTTAATAATAGCCCAACTTTAAGATTTAGAAAACACTTGTTATACATTATCTCAGTTGGCTGTTGCAATAATTCTAAGACAAGAGGTATTATTATTCCCATGTCATGGAAGATGAAACTGAGGTTTAGAGAAGCTGAGGGCTTACCTAGAATCGCAGGGTTGGTGGGGGTGCGGAGGGCAAAGATCAAAATTCTATTCCAGGTCTTCTTCACTCCAAGTCTAGCAGACTTTCCACTACCTGAAACACATTCCTTGTAAAATCCCCAGTAGAGATCCTTAACCAGCCCCCTGACCTTCTGGGAACCAACTGGAAAATTGAGGGGAACTGTCTACTCCGCAATGAGTGAGGTATCAGTAGGTATTTTGAGTCTGTGAAACACTTTCTATTTAGGGCACCTGTGTAGGTCTTTTCCCCATCTGGGTGCTTGACTGTCCTAAACCTTTGCTGCAGAGGAAGGGACATAATATTAACAGTCCCAGTTACATCAGGATTTAGGAATTTGGAAGGTGGCCTTGCTTACAATCTTGTGTCATGTCTTTTCGTACTCCATGTTGTCTCGCAAGACAGTGAATTTTAGGAGAAAAAGGATGAATGAATGGAGCTGGAGAGGAGAGTTATAGAGGAAAGCTGATGGATGCCTGAGTCCTTTCTAGAAAGAGAGCAAAATGTGGAGGAAAGGTAGCAGGAGAGAGAAGGGAGATTGATCTGAGCAGCTGTGAGGCATGTGGGGAGGGAACAGCTGAAGGGGGAACCTCTTTGCCCTTTCCCATGGGGAAGATTTCCTTGCCCCTTCTCTCCAAATGTCCTAGGGTCTCTTTCCTCACTTCTTTGCCTGCTACCTACCTGACTGTCTTTGCTTGAAAACCTCCTCATTTTACCCCCTCCAAACTGATGTCTTCCCTTATTCCAGGTAGTATACTTCACAGCTACGTTTCCATACCTCATGCTGGTGGTCCTGTTAATCCGAGGGGTGACTCTGCCTGGTGCTGCCCAGGGCATCCAGTTCTACCTGTACCCGAATCTCACCCGTCTATGGGATCCCCAGGTAAGGAGCCGCAAGGAGGGGAAATCATTCGGCTTAAGGCATGCAGGTGCAGGAATCTCCATGCCCATTCTGGGCCATCCAAAGGTTGTTTATCTATTCTTGGGGATTACCTTCCATTTACTTTCTTGGGTCTTAAGTTGCTTAGGAAGTGGTGTCTGGAATCTTCCCTTTTCTGATTCATAGCTGCCACAAAGCCTGGAGGTTTGGATTAACATTGGTAAATCCCTTGGAAACCATGACTTTGTTCTTTGACAGCTGCTTCCTCTTCCCTCCCCTTATGCCATTCTTCTCTTTTGATTTGACATCTCCCTCCTTCCCCTTTCTCCTCGACTTCCCATTCTCTGGGCTATTTCTTTCTGTCATTTGATCCATTCCTACATTCCAGGGGCCTTGATCTCCTCATCTCCCCCTTCCTGCTGGGCTCTACTCACAGCCACTTTCCCCTTACACTGGCAATTCCTGCTCTTGTGACCTCCAAATTAGAGGCTGCTTTCAGTTCTCTCTGGCACAAGATATGTTATTCTGTAATAAATACCATTCACGCCTGTCTTTTTCCCTGCAGGGTGCAGGGAGGGATGGAGGGAAGGCAGCCTTAGTGGAAAAAAGCACCTCCAAAGGAGATTAAAGGGTCCAGGCAGGAGGGGACTGAGAAAGGGTTCAGTGCAGATCTCTGTGGCCTTCTTATTTAACTGTTTTTTTTAAATAGATTTTATCTGTTGTTCTGAGGTGCCATCGGGGTGCTTATAAAGCAGATGGGCTGTAGGGGGCATGGTGAAAGTCAGACGCCATCCTCTAACCCCCTCACTTTTAGCTGGGTCCAGGTTGCTGTCTTGTCCCCCTTTTCCTGTCTCCTCAGTTTCATCAGGAAGGCAGAGGAAAGCTCATGAGCCTGATTTACAGCCTCAGTGGTTCATGCTTTGAGGCTGACTGACAGCTGGGGGCTATGTCTTACACTTTGTAACACCTACTGCAACTAGTACAGTGTTACTCCCATTCACTGAGAGTAGTCACTTGATGAATAACATGGATTAATTTGGTGTTGTTGTAGTTTCTCCTTTGTTCTCCAAGAGGAGCTTGACATCAGGAAGGAGATGTCATGACTTGCAAGTGAATTGGATTTCAGTGAGGGAGGGCTGTGCACAGTCACCAGCCTCACTCTCTCCTCTATCTGGGTCTCTTGGCAAGATATAGATCAGGACAATTAAAGATAGCCCTGGACAAAGTGGGGGACTTAGCCCTTTTTTAAGCTAAGGTCTTTCCTAGCTGTCAGTTTGTCTGAGGCAAAGCCTATTCGGTGATTAAGGCTAGGTAAAAAATGAGGCAAAGAACAGCCTCTTTACCTAGTGAAACAAAATAAAATCAATCTGGGAGGGGAAGACCCTCTGAGTTTCTGGCCAAAACAGAAACAATTGTTATTTACATTCACTCTGAGCCATCAGAATCTAAACAATGATGAAGCTGAGGCTTGGGCTGAGACCTATTGTTGGCCAATCAGTGAGAGCTATAGTGATTTGGGTATAAAGCATGGTCCATAAAAAAGAAATCTAACCCATAAACCCCAAGATATCTTTCTAGGTTTCAGCAATCATCATTTATATTCCTTTGGGCAGAGTACCCAGAGGCAAGGGTATGATTCCCTATCTGGAAGAGAGAGAGGAAGAAGAGGGAAAGAAGGAAGGAAGGAAAGAAAGAAAGAAGGAAGGAAGGAAGGAAGGAAGGAAGGAAGGAAGGAAGGAAGGAAGGAAGGAAGGAAGGAAGGAAGGAAAATAGGTAGGCACTGGGGCAGCTAGGTGGCGCAGTGGATAGAGCACCGGCCTTGAAGTCAGGAGGACCTGAGTTCAAATCCAGCCTCAGACCAAACACTTGACAACTTACTGTGTGACCCTGGGCAAGTCACTTAACCTCAATTGCCTAAAAAAAAAAAAGAAAAGAAAAGAAAATAGGTAGGCACTGAGTTGCCCAACTGGAACTGGCCAGTTGGATCCCCAGTGGGGCAGCTATTACTACTCACAAGTTGTTGTTTGTCCTTCCTTCTCAAAGAGGACTATGATGTCAGGAAGCAGATGTCATGACTTGCAAATGAATTGAATTTTAGTGAGGGATGGCTGTGATTAATTTATTGTTGCAGGGAATCACCTGTATCATTTTTTCTTGCTACTCACATCTTATCACCTTCCAAGCTTGCTGTATGCAGTGCAATGAACATGAACCATCCAAATACTTTGAGAACATCAGAAAGAAGGCTTTTGGGAGTCGTTTCAATTTAATTCAAGAAAAATGTATGAAGGGGGCAGAGCCAAGATGGCAGAGTGAAAGCAGTGACTTGCTTCAGCTCCCCCCCAAACCCCTCAAAATACCTATAAAAATGGCTCTAAACAAATTCTAAAGCAGCAGAACCCACAAAAAGATAGAGTAAAGCAAATTTCCAGCCCAAGACAACCTGGATGATTGATCAGAAAGGTATATTGTGCCAGGCTGGGAGTGGAGCACAGTTTGGCTTGGGCACACAGGCCACAGCAAACCTGGAGCAGGCCTCAGAGGAATGAATCGCGGGCAGCTGTGGTGGTTTCCAGACTTTTCAACCCACAAAAGCCAAAGACAACTTAGAAGGACAATGGGAAAAGTCTGTTACTGAGGTTCTGAGAGAGGAGCTAGGTCTCAGAGCCAGTTCCAGAATGCAGAGCACAGAGCGCAGGCCCTGGGGTGGTGGCTGTGTCCTGAGCTTCCAGCCCACAGACTGAGGGGGAATCAAATGGCCTATCAGAGGGGGATTTCAGGGATCTCTTTGCCAGTGCTAAGGCAGGAATCTCTTGCTTTGCCCGTGCTTGAATCTGGGTCACAGTTCTGGACGTTGGTCCTGGGGCAAGGAGGAGCGCTTGTGTGGTAGAGCTTGTAGTGGCTGTGGAGAAGAAACCTTCCTCACAGTTCCAGGACAGAAGGGAGTGCTTGTGGTCACTATTAGACCAGAGCACAGACCAGGAAAGGAGTAAACACCTCGCCCCTTATCATACCACCTTGCAAGAACTGAAAATTTACAGGTCCCTACAAGTATCTCTGAAAACAGCTGTACAAACCCCTAAAGCTTGGGCCAATACATTCTCCACATTGGAAGCAGATTCTTACCTTAACAAAGAGACTAAAACTCTAGTAATTGGCCGGGATCATGAGCAAGCAGCGCAAAAAGAGTCAGACTATATTATCTTACTTTGGTGACAAAGAAGATCAAAACATACAACCAGAAGAAGACAAAGAAGACAAAGCTCCTACAATCCAAAGCATCCAAGAAAAATATGAATCAGTCCCAGGCCTTGGAAGAGCTCAAAAGGGATTTTGAGAAGCAAGTAAGGGAAGTAGAGGAAAAACTGGGAAGAGAAAAATGTATGAAGTGCCAAGTATGTGAAAGCAGTTTTGCGAAGTGCTGGTCATACAAAGAAACAAAACAAAAACCAGAGCCTGCTTTCAAGGAGATGGCACTCTACCTTGAGTAGGAAGAGTAGTGTTTGAGGTGATCAAGAAAGACTTCATTGAGGACTTGGTACCTGAACTGGGATCTGAAGGAAGCTGAGGGTTCAAAGAGGTGAGAGTGAAGAAGAATGCCTTCTTGGAATGCTAGACAGCCTGTGGAAAGGTAGGAAAACAGGAAATGGAATGATAAATTTGGAGAATGGCAGTAGGTCTGTTTGATCAAAAGGAGAAATATTAAATAAGTCTAGAAAGGTAGCAGGGAAATTGTGGAAGCCTAAAGTGTTAGGAAATCCTGGTGAGGAAGCAGTATTTCATTCTAGAAGCAATAGAGAGCCACTGAAATTTTTTTGAGCAAGAGAATGGCATTCTCAAAACCTGTGCTTTAGGAAGACTGCTTTGGCAACCATGAGGAAGATAGATAATAGAGTAAAGATCATGGCAGTAGGGATACTAATAAAGAGACTATTAGTGTAGTACAAGTGAGGAGTGATACAAACTTGAACTAGAGGGGTATAATGTGGGTAGAGAGAAGAGGACAAGAAATGCTGGGGTGGTAGAAATGATCATTCTTGCCACCTGATTGGATGACGGGGATGGTCAAGGATGACTCAAAAGTTGTGAACATAGGTTACTAGAAGGGTGGTGATGTCCTTACAGAAACAGAAAAAACTGTGGGAAGGATGAGTTAAAAGGATAAAATGAATTCTAATTTGGAAATGTTGAGATGGAGATGCTGATGGGTTATCGAGACAGAGATGTCAAACAGGAAGTAGGGAGGGCACTAACAATTTGGGAAGGGGGGAATCAGGAAAGGCCTCTTACAGGAGGTGGTGCCTGAGCTGTGCACAGCCCTCCCTCACTCAAATCAAAGTCAATTGCAAGTCCTGTCATCATCTCCCTGATGTCATGGTCCTTTTCAAGAATGAGGGATAAACCACAACTTGTGAGGAGTCCAAGTTGCTTGAATGGGGACTCAGCTGGCCAGTTCCAGTTGGGCATCTCCTCTTCTCTCCTCCCCATCCCTCCCCTCCTTTCCCCTCTCCTTTCCTCTCTTCTTCTTGTAAATTTTGATGACCAAAAGCTACCTAGTTAGCTTGGAGTCTACTGGCTAGTTTTCCTTTAAAGACCAAGCCTTGAACCCAGTTCACTCTAGATGTCGGATTGGACAATAGGTCCCTGCCCAAACATCACTTAATGGTTATTTTTGGGGGCCCTACAGGTACAGAGTGAATGTAAATAGTAAAGGTTTCTCTTTTGGCCAGCAACCCTGAGGGTCTTCCCCTCCCAGTTTGATTTTTTTTTTTTTATTAAAGGGGCCATCCCTTGACTTAAATAGGCCTTAAAGAGGCCTATTCACAGAATGGGCATTGCTTTACTCAAAGTGAGAACCTGAAAAGATCTTGGCTTGAAAGGGCCAAGGTCTCCTTCTACATCCTGGCCTGATCCATATCCAGCCACAGAGCCCAGATGGCTCTGAAGTCCTTGCACAGCCCTCTGTCACTCAAATCAAAGTCAATTGCAAGTTATGTCATCATCTCCCTGATATCATGGTCCTCTTTGTGAACAAAGGACAAACCACACACACAACCACAACAAGCCTGAGCTGTACTTTGTAGGAAGTAGGAACTCTCCTTGGCAGAAGTGAGGAAGGCAAGCATTCTAGACATGGGAAGACAACATATGCAAAGGCATGAAGGTGAGAGATAGAATGCCATGTTCAGGATGATAGTAATTAGTCCAATTTGACTAGGATGTAGAATGCATGAAGGACAGTAATGTACAAGACTAGAAAGGTAGGTTGGGGCCAGATTGGAAAGGTCTTTAAGTGCTGGATCAAGGAGATTATTGTATTATGCCAGAGACAGTAGAGATTTTGAGCAGGGAAGTGTTATAGGCAGACCTGTGCTATACGAATAGCAATTTGGCATTGTGGAGGCTGGATTGGAAAGAGGATAAATGAGTCAGGGAGAATAATTAGGATGCTGTTGTAATAGTCCAGAGAAGAGTTGATAAGAACATGAATTAGAGGCAGCTATGGGGTATAATAGGGAGACCTGGATGGACCTACAGGCACGGAGACCTGAGTTCAAATTTTGTCTCAGACACTTACTAGCTGTATGGACCTCTGACTGCCTAATAGCACCTACCTTCCAGAGTTAGTGTGGGCATAAAATGAGACATTTTGTTAAGTGTTTTGCAAACCTTAAAATGCTATTTAATGCTAACTAATATCCTCCTCCTCCTCCTCCTCCTTATCATTATTAGCTAGCTAGGGTTCTGGCTTTGTGACTGTAGAGAAGGGAGTGAATGTGAGAAATATTAGAAAAGTAGAATCACCAGATCTTAACAACTCTTTGAATATGTGGAGCAAAGAAGAGTGAAGAGTCAAAGATGACTAGTAGATTTCAAACTTGGATGACTGGAAGAATGTTGGTGTCCTTGATAAAAACGTGAAAGTTAGGGAAAGGGGAGGGTTTTGGTGAGAAGATGATGTGTTCTGTTTGATGATGAGACACATTCAGTTGGAAATACCCATGGAGCAGTAACGTGGCCAGGAGGCATTTGGTGATGTGGGATCAGAGCTCTGGAGAGAGGTGATCTGATGAGATCACTGAAAGAGTATAGGCAGAAGAGAAAATGGCCCAGGACAGAGTCTTGCAGGGTAAACTCACACAAAGAGTAATAGAAAGATGATCTAGGAAAGCAGAGTGAGAAGGAGGAACCAGATGGGTAGGAAGAGAATCAGGAGAGAGCAATGTCATGAAAAGCCAGGGAGGGATGCTTAGGAGGATGGAGCAGTCAACAGTGACAAAAGCTGAAGAGATCTGAAGAATGATGAGGACTGAAAAGAGGCCTCTGCATTTAGCAGGAGAATGCTGGTAACCTTAGAGAGAACTGTTTTAGATGATAGAAAGAGAGCTCAAAGGAGTGAGTTCTCAGGGGAGACAGGAAGGATAGAATCAAGGGTGTAAATAGAGAGGGGCCAACTTTTCCTAAGAGATTTAAGGCAAGCCTTCCCAGTCTAGCACCCCGTCTGTGGCCCCAGCTCAGTGCTGAATTTGTGCTCGCTGTTCAACCTCAATTCAAAGCCAAGTCTTTGTAATAGGCAGAAAGAGTAGCTCCTTGCAGGGTGCCTGTACCAGAGCCATAATTGAATCTAGTTGGCACCTCCCTGGGAGTGTGACATTTCCAACTGGCAGCTTGGCACCTGTGGCCTCTTCTCTTCACTTTGAAACACTCAGCCAGGGAGCTGAGATCAGGTAACCCACACGGGCAGAAAGAATGGCATCTTCTCTGTCCCCCTTTCTTCTCAGCGCAGAGGAGACAGAACTAGGAGAGGGATACTAGTGATAATACTTTAAGGATCTGTGATCTTGTCAGTCTATCTTCCCCACTGAGGCAAATCAGAACCCTTCTGGGCCTTAATAGATGGTTCTCATGTATTGTGATGGCCCAAAGTGTCTATTGCCTCATGGCCATCCCTCTGACAATGTATATCACGCTCTGCATTTGGAATCAGAAGATGTGGGTTCAAATCCTAGCTCTGACCTGTATAAATTTGGGCAAATGATTTCCCTTCTTGGCCTTATTTTCCTCATCTATAAAATGGGAGGAATGGATTCAGGGGTGGGGAACCTGTGGCCTCGAGGCCACATATGGCCTTGTAGGTCCTCAAGTGTGGACCTTTGACTAAAGTTTGGATTCAAAGGGTTGCCCTTGAGGACCTACAGGGCTACATGTGGCCCCAAGGCTGCAGGTTCCCCACCCCTGGACTAGATGATTTCCCAGGTCTCTTCCAGCTCCAAATCTTATGATTCTATAATTTGGAAGGATGAAAAAACACTGAAGTGATTTCTATGTGCCAAGCACTGTGCTACATACATATGTATATATGTCTATATGAATGAAACAGTCCTTTTTCTTTTTATTCTTTTTTTTTGTGAGGCAATTGGGATTAAGTGGCTTGCCCATGGTCACACAGCTAGTGAGTATCATGTGTCTGAGGCCAGATTTGAACTTAGGTCCTCCTGACTTCAGGGCTGGTGCTCTATCCACTGTACCACCTAGCTGCCCCCGACAGTTCTTTTTCCTTAAGGAGCTCATTCTTTAACCAAGAGAAACAACATGTATAGAAGAGTCCATCTGTAAGGCAGATGGAAAGGCCAGACATTCTAAGAGGCCATAGCTGAGTAGATAGCAAAGTCTGAGGGTCTTTACTTATACAATCAGCTCAGATGATGGTGCCTAGGTATCTGGAGGACACAGCAGCAGAGCAGGTGGGGGAGCCATGTGGGTTTTAGGACACTGCAACAGTGTTTGGTAGGGCTTGATAATTGTGCCTTGTGGCTGGTTACTCCCAGTTCATCCAAATGGTAACGCATTATGTTATACTTGACCTCATTTTGTGCATTATTTCATGATGTCATTCTTCTCCCCTGTCTGGCCAAATGGGATTGAGGTAGACTGGAGTCTGGGGAGGGAAAGGGGAAGGCAAAGTCTGTTATTGTATTTGCCCTTTGCATTGGCCGGAATGGGCCAGAGCTAGATCCACGTGGCCAAGACTTTAAGAGAGAACCTAAAGTTGCATCCATGCCATGCAGAAGCATCAGAGGTGGCATGATAGAGTGGATACACTGTTGGACTTGGAGTTAGGAAGAGCTGAGTTCAAATCTTACCTCTTGCAGGCAATTCACTTAGCCTCTCCAAGCCTCTGTTTCCTCATCCATAAAAAGGGCATATTAATGCTTACCTCATTGGGTTGTTGTGAAACTTAAATGAGATAAAGTATATAAAGTGCTTGGAAGCACTTATATAAATATTAGTCATTGCCATTCTCATATCAATGCCTTTTATTAGTGCTTTTGCTTTCTAACAAATGAATAAATGGAAAAGCATTTATCATGTGCCAAGTACTATGCTAAAGGCTAGGTATACAAATAGCAGAAGCTAGATAATCCCCGTTTTCAAGGAGCTTAGATTCTAATCAGGGGAGAAAACATATAAAAGTTGAGCTGCAGGGTAGGTGGAAAAGTCTAGGAGCGCCAAGGATTTAGCAGCAGGGCAAATGGTAAGACCCACAGATCCTTAGGTACTTTCACGTCCACCGTCCCACGCTATCCTAACAATTTTAAAATGGATATCCCAAAGAGCCTTCTCTCACATTTTACATCTGGGGAAAACTGAGTCCCAGGGAATAGAAATGACTAGCCCATTGACGTATGGGTTATCTCTTGGTTCCTAGTTGCATTGATGGCATTCAAAGCTAAATCGATTGCTGAATCCTATGCTAGAGTAGCCCTTCCCACTGGAGTCTGAGCTGTCTTCCTAAACTCATTCTGTCTTGAGTAGTTGCATAGGCTGTTGCATTGGCACCCAGCTTTTTTACGCAGGTAAGTAATTATTAGAGTCTCAGGTACAATTGACTTTTCTTTTTTTTTCTAAGACTAATTATCTGATGCCTTGGTCATTCCAGTGTTCTACTTCTTGAGCTCACTCATGCTGTCACCTTCTTGTTTATTCCACTTTTTTTGAGATAAAATAAATAAAGATGGAGATAGGGAAACTCCTAGAATTGTAGAATGTTAGACTGAGAAGGACCCTGGAAATGACCTCGTCCAGGCCCCTCACTGCATAGATGACGAAACAAACAGAGCCTTTGGAGAGTAAAGTGACTTACTCAAAGTTATTCAGATGTCCAGACTGGCATCATAATGTGTCTCCCATAATACCTGATTGCTTCAAATCAACCCTTTTTGCTCTTTGCAAGCAGTTCTAGTGACAGGTTTGATGGGGAATAGAGTAAAGCTATTGTAAAAAAGATAAATTTTTACATTATCTGTGAATTATGTGCTATATAGCCTAGAGAGTGATACTGACTTGCTCAAGGGAAAGAAACAGGATTTCCTTGCTTAAAAAAGTATAAGTTGTGGGGCAGTTTGGTGTCACAATGTGATAGAGTACCAGCCTTGGAGTCAGGAGGACCTGAGTTCAAATCTGGCCTCAGACACTTGACACTTACTAGCTATGTGACCCTGGGCTTACGCCCTTACCTAGCAAAAAACAAAACAAATATAAAGTTGCTTCACCTCAGGACCACACATCTCTTTGAAGGATTTCTCTCTTTTCTTTCAGATAATTGTTCCGGAATCTAATTGTGTTGGTCAGTCATTCAGTCATGTCCAACTCTTTGTGACTCTGTGGACTATAGCATACCAATATTGTCCATGGGGTTTTCTTGGCAAAGATACTGGAGTGCTTTGCCATTTCCTTCTCCAATGGATTAAGGCAAACTGAAGTGACTTGCCCGGGGTCGCATAGCTAGTAAATGTCTGAGGCCGGATTTGAACTCAGGTCTTCCTAACTCCAAGCCTAGTACTTGAGCCATCTAGCTGCCTCAAGCAGAGGTTAAGTGACTTGCGCAGGGTCACACAGCTAGTGAGTGTCTGAGGCCAGATTTGACCTCAGGTCTTTGTGACTCTGGGCCCAGTGCTGTATCCACTGAGCCATCTGTCTGCCTCTAATAATAAATCCCTGAGTTTTGGAGTCAGAAGATCTGGATTGGAATTCCTGGCTCCACCACTTCAAAGTCCTTTAACTGTTCTAAGACTCTGGTTTTTTGCCTGTTAAATGCACGTAATAAGATTTATGCTAGCTGCTTCCAGGCATTGTGAGGCTCAAATGAAATAATGCATGTAACATACCTTGTAAATATCAGCAATAATAATACTCACAGTGACGTTATTACTGTTAGATATCCCTCCCCTCCTCTGTCCCCTAAACTCAAAGGCTGTCCCTTGAAGTTTCACTGGAGGATCTCCACCCCTGCTCTAGGTGACTACTAGCTGGTGAGGTTTTTGCTTCAGAAACCGGTATTCTCTGGTGTAAGTGGGGAGCCTGTCTATATATGGGGGGCAGGGATGCCCAGAACAGTTTGCTCCATGCTCTCCTAATCCCCGGTTCTGACCACTGTTCTAGCAGGCGTGTCATCAGGCAGCTGTGTAGAGGGTTGACAGCTTGCCAAGAATACAGGAACACAGTGAGGGGGCCCCTTGTCACAAGGGCTGGACCTGGGCCTTGAACTCTGAACTCTGGCTTTCCTCCTGGGTCTCTTGTTCCTTAACAACTTGTCTCATCTTAGATCCTTACATGTGTGGGGAACTGTGACAGCATGATTTTTCTTGGTTCTTTCCTCCCCTGGGAGTTGCTTCTAGACAGGCAATGTTCAGACTATTTTAGAAGGTAATCAGAAACCTCCCTGGTATCTTCTAGGAAACCTTCATGCTGAACTTTTAGGCCTGGGGGGGGAATGGCAATGTCTTGAGCCCTTGGAAACTCTGCCTAAGATTCTGATATCAACACCTATGGTCAAACTTGTTTCCTGAGCCGAGAGGACTATCCTGGGGAGAACCCTTAGACCCGATGGAAAGATTTTTAGAAGATGACAGTATTTCAAAGTGTCATGAAGGAGCATGCAAACTGTCTTTGGTATTTCTAAGGCTACTTATCCTCAAACTTTCCTTGCTCTGCTTTTTAAACCTTTAGCATCAGACTCGGTTTGGGGGAGTTTCAAGTTTATCTGAGAGCTTTACCATGGCCAAGTTTTCTTTTCCATTCACTCCCACTTTTTTTCTACCATTCAAAATTAATTCAAAGATCCCTTTTCTTACCTCATCCCACGTTGAAATCTTTACTGTAGTTACTGTACTTATTCAGTGTTCCTAAATCATACATACCCATGTTGGTTCTAGCTCCTTTTCAGTCCTGACTCCTTGCCCATCTGTAACTCCAGTCTTTGATCTTTCTCTTCCCTAGCAGCAACTTCTGGCCCTGAGAACCCAGCATGAACCAGTGAAGGACCTTCAGGGTGAGCAGAAGGCACAATAGACTAGAGCCATGATCATCTCACCACCTTCTCTGGCTCTTTTGTGGCCCATTTCCACAGGGATGAGAATAAAGTAGGATACTCAGGAGTACCTACTGATGCTACCTGTCAGGTGTTACAGTGGGTACAAATAAAAGGCTGGGTAGAACCCAACAAAAATTTTTTTAAAGTCAAGCCAGAAGGGTTTAAGGGACATTTTGTTGGGTGCTGGGGAGAGAAGAGGATAGCAAACCTGTGGGTGCTGGTTAACATTACATAGTGAAGCCGACATGGGAAAAAGCAAAGATTGGGCAGCTTTGATGTGGGAAAAGGGATAAGAAGTGGGAATTAATTACTGGTGAATGGAAACAAGTAGATATACTTGGGGAACTTTGCTGTAATCCAGGACCTAGGGGAAGTCAAGGTTGGGGTAAGGGGCAGGATCTGGGATGATTTGAATATACTCTATGGTCAAATGATATGTTTCAGTCATTTGAGTTAACTGTTTGTAATAGGGTAATAGATTTTTTTGTAATAGGGGGATAGTCCTGGACTGTCATGGTATAAGGAAACATTCAGGCTAAGAACTGAAATCCTCTGAAGTCAGGAAGTGCCTGGGGGAGGGCCTGTATAGCAACAGGACCCCAGTCTCCTGCAAGGCTGTAGGATTGCTTAGTCCTGTTTTTCAGGACCTACACGCTCTTGGGGATATTTTTCTAGCTGTTAAAGCTGAATCATAACGTGCACAGCCTGTGCCAGCCAGCTGAGATAATAACAGTAACAATAATACCCAATGTTTATCTAGAGGGCTATTCCTGTACTCCCTAGCTGTATCCCCCAGCAGCCTCTTTCCCCTATCCCTCCACCCCCTTTACATTCAAAATTTTGTCCGTTTCCTTGACTCTCTCTGTGTTGAGGATTATTTCTCCTTATTTTCACATGAGGATATGGGATGGACGGTGGTGGTGGTGGTGGTGGGTGGTATTAATACACTGATGATACTGCAGATAACTGGGAAGTGAGGAAGGATGGTATAATAATGGTACTTGGAGTCTGACATCTGGGCTAGAATCCTTGATTCTGTCACTTTCTAACTATGTGGCTGGGTAAATCATCTTAACTTCTCTCAGCCTCAGTATTCTCATCTGTAAAATGGGGATAATAATAGCACCTACCTCACGGGGTTGTTGTGAGGCTCAAATAACACAATAGGTATAAAAAAATTACAAATCTTAAAACACCATATAAATGTTAGTGATGATGATGATGATAATGATTGGTTTCCTTCTCTGTAAGAAGGGGATAATAACAAACACTTGTTGTGAAAAAGTACATAATTATCAACTTTAAATGCTACATAAATGTGAGGTTATTTTTAGGAGCAATATCCCCAGAGTTTCTGTCTTAAACCCTTCCTAGTTGGTTGGGTTAGCCCTGGTCAGACAAAATGTGGATGAGGGTAAAGTACAACATTTTCCCAGGAGCCAGGAGTTGGGAGGGACAGGTACAATGATCTCAATTCCCTCCAGTTCTAATATTCTTTTAAAAAAATGGGTATTTTTGTTTTTATATTACTTCTATTTCCAGATGCACCCCCCCTTCCCCTCCCTTCTGCCCTAACAAGTAAGCCATTCTTTGTCACAAAGCACTTTTATTTAAAAAGCAGTTCAACAAAGCCAATAGATTGAGTGCTACAATATATGCAATGTTCCATAGCCACAGTCCTCTTCTTCTGCAAAGAAGGGAGTGAGGTACATCCAATTCTTTAAAAAAAAAAATTAATTAATTTTTAGTTTTCAACATTCACTTCCATAAGACTTTGAGTTTTAAATTTTTTTCCTCTTCTTTTCCTCCCCTATCCCAAGGTGGCATGTAATCTGATATAGGCTCTACTTATCCATTTATATTAAGCATATTTTGGTAGATCGAACTGTTATGATTGTGTGATGACTTATCTCTTTCTGCCTGGAGCTTTCCCCTTATTCCTTCCATAAGAGACTAGATTAGGACAAACCAGGAAACACCCAGCAACACTCAGAGCTATGGCCTAGTTCCTGGGAATTGCTCTGGAATAGATTAATCTTTGTTTTAGAGTATACCCCAAGTCTTCCCCTTCCCCCTGCCTCAGTCTCCAGGAAATTCTGATCATTGTCCACTACCAATTGCACTTTCTTTGGGCACTGTCTAACATATTGGCTCTGGAAAACAGGAGCCAAGCACTTATCATGTGCAGGCAGGCTTTTCTGTTCCTCATCCGCCAGTTTCTCATCCTACTAGGACTTTGTTTATTAAGGCTCCATGATATCTCTATGTGCAGTTGTAGAGCCATGTTCCTCACCTAGTAGGTATTGATTAGCTTTGCTGGCCTTTCATTGCAGGTGTGGATGGATGCAGGCACCCAGATCTTCTTCTCTTATGCCATCTGTCTTGGGTGTCTGACAGCCTTGGGCAGCTATAACAAGTACCACAACAATTGTTACAGGTAACTTGGGAAGTGAGTCTCTGGACATATTTTGTCTCTCTATTACCCCTATCTCTCCCCACCTCCCCACCATGAATGAAATGAGATTCCCTCTCTCCCTTAATCTCTTATCCTTCTCTATTTGACTTCTCCCCTTATTATAGTCTAACTTGTGCTAGAGGTATTATTGACTTATTCCCATGATTAGATTGTAAGCTTCCTGAGGGTAGGGACTAGGTGGAACTCATTTTTGTGCTTCTCACAGTGCCATTTACCTAAGTAGCACTGATAATGAAAGATAATTTAAAGAATAAAACAACACCAGACCCTTCTAAACTTTTGCATGATGATCTACTGGTCAACATAAACAAGAAGAATTATGCCTGCCATCCCAAAATTAAACGAACTGCTTTAAAACGGTTTTATTGGACTCACTCATCTATGCAGCAAAATAGGGAGAAGATTTTGGAGTAGAGGTCAAAGACCCATTGAGTTAAATGATAGCTGGTTATCTAAAATCTGAATTCAATTTTCAGTTTATGTCTGTTCAATGCTTTATATATTTTTGGTGCTGACGCATTTAGGCTGTGATTTCATGGTTTAGGGAAATTCATCTGTCCAGCAATTGGTAATTGAGGGTTGCTTGGGGTACTAAGAGATTAAGTGATTTGCAGAGTCAAATGACCAGTGTATGTCAGAAGCAGGCCTTGAAACTAGGTCTTTCTGATTGCGAAGTCACTCTCTAGCCACTACATTGTACACAGTAGGAACTTGGTTTTTGAATATAACAGAACTATCCCTCTAGCAAGGTACCATGCCAAGGAAAATTTGGAAGAATCTACCAACTTACTAAAATTTCCCCAGTCTTTTTTTTTTTGAATTTATTTTTTAGGCAATTGGGGTTAAGTGACTTGCCCAGGGTCACACAGCTAGTAAGTGTCAAGTGTTTGGTCTGAGGTCGGATTTGAACTCAGGTCCTCCTGACTTCAAGGCCAGTGCTCTATCCACTGCGCCACCTAGCTGCACCCCCTAGTCCTCTTTCAACTTATTCTAGCTGTGTGGTGAAGTAAAACAAGCCCTCTTCAGTGTGAGGTGGTCATTAAGATCTGAGAAGCCACAGCACTGGAAGAACAGCCCAGCTTGCAGGGGTCAGTGGGTGTGGGTGGGCTCTTGAGCAAAGACCTCAGTTGAGCAGCAAGTTTGAGAAGTAGAGTTACTTTTGTTGTTGTTCACTCGTTTTGGTCATGTCTGACTCTTTATGACCCCATTTGGGGTTTTTTTTGGCTGAGATACTAGAGTGGTTTTCCATTTCCTTTTCTATCTCATTTTACAGATGAAGGAACTTAAACAGGATTAAGTGTCTTGCCCAGGGTCACACAGCTAGTGTGTGTCTGAGGTCACATTTGAACTCAGGTCTTCCTGACGCTAGGATTGGTGCTCTAACCACTGTACCACCTAGCTGCGCTGCAGAGCTGTTAATGGCATCGAAGTCATCAGCTTTGTAGATCATCCACAGAAGATATTTAATACTGCAACAGTTCTCTGTCCACTCCCAGAACCCTGCTACAAGAGTGTGCTAAAGCTAGTGCCTAATGGCTTGTGAAGCTAATTAGTAAACTTTCAGAGTGAACCTCTGAAATTGGCAATTGCTGCAAATCAGGGCTTGGTTTATTATTTTGTTGATTATCGGGACTTAAAGAAAGTAATAGAAAAATGTTAATAATTTGGATTAAATTTAAAAGCATCTTGTATGTGTACTTTTTGGTTTTTGGACAACTGGTTGTTAAATATTTACTAGCACACCCATACCTCTGTGCCACCTTTTTACCACATTACCTATTTGTTAATGCAAATAAATGTTAATATTAGTTGAAGTAAAATGGATTAAGCATCATCTAAAAAATCATATCATCTGTTCTAAACTTAAATTAAAGTGGATTTTATTTTGTCTTGGATAATCCATAAGGTAAAAAGCTTGCTGGACTTGGAGTCAAAAGACCGAAAAAATCCTGGCTCTGCTTCTTTTACTATTGGGTGACCTTGAGCAATTCACATATCATTCAATGTGCATTTGCTAGCAGGGAACATTAGTATAGAGGTGTAACTTTGTGGTTTTTAGTTAATTTTTTTGTTAAATTTTGTAGTTAAAAAAGCATTTATTAAGCATCTATTATGTACTAGACCCTGCTGGGCACTGGAGATCAAAAGACAAAGCTGGTTAAATTGAAATTTAAGATATTTATGAAGTACCTACTATTAAAATCTATATCTTTAATATTTCTGCAATTTTGGGCAAATCACTTAATCCTCTGGTTTCTTTATCCTTAAAATGAGAGAGATGACCTCTGAACATCCTGTCTAGCTCTAAATCTGTGGTTGAGCTTGTGTAAGATAATGTAATGGTCCCTGAAGATACAAAATAGTCCTCACTGCCAGGGAACTTGTATTCTACTGAGGGGATCTATGGAATCCAAGGAAAACTGAGGAAAGAAAGAGCACAGACCACTGAGGAGATCAGCAAAGGGTTCTTAGACGAGGTGACAACTACATTCAGCCTTGAGGGTAAACAAGGATTCTGAGAAGCAAAGATCAAGAAAGAATTCATTCTGGGCCCAGGAAAAGGCTTATGTGACTATATGGAGATAGGACATGGAATACTGAGTTTGTGGAAGGGACCTGGGGGTGGTCACAGGGAGATGAGGCCAGAGATCTAGGTCCTCGGGAACTGGACTGACTCACAGATGGCACTAGGTCAGTAAGTACAGCTGAAGGAGATGGGAAATGAAGAAGGAATATCTAGAAGATATATTACACTCATGTCTGAAGACCAGGGCAGATCAGAACCCAGGCCTTTTCCTGAGGTCCTACTTCAGTCTAACTAACATTTATTAAATGTGCGCTACAAGCCAGGTGCTATGCCAGGTACCAGAGGATGCAAAGGTCAATAAGATATGGCCCCTGCTTTGTAGGAAATCATAGTCCAATGGGGCATTCTATAGGTACACAACAGAATGATGGAAAGAGCCTTGGATTTTGAGTCAAAGGGCCTAGTTTCTGATCTTGACTCTACTTATCACTTTGGTAACCTTGAGGAATGATTTCTCCTCTCTGAGACTCATTTTCCTCACCTGCCAAATGAGGGGTTCAGAATAGATGGCCTCTGAGGTCTGTTCCAGGTCTAAATTGTATAATCTATTTTCTTACTTTGATGGATCTAAGAAACCATGAATGTGGACAAACCCTTAACTAGTGAAGATGGCAACTCACCTATACCTCATTCTATCTGATTTGTTTTGAGTTCTTCCATCCATCCTCTCTAGCAGATGTCTCATATTCTCATCTGAGGTTTTTAATTTGGGGTCTGTGAACATTTAAAAAAAATTGATAATCATATTCCAACACAATTGGTTTACTTTGTTAATTCTATGTATTTTATTTTATACATTTCATAGGCTTCACCAGTTCTAGGACACAAAAAATGTTCAGAACCCCTGTTCTACTTCATCAACAACCAGTTGGACACTAGATGATAAATTGTTTTGTCATGCAAAACGCGGTCTGTGCTCAATAATTATGATTTAAAGCAAAATCTAAGCACATTTGGAGCAGTGCAAAGCACTGCAAGAGATGTGAGAAGAGGGGTTACTTCCATTGTGGGGGTCAGGGAAGGCTTCCTGGAAGAGGTAGTACTTGGGTATTGAATGGACTTTTTTTTTTATAATTGATTCCTTTACTTCAGTTTAACAAACTCTTATTAAGTAGCTAACATGTGCAAGCTGATAACTCCCCCTCCTCCAAATAAGTCAAGACAGTGGGCAAGTCCCTGCCCTCAAGGTGATGTTTGAATGTGATTAGGTGTTTGACTTTTTCAGGAAGGTGATTAGTTGGTCTTGTCCTACTTCTGTCTCTTCCCTTCCACCAGGGACTGCATCTCACTCTGCTTTCTGAACAGTGGCACCAGCTTTGTGGCCGGTTTTGCTATCTTCTCCATTCTGGGCTTCATGTCTCAGGAACAAGGGGTACCCATATCTGAGGTGGCCGAGTCAGGTGAGTGGCACTGTTCTGGTTGTGGCAGAGGGAATGCCTGAGCACTGAAGTGGGGCTAGCCCTGATACCAGCAGTGTACTTGCCAGCTGGGATTTTCCTGTGGAAGTCTCAACATTGCCATATTGGAGATCATGTAGTCTAGTCGTCTCTAAGTGGAGGGAAGTTGAGGAATATTAGTTTGAGGTTTAGGGAGACCAAAGGGCAGCCTGGAGGGTGTACAGTCAACAGAGCACTTATTAAGTGCCTACTATGTGCCAGGCACTGTGATAAGTGCTGGGGATATAAAAAAAGACACCCCCCCCCAAAAGTACAAAACAATAGTCTCTGCTCTCCAGGAGCTTTGAGACTAAGAGAGGACACAAAATACAAATAAGATGTAGAAAGGATAAATTGGAGATTTTTCTCAGAGGGGAGGCACTAACATTAAGGAAGACTGGGAGAGGCAGAAGGTGGGACTTTAGCAAAGACTTGACCAAAGCCAGGGAAGCCAGAGGGCATAGGTGAAGGAGGGAGACAATTCCAGGCATGGAGGGCAGTCAGTGAAGATGCCTGGATTTGAGATTTGTAGTGTCAGGTGCAAGATATAAGAAAGGTAGGAAAGGTCCATCTTATGATAGAGGATTTAATAGCCAAACAGGATTTTAATTTGATCCTGGAGGTGATAGGGAACCCCTGGAGTTGGAGGGGATGGCATTATTGGACTGTGCTTTACGAAGATCAGTTTGGCAGCTGAATGGAGGATGGACTGAAGTGGGTGGAGCTTTGAGACAGGGAGACCAACCAGCTTGCTATTGCAGTAGTCCAGGCATAAGATGATGAGGGCTTCTCCAGGGTGGTGGCAGTATCAGAGGAGAGAAGGGGGCATATAGGAGAGAGGTGAAGGTAGAAATGACAGGACTTCGCTACAGTCTGTGTATTGGGGGGTGGTGAGATTGAGGAGTTCAGAAGGACTCCTGTGCTTGCAAGCATGTGTAACTGGAAGGATGGTGTTACCCTCCACAGTGATAGTTCAGAAGAGGGGAGGATTTGGGAGAAAGACAGTTGAGTTCAGTTTTGGATCTGCCATGAGATATCCGGTTGGAGATGTCCATTAGTCAGTAGACAAGTGAGGTTTGGAGGTCGGAAGAGATTTAAGAATCATGTGAGTAGAGATGATGTGTAGGTGGGGCTATCTTACATACATGTAGACTACTAAGGCCATATACTGTAGTGGAAAGAGTGTCAGAAGACCTATGTTTTAGTCCTAGTCTTGCCATGGGCAGTTATTGTGTTATTACAACTCTAGTTACTTGATCTCTTTGGGTCTCAGTCGTCCTTTCTTGTCAAATAAAGGGGGTTAGATTAATAAGATACTCACAGAAAAAGTCCCTTTTTAGCTCTGATTCTCTATCCTCTATCTACTTTAGTTGTAGGGGCAGAAGCTGGGGAATGTGGGTGGTGGCCAGAGAATTAGGATCTTAGGGTCTCAGAATTACAGTGGGAAGGGTTTGTAGAGACCATAGAGTCCAATCCTTTCGTTTGACAGATTGGAAAACTGAGGCCAAGAGAAGTTGTGGATTGTAAAAGGTCACACTTGAGGCAGATTCATAATTCCAAATCAGACTCCTTCCCTCACTAAGCCACACTGCCTCCTTCTCTGGGATGGTGCAGATTTGGAGGGGACAGGTTGTGTCCATATCCAGATAGGCTGATTTTAAATGGGAAATTTTTTGGAGTTGACTATCCTGTCCTTTGTCTTCTCCTGACCCTCACCCAACACTAGACTCTTTTATTTTGCTTCTTGCTATAGGCCCTGGATTGGCATTCATCGCGTACCCCAGGGCTGTGGTGATGCTGCCCTTCTCTCCTCTTTGGGCGTGTTGTTTCTTCCTCATGGTTGTGCTGCTTGGGCTGGATAGCCAGGTATAGTTCATTACCTCCCACCTGAAGACTGACAGATGTGTGTGTGTGAGAGAGAGAGAGAGACAGAGACAGAGACAGAGAAAGAGAGAGAGACATAGAGAAGGAGAGAGACAGACAGAGACAGAGTCAGAGAGAGAGGAGGGAGAGAGACAGACAGACAGAGACAGAGAGAGACAGACAGACAGAACAGAGACAGAGATAGAGAGAGAGAAAGAAAGAGACAGAGAGAGAGAGAGCTCATGTGGGTAGATGGGTAGGTGGAGGGAAGTAAAAGGGAGAAATGGAAGGGCATAGGAGGAGAGGACTTTCTGCAGAAACTCTAATTGGAGAATGCAGGAGAGAATGTCAGGAGTGCAGTGTCCCTCCGCAGTAGTACTAGGATCTTTGGATATGAAGCAGGGACTTACTGAGGCAAGGTCAGTTCATGTGAAGAAGACTCTGGGAGGCTTGCTGGAGGAGTAGGGAGAGGAGTTGGCTAATCCTGGGGACAGGATGAGCTGATGAAGCTTATCTTAAGTGGTCCTCCTCTCTAATTCTTTTGCCCTACCCTCTAGTTTGTGTGTGTAGAGAGCCTGGTGACAGCCTTGGTGGACATGTACCCCAACAAACTTCGGAAGAAGAACCGCCGGGAAACCCTTATCCTGGTGATTTCTGTCCTCTCCTACCTCATTGGGCTCATCATGCTCACGGAGGTAAGAGGCCAGTGAAGCTACAGGGTGGGATGCACTGAGGAGGGCAACCCTCACCAAACAGATGGGACAAATTCTGAAAGTGTTGGGTCTTTCCAACATGGGACACCATTGCTTCTTTTTCTTTATCTTGGAGAAATGCAATGTAAAGGTTATACTATAGGCTGTCATGGTAGTCCGAGAAATGTAGCAAAAGGGGATAATTTGGGTGATCCTAGAAGAAGAAAGGCTGAATGTCAGACCTGGCAAGAAATTTGGCTAGAGAGAGCTCACCTCAGTGGTCCTGGAGATAGAAGGCTTCAGAGCTGGGGCCACTAGCAAAGTCACACCCTCTTTACCCAAATCAAGCTTCAAGGGAAGCAGGCACTGTTTTATTTTATGTGGTGGTCTAAGGAATTAGGAAATAGATGTGTCTTGGCACCCCTTAACTGAGGGCCTCTAAGGTACATTCCAGCTTTAAATCTATGATCCGTTGATAATGAAGAGGGATTTTCTATATGTCCACTGCCCCTTAGGAAAAAAAGAACCAGCTGGCCCTTAGAAAATCCAGGCAAATGTTCACATGCTTTCAGCTGTAACCTGACCCTGGCTAAATGACTATATGATGGTGGTGGTGACCTCTCCTAACCTGAGTCCGCTGAAAGGGAAAAGTGTCTCTGTTTTTATGCATCTGGACTGAAATAGCCTGAGTTAGAGGATGTCCCATGGGCACAGAGGTGGACAGGTCCCCCAGAAGTCCCTCTCCTCTATTTCTTCTTTGCCAGGGTGGAATGTACGTGTTTCAGCTGTTTGACTACTATGCAGCCAGCGGCATGTGCCTCTTATTTGTAGCCATCTTTGAGACACTCTGTGTGGCCTGGGTATATGGTGAGTGACTCAAAAGACCCCTTCAGTAGCCAGGGTTCCCCATCTGAGGAGAAACTCAGGCATCAAGTATAAACATGCTTATCAGCATGTTTCCCCAGAATCCTTCTGAAAAGGTAGTTGATATTCTGGACTCCTCATGGTTGGAAGGGCCAGTCTGGGGAACATTTCATCCCATCTCCAGCCTCTATACTATCCTAAATATACAGATCTCTGTCCTTTCCTCAAAATTCATCGAGGAAAGAAATCTAACTATTTTAACTGCCCTCTTTAACCACCTTGGAAGTTAGAAAGTTATGCTATAAATCTAAATTATGTTGATCCTGCTGTGGATTAGACCAATTATTTCTTGTCATAATAGCTTTATACTATCTTGGCATCTCCCATATTTGGGGCCCTGGGCATGGTTCTCGGCCTGCTATCCTGCCCTGACGCCACTGAGTGCAAAGGCAAAAATGAACAATTTCTCTTTCTTTCCCTTCTTGTCCCTCCCATCTTCTTGTAGGAGCTGAGAGATTCTATGATAACATTGAAGACATGATTGGCTATCGTCCATGGCCTGTCATGAAATATTGCTGGATATTCCTCACACCAGCTGTATGCACAGTAAGAAAACCTTGGGGGCAGCTAGGTAACACAGTGGATAAAGCTCTGGCCTTGGAGTCAGGAGTACCTGAGTTCAAATCTGACCTCAGACACTTGACACTTACTAGCTGTGTGACACTGGGCAAGTCACTTAACCCCAGTTGCCTCACCAAAAAAGAAAAAGAAAAAAGAAAACCTCAGAGGAAGAAGAAAAACTCAGGTTTTCCCTTGAGGAAAACCTCAAATTAGGTTGAAGGGCTGAGGGCACAAGAAATAGAAATAGTTTGAGGAAGGAACATTATTCCTACCAGGAAACAACTTTTCTGATGATCTCAAAACTTTTTACAGCATTTGTCCTAATTTTTCCTCCCTGTTGGCTCAGAAGATTTCCTGTCACATGTAAAAGGAAAGATCTGAGAACAAGAAGGGTCGCATAGATTGTCTGAGGCCACAGTGCCTAGTGACAGAGCCAGAGTAAGGACCTAGGGATGTGAGGTTCATTCAATATATATATTTTTTTGTCTGCATTGCCTCAATCTGCTAATAGTACATGTCTAGCACCCCCTGTGGGTGGAGCCCTGACCTGGTGTGAAATACAGAGAAGGAAGAGATAATCAACAATCAGTCTCTTGAGAAACTCATAGATAAGATTGACTCCGTGACTCATATAACATTAGCATTTAAGCAAGTACAAATAAATGTAGCATAAACAATGGATACCATGAGTTAAGTGGACTATGGAATAATAGTGTAATCTGAGTCAAGGAAAAGTTAATCAGAAAATATTTCAAGGAGGAGGTAAATTTTTTAATAGAGTATAGAAGGAGGTGGGTTGGGGAGAGATGATGATTAGCAGGGAGAGAATTGACAGGAAGAGGGAGGAGCCTGCCTACCATATATGCTTCATAGAATGGTTGTGGTGGGAGCGGAAGTTGAGGGGATGGGTGGATTGGTGGAGGTGAGGGGATGGGAGTGGGGGTGGGGGTGGAGGTCGATGTGTAAGTATCCATGGGCTTTGCCTCCATTGACCTCTTTCCTTTCCCATTCCTTACTCTCAGGCCACCTTCCTTTTCTCCCTGGCCAAGTACACCCCACTGACCTACAACAAGAAGTACACTTACCCATGGTGGGGAGATGCTCTGGGCTGGCTCCTGGCACTGTCCTCCATGATCTGCATCCCAGCCTGGAGTGGTTACAAACTGACAACTCTCAAAGGCTCCCTGAGGGAGGTAGGGAGGGGTAAGGCTAGGGGAGGTGAGCAGGGTACACTCTAAGGAGCTTAGATGAGAATTTAAGGAAGCATGAAAGTTTGTGGGTAGAATGGAGGGGAAGAATGCAAAATGGGGGCAGTCAAGTTGACTGTCTTAGTAGGTAGCCTGCCTGCCTGCCATAAATTAGTATGTGACAACAGAGCGAGTGAGATCAGTAGATGCTGGTATTAAGGGATGATAGGCTAATAATTGGAAGGGACCTTACAGGCCATCTAGTCCGATTCATATCAGAAATATGAATCCTCTCGCTTCAACATCCTTGACAAGTTATCCAGCTCATTCTTGATTACTTTCAGTGAACAGGAAGTTATTGTCCTCCAAGGCAACCTATTTCAGCTTTGGCTATTTCTAATAGTTAGGAAGTTCTTCTTTATTTTGACCTGAAATCTACCTTCCCATAACTTCCAACCATTAGTTCTAGTTCTGGGGATAGGCAAATAATAATAATAATAATAATAATAATAATAATAATAATAATAATAATAACATCTACCAGCTCTGGAAAAGAATCACTTAGAAATTTGAAGATGGTGATTATACATCACCCTGTCCCTATCCTTAATCTCTTCTTCCTAAATATTCATGTGATTTACTTTCTAGTTCTTTCCCTCATCCTCCCCCTTGTATGCTTCAGCATGTCAGCGTCCCTGCCAAATGCAGCATAAATTGACATTTGTTTATTGGGGGCTGCCATGATATGCTGTTGATTTCTGAGATTACATTTCCAACAAAACCTCCAAGGAGTCTGCATTGGGCAAGCAAAGAAGTAAAGCTTTGGTTATAAGGATGGGTTTAAAGAAAATGGCAGAAGACTTGTTGGGTGAAGCCAGAGTGTATGCTTAGGCCTGGAGAAGACTTTGGGAGAAGAGTTTGTCAGATTAGAGGATTGAACCTGATGTAGGGGAGAGGCAGGGTGTCTCACTGCTAATGTCGTACCCTTTCATAGCCTCTACGTTTTATCTTCCAGAGAGTCCGTCAGCTCATATGCCCAGAAGAGGACCTGGCCCAGCGGCTGTGTACAGCACCCCCTACTCCCTCCACTACTCGGGCAACACTTCTTAGGCTCACAGAACTCGAGTCCCACTGCTAGAGACCAACTCAGACTGTAATCTGGAATGCACTGCTGGTTTTTCAAAGTCCTGTGTATTCAGCCCCCTGCCTTGTCCTAGATATGGCTGCAGAGGCGAGCAGGCAAAATTGCTGTGCCTTTTTTGGAGGAAGGAGCTTTCTAACCACACCCAGTCTCACTTCACCCCAGAATCACAGACAAAAAAGCCCCTGGGGGTGTCCTGCACTATTCCTTCTGGACTGGAGGCCTCCTCCTCCCCAGTTCATGCCTGGTGGGAGAGGAAAGACCTGAGTGCAAATTAAGACTTCAGCTACTTAAGGGAGGAGAACCTTTTTTTGGGGGGTGGGGGTGGGGAAATGGGATGGAATGGATAGAGAGATTTTACCAAAAAAGGCCCCTCTTCCTTTGTTCCATTAAATCCACATTCTTTGCACTGGTCCATCTGCAAAAACTCAGCCTTGTCTCTGTTTCTTCATCCCTCCATCCACTTCCTTGATTTCCTTGCTTCATTATGCTGTTTCTTCCCTCCTCCCCAACCCCCACTCCATGGAACTTGTAGGAATAAGGAGCTATGCAGGGTTTATGAGGTCTAACAGTCCCCATGACCTTCACCACAAAACAAGAGTTGAGTGGTTCTGCTATCTCTCCTTTATGCATTAACATTGTCGTATCTATCCTGAAACTTCAGAGTCCTTCCCTTTCTTTGATTCTCCTCTTTTTTCTTAACAGCTACAGAAATCTTAGGGCCACAAAGAATTACCGGACAAAAGATATGGCCTGTGTCCTTGAGGGATTTTTAATCTAGTTGAGGAGATATGACAGATACTGCAGCACGAAATCAGCATGGCAGAGGGGAGAAAGCTCTGGAGACCTGGGTTCCTGACTTGGCCACTCCTGCCTTTCCTTCTCTAGCTCCTCTCATCCCCATCTCCCTACCTCAGTTCTCCTTCACAGAGTTTTTATGAGAGACATATACAGAGTTTATGAGGTTTTACAGTTCCCATGATGGTGGATGGATGGACAGATGGATGGAAGGACACAATTTGGAGTGTTCCGTCACCAAATTCTTAGATGAGAGGAAACCATCTTCTCTCTTCCCTTAAAGTCTCCTTATTCCTTTGAAATAAAAGGGAAGGTACTGGGAGAAGAATTACTGGAAAAGTGAAGGATTGACCTTTATACAGGGAAGGTGAAAATTGGTATCTCATTATACTTTCCATCAAGATTTACCAAATGCCTGCTATGTCCTATGGAGGCAGCATCTCAGAATCAGATGGGACCTCAGAAAACATCTAGTCCAACTCTCTGTATGACATTCCTGATAAGTGGTTGTGCAACCTTCCCTTGAAAACTGCTACTTTTAAAAAATTTTAATTTTTTTTTTTATTTTTAGGCAATTGGGGTTAAGTAACTTGCCCAGCTAGTGTCAAGTGTTTGGTCTGAGGCCAGATTTGAACTCAGGTCCTCCTGACTTAAGGGCTGGTGCTCTATCTACTGTGCCACCTAGTAGCCCCTGAAAACTGCTACTAAGGGACAACCTGATTTCCTGAGACTTTGATGCTCTTTTTCTTAACTATTCTTAGTGCATATTCTTTGCTTCATGTCTCATTTGTCATTTTCACTCTTTATTTTTTATTATACTTATCTATATATCTATATCTATATCTATATAGATAGATATATATCTATATCTATCTATCTATATATATATATATATATATAATATCTATCCCCTATTTGGTAGAATGTAGGTTCCTTGAGGGCAGATTCCTTGGTTGTTTTTCATCTGGGCCTTGAATGTAAAGGTAGGAATTAGATAAAGAGGAGATAGGAGGGGCATTTCAGGTAAGAGTAGGAGAGGTGATGAAGAAAGTTGTGGCCAGGGGCAGAAATATATATTTCAGATTTTAGGACTAAGGAGTTACAGGTACAGGTATGATAGTAGTGATAGGGTTAGAGAGATAATTTCCTGTCTTACACCCTTCTCTTTTTTCTTTTTTTTTTCCTTTTTGACACTCTTTGCCATTCAGATCATCCATGGTTATGGGTTGTCACTGGGGGATGAATATAATTGAAATCTTTTGTTGGTCAGTGGTTTTAAATTTCTCTATTCAACCAAACAGTTTGCTGGAGCTGATCTCAGGGAATAAAAATTATTCTCTTCCCTATTCCTCCTAAGCTTTTTAGGAGGGCTACTGAGTACAGTCCTGACAGGGAGTAGAAAATAC
Source organism: Phascolarctos cinereus (assembly GCF_003287225.1). NCBI lineage: Eukaryota > Metazoa > Chordata > Mammalia > Diprotodontia > Phascolarctidae > Phascolarctos > Phascolarctos cinereus. The sequence continues at coordinate 194,098,482 of NW_027555514.1, read as the reverse complement.
CACCGGAAATAGCAAGAGGTTAAGAGAATCCAGTATTCTCCATAATCCACACACTGGAGCATCTGTCCTAGGACCATTAAGAGTTGGCCATAGGGGCAGTTAGGTGGCACAGTGGATAGAGCACAGGCCCTGGATTCAGGAGGACCTGAGTTCAATTCCGGCCTCAGACACATAACACTTACTAGCTGTGTGACCCTGGGCAAGTCACTTAACCCCATTGCCTAGCCAAAAAAAAAAAGGGACTTGGCTGTATCTGCAGGCATTATCCACTCAACTCTATTGCTTTCCTGATCTGTTTCCTTGAGACCTCACAAGAATAGCGAATTTGCTGAGCAGGTTTACAACTGTCAACCTTAGGTTTCCAGTCCTTCTTGGCCCCCCTGTTCCCAAATGATCTCTCTCTCTCTCTCTCTCTCTCTCTCTCTCTCTCTCTCTCTCTCTCTCTCTCTCTCTCTCTCTCTCTCTCTTTCTCTCTCTCTCTCTCTCTCCCCTTCTCTCTCTTTCTCTCCCCCCCCCTTAGGAAAGAAGGGCTGTGACAATGATGCCACAAGCAGAAATGTGAGAAAAAGCAGCTTAGCATCTTGGGAACCAATAGCAATATCCAGACTCAGCCAGCAGTGGTCCTCATCTTCCAAGGTCCACTTCCTTGTTTCAATATCCAGGTGTCACCACCAGATATGACCGCAAGGGGGTGGCACTGCTGCGACCAAAGCCTTATTTGAGTTCCTGCACTAGGAGAGGATGGTTAAACTTGGTACACTGCTTATTTTTCTATGGAAAAGAGTGAAATCCTGCTGCGCAAAGCTGGATTTAAGCTTTGCAGCAAAGATACATGTGGAAGAACCTGTCCTCCTCCTGGATTTGCTGGCCAGGGTCCTGACCCCAGAGGAACCCTCTGGTATGTGTCTTCAACCCCTGTTCCTACAACTCATGGGTACAGAATCAGAGCTTCCCAAGGATGACTTCTTTTCATAGGTAGAGAATCACAGAATACTAGAAATAGAAGACACCTCAGAGATCATATAGTATAATCCTATCATTTTGGGAAAAAATAGTTATATGGATGCCTTCTGTTTTTTTACAGCACAGTCATTTTCCAGTACATCCCCCTACCTCTGCACTGAACCCTCTGTTGTGACAAAGAAAAAAAGTTCAGTAAAACTGAGTGATATTGGTGCCTATGCAACCCTCTGTCCCTATAGACCCTCCATCTTTCTATTGAAAAGAGGGAAGTGTGTGTATTCTGTTTTCTAGGCCTAAAACTGGTTATTTCAATTAATTTGAGTTAAATTGCCTTTTAGTATTGTTTTTGATTACATTATTGTAGTCATTGTATCTATTGTTCTCCTGGTTTTGCTTGCTTCCTTCTTTATCAGTTCTTATAAGCTTTCCCATGTTTCTCTGAATTCTTTATATTTTGGTTTCTTACAGCATAATAGTATTCCATTACATTCTCATGTCAAAGCTCATCCATTCCTCAATTAATGGGCATACACTTTGTTTTTTTCTATCTACAAGAAAAAAAATGTATTAATTATTTGGTTTCTATGTGACCTTTCTTTTTGTCTCTAACCTCCTTGGGGTTCATGCTCAGTACTGCCAACCCCTTCATTTTACAGATCAGACAACTGAGGCCCAAAGAGTAGAAGTGATTTGTCCAAGGTCATAGAGTCCTTTGCAGGGCCAGAACTTAGCTCCAGGTTTTCTGACTCCAAGGCTAGTGCCCTTTCTGTTATACCATGGTGCCTGTCTGGGTACCATGAATTTGTACACATGCATGTCTTTAGGCATGTTCTTATGTAGCTGCCTGGGTGCATGCACCCATTTTGTCTTGACTGTGTGTGTAGCACTTTGAGCCCTTAACATGGCCCCAGATGGCTACTTCCAGGTCCATGGTATTCATTAGATAACCAGAGCGTTAAATTCACTGCACTAAACCCCATATCCATCTACCAAAACCAAGTGAAACATGTTACATCATAGTAAAGCTTAAGATATTTAATTCAAACAGAATGCGAAGTAAATAACAAGGAGTTAAATCAAGCAATAAGTACTCACGCAACCCATTTCCCAAACATCCAGGGATTAGAGGCTTCCCATCAACTCATCTCTTCTCCTTTCATTACTACCCAGAAAAAGGCACTGAAATCTGGGGAACAGAAAAGGAGTAAGATCGATTTGCCCATTAGATGAATGCTGAAGCCTTGACGCCTGGAAGGTTGAGCCTATAAACAAGAAAGCTTTGCAGATGGCCTTCTAAAGAGGGGGAAACTTCTGCTGTTGTTTCTACCAGGAGCAGCCCCAGAGCCAGACTGGGCTCCATATTTTCCTTCTATTTTCTTTCTCTCTCTCTTTGGTGTTTTTCTCTCTCTACTCCAACTCAGGTTTGCTAGTCTTGCTACAATCCAGCCCACATCTCCAATTAGCAACAGTACATGCACACACACACACACACACACACACACACACACACACACACCCTAGGCCTCAGTATATACACACACATTTGTATATATATATATATATATATGTGTGTGTGTGTGTGTGTGTGTATATACACACATATACATACATATATACAAGCATACATACACATGTATATGTGTACATACACATATACATATACATATATGTGTATAGATGTAAAGAGAGAGAATATGTGGTTGGTTGTTGTTCTTCATTCTCGAAGAAGACCAAAATGACATCACTGTGTTAGAGTCAAGTTACAGTGTGTGTCTGACTATGGTGATGGACCAATATAAGCTCAGAATGTTCTACCACAGGTCAGGCACAAATAGTCCATGTGAACATTTGGGGTGGATGCTCTAAATTTGCACATCTCACATTTCTTTTGAGCTATTTCAATTCTGCTTTACTCACGGAGCACAGCACCTTCTCTGATGAGGGCACGCCATGCTGGGCTGTCCTGTGCCAGTGTCTCCCATGTCAACAAGCAATTCCAAAGTTCTTCAGAGAAACCTTGAGAGTGTCCTTTTATCACTTTTTCTGACCACTATGTGAGCGTTTGCCCTGTGTGAGTTCTCTATAAAATAGTCTTTTCGGCAATCTTATGTTTGGCATTCGAACAATGTGGCCAGCCCATAGGAGTAGAGTTTGAATGCTTGGCAGCTTAGTTCAAGAGAAGATCTCAGTGTCTGGTATCTTATCTTGCCAGGTGATCTTCAGAATCTTTCTAAGACAATGCAAATGGAAGTGATTCATTTTCCTGGCATGGCAGTGGTATACTGTCCAGGTTTCATAGGCATACAACAATGAAGTTGGTGCAATGGCTCTGTAGACCTTCAGTTTCATAGTCAGTCTGATATCTCTTCTCTCCCACACTTTCTTTTGGAGCCTCCCAAACACTGAGCTAGCTCTGGCAATGTGTGCATCAACCTCATTATCAATGTGTACATCCCTGGAAAGTATACTGCCAAGGTGAATGAAGTTATCCATAGTACTCAAAACTTCTCCATTTGCTGGAGTCGATGGTTCCACATACAGATGGTGTGGTGCTGGCTGATGGAGCACCTGTATTTAGCACAAGCAGCAGAGAATTTATCCATACTCTGTTGCATCTCAGCTTCAGAGGCTGCATTGAGTGCACAATCATCTGCAAACATAAAATCATGCACCAACACTCCCTCCACTTTAGTCTTGGCTTATAGCCTTTTCAGGTTGAAGAATTTACCATCAGTGTGGTAGCTGACCTTGATGCCATGTTCCTCCTTGTTAAAGGCATTTGACAACATGAGTTCAGTCATGTCTGACATTTCATGACCCCATGGGTATGGCCCATAGGTTTGTTTTATTTTATTTTGGTTTTTTTTGGCAAAGATACTGGAGCGGATTGCTATTTCCTTCTCCAGTGGGTTAAGGCAAATAGGGTTAAGTGACTTGCCCAGGGTCACACAGCTAATATTTACTGTCTGAGGCCAAATTTAAACTCAGATCTTCCTGATTCTAAGCCCAGTACTCTATCCACTGAGTCATCTAGCTGCCTCCTGGGCAAACAGAGGTTAATCGACTTGACCAAGGTCACGTGTGTTTATTTATTTATTTGTGCCTGCATATGCCAAGGCCATTTGTGTTGGTGACTGAGAGCACATATATTGGAGTGTGTTCCCTGAGTCCCTAGAGATTGAAGCTAGCGCTACAATCTGATGATAGATACACACAAATGCCCCATAGGTTGACTGTAAAATGGATACACAATTATTTATTCTTTTGCATAATGCCAAACTATATCAAGCCCTTCCTAAATCCTCTAGTTTAATGCTTTAGGGATTGAGACTGCTGATGGTGGGGCAAGGTGATTTGGAGATTAATAAACACAACCTTGGTTTATGGGCTTAACAGACACGCCATGGACTGGACCTAGAGATTTGATTTCAAAGTCTGCCCCAGATACTTGCTGATACCTGTGTGTCTGGGTTTTGGTTCCTTCTTACACTGCTACCAGAGTTTGGGTGAGGTTTTCAGGCCATTGTAGGGGCACGGAGGGAATGCTTAAGGGAATTTCCCTGCCCTATCTTCTCCCTCTGCCACGTAGGGTGGAAACTGGATCCCATAGTCCTGTGTGGAAGGGGACACAAAAGGCATGGAATTTGGTTTGCTTTGTCTAAGGATCACACCTAATCAGAGAATAAAAGTTTCAGAGAAAAAGGCCGGGGGGGGGGGGGAGGAGCCCTTGAGGCAAATGATAGCTGAATAGAGAAAAAAGACTCATAGATTCCCACAGAGGCGCCACATACACTCAGATACCCACACCTGTTAGTAGAGGAATGACTGCCCAGGCTTTCAGCCCAGAAGGCCCACTTACCCTAACAATAAAGTGCTATGGAAATGTGAACAATTAAGAATTACTGTGGCATAGAATTTACCCAACTGAACACATGGTAGTTTCTTGCTTTGGTCTCTGAAACTAGTAGCTCATAAAGATGTGCAGGTTCTCTTGTCTCTTGTTTTCAAGCACATTCAAGAAACATTTATTTAGTATCTGTTCAAAGCACTGTGATAGACACCAGGAAAGAAACATAATATAAAGAAACATGAAACCTGTAGTCTAGAAGGACAATTATGGATTGTCCACAAGTGAAGATCTCACTTGAGCATACATGAGCAATTCCAAACATATCCTTCTAAACTCTGTGGGGTCCCACTCCCCAACAAATTTTTACCTAAGCATGACTGCTAAAACCCAGACACATACATATATACAAACCCAGATGTTAACCCCACTTTTCTCCCTCACCCCTATGATGTCAGTCCTTATCTCTCATGCCCTCATCATTGATGTGTTTCTCAAGCAATGTGGATCATTGATTGAGAACAGGTGAGGATATAGTGACTTTGTAGTATTCCTTTTAGGAGTGGCATGGTCTTCTCATGTTAATGACGGTCCGAGCATCATTGGAGTCAGACCATACCTTCCCCTTGGCCTTCAAGTTCATGGGTAGGAGCCAGGTCTCTGGTGAATGGAGAGAAAACCCATTTTTTGCAGAGCTCTGCTGCTTTCTCTATTTTGGGCATGGTCAAGACTACTGATTACTGAGGTCTAGGAAGGAGCTGAGCATAACGTCCTCAAGTCAAGTAACTGGCATTTATGCTCAGTATTTCACTTTCTTCTAAATCCATTTTCTTTGATGCATAACATTAGTCTTATGTACTTCCACACTCTACCTCGCTTCTCACTTTTCTGGTCCCACCCTCAGGTAGCCATCGCCAGTCATCTTGACCTATGTCTTGCCACTGGACTTGGATGACTCTGGAGGAGAGGGTGAGGCTGATGACTTTGCGCAGCTCTGCTTCACTTAAATCCAATTCACTTGCAAGTCAAGACATCACCCTCATGATGTCATTGGTCCTCTTTGAGAACAAAGGATGAACAACAACAATCCCACCCTCACATTTAATCTTTAGTTATCTGGAATGGGACAAAAGTTAAAAGAGCTAGGAGAGAGATCCTTGATGTTATTCCACTGACTACCTACTATGCAATGGTTCAATTTCCCCAGCCCTAATCATCAATTCACCCTGGACCCTTGGGAAAGAAAATATTTATTTCATGGTATTTATCTTATTCAATTTTTATAAGGTAGAGTAGCTATAAAATTTACCTATTACTTATAGTTTTAGAATCCCCATCAGCCCTTAGTTAAAAAAAATCCCTTAAAAGAATTTGAAGACTTAGTTTACCAAAACTTCCCTCTTAAAGTCTACAAGGAAGAGTCACTTTCTTCCTGGAGAGCACCAACAATGTTCTGCCCCTCAGCCAATCTTGAGGCTGTGAACTGGATAAGTTCATAGCTTCAATAACTAAAAGGGAGATCAAAGGACTCTGGTCACAAAGTGAGGGATCTCTATTATCCCAAGAAACATGCTGTCTGGGGGAAAAGACTGTTGAGAACATGTGAACCTCCAATCTCTGTCTCTTAGGATCTAGCCTTGATTGTCCAAGGTTGTCTCTGGGTATTTTCTATGAGAGAGAGTATATGGGAAAGTATGGAACAAGTAGGTGCCTGGGGGAAAACTGAATGTCCCAAGCCTAGATATGACCTTTGATCTGGACATGACCTTGAATTTGCAATAAGAATACCCTTTGTTGCAGATTCAATACAATCCAACTGAATAAAAATTTATTGAGTATCTATAGATGTACAAGACAAAATATGTTGGAGATACAAAGAGAAACCTGAGAATTATTATAGTAGGTGATGCCTGAGTTAGACCTTCAAAGAATAAAGTAACTCCAATGGATGAAGACTAGGTAGGATAAGAAGTCTGTTCCAAGGGCAGCTAGGTGGCGCAGTGGGTAGAGCACTGGTTCTGAAGTCAGGAAGACCTGAGTTCAAATCTGGCCTCAGACCAAACACTTGACACTTACTAGCTGTGTGACCCTGGGCAAGTCACTTAACCCCAATTGCCTAAAAAAAAAAAAAGTCTGTTCCAGGTAAGGGAGATGTCATGAGAACAGAGAAAGGAAAAGATGGCACAGAAACAAAAGTGACTGTTGGCTGACATGTGGCAAGGAGTGATAAAAAATGAGAGACAGAAGTTGAAGCTAGATTGTGGAAGACCTTGAATGTCAAGGTCAGGCATAGTCAATGGGAAGTCCCTGGAGATTTTATAGAGAAGAAGAGTGACATGGTCAGATTAAGAAGATTAACTGGAGCTACAGCATAAAAGTTGTATTTGAAACAAAGAGATTAATGGTAGCTGAGAAGATGAATTAGAAGACTATTAAAATAGTTCAGATAATGATTTAAGGTAATGGCAGTGGTTTAGAGTAGTAGTGTCAAACTCAAATAGAAAGGGCATTAAACCGTACCTAAGGATCCCTGTGGGCTGCATAATTGACTTACAAAACCACATATTAACATCATTGTTTTTAGTCATCAGACTCTACATGATCCCGTGGATTTTGTGCATGTGATTTTCTTGGCAAAGATACTGAAGTGGTTTGCCATTTCCTTCTCCAGTGTGTCCCTATTTTACAGATGAAGAACTGAGGCAAATAAGGGGTAAATGACTTGTCCAGGTCACATACCTGGTGGGTGTCTGAGGCTGAATTTGAACTCAGAGCTTTCTGACTCCAGACCCAGAGAAACTCCAGATCCATTACATCACCTAGCTGCCACTATATATTAATGTTATCTATGTTCTATTCTAATTTTGTTTATTTTGTAAAAATATTTCCCAATTACATCTGAATCTGTTGGGCCACACTCAGGAGTATTGCAAGTAGCAGTGTCACTGCTAGGCTTGTGTTCAACACTTTTGGTTTAGATGAAAAGATAACTGAGAAATATTGTAGAGATTGTAGAGAATCTACAGGATTCAAGTTTTGATCTCTCCCTTCTCTCCTCATATAGGAGAGAATTGATGCCATTTGCTACACTACTCCATCACCACCATTTGAAATGACAATTGGCTTCCTAAACATGTTTATTTTAAAAACCTTTACGTGTTATGCTGCAGAGCTGCTGCTAAGTGGCACAGTAGATAAAGCACTGGGCCCAGAGGCAGAAATACTTGAGTTCAAATATGACCTCAGATACTTGCTAGCGTGTGGCCCTGAGCAAGTCATTTACAGTCTGTTTGCCTCAGTTTCCTCAATTGTAAAATAAGGATGATAATATCACCTACCTCCCAGTGTTGTCTTAGGATCAAATAAGACAATACATGTAAAGTGCTTTGCATAGCGCCTAGCACATACTAGGCGCTAAATAAATGCTAGTTGTTATCATCATCATCATCATCATCATCATCATCATCATCATCATGATCCCTAAGTCTGCTAAATGTGATCTTTGCCAGTTGAAGTCCCTCTGGCAGCAGAGGGATAGGCAAGAGGACTTTCTATAAGCTCCTGGGCTTTTCTTGATACAGATTGACCTAGTTGGCTAACATTTTACCCTGACTCTTTTCTCTGACCCCTGTCAAAGGCTTCCAACTAGGGTAGTAGAACTGTCCAAGGTGCTGTTAAAAATTTAATTCTTTGGAAAGATGGGTTGCTTATCTCCATTAGCTTTCCACCTCTTCCAAATACAATATCTGATCAGTGCTAGATTGGCTTTGTCAGAGATGCTGAGGTTGAACTGACCATACTTTGAGGAACTATGTGATATAGATATGTAGCTTGGCTAGGAGATAAGTTTTAACCTGGAAAGACTAATTAGACTAATGTTATCAGAATAAGACTGTGGGCATTACATCAGGACAGAAAGACCATTTGGTATGCTTTCTATGGAAAGTCAAATGCTCTGTCAGTTTCCTGGGCAGGAGTAAGCTCACTTCGTAAGCTCAAACAAGGTAGTTTTCCTCCATAAAAGAGATGTGAATGCTGCAGCACTAGGAACTCAGAACTACCAAATACTTGGAGTTAAATACCCATCCCATACGTAAGTTATCTTCTGAGTATTCCTCATTCCCTGACATTTTGGGATGAGGCTATAGTATTGGTGTGGAGTTTCAGTCCAGCCGAGGGGATTTACTGGTATTTACTTACTCAAATGCCTAGCCCTAACAGCCCTTTGCCTGTGCCCTTCTTGGAGCTTAGAGTGAAAAGCTATGAAAGCTGATGCCACTGTTCCCACACCATTATGGAACTCAGTCACCGTGGGACCCTAGAGGGTGGGTCCAACAATTAGCTGGTTATTTCCACATCCCACATCTGGTAAATTTTCACATCCTATTTCCTTAAATCTTTGTGAATAAGTTTCTTGTTTTGTTTTGAGTCCAAACTTATGATTTTATCAGCATGAAGATCTCTGGGTGTGGAAACTCCTTCCATCAAGATACAGCAGTGATTCCTTTGTAATTTGTAATTTCAGAAAGTTGTCTGGAGGCACTGAGTGGTTAAGCAATTTGTCTATGACCACATAGGCAGAATGTGATAGATGTGTTACCCAAACCCAAATCTTCCCAATTCCAAGACTAGCCCTTTATCCATTGTGTCACAGTGCCTCTCCCCACCATCTTATCTCTTTCAAGCTCTCTTCTGTCCTTTCTCTGCCTTCCTTTTCTACTTCTGCCTTTGGGAATTGCTTTAGTGTTAAAAGATTCTGTTCCATCCCAGCTCTCTTCATCAAGGGAAGTGGTATAGTTTAGTAAAAAGGGTACTACCTCTGGAGTCAGAGGACCTGACTACCACTTCTACCACTGACAATTACTTTGTTGTGTAACCTTGTAAACAGATCACTTAGTCTCACCAAGTTTCAGTTTCTTCATCTGTAAAATGAAGGGTTTGAGCTAGATGGTCGCTGGGGTCCTTTCAGCTCTAGCTCTATGATCTTGTATCCTTTTCAATTTCTAGGGCTCACAGAAATCTGGTTCTAAAGAAGACATCAAAAATACTATATCCTTTCACTTCTTCCATTGTGGGTTACTCCTCTAATGTTCTCCTACCCTAGGACAGGAGGAGAGATCAGTCTACTTTTTGCTCTCCACAGCCTCTTCCAGATCTTCCAGCTGCCAATATTGTTCTATCTCCTTTGAGGTTCATACCATTTGTCTATATAACCTAGTAGAGATCCTTCTTTGCTACAACTATGGACCTCTAAGTCATTCTCCTTCCTCTCAAGGAATCCAATTACCTACTTCACAGTCTACTCCATTCCAAAGTCTGAAGTCCCCTTTAGATTTGGGAACTTCACTATTAATGTTTATTTAGATATCTTGGCCTTCTAGTTCATGAGCCTCTTCAGCTTCCATGAACTATATTTTTACTTCATGTTAGCTACTCACGGAGATAGTCATTTTTTCATTATCACCTACAACGGTACCACTTCTATGATCTCTGTATTTTTAAATTCCTCTCACTGATAATAACTTATCCTTTCATCTCCCTCTCTCTTCCTCAATCTTATTAAATCTATTCTTTATACTTACTATGACCTTCAGTAATGCCATCCTTTCCTGCTCTCCCATTCTATCACCTTTACTCTGACATTATTTTCCTCTCTTGGCCTACCAAACTCACCTTGTCAAGTTCTATCCCTACACAGCCCCCACCATCTGTTATCTTCACACTCTTACATGATGAACTGAAGAAGTTATATAACCTTGGATGGTGGGACACTACAAATTCATGTTCTCTCTATTCAGCTGGACCCAACTGTTGCAGGGCAGTCATTTTATTCTTACTTGACTGAGCCCCAATCATGCTTCCCAAAAAAAGATGATTTATTCCCTTGTCCTGTCACCTCTTCTTAAGTCCTTTATGCTACTACCACCCCCTTCTGCCCCCTCTCTCTCAGAAAAGGATTTAATTTCTATATTTTTGGGAAAATTGGGTCCATCGGTTGCAAACTCTTTCATTTCTCCTAATCCATACCTCAAAACTCCTCTATATCTTCATCCTCTACTCCTTTCCTCTAGTCTTTGAGAAGGAAGTGTCTTTCTCAATATCAAGGCCAACCTCTATTTCAGCCCTTTGTCCCATCCTCTCCCATCTCCTCTGGTAGCTTGTCCTATTTTCATTCTCTCATGGTTAATCTCTTCTTTTCTACCTCTCCTTTTCAGCTGGCTTTGAAATACTCAGGTTTCTCCTATCAAAAAACCCCTCACTTGATCCTCCATCCTACTGTCCTATATCTCTCTACCCTTTCACAACCAAATTTCTAGAAAAAGTCACTACACTCATGGCCTTTACTTCTTCACCACTTCTCAACTCCTTCCATTTGGCTTCTGACCCCACCACTTGAATGAATCTGCTTTCTCCAAGGTTACTAATAATTTCTTATTACTACTGAACCTAATGGCATTTTTCTAATTCTTCATGCTCCTTGATGTCTCTGCAGATTTTGGCTTTATTGGCCACTCCCTCCTCCTGAATACTCTCTCCTGCCTTAGTTTCTATGATACTGATTTCTCCTGCTTTTCCTTCTACCTCTGTGACCACTTCTTCTTAAGCTCCCATTCCCTAACAGTAGCTGTCCCATTTGTCCTGGGCCCTCTTCTCTTTCATCTTTATGCCCTCTCTCTCTTTTTGATCTCATCAGTTCCCATAGGCTTATTATCATCTCTCAGAAGATGATTCCCACATCTATATTATAGGCCATAAATTCCCAAAGTGGGCAATACTGCCCCTGGGGGGACTCTGGAATGATCCAGACCTGCAGGGGTGAGGAACTTGGAGCCTTGAGTTACAGAATAAATCCTTTTATTAAGGTGATTTGTTCTGTGAAGTTTGGATTCAGTCAAAGGGCCACACTTGAGGACCTAGAGAGGCACATGTTGGTAGTCGCCTCGGGTGCAATTGGGAGGCATTGAATAAAAATAAGGGAAAGAAGAGAAGATAAGAAAATTTTGAAAAACTATTCATAAATGTTACAAAATGCAAGTTATAACCAATCAGTGGTCAAGTCTGCCAATAGGTCTTAACATGCAAGTACTGTCAGGTGAACATGTCGTATGCTGTCAGGAAGTCCAGCATGTATCTGGCAGGAATATGTGAATATAATGACTTGTTTACAATACTATACTATATAGTTACATGATGTAATATTGCATCATCAAAATTTTAATGCAGAAAAAAACTGCAAATTTACAATAAATTATTCAATTTAAGATGAGTTGTTTTTTTTTAATAAAATTGTATTTTTTTGAAATGATGCAAATTTCAAAAAAAAACCATTAAAGTGTTAAAGAAAGTATATTTGGGGGGGGAGGCACTGAGTAATTTTTTTTAAAGAGGGTGGTAAGCCAAATAAGTTTGGGAACCTCTGTTATAGATAGTCCTTATTTCCTTCCTGAGCTCTATTTTCAAACCACCAACTGCCTGCTGGAGATCCAACCTGGAGATACCATAAATACCTTAAATTCAACATGTACAAAAATGGACCTGATCATTTTCCTCTTGCCCCAACTTTCCTATTTTCTTCTCCAAACTTGTGCATTTTTTTTGAAGGCACTACTTACTATCTTTTTAGTGACTTGAATTTGTAATCTCAGAGTTATAATCTCCCTTCACTAACTCAATATCTAATTAGTTGCCAGGTTTTGTTGATTCTACTTCCATGTCAATCAAATCCATCCTACTATTTCTAAATACTTTGCCTCCATTCTAGTTCAGGTCCCCATCACGTCTTTATTGAGTTTTTGTAATAGTCTTGTAGTGTGTCTCCCTACTTACAGTTTCTCCAATCTCCAATCAATCCAATCCTTACAACTGCTAAAATAATCTCCCTAAGGCACAACTCAGATTATATCTAGTCCCTGTTTAAAATCCTTCATTGTCTTGCCATTGTCCAATAATCCCCTAATTCAATAAAATACCAACTCTTTAGCTTGCCATTTAAAGTCAAGTTAACCTCCTCCTGCCTTTCTGGACTTATTTCATGTTCACTTGACACATCCTAGCCAAATTAAGTTTCTAGCTATTTTGCGAACTTTGCATTCCATTTCTCATCTCTGGGCATGCCTAGAATGCATTCCTTCCTCATTTCTGACTCTCAGAATCTCTTTTTCTTCTTTCAAGGCTCAGCTCATGTACCACCTTTTATTGAGAGCCTTTCCTGAAACCCCCAGCTGTTAATGCTTCCTCCCCCCTCAAATTATCTTGTATTTATTTATGTGTATTTATTGTATCTCCCTCAGTAGAATGTAAATTTTCTTGAGGGCGTGGGTTGTTTCATTCTTGTCATTGTGATCCCCAGCACTACACCTTTTCCATAGTAAATATTTTTCAAATGGAGATAAAGCCCAGGATTCCCTTCTTAGAGGAGGTCTCAGCAACTTAGCAGCATGGACTGTATATCCATTTTCCCAAGAGTCTAACAGGGGTGGGGAACCTGCGGTTTTGAGGTCACGTGTGGGTGCAGCCTTTTGACCAAGCCCAAGTTTTATAGAACAAATCCTTTTATTAAGGGAATTTGTTCTGTGAAGTTTGGATTCAGTCAAAGGGCTGCACTTGAGGACCTAGAGGGCTACATGCGGCCTTAAGGCCACAGGTTCCCCACCCCTCTCTAGTAGGAGAAATAATTCCAACTTTCTAGGAGCTCACAATCTAAAGAAAGCTGGGCTTGGGGTGGGGGGTGAGGGTGAGGATAAAGATAGGACAATCATGTGAGAGAAAGACAGGAAATTCAAGGTCCCAGATGTGGCTTTCTGTGCTGAAGGGCATGCTAAACAGAGAGATTATCAAAGTGGCATTTTTCTGTGGTTGAATGCTACATAAACTTCACTGAATGGAGTATGCCAGGCTCCCAGCCCTCATCTTAGAGGGTAGCTGATGATCAAATGAGCAGCCTCTGTTACCCGAGAATAATTTTGTATATCTTCTGCAGAAGAGCCTTGCAGGAAGATCCTGGCTGTGGTTTGGAAGACACATAGGGCAGTGGCCTTGTGGAAAGTTACAGGCCATGATTTACTCACCTCACACTTCATCCTGAACGGGGAAGAACTTATGTTGAAGAGGAAGTAGATGAGAAAGGAAATGTACTGTCTTCCCCCCCTCCTTCCCCTCCCCCTCTGCCTCTGTCTCCATTTCTTTGGTCATACAGGCAGTTTCAGAAGCAGTGGGGTGTAATGGAAAGAACCAAACACTTGAAATTAGGAAATTTGGCTTCAGGTCCTCATACCACCACTTACTAGTTTTGTGACTATAGGAAAATCTGTCTAAGCCTTTTTTCTTTATCTGTAAAATGGAAGGGTTGGACTAAATGAACTCTAAAGGTAGTGGCAGCTATAAATTTATGATTTTCTCTATCTAGACACATGTGTACATGTGTATACATGCTGGCCAATATTATTTTAGAACCATTGTCTCACAGTAGGTTTTGGCCATATCAGTATCATGACCTGGGTGGCATGACTAGGTTCCATTCCATGATATGAATTCTGTCCTCAAGAAAGTAATAGTTTCATGGCAGATATGAAAACAGAAAAAAATAAGAAAAAAAGAGTCCATGTAACACAGGAGTTTATTTCTTCTAAGAATTGTTAGTGAGTACCTACTAGATAAGGTTCACCAGTAGAGACAGGTTCTCTATCTGTATAAATATGAAGACTGAAGGGAACAATCAGAAGGTCATTCCTATTGATAGGGGCCAGGCACTGTCTTAGGCTCTTAATTTTGGGGAAACTGACACTCAATGGAGCTATCCTTACCACCTTGGACTCACTCTGGATGAAAATAATAATTCTAGTAGTAAAAATGAGGATTTCCGTATGCAGTATTTTAGAGTTTACAAAGCACTTGCCTTTCCACTTGCCTTATCAGTTGGACAAATATTATTATTCCCATTTTACAGAGGAGGAAACTGGATCCATGTTCACCCTGGCTGGTGAGGGATAGGATAGGAACTCCAAGCCTAATTATGTGGTTTTTGGTTCAGTGTGCTTCTCTGAAAGTTTGTCTGAAAGGCTGATGCTTTGTGGAAAACTCCAGTAACTAAGATTGGATCACCTCCCAGTCCCTTGCCCAAAACAGCCAGACCACCACTCCTGGCCTGGGAGTAAGTGAGCAAGCTCTTGCTGCCTTTAGTAGAGAGGACTCACCCTTTCCCACTTATCCCCCATTCCTGGTCTTTTGGACTTAAAAGATTTGAGAGGAGAGGGGAGATGAGTG
The DNA here is from genome assembly GCF_003287225.1 of Phascolarctos cinereus. Taxonomy (NCBI): domain Eukaryota; kingdom Metazoa; phylum Chordata; class Mammalia; order Diprotodontia; family Phascolarctidae; genus Phascolarctos; species Phascolarctos cinereus. Next base: position 194,083,409 of record NW_027555514.1, on the reverse strand, counting down.
GTGTTGGGAATGAGAAGATCTTGTCTGCTGGGCTCTTTAAAGGGAGTAGTTCAGTTCAGTTGAACCTTTAGGACTGTGTCCATGGAGGGACTGGGAGGTTGGGGGGGGGGGCGTCGGTTAGACCCTGGGGACTCAACTTCCTGGGTTTAGATGTTGTAATCACGTTCACAGACGTTAGGCCAGTCCCTCCTGTCACTTGTGGCGTTTCTGTCAGCCACCTCCCTGCTGACATACGGGTGCCTGCAAACACACACTCACACACACACACACACACACAGAGCAGCTCTCTGTCTGGGAGTCCTGGGACAACTGATGGGATTCAGGAGGTGGGAGGGGAAAGTAGGAGGAGTAAAGGTGGAGTGGTGTTTCCTTCCCAGGCCCCCTTTCTTTTGGCTTTCTTGCAAGCCAGCAGCTTCCTGAGTGCCTGTCCCAAGGACCCGATGGCCCAACGCTGAGCTGACCACAGGAACCTGGATTTGGGACTGAGGTGAGATGGAGGGACTGTTGTCACAGTCTCTGAAAGCTGCCTTCAGAAAGGATTCTTCTGAACTAGAGGAGATTTAGCTAAGTTTTAAGATCCTTGATTAGAAAGTAGTCATAGGATGGGGAGAGAGGGACAGAATAGGGGATCCTTTCTCCCTAATACACTGAGAGCAAAGGCTGTCTTAGTTCTAGGGGAAGCTTAACATGGAAATGTCATTTCCCCCCATTGATATCTCACTACCTGGATTTCTAAAGGCATAGATACATTTGGACAGGAAAGGCTGAGGGTAGGGAGATTGCCAAAGAAAGGAAGGGGCCGTGCCCCAAGGGAGAGGGGGTCCAGAACAGAATGGAATGGACAACAAGGGAGAGATAAGAAGAGAACATTAGGGAAAGGTGCCAGGTAGTGTAGAAGACTGGCTAGCAACAAGTTAGCCGGTGTAGTAGGGGTATGGAAGCCGTGTATATGGTGGGTCAAGGACCTACCTGGGGGTGGGAAGGAAGGTGGAGTGCCATAAAACCTGGTTATTGAGGTGGGATGTAGTGAGAGGTATCTCCCCCCATCCTGGGTTAGCTGTGATAGTAACATGCTTTTCCAAGAAAGGGAAAGCTAATCGGGATCTCAGATGACTCAGAAAGGGATGTACAAGAATGCATGTGTCACCTGGGATGAGAACAGGAGACTGGGGCTAGAATGAAAGAAGGGGATGGTGAAGGAGGGAGGAAGGCAGCCAACGTACAAACTTATCCACTGGGTGTGAAGGACGGACTAAGGCCCTCAGGTTTTGGGGCCGTGAACACAGGTATGTGTGTGCACGGGGACATGACCAGGAACTACAAGAGTGTGTGGTTGTGCATGCATATGTGTGTGTGTGTGTGTGTGTGTGTGTGTAAACAGGCATTGGTATGTGGGTGTGGAAATTAGGCAGGGCCTCACAGAATGGGGAATGTATCATCCCTGGAACTTTCGGGCAGTGAACACTCAGAGAGTGGACATTGCCCAAATGCATGGAGAGGTAAGGAAGCCAGTGATTTTCTGCTGCCGGGGGCAGGGTGCAGAGGGATATTTCATCCCTGGAACCAGGATCTGACTACTGTTCTTAGGAAGGCACCTGGGAAACTGGACTTTGCTTACAACTTTTGCAGAGCCCAGTGTGGGACTGAACTCCTGTCTTCACAGACATATCTAGCAGGTTTCTCCCTCCCTCTCCTCCCTTCCCCTTTTCCTCTCCCTCCACGTATGCCAGACTCCATCATCTAAAGTAGATGGGTGGATGGCATGGACAGGTGATACCAGGAAGCTGAGAATGGAGCACTGGATTACAGGGCATGGAGTTATATATCTCTAGAGACTAGAATGTCCAATTTTTTGCCTATGGGAAATATGGACCCTAAACTATTCACAGAGAATAGGGAAACAAGTTCTCTTTCCTCCTTATAAATGTGGTCCAGGAAAGAAGATTGATGATCTTCCCTTGGTGGTTTCTTCTCATATATAAAATACTCTCTTTTTGGAAGATCTTACTTGAATTTAGCCTAAATCTATTTTTATATTTTAAGCTTCTTTTCCCACTGGCATTGTGCAAAAATGGTTCTAAGCTAGCCTCTTTCTCTTACCTGTCCTTGTCCTTTCCCACTTTGATCTGTGTGGGTGTTTTTCTGCTCTTTTTTTTTGGGGGGGGCTAGGCAATGGGATTAAGTGACTTGCCCATGGTCACACAGCTAGTAAGTGTTATGTGTCTGAGGTCTGATTTGAACTCAGGGCTTCCTGACTTCAGGGGCGGTTCTCTATCCACTGCGCCACCTAGCTGCCCCTGTTTCTCTGCTTTTTCTGGGCCTCTTTGCTTCCTCAGGTCAGGACCCACATTCCTTTCCATCTTGTCTTGAGACCCTGGTCCCTTTTCCCCCATTCCCTCCACTCCAAACTTCTAATCCAGAGGTTCTTAATTTGGGGTCTCTGAACTTAAATTTTTTTTTAATTAGTGTACTTCAATCTGATTGGTTTCCCTTGTAATTGTATTTTCTTTTTATGTATTTAAAAATATTATTCTGAAAAGGGGTCCATAGGCTTTACCAGACTGCCAAAGGGGTCCATGACCCCAAAAGTCTGGATTCGCCAATTTTGGAGAACAGGAGAGCTCAGGAAAAGTGAGACTTTCATCTAGGATACTCTTCTTGGGGACTGGTGGGATTTGGGATTTCCAGTGGCTGCCCTAACCTGAGGCTTAGCAAAAACAAAGATAATATAAATAGCCTCTTGTATTTACATACTACTTTAATTTTATCTTCACAATGTTGGTTGGGGGTGGGGATACGGAGTACTTATTCTCCCATTTCATAGACAGGAAAATAGAGGCCCAAATAGGTGATTCAACAACAACACCATGCATTTATTAAGCACTAACTGTGGTCAGGCACTCCTCTAAGTACTAGGGATACTAAGATAAAAAATAAACATCACTTCTCTCATGGAGATTCCCTTCTAGTGGGGGAAAAATGACATATATACACAAATTGAATATCAAATAGATACAAATAAATACAACATACCTAAGGTGATGGAATGAGTTTAAACTCAGGTTTCTTGACTCAGCCTAGGATACTTTTCCACTAAGGCAATGGTTTATATTCACTTGAAAAACTTTTTTTGAAAAGACTGAAAAATGTCTGATGGAGGCAGTGTGGTACACTGGCCTTGGAGTCAGAGAATATAAGTTGAAATCTCACCTCTGAAAATATCTGTGTGGCCTTGGGTAAGTCAATTAATCTCTCTGGGTCTCAGTTTACTCACCAGTAAAAAGATGGGGTTGAAGTAGATGGCATCTGAAGAACCTTCCAGCTTTCTTCTATGGTTCTATAACCAACACACCCCCCTCCCTGGCAATATCAGGGTCAAAGGTGAGGGCATATTTAGAGGATCTGTTGAAGGCTTGAGTGGATGTGGTAATGTTAATAATTACCTTTTATCTAATGCTTTAAAGTTTACAAAGTGGTTTTCTCAAGACAACAGAAGATGGGTAGAGCAAGCATAATTATCTTCATTTTACAGATTAGGAAATTGTGTCTCAAAGAGGTTAAGTGACTTCTGAATCTCCTCGCTACAGGTAAGCCCACTTGATCCAAGATTCCAATGACTCTGTGAGAGTGAGTCCTTAAGACCTCAAGCATCTCAAGCTTCCTCATCTTTCAGCAAATCCTCCTTTCCCTTTCTTCCCTTCATCTCCTAGTCCAGGAAAAAAGCCACCAGGAAGTCCCATTCCTTCTTTGTTCCTGCCGCCACATTCTTGCCCTATGTGCTGAGTGTACTGAGGAAGCCTGTGAGCCCAACTTATTACTATAATTTCACACCTGGCATGCTTTATCATTCTTGTTATGACCTGCACCCTCCAAGTCACCTTCAAAATTTTCCATAACCTCAGGTGGCCCCAGTCCACACCCTTCTAACTGACTTAAACTTGGGCTGTTGCCTGGGCTAAAGAGACAAGCAAACAAGCAGAATCTTCCCTAATAAAAAGAATCCCTTGTATTTCCTAGTCTAGAGCCTCGGAGAAGCACAGACCATTTTATAGACATGCTCTCTTTGATTTTTCTACCACCCTCAGCTGGTCGTGGAGGGGAGGGTGCAACAAAAAAGCAAAGGTGGGAATTGTTCTTCCTTCTCTGCAGTCGGGAGGAAGATAGCAGGAATGACTGAGGTATGGAATGGTAAAAAAAAAAAAAGCCAAAAACAAAATACACACACATGCATACACACATATGGCCTCATTTCTTTTGCTTTGACCTGAAAGATAGAATTAGAGGCGCAGAATTATGACACAGATAATTTTCTATCTAATAGCCTCCCACTCTCAAGTGTTCTGTAATCTGATGGAGCAATGTCCATGATAACAATGACTTCACCTTTCTTTGGTGTTTTTGAATTTATGAAATGTTTTCCTTGCAATAATCCTGTGAAACTATAGGCAAGTATCATTGCTCCCATTTTATAGATGAAAAAACTAAGGCTTAGATAGGTTTAGTCCAGGGGTGGGGAACCTGTGCCTGATTCAGACTAAACTCCTTGGTTTAGTCATTTGCTTAAATCACTCCTAAGGCCAGGACCTGAATTCAGGTATCCTGATTGCAGAACCAGTGCCTCCAAGTATCATATGGTGCAGCAGGATGAGATGATCCTAGAGGCTTATGGGCCATTTTTCTCAAGGCTCAGGGAGATAACAAGCTTGTTCTAAGAGGAAGAGAAGAGGGATCAGCGATGACCCCAAAGGCCCCCTGGAAACACTGCATGGTATTGGGATGATTTGTTCTTCCTGCAGTGGGTGGATGGTCCTGCCCTGCAGGCCAGTTAGCATCATAGTGGGATGCCCTTCTGGGTGAAGACTTCTGTTCTATCCCAACCTTTCCTGCTTTTCTCCAGCATAGTGGGGGCACCAGGGGAAGGCACAGGGATGGGTGAAACAGAACCTAACATTTCTTTGAAAGTCATCTTTTTCCCTCCTGAGATTTATCAGGACAAAACAAGTCTAATTCCTCTTCCACAAGACAGTGGACTTCTTCAAGCAGAGTGAATGACCATTTGTCTGGCATGCTGTAGAGGGGAATTCCCACTCAGGTAGGGTTGGACAAGAGGACCCCTCAGATCCCTTTCAACCCCTGATTCTTTGATGTCTCTGTCCTAAGTCTTCACCTCTCCTCTCCCCCCAGCCTCCTCTTCTGGCTCTGTCTATGGGCTCCACCTTCTGTTCCCCTCCCAATCAGATGCCCAGACTGAGATGGCTCCCCTGTTTACCCTGTGGAGATCGTTAACCTTGGCCTGAGAATGAGCACAAAGTTAGTGGGGGTGGAGGGGTGCAGTCACCCCTGCCATGCCTGATCTTTGACCTCTTGTCACCCACAGAATCATTTGATCCTCTCCCCAACCAGGCAGCTAGGCAAGGGCCACTGACTCAGTCAGCTGAGACCCAGGTCTTCAAGGGAAGGCTAGTGCTGGTGAAAGGCATTGGCAGAAATCAGATTCCCTGGTTGGAAATTAAGAGCCCTGCTTCCTAATCCTTACTCTGTCCTTGACGTGCTGTGTGATTATGAACAAGCTGCTGGCCCCCTATTGCTCTCCCAGGGTAGTGAGGGTCAGTTGTGACAATAATTGCCAGATGCTTTGGGGACTTGAGGATAAAAGCATTGTAGAAACTTCTGAGACAGGAATGGAACAAATGCTGCTGGTGGGGAGAGGTGGAGCTAGTACAGAATACTTCACTTAAATTCCACAGATATTTGTTATAGAATCACAGAACGTTTATTTGGAAAGGACCTTAGAGATGACCTAATCTAACCCCCTCATCCTATAGATGAGGAAATTGAGGCCCCAGAGGAAAGAAATGACTTACTCAAGGTCACACAGTGAGTTGTAATCAACTTTTATATGGAAATCCCAGTCCTAGGTGCTGGGGATACCAGTGAAATGGCATAGATTCTGTCCTCAAGGAGCTTTAAAACTTGTCTCTTCTCTCTCCTCTCAGGCTTTGTTTTTTCTTCCTTTCTCCTGCTTCCTCAGCACTTTGCTAGTGCAATGGATGGGAAAGTGGTGATCCAGGAGGATGGTCCCTCAGTGGTTTCCTGGGGCCCTGAAGGAGAGGAGGAGGAGGAGATCAGAGATCGTGGCCAATGGGCTAACAAGATGGATTTTGTGCTGTCGATGGCTGGAGAGATCATTGGTCTAGGCAATGTCTGGAGGTTCCCATACCTCTGCTATAAGAACGGAGGTGGTGAGTTCACTTTGAGGTAGGCGGGGTGAGGGTGGGAAGTACATGAAAAACGTTGCTTTGAAAACCTGGTGTTACTTCCCCGATGTCTTTCCCTCACAGCTAAGTGACCCTCGACACCGACCTCCCTCTTTTGATGCCTCTAAAAAAGTTAAAATGGAGAGTAGGGTCGGAGAATTACAGTGCATAGGATGATGGGGAGGAAGAGCGAGAGGACGTAAAATGGCCCTAGGCCAGGCTCAGCAGCCCCACCTAATCTAGGTGTTGCTCCACAGCCTGTCAAAGGTTAGTTGGACAGTTATAGCTGCCTCACCAACCTCTAAATATCTGTGTAGACAAACCTCTACAATTCAAACCCTACACTAAATTCCCACCTGCAGGGGCTCAGATCCTTGCTGCTTCTTTGCGTTTTTTAAAAGTATAAAACTTACAGGTTACCTTGCAGGGAATGAGACTTGGGATGGAGGAAGGGTAGAAGAGGAGATAGAGACTGTCTTCTACCCTCCTGGGCCTTGCAAACCATCTTACCTCAAACTATTTAAATTTCCTTCATCTGATGGTTTTATTAGCATTACGCCAACTAAAGAATAATTCACCTTGTCTACTGGAAACAAAAGCAGTGGTCTAAGGGGAGTTATATCCTTGCATAGACCAATTTTGATGCTCAGAATGCTCAGAAATCTCATCTCTTAACACATGTGGGTCTTTGTTCACTCACTTTCAGTGCTTAAGGTTGTTCTAAAACACAGCTGCACAACTTGGCAGTAGGTAGGTGCCAAAATTAAAATAGGCTAAACTTTTTCGAGCCCCAGATAGGTTAGACTAGAGACAGACTGACAATGGTTGGTCGCTGCGGGTCACGTGACGAATAAGAGATTGCACAGTGGCAACCCTACATTTTTCGCTGGCCACGGGAAATCCTTTGGCAGACTGTATGTTGTGCGGGCTTGTTCTAAAATCACATTGCCTTGCACATAGGGAGTAATTAACAAATCCTTGTTAATAGATTGATTAATACTTGCCCAATGTTTCTTCGGCCTAGCCTTATGTCGATTGAATGATAGCTTGGGTTTATAGGCCTGTACCAAATTTCATATCTGGTTGAAGTCCATGGTACTCCAGGATTACTTTCTAAGAGCAGAAAGTCCTCTCCAAGAGGACCTCTGTCCAGATGATCAATACAAGAGAGGATTGGGTGTATATGTGTATGGGGGAGGACGGAGGGGCAAGGGTATAGAGTGGGATGATGGGAGGGTGTGGGTATGCAAGAGAAGAGATGGGGAAGGAAAAAGGATGAGAAAGAAAGTTATGGAGGACAGACAGTGTGGCCTGAGCTCTTGGCTTTTGTCTTCCTCCACAGGTGCCTTCTTTATCCCTTACTCCATCTTCTTCTTCACCTGTGGCATCCCAGTTTTCTTCCTGGAGACAGCACTGGGTCAGTATACCAGTCAAGGCAGCATAACAGCCTGGAAAAAGATCTGTCCCCTTTTTGAGGGTGAGTACCAGCCTTTTTCTCATCTCTTCTTTGGACTATCTTATGTCCTTTCTTTTTACTGGTTCCCCAACTCTCTTTCACCCTTTCCTGCTGCTCATTGCCTCTATACAGGAAGGGATGGATTTACTGAACATCCAACATGCACTTAGATGCTGTCCCTGCTCCCCCTCTTCTCACACTTAGCCTAAAAGTCTCTCTAGGGCCATGATGGGCCAATGGAAGGAGTCTGCGAGAAATCTGGCCATATTCCTTCCTTAAAGTGTCTGCCTGAAAGGTGGGTGGGCTTTAAAAAAAAACACAAAAAGTTATTGATATCATTTGTTTTTATATCAGCTGCATTTCCAAATATATCTTTTCTTTCATGTAACAAAGAATAAAAAGGAAGTAGGAGAAAAAATAATTCAGCAAAATGAACCAATGCATCCAAGAAGCCTGATAATATATATACATGTGTATACAATACACATATATATACATATATTGCATATATATGTGTATGTGTGTGTACACATATCCATAGTCCCTCACCTCTGAAAAGAAAGGACAGAGGTGCATTGTCTCCTTTCTTCTTTGGGCTTTTTTTCTTTCAGAGTGGAGAGGGGCTTTCTCCAGGTGGCCGTTCTTGAGATCTGTTGCCACCTTGTCTTGTGGGACATTCCAACCCTGCTCTCCTAGCCTTTGTGTGCCCACCATAGAGACAATGAGAGGTTGGATTAAGGGTATGTAAGAGAGACAGATGTCCAGGGTGCAATATAAGTCCCAATAATATTTAGAGTTAGAAAGTAACCCTAGAGTATTTTTCAAGTAAGCCAAATAGGGCTGGAGAGGTTTAGTGACTTGCCTGGGTCAACTAGGTATTAAGTTGCAAAACCAGACTTGGAACTCAAATCTTCTTTCTATTATAGCATGCTGCCTCTATAACATACAAAATGGAACAAAGAGGCATTTTGAGTGACTTTTCGTAAATGCAAACATCACTAGTGCCAGAAAATTATACTCTCTATTGAAAGAATGAAGAAGCATTTATTAAGTGCCCACTGTGTGCAAAACACTATGCTAAGCACTAGAGATAGGGATAGAAAAGTAAGACAATCTGCTTTCAAGGAGCTCACATTCTAATGGGGAAGAAAAGCACACATATTAGGTGTCCCAAAAGTCTTAGTTCAGTTTTAAATGACAGGTCTTCCTGACTGTCAACAACCTTAGGAGGTAGGTACTATCGTTAGCCCCAAATAACAGAAATTGAGGCACATAAATGTTAAGGGGCTTGTCCAAGATCGTACAGCTAGGATAGATTTGAACTCAGATTTTCTTGACTCCAGATCTAATACCCTCCAGCTGCTTTAACATTTCTACAATTATAGAAGAGAGTAAGAGGAGAAGAGGAGCCATCTAATATAGAAAGCTTTTTTTTCTCTTCAAGAAGTACACCTGAAAAAAAAAAGAACAGATAAAGGACAAAAACTAGCAGGGATGGTAGGATCAAATAAAGGCTTAAGTAAGGGGGAAGGACAGGGAGGTGGTGCAGTGGATAGAATGACAGCCCTGGAGTCAGGAGGACCTGAGTTCAGATCTGGCCTCAGACGTTTATTAGCTGCGTGATCCTGGGCAAGTACCTTAACCTTGTTTACTTCAGTTTCCTCATAGGCAAAATGAACTGGAGGAGGAAATGGCAAACCTTTGCCAAGAAAACCCCAAGTGGGGTCACAGAGAGTTGGATATGGCTGAAATGACTCAATGACAAAAATTAAGGTGGAGACCTGGGCATGTTTGTAAGCAGCCATGAAGGAAGGAACTAGTAGATAGGGAGAGATTGAAGGTAGGGAGGGAGAAGGGATGATATACTCTTGCTTTTCAAAGATGCACCTCCCATCCTCATCCCTCCACACAAACATCTTCAGTATCCCTTGAAATACTTAGTCTGGCCTTTTCCTCCCTCCCTGCTAAGGCAGGCAGGAAAAATCCAGGTGAATACTTTCCTCTCATGCACTGTTTACACCGTTGATATCCTGCCAAGGGGCACCAATGTCCATAGTGAGGGTACAGAGGTACACACCCATGCACGAACACACACAGAAGCTCATTGCTTTGCTCACACCCACTTCCCTCCTCCACCCCCTTTTGCTCTGTCCACATCTCTTTGTTTAATCAGACTCTGAATGCCTCTGGACAGGATGTTTCTAATGGTGAGCACGTGTCTTCAAGAATGAAAAGATGTTTGTCTGTATGTGCACGTGTATGTACATGTACTGAAAATCTTTTCAGCCTGAACCCATAGACCCACCCTGCCTTCAGTGTCCCATGTCCTCTTTTCCCATGCTCCCAATTTTCCTCTCTTCTCTCTTCTTCCACCTCACTTGAGGAATATTTTGGCTCAAAGCTCACTTGGACCTTCTTCATGTAGATGGTACTTCCATCTTGTTTTTAGCAATAGGCCCCAGGTTCACCAGAGGACCAGAGGTCCAGTTTAAAGCAACATTAAAGAAAAGCCTTTCTTCTTGAAGTGGGTGAATCCAGGTGAATTGGAAAAGATAGAGAGTTGAAAATGGGATGACTTTTTTTTTTAATTCTTGCTTTTGTGGAACATTTAACATCAAACAATCCCTTTGAGTTAATGTTCACTTCCAATACCATAATTAAAGTTTCCATTGCATATGCAGAGAGTTCTGAAAGGATGTGGATTTTCCAGATGAGTTATGGTCAGGAGAAATGTCTAAGGAAGCGGACTACAGTCTCTCCTACAAACTAGGTCTCACTCAAGTCTTCTTCACCTTCCTCTCTGGGAGCAGTGTTCTTCGTTTTATGCTTTGATGCTACAGTAGAACCAAGGAAGCACTTTCTATCCTAAAATTAAGCATTGGCTGAAACAAATATAATACCAATACTTACATGGTCTACTTGCATATCTGTTAATCTCTTTCAGAGATTGTTAGCATGTAATAGTGCATAGAATGTTAGACTTGGACTCAGGAAGACCTGATTTTGAATTCTGTCTCCAACTCTTACTACCTTTCTGAACTTTAATTTCCTCATCTGTAAAATGGGTGTAGTTATATCACTTATATCTACTTTCATGGAATTGTGAGACTCAAGTAGTTAATTTGGCAAAGCACTTTGTGAGGAGTTAATGTATGCAAAATTCAATATACATATCAATTATTGTTATTTTTTGTTTAATCCTCCCTATGGTCATATGCAGTCATATTGTTTAATTGGGACTTAGCTCTTAACTGATTTGAGGGCAGGGGCCGTAGCAATCCATGTGGTGTAATGGAAAAAACATTGGTTTTAGATTCAAGAAACCTGGGTTTGACCCCATGGCCTCCTCTCCCTAAGTTAACCCCCATTTTGAGCTTCAGTTTCCTCTTCTTTTTTAAATACTGATAATTTTTTTTGTGTGTGTAAAATACTGGGTAAAACTGTTATATAGACATGTGAGTTGCTAATATTGCATCTATCTGGTTTTTCTTTGATTACCACCAACATCCTGCTCTACATAGATTGGAGATTGTGTTTATGTACTTTCTGACAATAATAGAGATCTCTCTATGTTGTTTGCTCTTTCACTCCAACTCCCTGATTCCGGTAGGCATTGGAATTGCTTCTGTGGTCATTGAGGCCTATCTAAATGTTTACTACATCATTATTCTTGCCTGGGCCTTCTTCTACCTGTTCAGCTCCTTCACCTCACAGCTGCCCTGGACAACTTGTACCAATTTCTGGAACACAGGTATGGAACAGTAGGCCATGTTGGGAAAGGTTGTCTCCCTTGGTACTGGGCCTCGGGATCTCAAATGTAGGACTGTCTTGGGGAATCTAGGGTACATGGGTTGGGTACCTTTGAGACACCAGGGGAATGACATAGCATGGTGGAGAGGATGTTAAACGTGGAGCCAGAAGAACTGTATTCTGGTCCTGGTTCTATTGACTGGCTCACTATTATTTGGTATTTCTGAGCCTTAGTCCTATCACCTGTAAAATGGGACTAGTGACTTTTACCTTCCTCACCCAGGATCAAGTTTGCTGAGGTTTAGAAGCTGAGTGGGGAGACAACATTTTAGAAGACCAGACTAGAATTATGAATTATGTCAAGGGGTTGGAGAAGTAAGTAGTCACAGAATAACAGTGTTGGAAGGGGGAGCACAGAGGTTATTCAGTCCAAATTCTAAGTGACCAGGAATCCCCTAGCTAACATCCCCAACAAGGGGTCATCCCACCTTTGCTTGTAGGTCTTTGCCTCCTAAAGCATCCCATTCCATTTTTTTGGACAATTAATTAAATTGTTTTAAAATTTAATTTAAAATTAATTAAATGTTAATTAATTAAGAAGTTTGTTTATTCCCTCTCCTTCTCCCCCTCCCCAACCCAATAAAGCCTAAATTGCCCTTTCGCACCCTGTACCTATTGTTTCTAACTCTACCTTCTGGAGTCAGGCAGAACAAGTATAAACCCTCTTCCATGTGCAAGACCTTCAAATACTTAATGACAATAAAGAACCAGGAGGTTCACCAAGAACAGGCCCGGGGCAGGTCACAGGAGAGGGAGAACAGACTCCATAGACATAGTCTAAGGAGCCAATGACTAGATGCTTTAAGAAACAGCGGGGTTGGAGGTTGCTCCTGGGCTGATTTCTATGTGGGAACATGTGACTGGGGGCTCCAAGGGGCTAAAGCAGTAATGAAAAGCAGGAGGAAATGTTTGCCACATCTCATCCCTAGCTAACAGACCTCTGACAAAGATCATTTCCTCTCTCTGGGACTCAGTCTTCCCTTCTACAGAATGGGACTGGACTAGCTAATCTCCAAGATATTTTCCAGGTTTGACTTTATAATTGCATGATGACATCATTTATAATTTTTGTCTTTTGCAGAATACTGTGTGGATTTTCTGAATTGTTCAGGCTCAAGTAGCTCGGAGGCATCAAACAATAGCACCTCACCGGTCATCGAGTTCTGGGAGTAGGTAGTTGGGCCCTTCTCTCCACGTGTCAGGCAAAGGAATCCAGATGTCTGAGGCCTGGGAGGTGGAAGAAGGGGAAGGGGGGCAAGTTCAAGAATTCTTGTGCCTTCTTCTTGACATGTTTACACCTCTTCTGCCCCATGCACATTCACACAATACCCACTTCCTCCACCCCAGACCACACAGGCAGGATGGTATAATCAGAAGTACCGGACAAGAATTTAGAAGACTCGGGTCTCTGATAGTAATTCACTGTGTTACTTTGGGTGAATCGCTCACTGGGCTTTAACGTTCTCATCAGATGAGGTGGCTGGATTGGAGAATCTGTTAGATCCCTTAATTCCCAGAATGGCTGTGGGAGGATGGGAGGATGCCAGAGCTGTGGAATCTGCCATAAAAATCAGAGGTCAGGGAGACAAAGTCACTCTTACCTTTCCCATCTTTTTCTCATGGCTTTCAGAAAGAGGGTCCTGGGCATCACAACGGGCATCCATGATATAGGGGCCCTGCGCTGGGAGCTGGCCCTGTGTCTCCTGCTTGCCTGGATTGTGTGCTATTTCTGCATCTGGAAGGGAATAAAGACTACAGGAAAGGTAAGAAACCCAGGTCTTGGCTCCTTCCTCCCCGCCACCGTTCACTCCCTCTTCTCACATCAGCAGGACATTAAAAAAGGTCTCTCTTGGGAATGCTAAAAGGCAAATAAGAAGGTATATGCCCACAGAAAATGAGGTCATTCTCAGAGGCTTTTTCAGTTCAGACTAAACAAGGCACAGGATGAAGAAATAGCAACAGAACTCCTTTGTGAGGACTTAATATATGCAAAATGCAAATATATATATATATGTGTATATGTATATATACATATATATGTGTATATATATGTATATATGTGTATGTATATATATATATACAAATGACAACAAGAAAATTAAACTTCCCACAAGCATCCTCCCCTATGTCTTTGTCTTTCTCCCCAGCATAAGACAAAGAGTTGAGAACTGCTTTAGATCCTGGGTCTCCTTACTCCCATAGATAGAGCACTGGGCTTAGAATTAGGAAGTCCTGAGTTCAAATCCAGCCTCAGACACTTACTGACTGTGTGACCTGGGGCAAGTCAATTAACCTATTTGCCTTAGTTTCTTCATCTGTAAAACGGAGCTCATAACAGGATCTACCTCTGGGTGTTGTTGTGAGGATCCAGTGAAGTGGGAAAAAATAGCTGCATGCCTCCCCCCACCCCCCAAGCCCTTCTGCATTTCCAAAACTCTGAGTCAGGGGCAGGATGTACCCGTGTGGGTAAAGCCTTAGAGTGACAGACCACTAAACAGCTTCCAGAGGCTCAGGTCACCGATGCTGCATTGCTGCCAGCCATGGAAAAGTACAGAAAGTGAAAATTCCCTCACAGCTCACTGGGCAAATGCCTGATCTGTGTCTGGGAAAGTCCCAGCCTAATCAGGGGCATCTTGGGAACAGCTGAGTAAGAAAGAGGGTCAATACTGGAGTTCTAAAAGCATGCAGTGAAGAGTTTGGTGACGGAGATTCCCTCTGCCTCCCAAATGCCAAAACTTTGCCTTGGCAGCTGGGATCCGTAGAATGGAATTCACTGAAATGGGTGAGAGATATGGAAAATCCCATCTCCTCAGTGCTGTCCAGATGCCTTTAAGATCTTTCAGAATGGGCTTCACTTGCAAAGGATGAGTGGGACACATGTTTGCCTGGAGATAAGAATAGTAGGGAAGTTGTAATGTTTCTGTGGTGGTAGAGCGCTGGAATTAAGTTAAGTCAGAAGATGGAGGTTCAAATTCTGGGCTGGCTGAGCCTGAACACGCTTTTCACCAGGGCCTCAGGTTCATGGACCTTAGAGAAAGTCTAGCCCAGGGGCTCGTAACATTTTTTTTCTTTTTGGTGAGACCATGGGGGTTAAATGACTTGCCCAGGGTCACACAGCTAGTGTCATGTGTCCGCGGCTGGATCTGAACTCAGATCCTCCTAGTTCCAAGGCCAGTACTCTATCTGCTGTGCCCCCTAGCTGCCCCCACAAGTCTGATTTTTCAGAGACTGTGGTATTGCAAGATCTGTTCAAGATTGTGGAGAAAGTATTTACACTAAGTAATATTGTAAAAAAATAAAATTCATTTTAATGGACAGGAAATAATTAGTTACTGAGGTGGGAATCATATTAGCTATCTGGGCATTGTTAGGTCATCAACTAAGAAAACATGGTGTATTAGAAAGAGCTTTGGCTTTAGAATCATAGGACCTGGGCTCAAATTTTGCCTCTGCTATTATTAACAATAATGGCTAGCATTTATATCGCACCTACTATGTGCCAGGCATTGTGCTAAGCATTTTACTAATGTTATCTCATTTGATTCTCATAACAACCCTATGTGATAGGCCCTGTTGTTATCCTTACTTAGAGTTGAAGAAACTGAGACAAACAAGCTAATTGACTTACTTAAGGTCACACAGTCAGTAAGTGCCTGAAGCTGGATTTGAGCTCTGGACTTCCTTACTCTGAACTCAGTGCTCTATCCACTGGGCCTCCTAGCTGTGGGACCTTGGGCAAGTCACTTAACCCTATTTGCCTCAGTTTCTTCATCTGTAAAATGAGGGGGTTGAACTACATGGCATCTAAGGTTCCTTCTGGCTTTGTATCTCTGACTCTGTGAATATATTAAACATAAATGAATATGTAAAAATCAGCATGAAATTAGGATAAAGGATAATGATGAGAAAATGAATACAACTCCAGATGTTCCAGGCTGATCTACTCAAAGAAGCCACCAATGCCAAAAGCAGAAAATGAAAAAGTGCAAATATATTGATCTTTATTATCACCATTTCCAGTAAAAGACTGATCAAGATAAAGCAATCACTATAACAAGGAGTCTGGAAACTTTTGTTCCCCTCCCCTCCCCAAGCAAAGGAACCAATGGTAACCAAACCCAACACCAACTTAGAATACAAATTCATTTGTAAAAACCTACAGAGGACGGTAGTGGAAGATTACAAGCATGATTGCCTTGTAAAATATTAAAAAAGCACCAGGTGTGAAGTGAGCTCATGGAAGGCTTGACATGAAACCTAAAAAAGCCACATCCTTGTAAGAGTGTTCACAGAGGGAGCTGGCAGGAGGTCAACAAACTGACAGAAGATAGACCAGATTTGTCCATGTTTCTGCGATGATCTATTTCAAGCACTCACAGGACTTAACTAGCAATTTTGGCACCCAGGCCAAACTTCACAAAATTCTCTTCTCCTGTACAAGCTGCATGAAATATACCTTTAAGATCAATTTATCATTTATTTATTTCTAACATTCACTTAAAAATCTTTTGAGTTCTGAAGAAATATGCCTTTGAATTCACTTTTTCAAGGCAAAATTCAGTTGTAACTGGAGAGGCCCTGGGATACTGTGAGGCCATTGCTAGGGAAGCCTCTGCCAGGGTTAGGGAGGTAGGACCAGGGTGGTGCTAAAATTAAATTGCTAAATGAGGGGAGAGGGAAGAGATCCACAGGGCAGTTTCTCATTCTGCTGGATTTTTGCTCAATCTGCTGAATTATTCTTGCTAGGTAGGTGCTAAGCTCCATCGTTTCTATGCTGTTGAAGAAGTAGAAGTGTCATCAGTTCCCAATTCTCTAAATGGGACAAAGCACCAGTAGCCCTAACTTAGTTATCATGGATCATCAATGATGTTGAAACCGTAGTTATGGTATACAGTAATAACAACTCACTTCTATAGCATTCTATGTTTTGCAAAGGATATAACCTATGTGAGATAGTGCAAGTGTTATTTCTTCTAATTTACAGATGCAGAAACTGAGGCTCAGTGAAAAATCATATACCTAAGGTCACACCACTAAGTGGTAGAGCTAAAACTTAAAACCAGGTCTCCTGAATCCAAATCCAGTGTTCTCTCCAGCACTTTAGGCAAGGGTGTGCTTGCTTAATGTTTAACAACTGGCTATCCAGAGGGAAAAAGTGCACATGATACATTTTTAAGTTTAATTTACATTAATGTTTTCTCTAAGACCTTCTTAAATCTAGACAATCAGCAAAACAATAAACCAAGGCCTAATTTGTAGTGTTTGCTAATTTCTTCCCCCAATATATTTTTACTTATTTCATTAAATATTTCTCAACTACATGTAAACAATTTTTTAAACATTCTTATTAAAAAATTTTGAGTTCCAAATTCTCTTCCTCTCTCCCCCCTTAAGAATGCAAGCAATTTGATATAGGTTATGCATGTGCAGTTATGCAAAACATATTTCCATATTAGCCATGTTGCAAAAGAAAACACAAAAACACCAGGAAAAATAAAGTTTAAAAAATATGCTTCAATCTGTATTCAGACTCCATCAGTTCTTTTTCTGGAGATAGATAGCATTTTTCATCATAAGTCCTTTGGAATTGTCTCGGATCATTGCATTGATCACAATAGCCAAGTCATTAACAGTTGATCAGCGTACATATTGCTGTTACAATGTATAATGTTCTTCTGCTTCTGCTCACTTCAGTTTGCATCAGTTCATTCGTGTAGCACAATAATATTTCATCACAATCACATACCATAATTTGTTCAGCCATTCCCCAGTTGATGGGCATCCCTTGATTTCCTGTTCTTTGCCACCCACAAAAAAAATTGCTGTAAGTATTTTTGTGTTCGCCAGTTTCTGAGGTATAAGTACTCATAGCGAAAATTGAATAACCAATTCTCTTGAGCTGGTTTGAGCTGGCTCCAGCACAACTCTGACTTTCAGTGAACAAAATGGCCTCAGAAAAGACACCACCAGCTTTAGAATTCTGTGAACCTGTGACCCAGATCAAGGAATAATCATTTCCTCCTTCCTCTTCAGGTGGTTTATTTCACAGCCACATTCCCCTATCTGATGCTGATAATCTTGCTGATTCGAGGGGTCACCCTTCCTGGGGCCTATGAAGGGATCATGTATTACCTGAAACCAGACTTGCATCGCCTCAAGGACCCCCAGGTGGGTATCATGCTAAGCATAACTTTCCTAGGATCCTTCATTATATCTTTCATTTGCCTCAGAGGTTGGGGTAGAAATTCTAACGTTTTCTGTAATCTTAATTAGTCTAAGCTGCTGGGACATTTCGATGACCAGAAGTGTGAGAAACGTCAACCAAAATAGAGCCGGAAATTACAATGTGAGGAATTTAGGCTTGAAATTACAACAGAAGAAATTTGGGCAATGCTAATGGGAAGAAGCGACGACATAAGGGAGACATGATCGTTGCCTTCGTATATATTTGAAAGGTGGTCACACACGGGAAGAGGGAATCAGAATTGTTCTGCTTATTCCCAAAGGGCAGAACTAGAAATGATGAATGGGAGATATAGGGGAGCAGGTTTCAGTGTAACTAAAGAAAAACTTCCTAACAATGAACAATGTTTTAAAACAAAATTAGCTGCCCTAGGAGTTAGTGAGTTATCCATCATGGCAGGAACGAGGTAGCATGGTGTGAGTGCTGGGCCAGAAGTTAAGAAGACCCAAGTTCAAATCCATCCTCAGACACTATATGATCCTGGGCAAGTCATTTTGTCTCTGTTTGCCTCAGTTTCTCCAGTTATAAAATGGGGAGCACCTACCTTGTAGGGGTGTTGTGAGGATTAAATGAGATTAATATTTGTAAAGAGTTGGCACAATGCTTAGAATGTAACAGGTGCTTTATGAATGCTTCTTGCTTTCCTCTTCCCCCCCCCCTTCCCCACCTCTTTGGGCCTTCAGACAGTAGTTAGAGCCCAGCTCTGGGTAGGAAGTGGACTGGATGATCTGTGGATCCCCTTTCAGTGCTAAGATTCTATGATTCCACATTTCTCTGGAGTGCTAGAATGAGGCTATTGCATCTCCTTCTCTGCAGACCTTTAAGAGAAAAATCAGAGGCTGGACCTTCCCTTGTTTGCACTGTCCTATCCTGAGAGTCCTGACATTCAAGGGAATGGCTGAAATGACCTCAGAAGAGCCTATCTAGCACCACATTTTTTCACAATCATATACCACAGCTTGTTCAGCCATTCCCCAGTTGATAGGCATCCCCTTGATTTCCAATTCTTTGCCACCACAAAAAATTGCTATAAGCATTTTTGTGTTTGCCAATTTCTGAGGTGTAAATACTCATAACGAAAATTGGCTTGATGGTTTTACCTCTGTGAGCCATTGTATTAAAGCAATGACTGGTCCTTAACCAGTCTATCAGGATTTATAACTAAATCTCAAAGCATTACCCGATATTATCTCCAAGCTGATCGCTACAGACATGCCTTCATCTCCACCACGATCTGCTTTCTGCGGTAAGCAGAGTTGGGATTCCCCAAGTGGGGAAGGGAAGGATACACATTCTGCATGGTAGCCCTTCCTCTGCTTCAAGGTTCAATGATTCCTTCTCTTGGCTCAAGGACTTGGAATCTCAGAACCTTGGAGAGGGCATTTGGTATATTAAAGATGGACACGTGGATGCTCAGTTAAGTAAAATCGTTTGCTCATCTTGCAGCAAGTTAGTGACAAAGTCAGGATTTGAACCCAAATTGTAGACTAGAAGTCTGGTGTTCTTCCTACTATACCATGCACTTCCATCTACCTTCCTTCCCCATCCCTTCCTTCCTCCCACCTCACTTTTCTAGAGGTCTCAAAACTTCAAGAAAGGAAAAACCTCCTCACCAAAAAACCAGGGACACTGACACTAAAGGAACATCTGAGTTAATAGGTTGTGAGGTGGGTGGGGATGCCCTCACCATCCATCTTTCTATTTTAGCTATATATGCTGTGGAATGGGCCTGTTTTTGTTTGGTTCAAACCACAAAACCCAAGGTTATTTGGCCAAGAGAGTAAAAATGATTGCCTCTATTTAGAGGCTTGTCTATAATTCTATTTCAGTCTGGGGACTGCTAAACATATACAGCCTTGATGGAGGATGAGAAGAAATGCCCATTGAAAACTGGCATCTGTTTGAGTATAATAGAACCACTCTGTTCTTCTTGGTCTGGATAGCTAGTTTCAGTTTCATTATTGATAGAGTGTACAAGTGTCTACTTGGACATACTTAGTATATTTAAGATGGTTTCATCTCTAAGGGAATTTTGATTTAGAAGGCGGTGGTGTAGTGGAAAGAGGACTGAATTTGGAGTCAGAAGACATCAATTTGGGTCTGGTCTCTGTTTTGACTGCTTGTGTGACCTCAGGCAAACCATTTCTTCTTTGTAAAAGAAAAGCCTGTCTTTCTAGGATGATTACACATATACTCTGTGGTAATACTCTAACCAAATTGGCTTCCTTGCTGTTGCCTGTCCAAGACAGTCCATCTCCTACCTTTGTGCAGGTTGTCCTGCATACCTGGAATGCTCTCTCTGTTTCCATCTCTTGAAATCTCTAGCTCCTTTCTAGGTTCACCTCAAGCATCACTTACTTCAAGAGGTCTTATTCTCCTAGTTGTTAATGCTCCTTTCTATGACTATGTGTATATAAAAACACTATATATAGTTATATATATAAAACACTATGTGTTTTATATTTATATGTATGTAGGTATGCATATCTATGTGTGTACATGTGCATGTGTGAACATATTGTATTCCTTAGTAGAATGTAAGGACATGTCCCTTGAGGACAGTCACTATCTCATTTTTAAATTTGTATACCCAATATATATATATATATATATATTATATATATATATATATATATATATATATATATATATGTATGTATGTATATGTGTGTGTGTATATATATGTATATATATATGTATGTGTGTGTGTGTGTGTGTATATATATATATATATATACACATACATACAATAAGCTTAATAAATGCCCGTTGATTGATTGATTGAAGAGGTTAGACTAAATGACCCCTAAGATCCCTTTGAGCTTTAGATAATATGATCTTGTGATTCTTCAGGGAAAGAGGGATGTCAACTGTTGTTGACATTGGGCAGAACTGATATCCAGCAGACTCAAAAAGCAACCAGGGAGAGGTCCTAGCAGTAGCAACTAGCCTGGCTACTCCTGAAAAAAAACATTTTGCATGCCATAGCATGCAAGTCATAAGTTTCTAACCATTGTCCTAAGAACCACGGTCTCCTTCATTGTAAGTTCAGGGAGAGGAAAACTGCTCCAAAGATCACCTAGCATCTCAACAGTTGAGCTGTGACTGGAAACCAGAATCCTGATGCCTAATCATTGATATCTTTGGTCCTTCCCCTCAATGTAGATCCAGGCTCTTACCTCTTTCCCAACTCACCACATGCTTCTTGGATTGATTGCAGGTGTGGGTGGATGCAGGCACTCAGATCTTCTTCTCCTTTGCCATCTGTCAGGGTTGCCTCACAGCCTTGGGCAGCTACAACAAATACAACAACAACTGTTACAGGTAGGAACCTGTTTACCCTTCGGCCTTCGTAGCTGTTCCTCCAAGTTCTGGGATCCTAAGATTAAACAAGAGGAAAGTGACTTGAGCTGAAGTAGATGGTATTTTAGGTTAGAAGCAAGAAATAGTTGATTTTGTGGACTCCTCTATTCAGTTGAAGGAGTGAAAAAGGAGGGAATGTCTATTCCTCTGTGGGGGGAGAGGAGGAGAGAAGATTCTCAGCCAAAAGCTTCACTTAGGAAATTTTGTGTCTAAGGTGGATTTCAAGAAATGGTTTCTGCATTCCATGCCAGTTTACAAAACCAAGGACACGGTAATAACTTTTTGCCATTTCTAGTGAAGTATAAGTGACACATAGTATTAAGGTTTCCAGTGGTAGGGAGGCCAAAGTCAGCTTGACTAAGACTTTTTTGCTGTTTCTTGCTCAAGCAGAAACTTACCTTAACCTCACATTACTAGGATTTCACTTCTGTTCTCAGCTGTCAAGATTAGTAGAGATGATCTCTTAAGGTCCCATTCTGCCAATGGGATCTATGACTGTAAGAGTCTCATCAACAAATCATCTACCCAAGTAAAAGATGGAGGAGGCATAGGTAGACAATAGTTCACATGAAAAAAAAACTTAGGGTTTTGGTGGACCATAGGTTCAACAAGAATCAACAATATGACTTAGCAGACAGAAAGCCAATGAAATTTTAGACTGCATTAAGACAGGTATGATGAATGAATTGGTAATTCCTCTTTAATCTGTCTTGGTTAGATCATATCTGTAGTATTGTGTTCTATTTTGAATGTTACATTTTAGAAAGGACATTGGCATTGTGGGTCCCAAGAAGAGTAACCAGTATAGTGAATGAACTCTAGGTCATGTCATGTGTATAGCTTGGAATGTTTAGCCTGGAGAAAAGTTAGGAGGGACATGATAGAGCGGACATGAGAGGTATCATGATGTAACAGAAAGAATACTGGAGTCAAGAGAGACTGTCTCCTATCTCCCCATATCTATTTCTTTTTTCCCCTGCCTTTCCTCTTCTTTTCTCCCTTTCTATTTTTCTTCCCTTCACCTCTGCCTCTCCTTATTTCTCTCTTCCTCTACTCTGGCTCATTTTTGTGGTCTTTTCTTTGCAGGGACTGTATTGCCCTCTGCTTTCTGAATAGTGTAACCAGCTTTGTGGCTGGCTTTGTTGTCTTCTCCATCTTGGGCTTCATGGCTCAGGAGCAGAGGGTGCCCATTTCTGAGGTGGCAGAATCAGGTATGTGTTGCCATGTTTCAGGACACAATATTATAAGGAGTGGGGTAAATAAGAATATGGAGCCTAGATCATCTCCCCATACCATTTACCCAGAGCCCCAGGCATGGCAAAAGTGGCAGAGGGGACTCCTACAGTCCATATTTTGCTTGTGAGGCACTTGGGCCATGAAATTGTGCTGATGAGCTAATTCCTCATCTCTTGGTTCTGTCCCAGCCTCCAGTCATGCTGTTGGCTCTTTCCCAGTTGGAGAAATGGATCTCTGGGTGGAGGGTAAAAGTGAGAATCTCCTTACCCCTGCTCACTGAATGGTGTGGGATGTTTCACAGGTCCTGGCCTGGCCTTCATTGCATTCCCTAAGGCAGTAACCATGATGCCTTTATCTCAGCTGTGGTCCTGCCTCTTCTTCATTATGCTGATATTCCTGGGACTGGATAGCCAGGTAAGAGTATCAGGGATACACACCTCCTTCTCCCTCACCCTGCTTTTCAGCTCCTTCCTTTTACAGATGTAATGTGACAACCTCCCGCCATCTTGGACCTTCACCCCTTGTTGTGGTGCCTGCTTCCTCAACTGCTCTACTTGCTAGGCCTTACCATTTAGATAACTTTTGGAACTGGAAGATCTTTTTTTAAAAATGTTTTTTATTAATTTATTTTGATTTATCAACAATCACTTCCATATGCTTTTGAGTTTAAAATTTTTCTCCCCCTTCCTCCCCACCACCCTCCCCAAGACAGCGCACAATCTGATATAGGCTATACGTACACATTCCTATTAAATATATTTTCACATTAGTGATGGTGTAAGCAAGAATTAGAACCAATAGGAGGAACCACCAGAAAGAGGAAACAAAACTCAACAGAAGAGGAAAAAAATAGCAAATAGTATGCTTCAATCTGCATTCAAATTCCATAGTTCTTTCTTTGGATGTGGACAGCATTTTCCATCACGAGGCCTTCAGAGATGTCTTAGATCCTTGTATTGCTGGGAAGGGTTAAATTTATCAATATTAGTCATCATGCAATGTGGCTGTTATTGTGTACAATGTTCTCTTGGTTCTGCTCACTTCACTCAGCATTAGACCATACAAGTCTTTCCAGGTTTTTCTGAAATCAGCCTTTTCATCATTTCTTATAGCACAATAGTATTCCATTACATTCATGTATCACAACTTGTTCAGCCATTCCCCAATTGATGGGCATCCTCTCAATTTCCAATTCTTTGCCACCAAAAAAGGGCTGCTATAAATATTTTTGTACATGTGGGTCCTTTTCCCATTTGTATGATCTCTTTGGGATACAGCCCTAGAAATGCTATCATTGGATCAAGGGGTATGCACATTTTTATAGCTCTTTGGCCATAGTCTGACAGGATCTTAAAAGCCAATGAGTCCAACTTCTTCATTTTACCACTTAAGTCCAAGGGAGGTGAAGAGACTTAAATTCACACAAATAATAATTAGAACCAAGATTCAAACCTAGGTCCTCTGACTCCAAATCTAGGGTTCTTTCCCACACGTGTGTGTGATTATCTTTCTGTCTCCTGGTCTCTTGGCATCAGATATACCTGCTGAATGAACTCTCTCTAGATAGGTATGAAGCCTAGTTCCCCTCTCCCTCTAGGTAAGTAGCATGCTTTCTGTGCTTTCCCCTGGAGCCCCTTTTGATACCTGTTTCTCTTCATGGGCTCTCCCGTCCTGTCCCCTTAACTTGGATTTGGCAAAAGTAGTAGTGGCTTAAGGAAAGAAGACAGCAAGGAAGGGTAAGTAGCTGTTGAAGTGTATACTTCTCTACATTTCTGTGAATCGTGTAACCCAGGAAGTAGGTACCACCTTCCATCAAAGGACCCCAACTCTGTCTGACCTCTAAAGTATAAGAATCAGTTTTTCTCATGCTCTCTGATTCATTACACCCTCACCTGTGAGCCACAGGGAAAATTTCTTAAAGTTTATCTAGGGCTTACCAAAAAGGATAATCAGGGTCCCTTACAGAAAGATAATCAATGCACAAGGTAAATAGGACTGCTATTTATTTCTTTCACCACGAAAGAAACGCTTGAAACACAAAAGGCTCATGATAAATACTTAAAACATAATAGAATAACTCATCATTCCTGGGAGGTAAATACTAAAAATGTTAGAAACATGGAGTGCTTTGTGGGACTACTTACAGGCATTTCACCTTCATCTCAGCTCTATACTGTCCTAGAAGTTCATCCAAGGTTCATATCTTCTGGCAAGCCAGGGAATAGTTTGGGTTCATCCTCTTGGTACCGGTCATCTCCTCTGCTGAGAAGTTGTTTCAATGGTTAATTCCTGCTGGCAATCAGCACCTGAATACTTTTTGAACTCATGAGATTGCTGCCAAGGCAAGAAAGAACCTTCTCAATATCACCATTTGATCATGTTTGCTCAGGGAAAGAAACACAGAGCAGAAGAGGCAGCCAGGGACTTGAGGTTCAGTCTCAAGCTTATCTAGGCCAGCACATGCTCTCACTGCCATATGTGAGTCACCACCATCCCTTCCAGGGGTCAAGTGGAGAAATATCCCCTTAACCCTCCAACCCCAATGGAAGTCTGAGGTGAATGAAGCTCAGAGAGACCCTGTCATGCTTGACAGACAAGAAGAAAGAGAGGATAGTAGGAATTGCCTCTCCATAAATTCTCCTGAATGAGCAGCTCTTCTTGCTTAGTGGCCAATCATCTTTGATGTAAACCATCAATGACATCTTCCTGCTACCGTGGGAACCAGGAGACCAATAAGGTGACTGTTTCATCATCACAAATGCAAATCCTTCAGCACTGAGCTTGAGCACATATCTTTCTGGAAGTGGTGGCAGATCCAGCAGATCAAAGGAGCTCCCATTTACCCCCATTGCATCACTCTACCACTGCCCCCAGTTATTGCCTAGCCTGGCCTGTATATCTTCTATTTCTTCCTTCTTTCCTTCCATCTTCCCTTCCTTCTTTCCTTTCTTCCTTTTTCCTTCCTTCTTCTTTCTTTCTTTCTTTCTTTCTTTCTTTCTTTCTTTCTTTCTTTCTTTCTTTCTTTCTTTCTTTCTTTCTTTCTTTCTTTCTCTTCTCTCTCTCTCTCTCTCTCTCTCTCTCTCTCTCTCTCTCCCTTCCTTCTTTCTTTCCTTCCTTCCTTCCTTCTTTCTTTCTATCAGGGACTTGAAATTGGGTTTTTCAAAAGGATTTCACATATGTTAAAGGGAAAGAAGGAAAATGAAACAAAAAGAAACTTCAAGTTACAGAGCATAGCAATCATATCCCAAAATGCCCCTAATCTAGTTAAACAGGTTGTCACAGACTTCCTTGCGGACTCTCTAACACAGGATCCTTTCTGACTGGCTCTCAGGATGCTCTTCTCTTCCAACCACTTCTCATTTTCTTCTTGTCCTCTCTCCCTCTTGTCCACTTTCTGGACCAGTGCTTCCAGCCATCTGAGTAGCCACTTTGGAATGGCTTCACCTGCAGTAAGACACAGTCCTCTCCAGCCAGGCTTAAATTGGCATAGACCCAAAAATCTGCAGTTGTGCTCACTTCCATATTTTAGGGATTTGTGATTTAATTTTATGCACGTGTGCCTTCTCCTCTCCGGACATAGGTAGCAAGCTACTCACACCTCAGGAGATAGGTCCATGTTTTACTGTGACCAAAAAAACAAACAATAAAAAACCCCAACAAAACACACACAGGCAAAGCTTTTGGTGATGAGCCTTTCTGACCTGAGCCAGCTTGGCCCGGAGATGAGAGATGCTGTCATACCTGAAGCCTTTCCAACTTGTGAGAACCTGCCGGCAGGCCCATGGCAGGCATGGCCTCTTTGGGTGCAGAACCTTTGAGAGCTCAGGGTCCTCTCCAGGTCATAATGAGACCACAGAGGAAGATGTTAGTCTCATCTGCTTGCTTTTCTCCCCAGTGACACTTGAATGGCCACTTTCTCATAATTTGCTTTACCCATGAACCCCCTCTCCTTGGCTGCTCAGCACCATTTTGCCCCCCTTTCCTCCCATGTCTCAGGATGCATGTGTCAGAGAAAAAGAGGAAGCAGCAGGGGGAGAAGGACAGGGGAAAGGGGGGAATAGCCTGCCCTCACCTTTCCCTCTCCCCTCCCAACCTCCTCCCCATCCCCCACCCACAGTTTGTCTGTGTGGAGTGCCTGGTGACGGCCTCCATGGACATGTTCCCCAGGCAGCTACGGAAGTCAGGGAAGCGAGAACTCCTCATCCTCTTTATCGCTGTCACGTGCTACTTGATTGGACTGCTTCTTGTCACTGAGGTAAGAGGGGCAGGCATGTTGGACCCCAAGCTGCCAAAGGGTACTAATAGAGTCTCCCCCTGTCCATTTGTAGCCTTGCCCATGACATCGATGGGGTAGGACCCTTTGCAGTAGTACCTTTGGTCCGTGGATTAACTCAGCCCAATGGCAAGGCCTGGAAGGGGAGCAAGGGTGGATCCCCAGGGGCTCACCCCAACTTGGTTTGAAAAAGAACTTCACAAGAGCCAGGCAGGCCATCTCCTGCCCCAGAGTTGCCTAGATACTCTCAGTTCTTAAAGACTCACTTTCCTGTGAGTGACCCCTGGTGGGTTTACTCATCCCAGGCCCCAGACATTCTCCCCCCAACAAGAGCTCAGCTTTGCTATTTCTTCCACAGGGTGGGATGTACGTATTCCAGCTATTTGATTATTATGCCTCCAGCGGCATGTGCCTACTCTTCCTTTCATTTTTCGAGGTGATCTGCGTTAGCTGGGTGTATGGTAAGCATGGGGGATGGAGGGAGGGGCAAGAAGATGGGGCAGGGCAGGGGTGTGGGATGAGGAATGTTTGAGGCCCAGACTGGAGCAGGACCTTGACAGATCAGAATTGAGCCCCTATGGTCGCAAGGATTACCACCTAACAATTAGTAGCTGTTATGATGATGCTCCTCTCACATTTCAAAAGTTTCATGATTTCACTGATGTTGATACCCTCTCTACTAAAACCGCTGTCCTTGGTAGAAAGTCTTCATGAGCTTCTATGGGGAAAAAAGAAAGTCACCATCTGGTGGCTTAACCCTTTATTGATGGGCCTGTTTTAATCTGGCCAGGCTGGTCCATTAATGCCTGGATGTGTCCCTTGCTGGATCTATGCCACCCTTGGGAGAACCTGCCAGATATTGCGTTCTGCCAGCACAACCTTTGAGAACCCAAAGTCACAATGAAGCATGAAAGTTGGATAGTTTTGAAGTGTTGAGATATCACTGCTCTCTTCCACCCAAAGATGCTGCTAAAGTCATTACCTACTTTACCAATAGAGTTGGAAGGAACCTTGGAGATTACCTTATCCAACCTCTTCCAGTGCAGGACTGTCCCTTACAACAGTGGTGTCAAACTTAAATAGAAATAGGCAGAGGGGGACCATGCACTAAAGTGCAATGGGATCCCTGCAGGTAGCATATTGACTTACCAATCACATTACCTATGTTTGTAGATCGTGTGCTAGAACATTTCTGTCTCCCTTATTTTAGTTTCATGTATTTCTCAGTTTCTTGATTATTTTCTTGAAAAGGAAGACTAATTAGACATTTGATAAGAATAAAGGAAAAAGAATTTCACTGTATGAAATTGTCTTTATGTGATTTTGATTAAGTATATGTAAAGTTTGGGGTGTGTAGCTAGGTGGCAAAGTGGATAGAGTGCCAGACCTGGAGTCAGAAACACCTCTGGCTTCAAACGCTTACTTAGCTGTATGATCCTGGGCAAATCACTTAATCCTTTTTGCCTCAGTTTCTCATCTATAAAATGAGCCGGAGAAGAAAATGGTGAACCACTCCAGTATCTGTGCCAAGAAAATCCCAAATGAGGTCATGAAGAGTTGAATACAACTAAAAATATGACTGAACAAGGTTTGGGGGCCAAGGACTTTAACTAAGGAAACTGAATTAATATTATACAGTAGTACCTAGGAATGGGGAAAAGACCTTAGTATGTGTCTAGGTATTTAATCTCAATAACTCATAATTTTTGTAGCACTTTAAAAAAAAACCATGCTTATTTCCTTCCCCTTCCTATTGAAATGTAAGCTGAATGTGGGCAAGCCCTACTGCTTTTGTCTTTGCATCTCTAGCATAGTACCTGACACATATTAGTAGCTTAGTAAATTCTCGATTTATTAATTGATATAGATGGAATGACTGAAACTGTTAAAATATTCTGTGATGAAATTGATCAGTTTAAATGTGAAAATTCACTGACTAAATGTAGTTGGCTGTATTGACACTTATATTATATTTTGATAAAAATAAATAATAAAATAGAAATGAGCTTCTTCTAAATTTCCAGTGCATGGCAGAATATGCCCAGGTTTCCTCTGCCTCCCTATTACAATTTTCAAGACTGAAGGATCACTTTCTTGGAAATTGCTCATTTTGCCTCCTTCAGCTTTCAATTATATATAGTGAAATAAGCACAGAATAGCAGTTTCATTGTTACATATACCCCCTTTTGAACCTAACCCTTCAGAGACTATTATAAAGTATATGAGGTTGTGTATATGGAAGTATATAAATAATGTATATTAAGTACAGAGTATTGGTATTTTATTTTTTTTCCTTTTGTAAGCTATAGATTCATGATATTGTTTAAAGTAGTCTAATTAGACCATAAACTGAAGCACTTCATATGTTTTAATTGCTTATTTTTAAAACAGCTTTAAGGCACTTTAAATTCTTATTTTATTGCTATATATTCAACACAGGATATAGGTTTTTTAAATTTAATTCAAAGCTTACTTTGAATTCATTTTAACCTTCTCTGAGCTACATTTATCTTATTTTTTTTTACATGAGAGCTTCTTGAGGGCCATCATGGGTAGAGTAAATACTGTGACTAAAAAGAAATTTCATCTTGTCTAATGTTAAAAAATAGAAAATGTTTATTATGCTATAGCACCAACCCCTATAACACACCTACTTTTGTTTTTTTGTCCTGTATAGCAGGACAAAATAAAATGTGGTTAACATGAAATATATGTTTATTTATTTTGTTAAACGTTCCCCAATTACATTTTAATCTGGTTCAAGCCAGTTCGATCACACTCTCATGCCCATTTGACACCTTTGCCCTACACTGTTCCTGAGAGGTAGTCATAAAGCTTCTCCTTAAACATATCCATGAGAACTCACAGTGTCTAGGCAGATATCTATATCTATATCTATATCTATATCTATATCTATATCTATATCTATATCTATATCTATATCTATATCTATATCTATATCTATATCTATATCTATATCTATATCTATATCTACATCTGTATCTGTATCTGTATCTGTATCTATATCTATATCTATATCTATATAGATATCACATTATTGATATCCCTGATCATTAGTGGTACTAACAGCAGCTGACATTTCTTTAGCATGTTAAAGTCTGCAAAGCTCCTTATTTCATTTAAGTCTAATAACAATATGGTTAAGTAATTATTATCCTCATTTTATAGTTGAAGAAACTGAGATTCAGAGTGGTTAACTTTCTTAGGGTCACATAGTTCCCAATGCCTAGCAGAATGCCTAGAATGTAGTAAGCATTTTTAAAAATTCTTGTTAAATTGAATTGAGACATGAGATTTGAACTGGTGTCTTCTTAACTCCAATCTAGTACTCTCTGTTATGTTCTAATTTTTTATTGAACCTATACTTGACTCTCACACTCTAAGACAAGATTCAACTAAGAATACAAGAATCCCAAGAAGAACTTCCAAATGCTTTAAAAACAACTGGCATCTTGTTTTTTTAGAACCAACCCCATAAGGTTAGACAAGCAAAGCGTTCTCCCTGCCATTGTCATATGTGATAGCTGACAGGACACAGTAGTCACTTGACTTGCCACTACTTAAAAGCAGAGCTTAGAATAGACTTCCCATTCTTTTGATTTTCAATCCATGACAAACCTGGAACTCTCTAAAAATAATAGTGATGTTTATATAGGGCTTTAAAGTTTGCCAAGCACTTTTTAAATACGCATTATATCTCTTTGACCCTCACCATTTTACAGATGAGGAAGGCAAGACTATAGGAGGTTAAAGGACTTTCCCATGGTTTCATAGATAGTATCAGAGGTAAAATTTGAACTCACATCATTCCTGACTCAAGATCTTTATACTATCCTGATTCACTCTCGCTGTGATAGACTTCCATACCCTCCCTATCTCTTCATTTCTCAATGATAATTTTGAGATGACTCTCTTCTTTCCCCTGTTCCTGTCTCCCATCTCCAAATGGGAGGAATACTAAATCATCATGACAGTTCCTTTCTAGCATATGATAACATCATTCTCTCATTCCCATTCTCTCTCCACTACCTCTATTTCCCTTGTTCCAGGAGCCAACCGTTTCTATGATAATATTGAAGACATGATTGGCTACCGGCCGTGGCCGCTGGTGAAGATCTGCTGGCTTTTCGTAACTCCTGGACTTTGCTTGGTATGTTATATTCCAATCCAGCTACTTTTCTCCCAAACTAGAACTCTTAGGGAAGTAGGGAAAAGGAAATCTAAGTCATTTGTTTTATTTTCTTTGTCTAGTACAGTATATAAGCACCTTGGTTTTGTCTTTATATTGTTTGTATCAGCACAGTGCTGTACATATGGTAGGCACTTAATTCATGTTTATTTAATTCATGGTTCTCTTCAGTAGTTGTTCCAATAGCCTGGTATATCTTCTGAGTATCTCTTCTTAGAGTTTTCTGGCCCAATCTTATCACCTTACTATCACCTGTCTACTCATCGAAGTATCTAATTGTGTATATTTCTCATTTTTTTTTTGTTTAAATGCCTCTATCTTCACCTCTGCTCCTATCTTTCCCCATGAGATCTAGAGTGATCCAGAGTGAATTGGGTTTAAGTCACTTAATGGTTATTTTTTGGGCCCTCCTGGCTCAGGGTAAATGTAAATAGTATCTGTTTCTCTTTGGCCAGCAACACCAAGGGTCTTCCCCTCCCAGTTTGATTTTTTTTTTTATTAAAGGGACCATCCCTTAACTCACTTCTTAAAGAGGACTATTCATGGAATGGGCCTTGCCTCACTCAAAGTAAAAACCTGAAAAGACTTCAGCTTAAAAGGGCCAAGGTCTCCCAATTCATCCTGGGCCATCTCCTGACCAAGATCTGGCCATTAGACCCAGATGGCTCTGGAGGAGAAAGTGAGGCTGGTGACTTTGCACAGCCTTCCCTCACTCAAATCAAAGTCAATTGCAAGTCATGTCATCATCTCCCTGATGTCATGGTCCTCTTTGAGAATGAAGGACAAACCACACACAACAATATCTTTTCCCATCATTCTTAAGGTCCTTTTCTCCCTTCTTTTTCTGTATTCTTTGTGGAAGGAAAAACTTAGTACTCTGTTTCTTGCCTTCAGATCTGTCAGAAACATTCTCTTTCTCTCTCTCCATACATATACATATATACACACACACATATATACATACACATATATCCACAACATATTAAATATAATATTAACATATCTATATTGCAATGACAGATACATTAATGCACATACATGATATATGTAAATACCACCTGTGCATATTAGTATATGTACACACATGTGTAACATATGTAAACATTATATATATGTATAAACTTTACTGCTTAGAGAGAGTGTTCATTGATAGTTTCCCTTGTTTATTGAAGTTCTTCCTGTCCAGGTAAAGTCTTCATATGGGGTTAAGTGACTTGTTGAGGGTCACACAGCTAGTAAGTGTCAAGTGTCTGAGGCCAGATTTGAACTCAGGTCCTCCTGACTCCAGGGCTGGTGCTCTATCCACTGTGCCACTTAGCTGCCCCCAAAATCAATACTTTAGAAATAAACCTATGACTGAAAGTTCAGTTTAGAGTTTTTGATTCATCAAACAGAACAATAGCCAGGTTGAGAGGTCCATCCTTGGAGATGATCTCTTTCTGGAAAACCAAGGTCTTGCCCAAAGTATACCCAAAATCAAAGAAACGTCTTTTGGTTAATAAAAAGAACATTCCCTCTACCTTATCTTGGTTTCATGTATTTTTCAGTGTGTGAAATTGTCTGCGTGGGATTTAGATTAAGTATACATAAGGTTTGGGGAACAAGGACTTTAAAGACATATAAATTAATATTCTACAGATGATATTTAGGAATAGGGTAGGGGAAGGCCTTAGTTTGCTTCTATATATTCAATATTAATAACTCACATTTTTATAGCACTTTGATTTGTAAAGCAAAGTCCTCACAAAAATCTTGTAAAAGATAGATTATACAGATTTAATCCCTATATTTTAAATACAGAAAGTGAGTCTCAGAGAGATAGTGACTTGCTAAAGTCCACATAACTAGTAAGTATTGGAGCTGATATATTCCTGACTCCTAGTATAGCATTCTTTCCACTACATCCCACCATTTCCCCCTCCCTCATATCTCCTCCATTCCCTATTTTCTGTCATTGATATAAATAAAGGACTTTCTGAGTCTCTTACCCTTCTCTCCGACCCCTACTCCCCCCCTCCAAAGTAGATTTACTCCTTCCAATTCCTGTTGGACTTGCATGTATTCCCAGTTATGTCCAGAAGAGCCCTTCATCTGGGTCACCTTTGGGGTAACATCCTTGATGCTAGAATATGATTAGGTACATACCTGCTTAGAAGCAGCAGGATAGACTAAATGACTTCACAGATAGTGTTTAAAGATTCAACAATTCTGAATTTATTTAATTTTTACATTTTGAAGAGAACTCCAGGCTCATTTCCAGCCTCAGACTCTGTTCCTCGTATTTTAATCTTTGCCATATCTTGGTGGCACAGAAAAGTAGAGGATGGGCAGGGGTGGGCCTGAGAATAACCGAGAACCTCCCAAGACTTATCAAAATGGATGGCAAATACTCACCTTTAGTGATTCATGTGGGCAAAAATGGTATTACCAGAAGGAACCAAAATGTATTGCCACTGGTTATAAAGTCTTGAGCAAGAAACCGAAGACCATAGGCACACAGATTGTGTTTTCTTCACTGTTTCCCATTGAAGCCAAGGAATGCAGAAAGAAAGAAAAATTAACTTGGGAAGTGAACAGCGGACCAAGAAGATGGTATCTGAGAATACAACTTGGATTCCTGGATCCTAGGTTGACAGATTCCTGGATGAAGATGGAGTGCACCTAACACAGGCTATTGAGAGTGTATTTGACAGATGTCTTGCAAATCTAATCAAAAGGGCTTTAACCAGAAAAGGTTGGGAAAATGAGAAAACTGCCTATGTAAATCCCTAAAGTTAAATATTAGAGAGAGTAGGTACAAACAAAAAATAATAGCAGTTGAGAGAACCAGAAATTCACAGTGGATATAAAAATCAAGAAAGGAACCAATATTAAAAGCCTATATTCTCAAATATCTATGCCCCATTTTTAGTTATAGAACAACTATATGTCCTAATATGAGATGACAAATTTGACCTCGTAGGTATCACCTCATCCTTAGTGGGGGTGAAACTCATGACTAGTCCTTGGCTTTTGATAGGTATGCCTTATACAAAATGACTATGATAAGTTAAAAGATGGGAAAGGGATGTGGAAGGGGGTAGCTTTGAACAAAAGATTGAAGAAATGTCAGGTAAAATAATGAATATGAGCGTGGCATGGTCCAGTTGTTTCAGTAAAACTAAAACTGAGAATGACTTGAGGGAAAAGGACAACAAGCATGTTAGCCTGTGTTGGAGTCAGGGGCAAAGACCAAAGACAAGTCAGGACCTTTTCTGGGGATTAATGGGACAATGATAACTGAAAACTAAGACAAAAGCAGAGCTGCTCAATTCTTACTTTGTTTTGCTTTTTCTGCAAAGGAGAACGACCTTTGCATGGGAAATAACAGATCAAAATAACTAACGGGAAAATGACACTCAAGATAAGTAAGGAGATAGTAAGAGAGCACTTAGTAGCCCTTGATGAATTCAAGTCACCTAGACCAAATGAACCACATGCTCAGGTCCTGAAAGAACTTCAGCTTTTGCTTATTGCTCAGCTTCTATTAATGATATTTGACAGATCATGGAAAACACAGAAGAGGGATAGAATGATTGGAAATGGGTAAATGTCCTGGTTTTAAAAGAAAGAAAGAGAAAGGAAGGAAGGAAGATAGAAAGAAAAAAGAAAGAAAGGGAGGGAGGGAAAAGAACAGAATCCACAAATTATAGGCTGTTGAGCTTGATTTTGTTTCCTGGAAAAGCTCTACAAAGGATTATTGGTTGGCCAACATCTAGAAAAGGAAGTGATGATTACAAAGAACTGATATGTCTTCATCATGGTCATACCAGACTGACTTATTTCCCTTTTTGACAGAATTGCTGAACTAGCAGATGAAGGAATACTGTGGATATAATTTACCTAGATTTTATCAAAAGTTTCAAAATTTTTTATTATACAATAATACAATAATAGACACAGAAAAGAGAGAATGAAAGAAAAAGAGAGAATATTTCCAACTACAAGCTAGAACAACAAAAAAAGGATATGTGAAACTAGATTGTTTTAAATATATACATAATATTTGTATGCATATATGTGTATATGTATATGTATATATATATTTTTTCAGTGTATTACTTTGAAAGTTGTCCTGCTTGTCTGCATTTCCCTCTGGACTTCCTTTTGGGATTTTTTGTGCATTTTAAAAAATGCTTTGATTCCTTTCTTTTTCTGGTAACATTTTTTCTAGTTTTCTTCTCTCGCCCAAATCTCCTCACTAAACAAAGAAATAAGACGCAATCCTTGTAACCAATAAGCATACTAAAGCAAAACAAATTCACACATCTCCATGCCCCCATATGTGTGTCTCATTCTGCACATTACTCTTCTATTAGGAGGGAGGTAGTGTGCTTCATGATTGGTCTTCTGGAGTTGTGATTGATCATTTTAGCAAAACTTTTTCTAAAGTATCTCATACTATTCTTGTGGAGAAAATGGAGAGGTGTAGATTAGAAGTTAATACAACCAGATGGATTAAAGACTGGTTGGATGGGTAGTAGTTGTTAAAATCAAAGTAGTTGTTAATGGTTCAGTGTTAACATGGCAAGAGGTGTCTTAGAGTACCCCAGGAATTTGTGCTACTAAAAAAAGTCCAATGTAATCTTGGGCTGCATGAATATGGGTATAGCTTTCAGTGATAATCTCATGGTAGTCTGTCTTCATCAGTCCCCATCTGGGCATTATGCCTCCAGAAAGACATTAATAAACTAGAGAATACCCAGATGGGGGTAACCAAGGCTACGAATGGCTTGTCCATGACATGAGGATTGGTTGCAAGAAATGAGCATGTTTGACCTGGAGAAGAGAAAACTCAGGAGAGACATCATAGCTGACTTCAAGTGTTTGAGGAGCTAGCATGTGAAAAGAGGCATGTTATACTGAGGAATCTTTTTGTGTATAGGTTGGTCTAGATGGCCACTAAAGTTCAACTCTCAAATGAACATGAATGGTTTATCATAAGCCATCCTCCTACCCATCACTATCCCTTCTTCTTTTACCCAGGCCACGTTTCTGTTCTCCCTGATCAAGTACACACCCCTCAAATATAATAATATCTATGTGTACCCACCCTGGGGATACTCAATTGGCTGGATGCTGGCACTCTCTTCCATGATCTGTGTCCCACTCTTCTTCATTATAGGCTTCCTGAAGACCCAAGGCTCTTTCAAGAAGGTAAGAGGATAGGAGAAGGAGGTGGGAGATGGGAAAGGTGATAGAAAAGTACTGCAGTGAGGCCTTATACAGGGAACAAAATCTGGGACCTGAGAGTTCACATGGAGGTCATGCTAAAAGGATTGATTACCTGAGATGCTTTCATATTGTAAAATTAAGAGGCACCCTCTGGCATTTTCCATCTTATGAGTGGGGTTCTATTAGGATACATTTCATAAGTAGGGAAAAGAGTCCCATTGAGGAACTGGGTTGTGAATGTTTTTGTGAACCTGTGGGCACATGTACAAAAGAGTCCTGTTGGAATGCGCCATATGGTAAGGGTGAAGACATTTCTCATTGGAAAGTAAGTAATGTGAATGAATGAAGTGCCAGGTCATTTCCACTTAGCTCATGTTCAAATATCAGGAATGGACTGATTTCCACTGACCTAGCAAGTTGTGGGAAGGGAAAGGAGGTTCACTGATTCATTGATTTTTACACCAGACTGGTTGATTTTAAGAATGGTCCTCTCTCTACTCTCCTCCATCTTGTCTATTCTCTCCACAGCGCTTTCGACAACTTATCTCCCCAGCCTTGGATCTGCCTCAGCCCAAGAAGTGTTCTGATGGTGTTCATAGCTTGGGTTATTCACCTCCAACTAAAGAGGGACTGATGACCTTGGAGAAGGAGACTCATCTGTAGATTGTGGTGGGAGCCTGAAGAGAGTATTAGGTCAGAAACTTGAAATGAGACTCTCCACTCCCCTCTCATCAGCATTCCCTTTTTTATCCCCTCATCGAATTCTGCCAAGCAAAAAATGGGAATGCAACTGACTTCCCTTGTAGCAAGGGTCAAAATTCCTATCCTATCCTCAGGTGGTGCAGCCATATTCCTAACTGGTACATACCATGTTACGAAGGGATGTCTTGTTGGAACACACTGTCTTGTGAGGGAAAAGAAGTCACTTTGCAGTTCAGTATGTTGTGAAAATTAGAGGTAGGTCAGAGAGAGGATTATCTGATTGGATTATATTACACTATCAGTGTATGGACTATATTACACAACTTTCAATTGTCATATGTCATGCAGTATGGGTTGTGTGTGTAGGGAGGGGATCCTTGCTGAAACACATCTCTGATGAGATTATAAATGGATCACACCATGTGGTAAGAGAATTTCAGGTGAAAAAATACCACAAGCTGATTTGGGGGTCCACTTGACACATGCAATTGTGGGAATAGCATTAGAAAATTTGTCCATTGTGTTTCAGTGCTTCCATTAAAATTGACTAATAGACAATCGTGTTTTCAACATTATTCTAGAAACAGTCTTCCCCTGGAACAGGGGAAATAAGAAGGGGAGAAAGAGGACAGAAAAAGGCTTAATGGAAACTCTTACCCCCAGGTAAAGGGAATTAACCAAAAGGAAAGTTTTTGCCATGCTACTGTTGACTCTCAGGTCTAG
Organism: Phascolarctos cinereus; assembly: GCF_003287225.1. Taxonomy (NCBI): domain Eukaryota; kingdom Metazoa; phylum Chordata; class Mammalia; order Diprotodontia; family Phascolarctidae; genus Phascolarctos; species Phascolarctos cinereus. The sequence continues at coordinate 194,045,921 of NW_027555514.1, read as the reverse complement.
ATCTCCAGAAGTAACAATTCCTCATTTGCGATCCCAGAGTCCCATGTTCTCATTTCATCAAAAACAGCAGCACCAGGAAGTGGGATAGAGGGAGTACTGCCATAGAAGAAACTGGACACAGAGTTTTCCTTCTGCCCCTGCCCTCCTTAGTGTTTCTTTCTTTACCCCCTGACCTGGACTCATACAAATTATTTTATTTTTGAGGAAAGTTTAAAACAGGCCATAGAAATAAATTTGTCAGGTTTTTGGAGCCAGTTGGGGAGGGTGTGAGAGACATTCCCATTAACTTCATGACAACATCTTGTTGCTAGAGTAGCCAAAAGTCAGGGAACTTAGCAAAGTGGTCTCTGATACCTCATCCAGCACTTTTCTTCAATATCAGGCAGATGGTGGTCACAGAGTTGTGATCTGACTAGGCAGCATTTGCTTAGGAGGGGTCAAGGTATGTTACATCCTTTAAAATCAGACCAACCTCAGTGAACCCCTGGAAACTGGGATCAAGGTGCTAGGATTCCTGTTTTCTTATATTCAATCTTTGACTCCCTTTGGATGGTTTAGGACCTTAGTTCCCATTACACTTTTCAAACTTGTTAGTGGTAGAGAAGGGAAATCTGTGTATCTGCTCGTGACCAGACCTTTGGCAGAATGGTTTGGGAGATCCTTTGGCGAAAGTTCAAGAAAGAAGAGGTAGGAGAGAGAACTGTTCTTTGCTTTCCCCTTATAGGGAAAGGGAAGATTGTCAGCGTGTAAGGGAACTTTACTTCCTGTGCCTCTTACCATCGTTTACCAGAGCCATAACCAGCATGAGTACGCTGGGGCTTTGCTCAACAGTGTAGACTTGGACCATATGCTTCCTTCCCCCAACAACCAGAATGTGGAGCACACTTCCTTTCCAAAAGCAACTGTGGCCCCCAAGAGGCCACATGAGGGAAATAATGAGGGGGAAAAAGCACAACCTGCTGGACATGGGCATCCTGAAGGGAAAAACCACACTTTCTCTTGTTTAAGCTTCATCCAGGCCATCCTCCTCTACTGCCTGCCACCACCACCACCACGCATGATGTCATTCTTTTTTTTTTTGGCTAGGCAATGGGGTTAAGTGACTTTCCCAGAGTCATACAGCTAGTAAGTGTTATGTGTCTGAGACCTCATTTGAACTCAGGTCCTCCTGACTCCAAGGCTGGAGCTTTATCCACTGCGCCACCTAGCTGCCCCATGATGTCATTCTTATTACACCTTTCTCCAAATCTGTCACAAATTGCCCATGTTCTACCTAGCCTCGGGACCTACATCATATCCAGGATTAGTGACAGTATCAGTGGGATTATGACATCTACCACCTAACTATACTCTGAGTCAGGAAATCATAGTGAACAAAAGGTAGAAGGACTACTTTGCCCTAAACCCTTCCAATGTAACAGCTTGACTTCTGAAAATTGAATACTTCTTATGGTCTAGCCTGTTCCTCCATAAATTCAAACACCCCAGTGGTATGTGGGGCACCCCATTTTCCCAACATTGGTGTGTTTTATAAGCTTTCTATTTGTTCCTCCTTCGTCTTGAATACAGTGGAGATTTTTTTTTTTGGCAAGGCAATGGGGGTTAAGTGACTTGCCCAGGGTCACACAGCTAGTAAGTGTTGTGTCTGAGGCTGGATTTGAACTCAGGTCCTCCTGAATCCAGGGCTCATGCTCTATCCACTGTGCTACCTAGCTGCCCCAACAGTGGAGATTTCTAATGTAGATGTCTGAGATGCTTATTGTCTAGGACATAATTATTCCTAGCACCTGTCCCAGAGCAGGGCTTGGCTGAATAAGTGTAGAAGAAAAGGGATGGAGAAAGAGACAGAGGACAGAGCCAACTTAGCCTCTCAGCATAGTGGAGACTAATTTTGGGAAGGAACTAAATAGAGCCCTCCTATCCAGAGTTCATTGGACCCAAATTGTATCCTATGGGCAAAAAGAGGAAGTTTGCCTTAAAATCATTAAATTTCAGTACTAAAAGGAACCTTGGAGATCATCTAGTCTACCCCTACTCAGAGCTTTAATCCTGGCTGTAATATCCTCAATAAGTGCTCTTCCAGCCCCTATTTCAAGGGATGAGGTATTTACTATCTCCCATAGTAAGTAACCCATTTCATTTTTGGAGAACTTTAATTGTTAGAAAACTTTTTCCTTACTCTGAGTCAAAATTTGGACATGATGAACACTGAAAAACATAACAAAAACTAATTGGCTGTATATTAACAAGTAGGAAATGATTAGTTACTGATAGTTTGATTATTTCTGAATCCATGTGCACCAAATTAAAGGGAAGGCTAAAGATGAGAAGATAACCATGGCCAATGCATAGTCAACAACTCCAAAATGAGTGTGATTTAAGCAAGCTGTTAATTCTGAAAAAACGAGATGTGAATCTGATTATCACCATTTCTAAGAGAAGCTTAACTAATGTAAAGCAGTGGTCACAACAGGAAGGCTATCAGAGCACAGATTGTGCCTCAACCATCAAGTGTTAGTTCTACTTCCTTAATGGACAAACATGGTAGGGAGCCAAGAGAAATACCAGCTTAGAGTTACAAGTTCATTTGTAAACCACGGAGAGGTGGTTTCCGTCATGTCTTAATTTGTAGTTCTTTTAAAAAGGTCAGACCCTGACACACTCAGTCATGTGACTAGGGAAAAGTCGTTAGGGCCTTTTTCTTCCAGGAAGAGGAATTTGGCCATTTCTGGGAGCCTGACAGACAAAAGGAAAACTGACAAAAGCAACAAAAGAAAATTCTGTGCTTCAGGCTCCAAGCTCATAAAATGTGTTGTAGACTTTGTGTGTGTTTTAACCTCCATTACTGCTCATCAACACTTTCTCTAAAGTCTGTCTGACTTAGGCAGAACTTAGAAAGTCCTCCCTACTTAATGTCAGATTGCTAAATTGCAACTATCCAGTACCATCTTAAAGGATGCTCTTTCAACAAATTGCCAAGATTTCTCTGGGTCAGAACTGCCTCTCCCTCCCAGGTTTTTGTTTTTTGTTTTTCAAATCCAAGATTCTTTGATCTCTCATCCAAATGAATGTGAGGTAGAAAAACAGAGAATAAAATCCCTGTAAAAGCCAACTATGTAATGAAGTGGATAGACTGCTGGGCCTGAGATCAGGAAGACTCATCTACCTCAGTTCAAATCTGACCTCAGATACTTACTAGCTATGTGACCCTGGACAAGTCACTTAACCCTGATTGCCTCAGTTTCCTCATCTATAAAATTAGCTGGAGAAGGAAATGGCAAATCGCTGCAGTATCTTTGCCAAGAAAACCCCAAATGGGGTCAAGGAGAGTCAGACGGGACTGGAAAAACGATTGAATAGCAAAAAATTCTTAGGTAGAATTGCTTCAGGCTTTGCCTGCCACCTTCCACCCCCCCAGTTTTGTTTTTGTTATGTATAAATACCTAGCCTCAAAACATTGCAGACTTTGAGTCCCACTCTATACTGTCCTTCCAGTAAAGATTTTGCAGTCCCAGCATATCACAGGCAATACTCCAAGATATTTGTGAACATACAACACAGTGCACCAAGTTTAGCATATCTATGGCAGAATTATAGAAATCATCACATCACAGTTTTCATAATTACTGTAGTTACTCTTGTTAGCCTGGCTACCAAATCCAGCACAGTTTTGTTACTACTAGCCATAATACAATGTACATGAAGGAACCTAATGCATGACTTCACAGTAGAATTATATGCAGCTTTGCCATTGAATATCCAATAAATACAACCTGTTACCCATAATCATAGCATATGTAATGTTGTATATGTAAAAGAAAAGTATGTCTTATGAAATATATGACACAGAGCACGTATAATAGTTGTGTACTATGACCAAATACATATAAGAACATGACATATGTGCATATAGCCATAGCACAAGTTCATAAACTGAAAACTGGAAGCGATCTTAGAGGCCAACTACTCTAATCCCTTCATTTTACAGATAAGGAAACAAGGCTAGAGGGAAGTCACCCAAGGTGGCTACTTACAGATAGCAAGGTCACTACTTACAGGTAGTAAGTAGCAGAGTGAGGATTTGAACTTAGGTCCTTTAACTACAAAGGTTAGACTCTTTCCATTGTACCACATATTGCATATCAGAATACATATCAAAGAAATATATAGCAAGAAAAAAACATAGCATTGTATAATTGCATATATCAACTAGATAGCCATGAAGCACAATATAACATTAAGATACTGCATAGTAAAAACACATTACATACTATGCAGAACAACATGTTGCAATTACATAGAAAACATTCATCATAAGCCCTCTAGGAATATGCTTTGTTTTGTCGTGAATAAACATCCAAGAGACAAAGTTCTGGGCATTAAAAATCAGTTTATTACTTAGGCCAGCCAATAGTCAATAAATTGATGGTCAGTGATCTCTTCAGTCATCAAAGACAAAATCTCTGTGTTTCCCTTCTGACAAGTGAATGGAAACCCTGATTGGTGGATATTTAAAGAGGAGGTGGGCTAAGAGCTCTCAACTCCTCCCAATTACTTCATCGCTGAGGGGGAAGGGGGAGGGGTGGTCAGCTGAGGAATAGCTTATGAAATTCAGCAGCCTCCAGCAATCTGGCCTAGAAGAACTGCTATATTCTGACCTAGTTTCTCCTTCCAGAGACAGATTGCCCCAAACTCTAATGAAAGGAATAAGGTCACTTTAGCAGCTCTTGGTAATGCTGACCAGCTCAGTTTAGTTTCTGTCCACAGGACAAATAGAAAGGCCCAATCTTTCCCTTGGGAGAGTCAGGAACATGACATTCCTCAGCTAGAAAATGGCCTTTTGACAGAGAAGGGAATATTACAAGTTAATACTAAAAATCAAATGATTTTGTTGTTCAGTCATTTCAGTTGTGGCCAGTTTTGTGGCCCCATTTTAGGTTTTCTTGGCAAAGATACTGGAGTGGTTTGCCATTTCCTTTTCCAATTCATTTTATAGATGAGGAAACTGAGGCAAACAGGTTTAAATGACTTACCTGGGGTCACACAGCTAGTTAAGTATCTGAAGCCAGATTTGAACTCATGAAGATGAGTCATCCTGATTCCAAGCCCAGTGCTTTATCTACTGCACCATCTAGCTGCCCAGTAAAGTGATACAGCATTAAAATTAATTTTCCTCAGTTTGGCTACATGAGCATTTTTCCTGAAGCATCATAATTAAGTTTGATAACCGTTCTAATAGCCAGTATAAGGAAGAGAATCAAAAGAACTCTATCACCATGGGGGCTAATTCCCTTCCTTGTTTGTTCTTTATAACTTATCACCACTGCCCTAGGTGTGGATCCAACCAAAATGGGAGGGCAGAATTTTCTTATCTTTATCAGTGTTCCTCCACTAGCTCTTTCTTTGGCAGCTCTCAGAGGCGCTCCTCACCATCCTCACAATTGAAGGATTATATAGCAGGGTTAGCAGAGGGATATTTTTGATCACACTCAAAAGAATCAGAACTCGGAGGAAAATGTTAGAGACGTGCAGAAACCATTAGTACCTTTCCATTTCCCTCTCTGCTATAAGACACTTCTGCTAACCTTCTAAGAATTAAGTGAGGATTGATTTGCCTGATTCTGCCAGCTAGTCGATTCATCAGCAGGCACAGGTTGGGACAGGTTAGCTCGGTGGAGCAGATTCAGCCCAACTGGGAAGTGAGAATTGAGGGCAGTATTCCATGGCCAGTTAATTTTGAAGAGAGAAACAGAAGATTGAATTTCATGAAGGGGGAGAACAATAAAATTGGGAGCAGAACTTGATTAAGTATATACAATGACCCTGAAAAATTAACCCTATGGAACTGTTTTTCCTCCTTTAAAAATTCTAATCTCTTTATTTCAAATTCTAATTCAAATCCTCTTATTTTAAAATCTAATCTTAGCACCAATGAAAAGCTTCATTGTTTGAGATTTTTAAAATTTCACTTGGTTGTCAGCTTTTTCTCAAATTTCTTTTCTTTGGTTTTGTATTTGGTTTTATTTAATTCACAATGGATGTGTGTGTGTGTGTGTGTGTGTGTGTGTGTGTGTGTGTGTGTGTTATGAGTTCGGGTTTTCTTTTGAAACTTTGCGAGTCCTTCTTAATCAAGATTTAATTATATCTCCATTGCTGTGAAAGTTTCCGTGAAGATGCTATTGAGAACCAGGCCACATAGGAGGTCATTCTGAGAAGCTGTGTGGCTTATTGGAAAGAGCATTGAATTCAGGAGACCTGCATTTCAGTCCCTGCTTTGCAACATAGGATTCATAGGAGGTAGAGCTGGAATGGAGCTCAGAAGCCATCTAGTCTAACCCCTTAATTTTACAGATGAAGAAACTGAAGCCCCAGGGGATCTGTGAGTAAATGACCACACTTAACTTTCTGAGCCTCATTAGTTCCCTCATCTATAAAATGAGGGGTTTGGATGAGGTAATCTCTAAACTCTCAGCCAGCTCTAAGACCTATGATTTCTAAGACTCCTTCTGGCTCTCTAACAGTCTGTGGGGCTACATGACTATATTACAAAGGGGTAATAGACCCAGGCTGTGGTGGGAGTGAGACAAATTAATGAATGAATTCAACCTATAAATGTGTTGAGCAACAGTAGAAGGCACTGACCAAGGTTGGTCATTGTTTATGGAGAAGGTAGAACAGGTAAGGGCAGCTGGGTGATGCAGCTAGGTGATGAGAGCTTGGAATCAGGAAAACTCAACTTCATGAATTCAAATCCAGCCTCAGACACTTGACTAACTGTGTGATCCTGAGTAAGTCACTTAGCCCTGTTTGCCTCAGTTCCTCATCTGTAAAATGTGCTGGAGAAGAAAATGGCAATCCATTCTAGTATCTTTGCCAAGAAAACCCGAAAATGGGGTCATGAAGAGTCCGATACAATGAAATGACTTTACAACAGAGCAGTAGCCCATGAAGTATGCTTTGAGGTGATGCTTGGCATCTTTGCCCCAAAATATCTCCCCACTAGCCTGCCACAGTGACTGAAGTTCTCCTACTGGAGATTCATTCCTTGTAGTTTTTTTTCAAACTTTAAGAATTCTTCTATTAAAAATCTTAATACCCTTGGAGAAAGAATTCCTTTGCCCAGGTAAGTACTTTGTGACAGAAGATAGCTAGGTTCAGAGGAAGTCAGAAAAGCTCCATATGAAGCCCTAATTGGCTACTTAATCTCTGTGTGACTTTGGGCAAGAACCCACAGCTTCCTTATCTCTAAAATGAAAGGGTTGAATGACCTGACCTGTAAGGTCACTTCCAGACCCTGACATTCTTTGATTCTGAATCTCCATGATCCGAGGGAAGACTGCATTGTAGAAGGGCTTGTCTTCGTTGCCTTATTCCATTTCTGGGACCCTCTCTTACCTTCCGTCACCTTTCTCAACCTCTAGACACCTAGTTTTCTTTGCCAATTTCTGCCTCTCTAAACCAGTCAGTATACCTATCTTCTCATTCCCTTCCTAAGCCCAAGCTCTCTGCTGTGATTTTAGACAAACACTTGGAGAAAGCAATATGATTAAATAAATTCACACTAAACTGCAGATGACTAATCAATAGGCTTAACCCTTCCAGGGCTATTTGAATTCAGTTTATTAACCCTAGAAAATCTCTATTTGGTAAAAGAACAAGGATTAGCAACTTGATATTCTACTTCTTAAGAATTGTCTAGGCTTAGAGCTTAGCACAGTGTCCAGCACTAAGTAAATGCTTATTGAATTGAATTATTAAATATTCTTGATCATACCATCATCCACAAGTGTTCAACTTCCATGTTTAGAAGTTGTCCCATATTCCTTTATCTGATCACAATTATTATCATTCCATCTCTCCTTCTACCTTATAACCCCTAAGTGTGTACTTCATCTTCACCATGACCTCCAATTTCTCCACTCCTCAGTTCTTCACACAGACCTGTGCACCTCCTGTATCGTTTTCCCTTCCCTATCTCAATACTTGGGTGAATCAGTTCAACCCTACACCATGTCCTACACTCATATCTCTTTCCTTCTTGTGTTACTGATGACTCAATCCTCTAACTCCCTTTTCCTACCCTCTCAGCTCAGGATTCTGCCTAGTGCCTGGGCATTGGGGAGTTTGGGAGATTCAAGTTTCCACTGCATTTTGCAACCATCCTATAATCAGTGTCTTAAGCAGTGACTTTTAGGATCCAGATCAGCAGAATCTGCGATGAGTAAAAGTCACATTTAGATATGAACTTGGAAGGATGGATTTGACATGGAAACTCAACTAATCTGAATCTATTCTCCTTACAGTCTAAAGTAGCAAAAGGGAGGGTGTACTTTGTTCTTTTGTTCTTGCTGTCTTCAAAGTACATATGCCTTTGTAAAAGTTAATTGATATTAATTGGTTAAATGGGAACTAAGGTGCTAGACATTGGTGCTTAACAATGGAGGGGAAATGCTCAGAATGGGAACTAAGCTTATAACATTAGAGAAGAGGCAACCCAGCCCCTCAGGGATGCCCCTAGAACCCTGCAGGGGAGATATAGCTGACTTGACTCTGGCGTAGTAATAGAGTGAGTACTTGCTAAATTCTTTTCCCTGGTGCTTAGCACAGTGTAAGGTCTTAGTAAATGCTTGTTGACTAATTTAACTGTCTTAGCCACTAGTTGATTGCTCACTGAGAGCAAAGGCAGGTAGAGTTGAAGACAGAGGTGGGGAGAGGCCACTGAAAGGGAAAGGCAGAGGGAGGGTGGCCAGCACTACTTAGGGAGGGATGCTTCATTTCACCAGCTACTTGAGGCAAGGTGGGACAGCAGAAAAGGAGCACAACTCTTGTCCTATGTCAATAGGTGAGCCCTGTATGACTGCCAAGGCTGTACAACTGGAAATGCCCTGTAAAGTAAGATAGAGAACTGTTAACCTCTGTTTTCATTCACTACTGGAGGGTTCAAGATTTTCCTAAAATAGGGCTTCTTAACCTTCTTTGTGTGAATATGTGTATGTCTGATGAAAAGGCAGTCTGGAGAAGCCTATGGGCTTCTTTTTAGAATAATGCTTTTTAAAGCATAAAACAAAACACATAGGCTTGCAAAGGAAACCAATTTTATTGAAATATAGTTATCAAAGTATTTTTAAAAAACAAATTCTCTGTTAAGAAACCCTGCCCTAAGAGGAGGAGAGGAGATTACCTAGATAATTTGGAAGGAATGAGAGGGCCAGAAAAGCTATGGAAAGTTTTTAGGGAGCTAGGGTACAGGGTAGTTGGGATATTTCCATCTTTCTTCAGGTTGGTTACTTCCCAGAGTATTTCCAGAGCTAGGGCTGAGATCATTGGGTTCACTAGGTCATGGGAACTGAGAATATTGAAATATGGGGCTGGAGGGTGGAGGGACTCAAGGGGGCAGAATGTCTATTTCTCTGGAGAAAGAAGCAACCCAGTCCTGAGGGAGACTGAGAAAGAAAGGTGGGAAGATCATCTTTTCATATCCCCCTCACTGCTTTCTGGGATCCTGTCTTCTATACCTCCATCCCTCATCTGGCTTCCCTTCAACCAAATTCTCCTAGAAAGGCTACGTCAAACTGTGCCATCAACTTTCCTGTTCCCTGGATCCCTCTGTCTTCTCATTGCCTCCCCCCAAATAAGTCTGTAGTCAGTGGTAGTCATTTCCATGTGGAAGTTGCCTGAGGATCCCAGAGAGTCTTCTGTACCATGTCCTGAAATTTCCTGGGTCCAAGCCAGAGATTCCTGCAATGTAGCCATGTGTCTCTGAGGACTGGTTATATAAGGGGGAAAGATATAGTTGCTAGACTACTAAAAGGTTCTCATTCCCTCCCATCTGGCCCTCACTCTTGGAATGTGTATACCACCTGTCTTGCCCAGTCATTTCTCTTCTCCTGTTTGGCATGACCCATCCCTGAGTGACTGTCCTTGGCTCTACCCTTATGGAGGGATATCTCTAACCAGGAATGGCTAAAAATAATAAGGAGAGAGACTGTATGACTCAATATCTCAGTCTAGCCACCACCAAAGAGCCAAACTACATTCCACTGGCAATTTGCCTCAGGAGAAACTCTAGATTCATGTATTCTTTATCCTGCTTTGGGAAGTTTACAAAATATAACAGTCAGTCAAATTATTTCTCTCATTAGATGCCAGCAGGGATTTAAAAAACACAACAAAAAGCCTTGAAACAAGATGGGTCCATGTTCTTGGGCTCCTTCATCTCTCCATATGCCAAGCTACTGTTGCTCTCTCTTATGCAGCTCCTTATTCACAAATAATGAAGCATGCAAACCAAAGCAGTTATGATTAATCACATCTTTAAGCCAGCATGTTGCTACTATTAAAACAGAAACTGGGAACAAAGTTTAAAGAACAGGAGTTTTTTTAAAGGTTGGATTTAATATGTGTTGTCTTAGACAGTGAGAGATGGGCATTTTACCAGGTGCCTCTTCTCTTGAATGGGAAGTTACAATGAATTGGTAGCTCACATAAGCTCTCCTTGGTGCTTCACACTGTCCCATGTGACATCTAGAGTACATGGAGATTTGGGGATGGGTCCCCCATCCAGGCCACCTCAAAGCCTCCCAGTCCCTAGTCTCCCACAATCTCTCCACTCATTTCCTAAACCAAATCATATGCTCATTATCTCCTTTCAACTTTTCATCTTTGCTCATGAGATTTTTTCCTTCCAGAATGAGAGAAAAAGCAACCTGTCCCTTTAAGATTCACTCATTTTCTACATTTCCCAGAGGCTTATATAGCCAAGCACTGAAGACTTTTCTTTTGATTCATGCCTATTCTAAAACCCACTATTTTTTTGGGATGGAGATGGAAGGAATGGTTAGGGGGATAAGCAAGAATCCAACCTCAAATGCTATTGGCTGCTGGCTACTGAGCCAAGGCTCTCTGTAATTCTCTTACTCTGTCATGGTCTGCCAGACCTTACCTCTTCCATGCCTGGGTGGGGTGTGGGGGTGTGGGGGTTGGGGAAGTAAGAGGAACTCCCTCCAGAGTTGCAAACCTTGTCCCCAGAAACAGAATTATTCTGAGGTTTTTCTTTCTCCATACTATGCTTTTGTTGGGTATGACCACGGGATGTCATATGTCTCCAGGAGCTCCATGTATCCATTTGACCTCTCCTGTATTTCTCTCAGCCCTGATTAGATATGACCAGGCTTCATGTGAACCCAGTTGTCAGTCTCTAGATTTTAATGCTTACCCTTTGTGGGACAGAGGAAAAGCACATTAGAAGGGAGATGACTGTTAGCATGTGGGAGAAGGTACAGAGGTGAGACTGGAGAATATCTATGATCCTACATAGGAGAAAATGTGTGTGTTTTCATGTGTGTATATAAACCTGTTCCCTTAAATACCTGTGTGTGTATGTGTGTGTGTGTGTGTGTGTATGTACATACACACAACATAATTCCTATGCTATTTAAAATTGCATTTAATGTGTTGGACAATTACCATGATTTTGATACAAGCCAATTAAATGCACAGTTTGGGACTAAGAGAGTGGAAGGCAAACCAAAGGGGAAAAGAGATTTTTTCTTAGCTCACACTAATGTGGTTGTTCAGTCATTTTCAGTCATGTTCAACTCTTTGTGACCCCATTTGAGGTTTTGTTGGCAAAGATACTGAAGTGGCTTTGCCATTTCCTTCTCCAGCTCATTTTACATATAAGGAAACTGAGGCAAACAGGGCTTGCCTGTGACCTGTTCAGGGTCACACAGATAGTGTCTGAGGCCAGCTTTGAACTCAGGTTTGCCTGACTCTAGCACCAGTGCTCTATCCACTATTCCATCTAGCTGCCTCCGAGATTAATGTGGAAATAAGCCAACAAATTTCTTTGATTTTAGTTATCTCTGAGATATCCATACCCCACTTTTGAACCGTGGAAGAGATTTAGTAAGGAAATGAGCCAATAACAGTGAGAAGTAGAGGTCAGTGTATTTTTAAGGTAATCAAACACCACACACATAGCTCACAACTAATATATCCCATCAAAGACATTTGCAATAGTCTAGTAGTGAGCCGATAGCAGTCTACACCAGAGTGATAGCTGGATAAGTGGAGAGAAGGGAAGGTATATGAGAGTAATTGTGAAAGTAGACACAACAAGACTTGGCAACATATTGGTTATGTGAAGTGAGTGTGGAGGAGGAGTGGAGGATGACACTCAGATTTCAGGTCTGGGTGATTGGAATGATGATGGTGCCCTTGACAGTAGCAAGAAAGTTTAAAAGAGGGGAAAGGTTAAGAGAAAAAACAATGAATTATTTCCTGAATATGTTGTTTGAGATGTCTATGGGACATCTGGTTCAAAATATCCAAAAGGCAGTTGGTGATATGAAACTGGAGCACAGGAAATATGATAAGGCTAGGTATATATTCTTGGATCTGAGAATCATCTGCATAGAAATGGTAACTGAACCTCTGACACTTGATGAGATCCCCAAATTAAATAATGAAGAGAAGGTCCTAGGATAGAGCCTTGGGGGGCTCATATTTATAAGAGTGACCTAGATGAATATCCAACAGAGAATAAACAGGGTACTTTGGCTGGAATGTTGAGTACATAAAGAAGAGTGATATGCAAAAAGCTTAGAAAGTTAGGCTGGAATCAGATTGTAAAGGGCATTGCAAATCAAAAAGATATAAAGAGCTAGTTTTCTAAGGAAGAAATCCAAGTTATCAATAACCATATGAAAAAAGTTTCCAAATCCCTAATAATAATTTTTAAAATGCAATGGAAAGCAACTATAGGGTTCTACTTCACAACTGTCAAATTAGCTAAGGTGATCCCTCCCCCCAAATTGTAAATAACAAATGCTGGAGGGGCCATGGGAAAACAAGAACACTAATGTACTGTTGGTGGGGTTGTGAATTGGTCTGGTCATCCTGAAAAGCAATTTGGAGCTCTATCTATCAAATTAGTAAACTGTATACTCTGGTCATTCTGAAAAGCAATTTGGAACTCTATCTACCAAATTATTAAACTGCATACTCTGGTCATTCTGAAAAGCAATTTGGAACTCTATCTACCAAATTATTAAACTGCATACTCTGGTCATTCTGAAAAGCAATTTGGAACTCTGTCTACCAAATTATTAAACTGCATACTCTATTTTCCAGTGAGACCACTACTAGTGATATATCCCAAAGAAATCAAAGAAAGAAGAAAAGGACAGTAAAGATATGGAAACTAAATGAGTGCCCATCAATTGGGAAATTGCTCAACAAATTAAGGTATATGAATGTAATGGAATACTATTGTGCTAAAAGAAATAAGAGAAGAGGTAGGTCTAGAGAAACCTGGGAAGACTTGTACAAGTTGATGCAGAATGAAATGAACAGAACCAAGAGACTAATTTATACCATAACAACATTGTAAAGATAAAGAATTTTCAAAAACTTAAGAATTCCAATTAATGCAATAATTATCTGTGATTCCATTCCAGAGGAATAATAATGAACCCTGCTACTCACTTGCTAACTGAGAGGGGTAAGACTCAAGTTACAGAATAACACATGTAGGTTTTGGATATGGCCAATGTGGGAATTTGTTTTGCTGGACAATACACATTTGTTACAGGGGCTTTGTTTTTATTTTCTCTTTTCCTCCCCCCCCCCATAGGGGTGGGTAGGAGGAGGGGAAAATTTTTTAAGAGAAAAAAATTAAGTTAAAAAAAGCCGAACAAAAGAGTTTGTATTTTATCTAGAGGCAAGAGAAAGCTACTGGATCTTTTTTTTTTTGAGCAGGGAAGTGAACTGTGCTTTAGAAATATTAGTTTGGTAATCATGTACAGGATAGTTTAGAGATGGGAAAGATTAGCAGCTGGGAGACTAGTTATGAGGCTATTGCAATAGGAAAGAAATAAGCATTTATTAAGCACCTACTATCTGTGCTAAATACTTTACAGATATCTCATTTGATTCTTACAACAATCTTGTGAGGTAGATTGTATTATTATTCTCATTTTACTGTTGAGTAAACTGAGGCAAACAAGTTGAATGATTTGTCTAGTGTCCCACAGTAAATTTCTGAGGTTGTATTTGAACTCAGGTCTTCCTGACTCCAAGCCCAGTGCTCTATTCACTGCACCACCTAGTTAGCTTTATATTACTTCCAGGATAAAATATAAATTATTTTCTTTTGTTTAGCATTTAAAGTTCTTTGTAATCTGGCCCTTCCAATTTTCCAGTCTTCTTATACTATATTATCCTTTGCTATATCTATCTATACTGGCTTACTCATTGCTTGCTGCTCACACATGACCTTCTTCTATCCCTGTAAATTTGCACTAGCTGTTACCCGTGCTTGGAATACTCTTTTTTCTTACTTCCATCTCTTAGAATCCTTGGATTGATTAGAGAAATGCAAATTAAAACAACCTTGAGATATCATTTGACACCTACCAGACTGGCTAAAATGATAGAAGGAGAAAGTGAAAAATGTTGGAGGGGATGTGGAAAAATTGGGACACTAAGTCGTTGTTGATGGAATTGTGAACTGATCCAATCATTTTGGAGAATAATCTGGGTATGCCACAAACTACCTATACCCTTTGACCTAGCAATACCACTACTTGGCCTATTTCCAAAGATGATTAGGGAAAAAGGAAAAGAACCTTTATGTTCGAAAATGTGTATAGCAGCTCTCTTTGTGGTAGCAAAGAACCATAAATTGCAGGGATGCCCATCAATTGGGGAATGGCTGAACAAGTTGTGGTATATGATTGTGATGGAATACTACTGTGCTGTAAGAAGTAATGAGCTCAATGATTTTGGAAAAACATGGAAAGACTTGCACGAAGTAATGAAGAATGAAATGAGCAGAACCAAGAGAACATCATAACAGCAATATCGTTTTAAGAACAACTTCAAGCAAATAAGGTTTTTTTAACTATTATAAATACCCAAATTAACTGTAAAGGTAATATGAAGAAAGATGCTATCTACATCCAGACAAAAACCTCATAAATAGGAGGATGTATAGAATAATTTCACACACATGTATATATGTATATGTGTGTTTATATATGTGTGTATATACAGACATACATATATATGTATGGTGTATGTCTGTGTCTAATAAGGCGGGGGGGAGAAAGAAAAAAGAAACATGATGATTTTATTGCATATTTGAAAGGAATAGCAAATTGTGCATAGTAGATTTGCGGTTTCATTTGCAATCATCTTTCTTATTGTACTATGTCATGGAAATGTTTGGTTTTATTCCATAAATTAAAAGTAAAGTAAAAAAAGAATCCCTGACTTTCTTCAAGACTCAGCTGAAATTCCACTTCTTGTACGTCTGTCCAGCTGCTAGAGCCTTCCCGTCCAAGGTAACCTTCCAATTATGCTGTATATATTTTGGATGTACCTATTTATAAACATGTTATCTCCCCCATTAGAAGGTAAATTCCTTGAGAGGAAGAATGGTTTTTTACCTTTCTCTGTATTCCTAGCACTTAGCACAGTGCTTAATAAATGCTTGCTGATTGGTTAATTGATTGATTGAATGAACGAACTAGGGTGATGTCTTTGTGAGTAGAGAAAATGGGATAAATGCAAAATGTGGGGTCTAGTAACTGGTTGTAAAAGGGGTAGGAGAGAGAAGAATAGAAAATGTATAAACCTGGGTGGCTAGAAAGATGGTGGTTCCATCACCAGAAATAGGGAAATTAGGAAGAAGAGTGGGTTTAAGGGAAAAATGATTAATTTTTTTTGTTATAGGTTGAATTTGAGGTGCCTATGGGACATCCACTGCCCAATAGGCAATTTTTGATGTGAGAATGAAGTCCAGTAGAGGTATGGCAGATTAGGCACATTTAGGAGTCATTTGCATAATTGAACTTCATGGGAGCTAATAAAGAGAGGATACAGAGGGAGTGGAGAAAAGTAAGAAATGTATATTTACCTAAAAGACTATTTTACAGAGAACTCACACAAGCCAAGCGCTTACATGGAGGTCAGAAGAAGAGATACAAGGATACTCTCAAGGTCTCTCTGAAGAACTTTGGAAATGATGGCATGACATGAGAGACTGGCAAAGGAGCACCCAGCATGGCATGCTGGGCTCTATGAGCAAGAAGAATTGCAGTAGCTCAAAAGAAATGTGAGATGTGCAAATTTAGAGACAGCTTCACTCCAAATGTTCATATGGATTATTTCTGCCCAACCTGTGGTAGAAACTTCAGAGCTCATATTGGTCTGATCAGCCACAGCTGGACACACGGTACCTTGACTCCAACATAGTGACATCACTTTGGTCCTCTTCAAGAACGAAGGACAACAACCACAGAGGGAGTAGAATTTCAAACATAGGAAATAGGACAAGAATGACACATTAACAGAAACAGGAGTGACTTTCTCAGGTGGAGTGGACAGGTGGGAGAAGATCCAGGAGAAAGTAGTGTCCCCAAAAGTCAGAGAGGAGAGAGTATATAGCAACGTGTCAAATGCTGTAGAGAAGTCAAGAAAGAGAAAAGACCTGATAATTTGTTAATCATTGATTTGAGAGGTGTAGTAGACTCAGAATAACATTTCTGACATGTTCTCAACATATACATTAATCAGCCCTGGCTAAATCACTTAGCAGATGATTGGATGTGTGCTCTCAGCAACTCTATAAGACTCCAAATTGCAAAACAGTTGCAGATCTGCATTGGCAAATGTAATTTCTTCACCAGAACTCCCTAACCAGATGAAATCACAAGTCCAGAACAAACAAAACCAAAAAGATCATTAATATCTTTAGATAAAATAGTTTCAATTGAGTAATGAAATCAAAAGACAGATTACAAAGGGTTGAGAAAGTGGACACAGACAATGAGTGTAAAAAGCATTTTCTAGATACAGCTTATACCTGAAACTAGATATTTTCTTTCCATGACAGATCTGTATCACTCCAACAGTATGTGTTTTTGCCTAACCATTATGGGAATGACTTGGAAACTTCCAATCCATTCTCTACAAAGAGCTCTGAATGCTGTAAAGCACCCTATAACCCAATTTGTTCTGAAGACCTAGAGGATGAAACTTCTCATGGGACTGGGGAACATAACAGGTCTTGACAGAATCCAGGCATCCTGCCACCCAGTTCACCAGTTTCTTCTCCAGGTTCATTCTTCCTCTCCCTTTTCAGCCTCCCCAAGGGGAAAGCGATGCTTCTATCCTAATAAGTAAGTTTCCTTTGGGAAGACATTGGGCAGAGGGATGAGGGAGAATGAGACAGAAGGACAGGGTGGGCAATAGGGTCCCTAAGCCAAACCACAACTCACTGACTGCTTCTATAGATCCAGAGAGCAGAACTAAGATGGTGAAATTCAGACATTTATAGCCATCCCTGGGGTTTCAGAGGGTGGGAAGAGAGAGCAAAATAGAATCTGGCTCTCAGGGGGAGTGTTCTCTATACCCATAGATTTGTTGACCTACTCAGACAAACTTTATATTCTTTCTCCCTGCCTTTTTCCTCCTTCAGTTGTTCTATCTCTCTACCTGTCCTCTATGACATTGTCCCTGCCTCTCTCAATCCCTGTCAGGATCATTTCTAAGAATGGAAAAATGAGGCAAATCTAACTCTCTGTGTTATAGCAACTTAGAAAACCCTACTCTGATGGAGTGGAAAGGGGTCTGGACCGATTATGAGAAGACCTGGGTTTCAGTTCTGGCTCATTTCCTTTCTGTACATCTCTAATTGTTAGGATATTTTTTTCCTTACATAGTAGTAAGTACGATAAAATTTTGTCCTGCCTGATATTCATTGCAATGTCAAAAAGGTCTTGGCTCTTTCTAGTTCTATCCTCATACCCTAAATGGGTTTGGGCGGGGCGAGGAGCAGTCAAGTACCCTTGAATAATTTGAAAAACTGGGCCTAGTTAGCCCCCAGTGGAACCTTCAGGCCAAAGGGACGATTGTGTGTTGGAAATGGGGAAAGGAAGGATTCTGCCAACTCTCTAGACCTATATAGAAAGTATTGATGCAATTGAGAGGCATGCCACCCAGTTAATGGAGAATAAAGGATGTGATACTGTGAATTCTTTATAGCTCACTCTGAAACAGGAATGGAGATTTAAGTGGACCTCTTGGATGCCATATATACTACTTTGACTACCACTGGGAATTGGAATTCTTAGGCATGATATTGACAAGTAGGAATTGATGTGTAACAGAGGATTGATAGCATTCGTGGAGAACCTCTGATGCCACTCCCCAAATGGAGGACTCTGGAGAGCCTATTTCTGGGAGAGTTGTTAGGAGATGTAATGGAAATGCCTTGGAGAAACTTTGGAGCATGTGCAAACATTGTCTATCTGGTTCTGGTCTGTTAACCCTGCAGTGAATGACCTGTGGTGAATGAATCTGAACCCATCTCTTGATTGGCTGCAGAGATGAAATTGGAAGTACCTTTGGAAGGCACTAGATGACCAGAGCCTTGGCTCTTCTCTGAAGCTACTTTCTCCATAAATCTTTGCTAGCATTTGACTCCTTTATTCATAGCATCCGTGAGAGACAGTGCTGTAAAGATGAGTGGGCTTGGACTCTCTCCTTCTGAGGCCAACATGTGGGTCCTGTGAAAATGGTCGTTGGTTCTTTGCTTCGTTGTTTGTTCTTCTGTTTTGGGTGTAAAATATTAATCTAGAAGCTCTGACTTTGTGAGTTTCAAAAGGTAAGGAGTCAGGAAGTCTATGAATTCAGGATTCTTGGAGTCCAAATCCATGCTGGGTTTTGTAGTCAACCCAGTATCTATGCCCACAAAGAATAACTATGCGAGTAGTGACCTTCAGGACTCAGCCCAACAATTGGAAGGAAAGGACTCATCTGGCAGTAATGTCATATTTGGGTGTCAACTTGGTGGGCCTGATGCTATACAGAAATGGTGATGATACTGAACTAAAATGTTTGTACTTGTGCTCTTATTATATGGTCTAAGTAAATGTTCCTTCGTAAAAGCTAATTGATATTAACTGGTTAAATGGATTCCAGCGTTAATTGCTGTTTGAAAACAGTGAGGGAACATAACCAGTGAGGGCTCAAGCTGATGGCAATATAGAAAGACATCCTCCACCCCTCAAGGTATCCTAGCACCTAAGGGGAAGATAGTGCAGCCTGTCTTTGGGATAGAGAGCCCAGAGCACATTCACTATGCGTAGGGCTTCATGTGGGGTAAAATTGGGTCCTTTGAATTTGTGAGAACTCTTGGAGAGATTCTCCACCCTAAAATTTTGTCATTGGATACTCTAATGTGCAAGATCCTAGAGAAATTGGGCATTTTTGTCTTAGGCTCTAATTATACAATCATTTTCTGGTATGTTTCCTCCTCCTTTAAGCTCCTTAAGGGATGGGGACAGTTTTTGCTTTTAATTTTTTATCCCCAGTGTGGCATCTGGCATAATAAATGTTTGTTAATTGATTGATGGCTTGATTGAGTATTTAGTATGATTCTGACCACTTAGAATGCTTTCAGAAAGCCAGATGCTGACAGATCTGTAATGCAAGAGAGAAATCTAGAGTAGGGTGGGTCTTGTTTGGCACTGCATTAAGAGCAGGTCTTCCTTTTCTCTCTGTCAGTTATCATTATCTTAACCACACAAAGTAACAACCTTATTTCTTCTTGCTTTTCTTCTTCCTCCCAATTTAGCTAACAAAGTCCTTTTAGCTATCCTTAGTATTCTTTACAAGCCTCAGCTCATCCTCAGCTTTAGTAATAATAACACTATGTGTTAATATTGCTATGTGTCAGGCACTGCGCTAAGCACTTTATAATTAGCATTAGCATTCCTAATTATTGTAGAACTTTGCCTACATATCTTATTTCTCTTTTTTATTCTCCATCTCTAGCATCTCTTGTATATTCTTATAGTTTTGGTCACTCTTATAAAGGGATGGAAAAACAGAAGGACTCTTCTCCTAGAGTTTTAGCATTGTTTATATTTTACTGTTCATGAAAGTAGCTGTTCTTTGGTAAAGTTGTAATGGTAGAATTCCGGAAAACCATTCTCTGGGGAGGACCGCTGAGCAATGAGTCCTCAGAAGAAGTAGGGAGAACTGCTAACCTAAGGATGATAAGGTAAGTCATGATCAAGCATGCCATGATCTTAGGACGTGTTGTTCATCTCTGATCTCCAAATGGTCTGGGAGCTGGACACTTGTCCTCCAGACAGGAAATAGGAAGCAAGTGGGAGGTCTAAAAGTGAGCACAGACTTTGAAAAAGTAAGAAAGCCTGGTCTTCCTTGAAATAGGAGGGATCTGACACTTGGACGCCACATGATCACATGGTTAGACTAGACCCACTGCTCATCTAGGACAGTAAGTGAGGAAGAAAGATTTTGCTGTAGAGTTGAACCAGTCTTAATATCTGCCTAGTGAATGTGCTCCAGAAAACTGACCTACGTAAGGAGAAGTCAGTTCTTCTTGGGGTAAGGAACTGCACAAACCTTCAGAAGGAATGTAAAAAGAAACTGGTCAGTACACAGGACAATGTGAACCCATGTCCAGCAGACATTTTCTGAACTCTCTAGAAGACAATACTTGTCTTCTGACTTCCTGCCCAGTCTTTGGTTCCTGACTCCCCATCTGGCTTCAGTATATTATACAAACCTGAGGTACCTGTGTATGCCCTGACTTTGGACCTCATTCCAGATCCCCAGCTGGCTTCTAGGTGCTTCTTGAAATCTGCTTTCTCCAGTCTCTCCTCTCCACTCCATTTCTATGTGTTGTGCTGTATACTAACTCTAGCTTCTGGGTTTGTAACAAATCCTTAGACTAAAAAAAAAATCACATGATGCTCTATAGAGCGTCAGGAAGAGTCTCAAGATTCTGAGAGTAATACCTCTCTTGTGCTCATTAAGGATAAACCTTACTGTGATGGTTCAAGGGCAGGAGACAGACAGAGTGACCTCAGATGCCCTAAGATTCAGCACCAATACAGAACAAAGGTTGATTGCACTTGTCCTCTTGTGTCCACAGATTGCATCTGGGAGCCTCTCTTCTCATGTCATTCTGCCCGGTCTTTCAGACAACCTGGGTCAAATTAAGTGACCCCAGGGATAGTTCAGTGTGGACATGTCCTCATGCTTCTGGGTCAGTGAATCTTCAAGAAGCTGGAGCTATGTTTGCCCCAAGGCCTCTCCTAACATTTCTAATTTCCTAGGAAGGGGGTATGCTAATTCTACCATGTCAATTCATACATTACTGTGAACACATTAAGGGGGTCATGGGGCAGCAGAGGTGATGTGACCTGACTTAAAAAATATCAGTTGCCATAAGAGTCCCTGTTGGATACTTTTTTCAGGAGGTAATGTCCTGAAACATCTTAGGTTGGCCCAATGCCACCTTCTACCATAGTTAGGGGGCCAGGACAGTTGGTCTATTGAGGGCAGGAAAATACAACATGGTGCAAATGGACCTAATGAGGTAACCTGACTCTCTCCCATTTTGAGGCTGCCTAAGCTGCAGACGAATATTGAGAGAGTCTGTACTGTTGTTTGACTGACTTGGTATATTGTACAAGCAGAGCTGTGTGTGTTGACAGGAGAAACAAAGACAGACAAATAGGTGGCACAGTGGATAGAGTGCCAGGTCTGGAATCAGGAAGACCTGAGTTCAAATCTAGCCTTGGACACTTACTAGTTATGTGATGCTGGGCAAGTCACTTAACTTCTGTCTGCCTCAGTTTCTTTAACTGTAAAACAGAGATAATAATAGCACTTAACTCTCAATTTTGTTATGAGGACCAAATGAGACAACATTCACAAAATGCTAATAACAGTGCCTGGCACCCAGTAGGCACTTAAATTCTTGTTCTCCTTCCCCCCTCTTTATAGTAGAAAAATATGGTTTGCGGGGTGTCATGCCCTTGTGTGGCTTTCTCTGGGTATCCTTGTGCTTCCCCTGTATCCTTGGGGAAAGTCTTGTGCACTGGACTTTGCTATAAATCACCTGAGGTGTTAGGCACAGAATACATTAAAGGGATAATGACACAATGTCACTTGATTGGCGACAGCTTGACAGCCCCTTTTAAGCTCTTCCTTAATTCCCTCAGTGGTATAAGACCCTCACAGTCAGTGGTCACAGTCTCCCAACACTTAGTCCTTCCCTACTTTTTATTTATACCTTCTTACCCTGTCTTCCCCCCCCAACACTTTCACCTTGGCCCCTGTGACAAATGAGTTTGTCTTTCTGTTATTTTCAGACCTGTGTTTTCTATTTTTGATTCTATTATTTATGGGAACAATGCCTATATTTGTTGTGTTTCCTTATCTCCCTTGGTTGAGGGGAAAGGGGCAGGGTAGCAATTGGAGAGTCAACGATTAGATGACTCCTAAACCTACTATGTTCCCAGAGGCTAATTGGACAAGTATGAACCTGGGATTATAAATGAATGAATGAGCTAGCCGGGAGGTTGTGAGATTCTTGAGGACAAAGACTTCCATTCTTGTCTTTATGTCACTAATGCCTTTCACACAGTGGGTGCAATAATAACTATTACTTGAACTTTGTTGAATTGCTATCCAGAGCGTTCAGGTGGGCAAATTCCAAAGCTGTTGGCAGCAATCCTGGATGATAGATGTCATTTTCTTCTGGGATCAGAAAGGATCTGGGTTTTCTGGTATGGGGGTCCCAACCTTGAGAAGATTATGAAGGTAAACTAGAACTGAAGACTCATAGCTCAATGTCTAGGCATAAGTGATTTTCTTTTATTTGTGCCTTACTCTGATAGCTTTTTTCTAAAGATAAGTATTTTCTTTTTTTTGTAGACAAACCAAAAACACATGATTTTGTAGCAGAGGGTGGCAGTTGGGTGCCGCTCCAAGCATGTATTTTGTTTTATAGCTATTACTAGACTACAAGTTCCACAAAGGTAGAAATCTTTTTTCATCGAAAGTATCTCCTCCATTGCTCTGTACAAAATACTAGGTAAACGTTTGTTCATTTGAATCTAGCATTTGCTTTGGCCTTCTAGCCCCTCTGGCCTTCACCACAGACAATTCTTTCACACTCAGCTTCCATCTATCAGATGGAAAACTTGCCCTCTTTCTTCCCCACCACTTGCATCCCCTTCCCCGTGGTTGAGGAGAAAGGAAGAAGACAAGGAAACATGGTTTGCGCAAGTGACATATCTCAATATAATTTCTAAAACTCTATGATTTGAACAGCTAAAATACCTCTGGGCTATTTTGTTACAAAATATTTGCCATTCAGATTCTTTAATGGTGTTGTCACCCTGCCTTTCCCCAGAGAGGCTTCTCTCTTATGGGTGAAGGGTGACAAGGACACGTATGTATGTACAGCAGGACACAGAGAGACAAATGGGCAGGTGCCTACACCTAGGCTGCTGGGTTCTGTTGGCTATAGAGAAACATTCAGATGGGCTGTGCAAGAGCAGGGTTAAGAGTCACTGGGTAGGGAGTGTCGAGGACTCTAAAGGTGTGTAAAGTTAGGAGAGGGACAAAGTGATGTCCAGCCCAGACTTTACCTCCCTGGGCCTCTGTTTCCTCATCTGTACAATGAGGGGTTGGTTTCTAGGATCCCTTACAGCTCTAACTCCTATGATCCCTATGATCGTCAGAGTCCTGCTTGGTAATGGGGAAGTGGGGGTGGAGTGGGGAGTGGGAAGGCTAGGCTGGGAATTTCCCTGGTGGAAACTGATTTTCAGTTTTTATTCCAGGATTGGTGTTGGGCTTGATTAATTCACATGTGACTGTGAGCACATTATGTGGGTTATGGGGCAGCAAAGCTGCTTTTCTTCTTTAGAATCAGAGATAGGTAAGGCCTAGTAAGGGAGACAAGGGTGGTACTATCCTTGCTTAGTATCCTATGGGTCAAACAACATTTATTTCTTTTAGATGAAGCAGATCAAGAACACTAGAGCCCGTATATATTGTGTTTGGTCAGGGGTTCTAGGTGCCTGTGGCTGGGGGCAGGGCAGGAGGAGAGGAAGATATCCTTGGAAGGAGATTTTAAGAGCTATTCCTGAATGTGTACTCTAGGAAGTATTCTGCCCTAGCCCTGGCCTAATGCCAAAGGTGGTGCTCTTGTAGATCTACTCCCATGGAGGAGGAACAACCCAAGGGTCTAATGCTGCAGGATGGATCAGTTCTCAGGAAGCTCAGCTATGGCAGTTGGTGACAATGGTGTAGATGCGGTAGGATGTAGGATGGTTTGTCCACAGTTATGGATTGAAGGGAAGGGAGATCATAGAGTTTTGTATAGAGACTATCCACCTTTCAAGAATGTATGTAAGAGGTTACTTTGTATAGGATGTAGACATTACCAACAGCTCACAGTTGGCCTCTGGTCCAGATTTTGCTGATCTTGGGCCTCTTGACTTTCATGACTAATTATACTCTTCCTATATGACCTAGGATTGCCCATATGCATTAAAGTGGGGGTACGCTGACATCCCTTCATATAGAAAAGGTCCCTGGAGACAGTGAGTTAACTGGAGACTACGCCATACAAGCATCAGTTCAAGTATAGGAATGGTTAGCTTGGAAAAACAGATTTGGAGGGACAGGGCAGCTAACTTCAAGTATTTAAGCCTCAGCAGGCAGTAATAGGAGAGGAGTAATGGGTGGAAGTTGCGGTGAAAGTCCAAAACTGGAATGAACAACCTCAGGAGGTGGAGGGTTTTCTCCTCAATGGAGGTCTTCATGTGGCTGCTGAAGGAGCACTTAGCAGTGATATTACAAGGGGGATTCTCTATCAGATAGTCTCTAAGATTCCTTCCAAATTTTAGATTTTGTGATGCCTTCTTTTTCATATAGTGGGAAAAAAAGCAATGTGAGGTAGTGTGGTACATTGGAAAGGGCATGAGATTTGAAGTTGGAAGACCTGGGTTCAAATCCCAAGTCTGCCATTTATTGCTTGCATGACCTTGGACAAATCTCTTAAGCTCTCTGGGGTTTCACTTTTCTCATTGGTAAGATAAGGGCATTGGACCTGTTGACCTCTAAGGTCCCTTCCAGTTTAAAACCTATGAGCACTGTATTTGGGGTAAGAAATCTCAGATCCCAGCTCCTCCATTTGATGTGAGGTAAGTCCCTTCATCTCTCTCCACCTCAATTTCTTTATCTTTGACATGGAGTAGGATCGGGCGGCCTCTGAACTCCTTTCCAACTCTTAATATCTATGTGGCTATGTTTTTTTTTTCTAGAAGGAGGTGTGAGGAAGAGTGGAGAAAGGAAGGATCTTTAGGAATTCAGAAACTGCCAATAGTTTAGACACCCTTGGAGAAGCTTCGGGGTCATGAACCTAGGGAAGGGGAGAGGAGACTACAGATCGGCTGATTGAATCCTTGAATTGTTAGACGAACCAGGTGGAAGGGAGGGAGAATTACCAACTGCATTAATCTCTCAGGCCTGTCCCTTAAGCATGATTCCACATGATTCTTTCCTGTTCTCTGGAATCATTTGTAAATCAGTCCAGCATTCCAGTTGAATCAGAGAATCTGAGTTGGAAGGGACCTCAGAGGCTGTAGATTTAGTTTGAGTCGCATCCAGATAAGAATCCTCTCCTCAGCCTACCTGACCAGTGGTTATTCAGCCTTTTCTTGAAGGAAGAGTTTAGACTTCCTCCCAAGGAAGCCTATTCCCCTTTTGGATAAGTCTATGCTTTCTTCCTGGTGGGTCCAGATTTTTGTATTTGCAACTTCTACCTTCTAACTCCTGGCTCTGTTCTCTGGTGCTAAACAGAGTAAATGTAATTCTTCACTCACATACCCACCCTCATGTTTTACCCATCTCCTTTTTTTCCAGGATAAAAGCACCTAGTTCCTTCCACTAATCCTCATATGGCATGTTCTTGAGACCCTTTGCCATCTTTGCTGCCTTCCTCTGAATGCTCCAGATTACCGATTTCCTTCTTAAATGTGGCACCCATAATTGAACACAATATTTCAGCTATTTTATGACAATAGATACTATCCTCTCTCTAGCCCAGGCTCCAATACTGCTTAACATAGCCTAAAGCCATCTTAGGTTTTTTTTTTCTGGTTGCTATATCACGTTGTTGACTCATATTAACGTTGCAGTTCAGTCACCCCCTAGGTATTGTTTTTAATATAAATGGCTGCCTAGCTAAATCTACAGCTTGTATTTGTGAGATTCATTTTTTTAATCCATGTATAAGACTTTATGAAAATGAAATTAAATTTTATTAGATATGGCCCAATATTTTAGCCTGTCTATATCTCTTTTTCATAACTCCACTCATATGTCCTGGTTCCAATCAATCCCCTACTCATGACTCTTCAGCATTAGCCATTCCCCCAACTCATCTTCCATCCACCCTTCTGGCTCTGCTTCTCATTTATAATTCTTTCACTTTGTCCCATTGTTCCTAATTACCCATCATTCCTTGGGTATACCTGTCCACTCTCCATCCCAATGCAGAGATCTAGATTTCCATCCTTTAAAAGTGATTCCTGCCTTGCTGCTCCATCAGTGGATGGAGTAGTCAATTACCAAACTGAAGAATAATTTTCAGAAGGGTCAAGGTGGGAAGAGGGAAAGAACTTCTGTCTTTAGAGAAGTCCAGGGTCCCATATTGTAATAGGTTGAGATTCATAAGAAATGAAAGACAGGGCCAGATAAAAGAGGATGGGAATTAGGGCAAAGGAGTGAAAGAGACAGAGACTTGGCTGAAAGTTATGACATCCGGGCCAGAAGCAATCAACTAGGCAGGATCAGGGACATTTAGGTTGTTCATGAAAGAACTATGTCATTTGGATGGAGCGATTTGGTTTATAGCCTTCCTACAAACCTCTGTTGCCTTGGTCCTGATCCAGTCCCAGTGCACTGGGCACTGGGGTTTTGGAAGACGATGATGGGAGAGATTGCCTCATATTCCAAGTTTTGCTATCTACCAGTACCCTACCATAGGTAGGGTCATCTTACCCCGTAAGTCATTTTTCTGTTGGGTCTCAAAGATGAGGGTCGGGGTGAGAGTCAGACATCATGATGTAGTGAAAAACACATTGGTTCTAGACTTAAAGGACCTGGATCTATGTCCTAACTGACACTAGCTACGTGACTATGGGCAAGGCAATTAATTAAGCTCTCTGAGCCTCAAGCTCTTCATCTGTAAAATGGGGACAAAGCTTGCATCCCATAATTCACAGGTTTTCAGGAGGAAAAGCTCTTTGCAAACCACAGAGTGCCATAGAGATGTGAGCTCTTACTATTGCTCTACAAAGGACAATTGTTCTCTGAAGACAACACTGCTTGGAACGACTTACTGGTCTAGAGTAATGACCAAAGAAAGCTATAGAGTATCTTCTGAAGGGTCTTATAAATGATAAATTTGCATGTATTAGGTGTAGTTTTGCCTGAAGGCAGGGGGATAGACTAGCTGTGTCTTAGAGATCCTGTCTAGCTCTGTGGTCCTATGAGCTAATTTTGGTTAATCATGTAAAGTGAATAGGGGCTGGCTTCTCTAGGGTCAAGAGGGAGTGATTCAGCCCCTTCTCTATCCCAACAGGACCAGTTATGCTTACTTCCACAAGTGCTCTACCAAGCAAGCCTTTGGTCATGACGCCAACCATGTCAGCTTCTTCTCCTCTGTCTCCACCCTCACCACCAACTAAAGTTAGAAAACAATGGCTCCAGTCTCACCGTCCCTCACCTTTTGCAGAGGGAGAAGGAAAGGTGAGGGTGGGGAATAGAGGAACTCCTGACTCTTCTCCATTTGAATTCCTGGTTGGAAGTAAGCCTTAGCCCAAGTTGGGGGATAGATGTGATTTTGGTGGGAGGAGGAGGAGAAGGCCGGTGCAGGAAGAAGGGACCTCCCATTCATAACTAGAACATGAGGAGGCAGGGAAGAGAGAGACCTGAGGTGGGTTTCCCAGGTATTGGGGCTCAGCAGAGTCAGTAGGTTTGAGGGGAGAAGTGGGATTGGGAGAGGGAGACCGAGGTACCATTGATCATTTTTTTCTTTAAAAAATTACTGTGGTCATTAGTCAGGAACTAAGCATATCTGTGGGGGTGGGGGTGGGGAGCCATCTAGGGGTGATGAGCTCCCAGGAGAGGCATAGGAACACAATGAGGAGTGGGAAATAAATTTGTGCTGTTGGGTATAGCCAGGTTTCGTGGTAGGTGGAGAGAAGGGAAGGGGGAAAGGGCAATGGTTACACCAGGCTTCTGGAACCACTGGAATACCTCCTTTGTTGGAGCAGAGAGCCTGGAGGGCAGTACTGATGCGGATGGTTGTAAGGGGGAGGAGGAGGGGGTAGAGGGGGCTGGTGGATGATCTTGACAGGGGTGGCAGGACCTCGAAGGGGAGTGGAGCTGCAGGAGTCAGAGGAGGAGGCATAACAAGTGAGTGCCTGGCTCAGGAGGGGCTCCATGCGGGCCAGGCAGGGCTTGTCCAGGACAATGACTTTGACAATCTGTTGGCACTGCACCAGGGTCCCTGGGGGGGTGGGTGGCGGTGGTGGTAGCAGGTCCCTTGGGGAATTAGGAGGCAGGCCTGGCGATGATGGTGGTGGCGGTGGCGGCAGCGGCACTCCCTTCTCGGGCCCCAGCCTGGAGTTGTGCTGGTACGTTTGAAGCCTGTTGTGAATTGACACCTAGTTTAGAAACAGCCAGAGAAGCATGACATGTTACATGACCAATTCCCAGCTGCTAGGACTGGCTACCCTAAGCCTCCACCCGTTCTCCCCACCCCCAGCCCCATCCAACCACTCCTATGCCCTCTGCCCCTCAGTCTTCCCACTGGACTTGGAGTCAGAAGATTTCAATTTAAGGACAGGCTTTGCTTCATACTAACTGACTGTGCTTAATCCAGTCTCTTCTCTCAAGGCCAAATAGGGGTTGGACCAGAATTCTAGTGTCTCCTCCAACTTGAAAATTCCTTTTACTGTTCTGAAGGGAGCCTGGCTAGAGATCAAAGCGTCAGAATCCTGTGTCTAATCCTGATTCTAACATTGGAAGTCATTGCGGTATAATGCAAAAAAAAAAAAATCAAACCAAAACAAAAAAACAAAAACCCCAGAAGAAAAAAGAAATAAGCCTGCCCTGGAAATCAGAAGCTTTGGACTCAAGTCTCAGCTCTGTCCCTAAATAGCTGTAGGGCCCTGGGCAAGGCCCTCCCCACTCAGAATCTCAATTTCTTCACCTGTAAAATAAGGGCTGGACTAGAAGCTTTCTGAAGTTGTTTTGAGCTCTAAAGTCCTAACACCTTGCCATGTGGTCTTGGCCAAATGACCAAAGCTCTTAAAATCATTTTCTCTCTCTGTCTTTGCCTCTTCCCTTAAGGGAATAGTTATTCCAGCCCCCCTTCCAGTCTCATAAAGGTGTTATGACGAAAAAGGAGGTCAGACGTATTGACAGAGTTCGAGCCTGTCAAAGTTCCCCTGTGTTTGGGCCAAGAAGGACCTACAAATCTCTGGCACCCTAGATTTGATTTATTTATTTAGCACCCTCCCCCCACCACACTCTATTCTCACACTCATCAGGTCCAAGAAACATTAACTCCCTAACAAGCAGGGTCTGATTTTTGATTTTTGAAAATTCAAATAGAGAACTCTTTCATTTGAGGCTCAACTGAATGTCTTTCTGAGGCCCTGGACTGATTTGTTTAGTTAGATGATGGGTTACCGGAAAAAGAAAAAAAAAGCTGAGTCTCCCAGAAGTAGTGAAAAGAGTACTAGATGAAGTGTTAGGAGACCTGGGTTTAACTCCCAGCTTTGTTGCTTACCTTGGGCAAGTCATTTAATAACTGGATTTAATTTAGTATTTTAAAGTTTGCAAAAATGCTTTACATTCATTTCCTCATAAAAGTCTCAAAACAGCCCTCTGAGATAGGTACTATGAGTATTTTTATCCCATTTTATAGATGAGGAAACTGAGGCTTAGCAAGATTAAGTGACTTACCCATGGTCTTAACCTCAGTTGCCTTATTTGTGATATGAGTGGGTTGTACCATATTGTCTAGGATTCTAAGATTCTAAGCAAATGAATGGACAAGGAAAATCCTCCATTATCCATAGGGGTAGATGGTCCAGTTTGTAGTCTTCCTCCAGATGGACAGTGTGGGTTAAAAGGTGAAGAGAGGTGAAAGGGAAAGAATTTGCCAGTGGGCAGTTTTGAGATTCCCCATAGTCCACAGTGTTCCATTCTGTCTCCTAATAGTTCTACCTGATTAAGGGCCCTTATATCTCCAACAGCTGACACCTTGGTTCAGCCCATCTCTCACGTACATTTTTTGCTAGGACAATATGTTTCCTCTGGGTGCAGCTTTCTCCCAGTCCCTGCCCTCTGGAGATGGCTGTTTTAGGTATGAAAGAGCAGCATATCCTTGCTTTTATGGAGAAGTTAGGATCATGATGTCCCAACTTAGGCTCTGAGCCCTAACTCACAGGTTCCCAGCCTCTGTACCTTTTGGCAACAGATGTCTATCACCTCCCACCAGAGGTCTTTGCCCCTCTCGCCTATCTCCACAGGAATATTCCTTGTCACTTTCTTTTCCACACAGACAACCTCTAACAATTACTGCTAGACAACCCCTCATTCTTGCTTTTTAATAACCCACTTGGGCTCCCGGTCCTTTTCCTCCAGTAGCATCTTCTGGCCCTGAGACATGCCCAAAATGGCAGGGAGATTCCTACAGCTGCCTTACCACTGCACTAGGAAATACCACAAGACCAACCATGTGGTTATGAGGTCAAGCTTTTCCCTGTTGTCCCTTTAAGTCTCTCATCGCTTAGAAAGTTGTTTTGTTTTGTTTTGTTTTGTTTTTAAATCACCACAGCTGCTGGAGGCAGACAACAAACCTTTTGTCCCATCTTCCCCTGTTGGGAACACCTTCCAGGATGAGACAACATCTATGAAGGAAACCGGACAAATTCCTATGGTGCCAGAACATCGGGTAGAGTTTTGGGGAGCTCAAGACCTTGCTACTCCTTCTCCCTAGATCTCTCAGTGGAAGCACACCTGAATGCTCACACTAAGCAAAAGCTTAACAGGACCCTGGTGCAGTCCCTCTTTCTCCATTTCCCTTTCTTTCTTTCTTTCTTTCTTTCTTTCTTTCTTTCTTTCTTTCTTTCTTTCTTTCTTTCTTTCTTTCTTTCTTTCTTTCTTTCTTTCTTTCTTTCTTTCTTTCTTTCTTTCTTTCTTTCTTTCTTTCTTTCCCCACACTCTTAGCTCTCCCTTATCCTTTCCTTCCTTGTGTTTTCCCAATGTCTTGCCTCCCCTAATATCACTCTTTCCTGACTTGTCTTCTCTTTTTTTTTTTTTCTGAACTCTCCTGACCCCTCATTTGCTCCTCTCTCCATCTTTTCCTAGATTTAAGGTGTCCTCCAGTGAGGCTGACAATCTTAGGGAAGCAGCCACCATCCATTCACCAGTACCCTACTCAGTCTCCTCATCCATCTTTGAGAGTTGGTAAGTGAGAGGCAAGATGACTTGTCCATCAAAAGCAAAATTCCCTGAGACCTCATTGACTCAACTACCCCTCCCTCCCAATACTCTCCCCTCCTCACCTCCTTGATGATGAAAGAAAAAAAAAGAAGGAAAGAAAGTCAAGATGAAACATGGGTAGCAGGTAAGAATAGCTCAGAGAAGATGGAAAAGCGCCTGCCAGAGGGATCGGCCAGGTAATGAGAAGGGAGGGCAGAGGACAAGGGAGTTTGGTAGGGGAAACCAACTGACAGGCCATGGGGACAGCGAGGACAAGACTCTGCATAGGAAGAAAGAGGCTAGCAGGGGCCCTGGAGCTGGCTGAGGGAGATGGGCAGCCTTGCAGATAGTCACATAGCCCTTCAGGGAAGCACTAGGAGGGAGGAACTGAGCACCGATTTGATTGTCCTCTCTGGACAGGTCAGACTACGTGAGGTTCAGGGTTGGGACTGACAGAACAGATGGGTGAGCTCGGAACTTCTTGTGTTTATCTGCAAGGCTAGGCAATGGGCAGCTGCAGGAAGATGTGAGGGGTGGATGGAATACCCACCCTTGGGGAGGGGGGACTTGTCAGCAGCGGGGGCTGGAAGCTCCTCTTGGGTAAAGGTGCCTCCTTCAGAAAAAGGTATGTGAGGGGCAGAAAGAGGCATGTGGCAGGCTGGGGTCAGGAACCAGAGAGGTAACTATGCTCTACTGGGATATCCCAGAGATGAGGCAGGTTTAGTCAATATATCCTCACACATATCAGAAAGGGAGAAATATCTAGCTGTTCACGGTCTCTGCGGAGAGGCAAAGCATTTCCCAGTGTGTTTGGAACAGTGGGGGAGGACAGATTGTTTAAAGACAGGAGTCCTTTGACTATTGACTGTGAAATGAATGGAAATCTCTTCTGAGAAAGAGAGATGGAGGGCATGAGAACTCGGTAGCTTTCCATAGTAGGGGTATGGGCCTATGGACCAGCAGAGTCAGAAGATCTCTGCCCAGCAAGTTGGAAAAAAGTCTTGTGATGCCAAACCCCAGGCTGGAATTTCCAGAGCCAATCCTTCAGGGCCCATGCTGCATTGAAAGAGTATTATTGGGACAAGGTGATGGCCAGATGCTATGGCTTCCCTATCCCTCTCTATCCTCCCTACTCCCAAGAAAGTACACCTTTTCCCACTGGCCACCTCACTTACCCCAGGAGAGTACTTTCCTTGGGGAAAGGATGTCCCAGATGGGAAGGACAGCAAAACATCCAGGTGGAAAACTCTCATGTACAGTTTTTCAGATAAAAACAGTGAGAAATTCTGACTTGGCCCCTTGCCTTCTCCTACCTCAGGGTATATAGTCACTAAAGTGGCAAAGTCCAATCCTTAAGAAATTGGCCCACAGGAGGGTAATCTACTTTCCTTCTGGAGGTAATTACTCATGGATGGGCACAGACCCCCTTTTCCTAGGGGTGGGAAGAAGGAAAAGGGATAGCCTAGAAGTGTCTAGAAAGTCAGGCAGTAGGAGAGTCTGAGAGAAGGACCTTTGGGTTTATGGGAAAGTAAACATTCTGGGGTGGGGAGGAGGGCAGCATAGGTAATGAATCTGCCTGCTAGGGAATTAGGCTTGGTAGGAGGCAACCTCATGGGAGAGCCTAGCAGCTCCATTTCCATGGAGTTAATCTGGGAGCTCAACCCCGAGTGTCACATGTCTCGGGGGGAGGAAAAGGACAAAAACAGGTGGAAGATGCTTGTGGCTTAATTTAGTGTGGCAATAGTGGCATTACCCATGCTAGCAGTAACTTTTAATTGTATCTCTCGAAATTGGTAAAATGGTCAGTCGGGCTGGGGAGGCATTGATTAATACCTGAGAAGAGAAACAACAGAGAAGGTGAGAAGAACAGGATGGGGAGGGGGGGAGAGAATTACTCACCTCAGAAACGAGGCATCTACTTACCTCCACAGTGCTGTCCATCGCCTTCTCAGCAACTTCCCTTTTGGTGGCTTTGAAAAGAAAGATCATGCCACTTGAGTTTTTAGCTGGTGTTGTAAGCCTCAGTCCTCCCTCTTCCTTCAAAATACATTTGCAACTTGGCTTGCATAGGCAGCCAGAACCCACAGATTACCATGCCTATAAGGGAGGCTATTCTGAAGACTCATTAGACCATGGTGTGGTGAAATTTATACAAGAGGAGAGCAGGTTCTGGTTTTGATTGGAGGGTACATGGGGGTGGAGCAAGTGACATCAGAGGCCTGTCCTCAGAGGACTGACCTAAATGAGGTGTATCACCGAGGAAGCTGGACACAAGGCAATATACTTCTTTGGCCACTGGAACTCATGAGCAACGTGCTAAGACATAGAAAGGTTGGGATCGGTTTGTGTAGAGAAGGGATTACACACATGGATGAAACCATGGATCTTCTGAAATATTGATGCAAATAAAAGACTGATAATAATAAGGTTAGTGTATGATACACAGTCTATAAAGACAGGTTTTAAGTTCTGTCCTCTGAATACCAGCTTTGGGGCGGTATTTTTGTGTATCTATCTATCTCTGTATGTATGTGTATATGCATATATCTATCCATCTATCTATCTATCTATCTTTATCTATATATTTTATGTATCAGGTTAAAAGCTCACTGAAGAAAGGGGTGACATCTATTCTTTATTCTAGCTCACAAGGGCCTACTAAATTTTTATGACCCTGCTGGGATCATATGCCTTGCTCATTTCTAATCCAACGCTCCAGATAGGGAACCACTGACCACCACTGGGAGAGCAGAAGAAATCCTAGGGGATAAGATTGCTAAGTCTCTCGACCTTTTAACCCTCCAAATGGCCAATTTCCTGTCTTTGACTGTGTCCTTCTTTTCCCCTCCAAAGAAGCATAAGGAACTATTCTGCTATTGGGTGAAGCACAAAGGAAAATTCCATTTCTAGGTAGGAGCTTGGGAGATGAATGAAAAGCCATCCTATGTGTCACAACCACTGGACTCTTTTCTTTACTCCTTTATTGACTAGCAACAAAGCTCCATTCAGGTGAGTCAGCTTTCCCTTCAGTAAAATGAAAATTTTCTTCTCTCCTTCTTGTCAACTTAGAACTCCTCGTTAGAAAAGAGGAGTACACTGGAGAGCAGTTTGGAACTATGCCCAAAGGGTTATAAAACTGTGCATACCCTTTGACCCAATAATACCACTACTGGGTCTGTATCCCAAAGAGATCATAAAAATGGGGAAAGGACTCACATGTACAACAATATTTCTAGCAGCTCTTTTTATAGTGGCAAAGAATTGGATATTGAGAGGCTGCCCAGCAATTGGGGAATGGCTGCACAAGTTGTGGTATATAAATGTAATGGAATTCTATTGAGCTATAACAAATGATGAGCAGGCAAACTTCAGAAAAATCTGGAAAGACTTATATGAACTGATGCTGAGCGAATGAGCAGAACCAGGAGAACATGGTACATGGTAACAGTCAAATTGTCTAATGACTAATTTTGATAGACTTATCTCTTCTTGGCAATGCAAGGATCCAAGACAACTCCAAAACACTCATGACGGAAAATGCTGTCCATATCCAGAAAAAGAACTATGCAGATTGAAGCATATTATTTTTTCTCTTTTTTTTGTTTCTTCTTTCTTGTGTTTTCTCCCATTGGTTCTGATTCTTCTTTACAATACGACTAATGTGAAAATAGGTTTAATATGAATGTATTTGTTGAGCCTATATGTGCCATCTTGGGGTGGGGAGAGGGAAGAGAATGGGGAGAAAATTTGGACCTCAAAATCTTATGGAAGTGAATGTTGAAAACTAAAAATAAATAAATAAATTTATTATTAAAAAGAAGAAGAGGAAAAGAGGGATAAAAGGGCTTGAAATCCTTCAAGTCTTTGGAAAATTGGGGAAAAGGCATAATTGCCTGGAATAATGAAGCTGATAAATCAAAGATGAGGCAAGTGTAGGTAGGGTAGATGGTGTCTATCTCTATGAGGACGCATTTGAGATTTAGTACTGAAATAACTATGCAGACAAGCACTGACTCAAGTACCTAACATATAAGGCAAAGCTACTGAAAACTAGGCTGTGGGCCTAATAAGAAATGGATCTCAGGTCAGAATCAGTTATACCCAATGACATTACCATGAGAGTCCCAATATAATAATAATTTTCAACCTTCAGATAGAAAAATGGTCCATATATTAGCAACAGTTGAGTAAATTGTTATGGTCCTGTGATGACCATCTGCCTGGCTCAGTCTCCTATCCACTACTCCAGACTAGGGCCTACTGACCACCATGGGAGGACAAAGGAAATCCCAGACGACCAGGCAACTGAATCTCCTTTTCAACCCAAGAATGGCCACCTTCTTCTCTCTGACTCTTGTCCTTTTTTCCCTCCATTCCACCCCCCCACCTCCCCTTTCAAGCTATGTGATTCTAGGTAAGTTACTTCAAAGCAATCCAATCCAATAAGTATTTATATTTAATTTCTCTGAGACTTGGCTTCTATATAACGGGGCTAATAAAACTCAAACCACCTACTTCACAAAATTGTTGGAAGCAAAAGCACTTTGTAAACCTTAAATCTCTATAAATGTCAGGTATTATTATAGAAGAATTCTAGATAATTATTCTAGTTGTCTCAAGAGGCTTTAACCCCGTTCCTCTTCCTTATTCTCTTGTTTGAAGAAGGTGAGGAGCAGGAAAAAACTGTGCTGGCTGCTCATGGTGGCTTCTGATGGGCTATACAAGGGTGATGGAGAGAAGGGATCTGGGTCAGGGACATAGGGGCAAAACCAACACAAAACTTGCACTGACCTGAATTAGTGGGACTGAATGATTTGGGGAAACATTTTAAAAATTGCATTAAAGGGTCATCTGGAAAGTGTGGTGCCAAATATGCCAAAGTGTAAAAGAGGAAAGTTAGCCTCTTTATCTTTTTATTCCCTTTTGCCTCTCTACGGAAGAGAAAACCAAGAATATCATGTTATTTAACTTGTGAGAGAATGCACAGCTGGGGTACTTAAAATGAATGGGAGATTAGGACACCTCTCTCTCCTTCTTGCCTCCTTTCCTTAAGCCACCAAACTAGGTGGGGTTTCTAAAAGGTGAGGTTCTCCTGGAGTTTCTGAAAGAGTTTCTTTGGCCTTGGAGTCAGAAGGACTTTAGTTCAAATCCAGCATCAGACACTTAATACTTACTAGCTGTGTGACCTTGGGCAAGTCACTTTACCCCGATTGCCTCACGAAAAAGCAACAACAACAAAAAAAGAGTTTCTTTGTTTTGGCCTGAATAACTTCACCAATCCACTATGGGCACTGCTGTTTTTCAAAAAGCCTGAAAAAGACAGCTTAAGTGACAGAACAGCTGGGCCCTTGCTATCCTCCATTGACTGGTAATGAAATCTCATTCAAATGAGTCAGCATTTGGGGTCTCAGTTTTCCTTCCACTAAAATGGGAATTTAAGGGGCAGCTAGGTGGCACAGTAGATAGAGCACCAGCCTTGGATTCAGGAGGACCTGAGTTCAAATCTGACCTCAGATACATAACACTTACTAGCTGTGTGACTCTGGACAAGTCACTTAACTCCATTGCCTAGCCAAAAATAAAATAAAATAAAATAAAATAAAATAAAATAAAATAAAATAAAATAAAATAAAATAAAATAAAATAAAATAAAATGGGAATTTGTTCCCTCCACTTTCTGTGATCTTGGAGCTCTTTATTAGAAAGGGGCAATGAGAAACCTGGAAACTGCTTCTTTCAAAATAATCCCCCAGGAAACCAAAGCTGTTGTTCTTGATGGGAGCCCTCATACAGTTCAAAGTTCTGGGATTTTCCTGTACCTAGGTGGGAGGGATAAGAGTTCAAAGGATCTGGCCTTGGGTGACCAAGACACTGAACAGCTGCTTACCTGTAGGAGATCCTTGCTTTGACTGTGGGTCAGGCTGAGTTCCACTGGACTTAAATGAAAGAGTCTTGGTTCCCTGCTGTTTCTCCAGCTCCCCTGGGGAATGGGAGAACAGAGTGAAAAGAGAGAAAGCAAGAGATAGAGGTAGGGAAGAGATGGAGAGGGAAAACATATTGGGAATGGGGAGAAGGAAGAGCAGAATGGGCAGTAGCATCCCAAATAGAGCCACGAGAAGCAAAAACTGAGCTCAGGGCTGGAAAGGGGACAGCAGAGGTGATCAGGCTTCCTAGACCTGCTTCTCCAGCCTGAGCTGAACTGAACTGAACACATCCCAACTTGTTAAGAATTCAGTCCCCAGGACTAGCATGGCCAAATCAGGACAAGTACCTCTAATTACCAGGTAATTAAAGGATACTAAGATCAATGATAGTGTTTTTGAATTCTCCCTGACCCCAAACATATGTGTGTATGTATATATAATATATATATTATATATATATACATATATATGAAATGAAGTTTTTTTCCTCCTAAAGAATCAATTTAGTCATTTTTTTCTGTCATGCCTGACTCTTTGTGACTGTAATTTGGTATTTTCTTAGCAAAGATACTGGAGTGGTTTGCTATTTCCTTCTCCAGCTCATTTTACAGATAAAGAAACTGAGGCAAACAGGGTTAAGTGACTTGCCCAGGATCACACAGCTCAGTAAATATCTGAGGCCAGATTTGAACTCAGGGAAATGAGTCTTCCTGACTCCAGGCATGGTGCTGTATCCACTATACCACCTAGCTGCCCCTTTTCAAAGAATCATTTTGTTTGATTTACATTTTTTTCCCAATTATCTCCTTTTTTTATCTCTCCTTGGTTCCTTTTTCCCTTATCTTTTTTCTTTGACTTTTCTTGTCTTTTCTCTTTACCTTCCTCTTCTCTTCCCTGTTACTGCCAAATACTTTTCCTTACTCATTTTCTCTTTGCATTATCTGGATAAGATGATTAGCACCTTATAAACATATTCTAATAATATCTATGCTTCTATATTTTTTAGAGAGATTTTACTGTTGATTAGGGAAGGGAAGGGGAGGGGAGCTAGGGCTCCACCAAAGACCTGCTTTAATGCCTCAACATGGTGTGTGTTTGTGGGGGTGGGGGGGTCACCTGTGTCATCATAATGCAAGCTTTCAGGTACCACACAGCAAGAAAAGCCCAGTGATGGACTGTGTCTGTCATCCAAGGCCCAGCCTGGCTAAATTTCAAGAGGTTCATGACAAGGAGGTTAACCACTGGACAATAAATGGTTTTGGCCTGAGATAGACAGACAGACATACACACACAGATGTGTGTACAAACATACATGTATTTGCAGATACGTATGCAACCACATGCAAGTTTATACACAGATGTACATCTACACAAGGACATGACTCATGAAAACTGTTTATTAAGGTTTTTTAGTAGAGGGATTGTGATCTCTATTAGTCATGGGAGAATCCATACTGATTAAATCATGGACTTTTTGAAGTG
The DNA here is from genome assembly GCF_003287225.1 of Phascolarctos cinereus. Taxonomy (NCBI): domain Eukaryota; kingdom Metazoa; phylum Chordata; class Mammalia; order Diprotodontia; family Phascolarctidae; genus Phascolarctos; species Phascolarctos cinereus. Next base: position 194,007,111 of record NW_027555514.1, on the reverse strand, counting down.
CTGAAATAAATATCTCTTTCTCAGTCCTTTCCTAAACAATACTAGTTGCATTTAGCACCACCAGGCCCAGGAAGTTTTGTGCAGGGGACATTTAAATAGTTTCAATTATATTTCCTATGCTTTATTCAGATCAAAACAGAACCTGTGCAGAGGTGGTATTTCTGCCCATCTATTTTTCTCAGGGGAAGAATATCTGAAAAAAATACAGTTTTTTTTTCTGAATAGACCTGTAGAAATGAATCCTAGAAAGGAAATTTTAATGAATAAACTTCAAAAAACAAAAATTAATAAAATTTTATTTTTAATGTGTTTTCTTTTGCTTTTCTCTTAAAATTTTTACTTATTTTCTGCGGAATTTTCTAGAATAAAAAGTTCATCTGTGTATGGTGAATGGCAGATAAACAATGCTGGAGAAGATCAGAACACAGATTCAGAGAAGCAGAGCAATAGATATCGTCCCTAAAGAAGTGACATAATTGGATGAGAGGGAACAAGGCTTTTTTACTCTCCAAAAATTGTGTCTGTATTAACTTAGAAATATTTCCATTCAGTTGGCTATAACACAGACATGAAGTACATTTTTATCTGTAATATTCATGTTTCTTTACTTAATTAAACTATCTTTAGTTATGTTTCTTTTTCCTTAAGAGACATATGTAATGTATTACCATACTTAGACTATAAAATTTAACAAATGGACATTCATGCCTGGCTGACTGGCTGTGTTTATGTTTCTTAAATAAAAAATAATTAGTGAATCACTTTCAACTAGGAACTAAACATAACTTTTACATCGAACTGGAATATAAAAATATCATGCCAGCTGTGCCAGAATCAAACGAATTCTTTATTTGGTTGGGGTTCCTTGCTTAAATCTGGGTTAAAATCCTAGTTCTGTCTCTTATTTGCTGTGCAGTCTTGGGTAATTTATTTAAGCTCTCTGAAGCTCATTTTTCTCAAACTCAGACTACTACTTACCTTAAAGGGTTGTGGTAATATAATGTATGTGAAAGCCCTTAATGACAGACTATGTAAATATTATTATTCATTAAGCATGTATAAACATGTATATGCTTGAGAAAGGAAGAAATAAGCAGGGTAGTGGTTTATTGTCCACAACCTCCTACTTTTTTTTTTTGGCTAGGCAATCGGGGTTAAGTGACTTGCCCAGGGTCACACAGCTAGTAAGTGTCAAGTGTCTGAGGCCAGAGAGCTATCCACTGTGCCACCTAGCTGCCCCCTACCTCCTACTTTCTAGACTGCTTTTGCGGTGGGATGCAAAGAGATGCAAAGAGAAAGGAAAGGCAGGAGGGGTCATGTGGGAGGATGTGGGGGGTGGGATGGGGGTGCAGGCTAAAGTTACTAAAAGAACAAGAGTCCACGCCCTCCTGGAAAAACCTCTCTCCCTCTCTCTCTCTCTCTCTCTCTCTCTCTCTCTCTCTCTCTCTCTCTCTCTCTCTCTCTCTCTCTCTCTCTCTCTCTCCTCTCTCTCTCTCTCCTCCTTCCTTCTATCTCTTTCTCCCCTCCCCTCCCCCCTCCTACAGAAAATCCTCCCTTCCTTCCTCTCCCCCTCCCCCTGTGTAGTCTGGGAATACATTGGCAGCCTTACATTCAATTCGGATCTGCTCCAGCTCTGTGACCTCAGCAATGGATTCTTTCAAGTCTTCCACAAACTTCTGCATCTCCTCTGAGCCCAGGGCACAGAAATGCAACACCTGCTTCTTTTCTGAACCTGACACTGGGGTCACCAGTGTAATGCCATGGGAATGATCTGGAAAATGAATATAGGGACACCCACATGGAGTGAGAAAGGAAAACAGGAAGCCTCGGCTTGGGGCAGACAGTGAGACTGAGCCTTTGCCCTCTGCCCCTCTAAAGCAGTCTCATGAATTACCCTCCCTTCCTTTTCCCTTACACATCCCCTGAGATTATCACCCACTGTCTTCATCTCTGGCTCTTAGACAGACTTACACTCATTCTCAAAAAGGTGGAACTGCATCCCTAGCAGGCCCACGGACTTGCAGAAAGTATACGTGGAGGAGGTCTTCTTCTTTGGGCAAAGCTTGAGGATCTGCCCAAGAAAGAAAGTCAGATACACACACACACACACACACACACACACACACACACACACACACACACACACACAGAGCACATAAATATACATGCAGATATACATACATACATATTTATTTATTGATTGATTGATTTTTATATATATACAATAATGCCGGTATGCACATAACACACACACACACACACACACACATATAAATAAATATGCACATACACACAGAAGCAAGTAAGTGAGTACACACACATACACACAGAGATACCAAAGTTAGCCTCTCCTCAACACCCAAGCCATCTTCCCAGCCCCACTATCTATTATGATATGAGACCTTTAGCACTCCTCTTCCCTCTTCCATGTCTAAATTTCTTTATTGATAATAATGGTTGGGACACTTTCATGAACTGGAAGGGGAACAGAGCTGGCAATTGAGATTGAGAGAAAATTCCTCCTTCAAGTTGGAGAAATGGATCTCATCTGGTCCTTTGAAGGCCTCCTTTCCTCAAGGAAAGCCGGCTATAATATGACCTCTTATCACAGAATTCCTGAGTTCCAGAGGTCGAAGAGACTGTAGGTCATTTATTCTAATAGCTGGCATGGGGTGTTTCAGAAGAACTGTGTATCACTCCAGGTCTTCAGTTGGCAGGTGGATGACCACTTGTTGGGGGTGTTTTAGTGGTGATTCCTGGTTAGGTCCATATAGGAATTCCCATAAGACTTCCCCAAAAAGCAGCCATCCATCCAGAATGTGATAGAGGAACAGCAGTGATGGAGAACTCATCAACTCCTGAGGCAGCTCATACCACTTTTTGAGAATTTTAAATGTTGGAAACTTTTTATATGTACATATACAAACACATTTACATGTATATATACACATATGGAGTAACATGGTATAGTAGATAGAATGTAAAAAGGGTAAGAAAGAAAGGGAAAATGAGAGAATGAAAGGGAGAAGGGAAGAGAGAGTAAGAAGGGAGGGAGAATGAGAGAATAAAGAGAGAGAAGAGAGACAGAAATAGAGAAAGAGAGGGATGAAGGGAAAGGGAGAGGGACAGAAGGAGAGAGAGAGAGAGAGAGAGAGAGAGAGAGAGAGAGAGACAGAGAGACAGAGAGAGAGAGAGAGAGAGAGAGAGAGAGAGAGAGAGAGAGAGAGAGAGAGAGAGAGAGAGAGAGAGAGAGAAATGAAGGGAAAGGGAGAGGGACAGAAGAGGGGAGAGAGAGAGAGAGAGAGAAGAGAGAGAGAGAGGAGAGAGAGAGAGAGAAGAGAGGAGAGAGAGAGAGAGAGAGAGAGAGAGAGAGCCCTGCTGAGTGATGCCCTAGCCCTCCCAGGCCCCCAGGCATTCTCACCACCAGCAGGTCATTGAAGAGGAACACCTCCCGTTGGTGAGCTGCCTGCTTCTGCAGCTTATTCACGTCAGTCACCTCAAAGAGCCGGCTGCAGCAGACCAGGCGGCGGTGTGGGACTGACAGCACCTGAGCAGAGAGGGGATGAAGGGCATCAGACTGAGGATGGCAGGAGGAAAGAGGGGGAAGGAATGTCCCCTGACCACAAACTCAGCCTCACAGAATATTGGAGCTAGAAGAGAACTTTAGATCATTTCTTCCAACTCTCACATTTTAAAGATGGGAAAATTGAGGCCCTGAAAGGTTAAATGATTTGTCCAAAGCCACAAACATAGTAGGGAGCCACGATATGAGGCTTGAGTCTTTTGACTGCAACACAGCATTCTTTCTACTATACCGTGTTCAACCCTCTGGAAGTCAAATGCCTTCACTATGGAGCTTGGGGTGAAGAATTTACTGAGGGAAGACAGCTTGGGTAGAAAGAGGAACTTTAAAATGAGAATAGAGCAGAGGAAGAGGGTATGTGTCCTTTTTCTGATTAACCTATGCACCACAGAACATAGAATCACAGCATAGTAGAGGCGAAAGGACTTATGCAGGTCACCTAGTTCAGTCTCTTCATTTGATAGATCAAGACACAGAGGTGAAGTGACTTGCTCAAGGTCACACGGCTAATTAGTGACTAAGCTGGGATTAAAACTCATGTTGGTGACCTCTCCACTCCACCAAATGGAGGATCACAGGATCGTAGATTTTAGAGCTAGAAAGGACCCAATAGGTCCTCTAGTCTGACTCTCTCCTTTAATACACACTTAACTTCTGACCGCCATGGTTTCAACTGTAAAATTGAGGATAGTAAAAGCGGCCACCTCCCAGGTTTGTTGTGAAGAACAGATGAGATAATATTTGTAAAGCATTTAGCAAAGTGCCTGGCACCTAGTAGGCACTTAACAAATATTTGTTCCTTCCTATAGATGAAGAAACTGAGACCCAAACAAGTTATATGACTTGGCCAAGGTCACACAGGTAGTAAATGGTAGTGCCAGAATTTGAACCCAAGTCCAGCAATGCCAAAGTCAGAACTCTAGTAAAGCATTTGTTCATTTCATCACAAACTTTCCAATCTCAAAGAGACTCAGAGCTGTTAGGATCTACTCCCAAGGGTGAAGGATTTCTTCCCGGTCCTTCCTGTCTCCTCCCTCATCGCCCTCACCCCTGGCACCGCTCAGACCACACCATCTCAGAACAACAACAATTCATTGTGATCCAAGGAAGGACATTCCACAGCCCCCTGACCTCAACCACATGTCCCCTGACATGACTCAGCCCTCTGAAAGCATTTCATCTCAGTTTGTTTCATCTTCAGGGCCCAGCAAAGGGATGGGGGGGGATGGAAGAGGAGGGAGAGGGAAATGAACAAGAGAAGGTAAGAGAAAGCAAAAGGGAGGAGACTAGGAATTGATCACAGGAGAGGAATCAAGAGATGTCAGGGGAGGAAGCAACAACCAAGAGAAAGAATAGTCCCCCTGTGCATAGCAGACACTTTCTATGTAGTTTAGCTGTCTGATGGTTGTGACTTACTGTCTTCATGCCCACAATGGACTTCTCCACCTTGGTAACATAGGTGACATGGTCCTCATTGGATTTCAGTTCCTTCTGTTGGATCCTTTCATAGATGCCCACCACCAGCTCTCGGGGTATGTCAGCTCCATCGTCTACACCTATCCAAACAAGATAGAACAGAGCTGACAAACTAGGCGAAAAGGGCAACCATTGGTAAGGATTATCTTCTCAACCAGGGCAAGGGGTTTTGTCATGGTGGAAAACAGGGAAGGTCTACTTTGGCTACTGTCACTGAATTTCCAGAAAGCATAAAAGACAACAGCATCATTCCTCCTATAAGGCATCTCCCTCCCCCGCTTCCTCCCACAAAACCTTGTCTTACTCTTTCTTTAGCTAAAATATGATGGTTCTAAAGTCAGCCAGACTGATAGGCTTTGTCCTTGTCCTTGATCTGAAAGAAATCAAGCTTTGAGCAAGGAAGAAAGAGGAAAGTGAACACATGCCCCAATTCTAGCATGCTGTCAGTAGGCTTCTTTTGTTCCTCACCACTGGTTCTGTGGTTAGGGCTGGTAGACTTCAAGAAATTATCTGTTAGCTGGCTTAAATGAGACGGGATTTGGGACTTGGTGGCATTCAGAGTCACAGAATATTAGAGGGGGAAGGGAACTTCAGAGATTTCATTTCAATTCCTTTATTTTAAAAGATGAGGAAACTTAAGTCCAGAGAGGTAGAACGATTTGTCCAAAGTGAAAAATATAGTGCAAAGTTAGGGGATTCTCAGTCTACCTTGACAAAGGTCAGCTGGAAGAGTGGGAGACATGTGTCCAATGGCATGTAGTAGAAACCTGAATCTTATGAGGTCAGGAAGATGGTCCTTGGAAATTCTGGTTAAGGATCTGGCAGCACAAAGATTTTCCCAGACTGCTTCATGGAGGTAACCTTAGTACTGTTCAGTGGAAGGGGAAGAGGCAAGGAAATCCAATGCCTGTACCCACTCATGGAAGGTCACACTCAAGGCATACCCCATCCCGTGGCAACCCTTAACCATTCACTTGGAGTTAACAGTTCTGGCACTTATGGAACAGGGTTAAAACAATATCCTCTCCACTATCCTCTTACCTCTCAGGTTCCGGATGAAATCTTCCAGCATCATCTTCCGGTCAGGCTTGATATTGGGACTATACATGTCCGTGTTGAGGAGGATGATGGCAAAGGCCAGGATGAAAATGGTGTCAGGGTTGTGGAACTGCTGCACTACCTCAGGATTGCACATGCAATAGCGCTGGCTTGGAGAAACATATAAAACACGCCCACTGAGACTTCCCATCCTCCTCTTTCTCCTTAAGCAGAGTATAGGGCACATGCGTATAAGAACTTTCCAAAAGTGAGATAGGAGCATGAATGGAATAGGAGCCCCAGGGCTTTAGATGTAGGATAGATTCTCATCTTATCCTCAAACACTTACTCTCTGTAACAGTATATGTGTATGTTTATATACATGCATGTATATAATAAGTAACATATAATACACACATGTACAAACATGTCCATCTATGTATTATGTATATATCTGTTGTGTATTGAGTACTTGCCTGTTTGCGTGCATGTGTGTATGCATATACATGTGTGCACATGCACGTGTATATGAGTCAATGTCTATTTATATGTACATGTGGATAGATTGCTTGGTTAATTCTTCATTGTTAATTATCCTTTCTTATTATGCTTTTGTCTCCCTAACTAGACGATATTCTCCAGGATGGAGGGACCATTCCTTATATTCCTTGACATGCCCCACAGTACTTTCAAGCCTTTATGCCTTTGCTCATACTGCTCTCCAGGTGTGGAATGTCATTCTTGCTCTTCTGCTGAATCCTCATCCATCCTTTCAAGCACAATTTAAATAAGTGGCACCTCCTCCTGGAGAAACATTCCCTAAATTGTTCTAATTGACAGAAATGGTGGATCTATGTTTGTATCTCTCTAATGCACTTATAGTGTGATGTTACATGTCATTAATGTCTGTGCTGGTAACTTATCTCCCTACTTGATTTTTTGCTGTTGTTCAGTTGTTTCAGTCATGTCTGACAGTTCATGGCTCTATTTGGGGTTTTCTTGGCAAAGGTGCTGGAGTGGTTTGACATTTCCTTCTCCAGCTCATTTTGCAGATGAGGAAACTGAGGCAAACATGGTTAAGTGACTTACCTAGGGTCACACAGCTAGTAAATGTCTGAGGCAAGATTTGAACTCAGGTCTTCCTGACTCCAGGTCTGGCACTCTGTCCACTGTGCCATCTAGACTGTAAACCCCATGAGGACAGAAATCTCATCTTATCTAAACGTCATCTCTCCCTCAATCCCCAACACAGTGCTCTGCATGGAGTTAGTATTTTAATAAACATTTGGTGTTTCAGCCTTGCCCCAATAGGCAGTCAGCAAAGACTTGATGATTGGCTGACTGGTTGCCATGGATGAGCCCTGAGGGATGGGAAGTGGAGATGGTCCTGATGATAACCCCCCTCCCCCATTCCCAAGGTGCAAATATTATAGACAATTGACCTTTTTTCACACCTCCCCTATTATACCCGAATGTTGGCTCATCTCCCAGTGTCTGAGGCTCTTCCTCCTCAACCCTCCCCCAAGGTTTTCCTTCCTGAAGACTGTGGGAGTTAGATAAGATTTGAGGTCAGTGCTCAAGGCCGCTCCTACCTGAAAGCTTCGATGAGGCGCTCCACCTTCTGGGCCTCACCTTGGACCCGGATATGGGCCTGGAATTTCCTCAGAGCTTCATCTAATTCCATGTTGGAAAAGTCCATTTCATCCACCACACAGCTTGAGAAAATTGGTAGGGGGCCGAGATAGAATAGGAAAAGGAAAAAGTCAGAACAGGTTCTATCCTGAAAAACTTCTCAACAACCCTGGGAAATGAAGAACCAGAAGAGCATTCCATTCACGTGGAACAGAGATCAACCTTTCCTGTCACTATGTAGAAACCCTAACCCAGTTGATAGGAGTTAGCTTTTATAGCCTATGCATGGTGGCTAGGGGGATGAAAAAGAAGGGAGAGGGTGAATCTAAGGTCTACAATCTAATCTATTTCATCACTCACTGTGACCCCATCATCTTCTCCAGTTGTTATTCCAAAGCCAAACAGAAATTAGTCGATAAGCATGAAGGTACTGTACTAAGCCTCCAAAGGATTAATCAACAAGCAATTATTAAGTGCTATGTTAGATGATGGGCATATCAAGAGTAAACAGTCCTCCTAGAATCACAGAATGCCATAACCAGAAATGTCCTAAGTGGAAACAAGGTTTTCATTTGGAATTAGAGTCATATGACTAGGATTCAAATCTCAGCTCTTCTATTTATTGGTGTGTGGGCATAGCCAAGTTACTCAACTGCTCTCACCTCAAGGTCCCTCACTTATGAAAATAGCACCACTAACACCTGTTACACCCGCTTTACCATGTTGTTGTAAAGATCAAGGATGATAATGTATGTAAAATGCTTTGTTAACCTTATAGTGCTATTTAAATGTTAGCTATTATTATTAAAAGGATTGGACTAGATGTCTAAGGTCGAACTCTAGATTCTATAAGCCTTTACAGATGAGGAAACTGAGGTTCAGAGACTCAGATGGTATTTGCACTGGAGTAAACATCACATTAGTGGCAGAGCCAGGACTGGACCTAGAGAGTCTATCCTGATTGTTATCTTTGGGTGTTCAAAGAGCTGTCACCCGTTGGCATGAAATGAAATGAAACGTGTTTGGTCTGACCCCAGGCAGTAGGACAAGGAACAGTAAGTATAAGTTGCAGAGTGAGGCTTGAGGTCAGCAAAGAAAAACAAAAAACAAAAACCTTTCTGACAATCAGAGCCGTCTCACAGTGGAATAGGCAGCCCAGGCGCTGGTGATTTCTACCACTCTATAGCGATTGCTATTTTCCCACGACTAGAAGTCTTGAAAAGGAGATTGGTTGACCATTTGTCTGGGATGTTAGGCAGGGGATTCCAGTTCATGTGCAAGGTGAAGCAGATGACCTCTGAAATTCTGTTGGAATAGCAGAAAGAGAGCTCATCTTGGAATAAGAAGACCTGAATTCAAATCCTGCTCTACTACTTATTAGCTGCATAACCCCTGGTAAGTCATGTCTCTTTCACTGAGCCCATTTCCTTACCTGTAAAATGGAGATAATAATAGAATGCAATAGTTTTTACCTTATAGAACTGTTGTGAAGATCACACTTGGCAAAACTTAACATGCTATAGAAAGGAATTTTATCGTGGTTAGTCTCTCTATCTGTATCTGCTTATTAGAGACAGCTAGAATCCCTATAAATTCATAGACAGTGAAAGACTCTGACCCAACAGATAAGACAATGTGGTTTAATGTGTTCATTTCACTCTGCTAGTTGAACTGCATGATCTTAATAAAATTTGCTATTTCTGGTTAAAAAAAATATAGAGGCAGCTAGGTGATGCAATAGATAGAGTGCTTGACCTAGGGTCGTGAAGACCCAAGTTCATATCTGACCTTGGACACTTAATAGCTGTGTAATGGTGGGCAAGACATTTAATCTCTCTGCCCCAGTTTCTACATCTCTAAAATGGGGGTAATAATAGCATCTGCTTTCCAGGGTTGTTGTGAGGATCAAACGAATAAATGTTTGTAAAGTACTTTGCAAACCTTAACATGCAGTTATATAAATACTGGTTATTATTATATTATTAATTCTCTACCACGCCCTGCTTGTTTTGACTTGCTCTCTTATTTCTCTCTGATTTATATTTGGGTTTCCCTTTTATGCCCTGCCCCGTTACCCCTTACTCACACACAGAGGGCACATCTGAGAACTATGATCAGATCTTGGCCCACACTTGCTCCTCAGGCTTCTGGGTAATACAGGAAGAATTCTTTCCCCTTACCTACAGGGCTTCTGGGCAGGGACAGCCCTGGGCAGAGTTGTAAAGGTAAGTATATCTTCAGGAATTTTCTTGTATATCCCATTTCCCCTGGCATAATATTCCCTCTTCAGTCCCTTTATGTGCCCTTTTTTCCTCCCCTTTCCACCAATATACACACATATGTACACATACACATACAGTACACATACATGTACATGTGCATACATGCATATATATACATATATATATACATACATATATATACATATATATATACATATATATATATATATACGTGAGAAACGGTAGATTCCTCAGGTCTCTTCCAGTTTTAAATCCTATAATCCTGCGATCTCTAACTCCTCCCCCAACTGCTTTAGGGTTCAAGTTCTTTCAGGGAGGGCTCTTTCCACCAGTCTGGGGATGCCTCTGCCCACAGTCTGTTCATCAAGAAAGAAAAACCTAGGTCCCAAGAAGCAAGATGAGCCATCCACGGAGAATTGTTTGTTTGCCTGCCTGATTTTTCCTTTCCTTCAACCTGAAGCTGATCACAGGAGCCATTAAAGGTAGTTTATGGAGCTGAAGAAGCTCTAAGGGCTGTGTGCTCCTCTCCCCCTCCCTTCCCTTTCCCTCTGTCACCCCAGGCTGCTTTCCCCTCCAATCTTCTTTCCTTTGGTTATTTTTATAATCCCACATGATTGCCAGTGGCTCTGTCAAGCTAGAAGGAGCTCACTGGTTTGACAAGAAGATATGGCTCTGTGCCAGACTCACCTGTCTTCCATTCCCTGGCATTCACAAGATAACCAAATTTAGTGCTGGAAGGGGCCTTGGGACACATCTAGTCCAACCCTTTTATTTTACAGATGTGTAAACTAAGTCTAGAAGGTTAAGAGACTTGCCCAAGGTCATAGGGCAGTAAGTGTCAGAGCTGTGCCTCAACTCCCTATCTTCTGACTCAAAAATCCATTGTGCTTTTCATAAGACTGTTTAACTCTTTTTCCATGTCAAGCATACCCAGATTTTCTCATTTAACCTAGGTCTTTGTACAGGAGAGAAAGAAAGAACATTAGGGGCTTGAACCCCTTGAATCTCTTTCACGTAGCCTGCAATTTTGAAGGATTTATAGATTCAGAATTTTAAGGGACCTTGGAGGTCACCTGGTCCAACTCCCTCATTTTATAAATCAGGAAATGGAGAACTTGTCGAACTTGTGACTGACCGTAGACACACAAATTGTGGCAGAACAGATTTTTTTGGTATGCAGAACTGCCTACCTTCGGCAGGTTCTGAGGTTTAAGGGCCTCTGCCTAAAGCAGAGAGCAGAATGAAGTATGGACATGGAAGGTAGATGCTATTATTATCTCCATTTTACAGTTCAGGAAACTGAGGCAGACAAAAGTTAAGTCACTTGCTTAAAGTCATACAGCTAGTAAGTGCCTGAGGCTGGGATTTGAATTCAGATCTTTGTGATTCCAGGTCTAGCATTCTTTTCACTTTGCCACCTAGCTGCCTCTAGATGAGGAGAGGAGGAAAATCAATTTTCTGTGTCAGGGTCACTAGTAATTGTTTCTCTCTCTCTCTCTCTCTCTCTCCCTCTCTCTCTCTCTCTCTCTCTCTCTCTCTCTCTCTCTCTCTCTCTCTCTCTCTCTTTCATTACGGAGATTAAAAGATTAAAGATATGCAGAGGCTAGGTTACAGCAGGCATCCTAACACATATTTGTGAATCAATTCAATCCAAAGAGAATCTCATGGAGGTGGAAGGGGAGGGGGGGATCTCTGTGAACTGAGAGGAGGTGATTGGTGACCTGGAGCTCCTCTCCTCTCTGAGGTCTACGTAGCCAAGAGTTAAGACTCCGATGGCTCTCTTGGGCAGAGCACCAGTGTCTTGGAATCACCTTGCCTATACAGGGATGTAGCTAAAACAAAGACATTATCTATTCTCCCAAGTTTCCCTCGCAGCGGTGGGGGCAAGAATTTTGTCCAAATATGAAAACTGATGACATGTCTCGGTATTTGACAAGGAAAAATAGACAGAAAAGGATTCTGGTTACAGCCAAGGAAAGAAGTAGAAACAGTTGAGGTTTACTCAGGGTATTGATAGAGATTTAAAGGAAATGGTGGTAGGGAGAGCACTTGATCTACAACTACAACATGGTAGGCAGAAGAACAGAGCTGAAGTACCACAGACTAAAACTCTACAATCCCCCCCTGAGCAAATCAATTGTTTTTTCAGGACAAGATTGCTGAGTGGAAGGGTCCATAAATGAGAGAGGTGAGAGGATAGAGGGGAATGTGTGGTGGCCCCATTATTGTGTCCATAAGTAAACAATAAAGCAACGCTAATTCTATAGTCTTTCAGCAAGAAGAAGGGTGGCAGAAGGCCACCTACTCTCATGGTGAGAGTTATGTCTCCATGGACAATATCTGTCTCAAGAGAAGGGAAATTTGAAAATTTGAACTCCTGTTGGTAGATGGTGCCCAGAAGGCTGGAATGAGAGGGGTACAGGGAGCCAGAGCTAAGAGGACACAACCAATAGAAAGGAGATTGATCATGGGAAAGGAAGGTGGCAGAATTGGACCATATGATCTACGTAATTTTTGCCTTGGAATATATACTGAATCCGTTAAGATAATGTTCAACAGGCATAATTTGGGGTTCAAAAAGTCAGATTATCTGAAAAAGATCTGGAAGCCTTGGGTGGGCTTCATTAACTTTGGTGGCTGCCACATCACCCTGCTGATTCATATTAAGTTTGAAGCTCACGGGTGCCATTTGCCAACAGGAGTTCAAATTTCCCTTCTCTTGAGGCAGGCTATTGTCTATGGAGACATAACTCCTACTAGAAGAAAAGGTGGTTTTCTGTCACCCTTCTTCTTGCTCAAAGACTACAGAATTAGCATTGCTTTACTGTTCACCTACGGAGTTGATAATGGGGACACCACACATTCCCCTGTATCCCCTCCCCTCTCATTGATGTACCCTTCCACTCTATAATCTTGTCCTTCAAAAACAAAAAAACCTCCCTATCTTGTACTGGAAAAGCTGATTTTTTTTAAACCCAAATTATGCCTATGGAATATCACCTTATTAGATTCAGCTCAATGGACTAAACTCTTTGGACCCTAACTCTGCCATTCAGTGTGTTAGCTAGCTATCCCTCCCTGAGAAAGAAGATTCATTTCCTTGGTCCCTTGGGGATAGAACCTAAGAATCATAGACATTAACATTAGAAATGACTTTAGAGAAAACCTAATCTTACATATGAGAAAACTAGGGCCTAGAAACAAGAAGCAGTTAGGTGGTGCTGTGGATAGAGTTCTGGTCCTAGAGTCAGAAAGATCTGAGTTCAAATCTAGCCTCAGAAACTTACTGACTCTGTGACCATGTGAAAATCACCTAGCTTCTGTTTGCTCCATTTCCTCATCTGTAAAATAGGGATAATAATAGTACCTAAACCACAGAGGTGTTGTGAGGATCAAATGAGATGCCTGGCACATAGTAGGTGCTATATAAACGTCAGCTGTCATTATAATTAAGAAGTGACTTGCCTAGGGTCATACTTGAGATAGGTAGCAGTGCCTAGATTCAAATCAGGTTCCCTTACACCAAATCTAATGCCTTTTCCATCGCATCATGATACCTTGTCCTATCAGCACAGAGCTCAAAAAACATGTTGTCCCCAGGCCAGGATCTCATCTGTCTGCACTCTTGTTCTCTCTTGGCCTTTGTGTTCATAGATACATTAAATACTCTTCTTGTCATTGTGCAGGGTGGCATCCATAGAGTCCTAAGCACTGGCTTACCCATGGTAGCAAGAAATGGCAGAAGTATTGGGGTATATTGGAGTGAAGGAGGCAGGAAACAGCTGCACTATTTAGGATGGAGGGATAGGGAGGAGAGAGTGAAGGGGGGGGGCCCACGGTGGATGTAAGTGCAGAGGTGGAAAGAAGTAAAGAAGATGTACTCATTGGAGCACAATGGCCTATTTCCCAGCTCTTCTGCTTAGGTGACAATGCAGTAATCCTGAGGCTGCAGCTAAAAGCTTTGGTAATGAGGCAAGAGGCCACGTGTGGTAGGGCCTTGGGATCTAGGAAGCACAGTCAGGTGGAAACTCTCCGCAGTCCACAAGACACAAAGAACTGAATAAGTAGTTCCTGTGTACCTGGCCACTGGGAAAGAACTTTAGGTACGAGGGCAGGGGAGGGAGCGGGATTGGGGTAGAATGCAGGGAGCAGGATGCTGGCCCCAGTATGGGAGGTTTGGAAGCTGTTTTCAGGGACCTTCCCTGCAAGGTAAGCCTGTAAGCTGCAAAAGCCTTAGATCTGCAGACATTGTTTTAAATTCCAGGTCTGCCACTTCCTAATTGCGTGACTATGAACGACTCACCTCCCCTCTCTGGAAATTTCAATATAATTTGTTTCTTTTGCAATCTTATGTGTTTTATTTTATGTATTTAAAAACATTATTCTGAGAAAGGGTCTGTAGGCTTCACCAGACTCCCAAAGAAAAAGCTTAAGAACCCCTACCCTAGATGAAAATTAACTTTTCCTCCTCAAATTTTCTTGTAGCGCTTTTTTCTGGATCACTTCCTGTCCCCCACCAGACAGTATGTTCCTTGAGGGCAGGGAATGTGGTTTTGCATCCTTGTATGCAACTAGCACAGTGCCTTGCGCATAACACGAGCTTAATAAACAGGAAATGATTTGAAAATACCTGACCCCTAAGCAGGATCTTGAGACCAAATGATGTTCGTTGTTCCTTAAGAAGTTTAAAAAAGAAAAAAACAAACCCCACTAGCTCCCAGGCAGGCCATCAGGAACATACCCCTATTCCTTCAGGTCACCTGCCCTAGCTGAGGCCCTGACACTGACATGGGAGCACGTAGAAGAGTCTGCCCCTCCTGCAAGTGGATTGCACATTTACCAATGCATTGTCAGGCCATACTCCTGTCATTTTGTTCTCTGTTGCTCCTTGACTGGCACTGAAGCAATCTACCTGGGAACTCTCCGTTCCTGAGACTTCACAGTGGGGACTTAGAAGAGGGCACCCTGTGGTGTACTCAGGGAGTGTGCGTATGAAAGGAAATGTATTCAGGCAACACCTGAGACTGTCTTATACGATCACACCTGTGACCATGGCCAGGTCTGGGAAGTCCTTGGCCTCTCGAAAAATGGTATTCTTGAGGATTCCTCTGACTCCGTGGCACAGATGATCTATTCGCTACTTAGCCCTGACCCTGCTGCTTCTCCCCAGCCATCGGGTCCCACCCAGAGGGTGCGCCATGGAGCATTTGCCCTTCAGTCTGTGGCAGAACCTTCCTCTTTAGCATTTTTCAAGAAGGGGAGGCAGCTGCCTTTTGGATACTGACTCCAACCCAGCCATCTTGTAGGCATCATCCCATGCCTTGTCCACCCCCAGCCACTCCTGACATCCGGACACAGTTGTCACCAAGATGGCACAAGGAACTCTGTAGTGTTAAGCAAATGCAAGAGATTAAAAGAAGCAGTAGGAAGAGTACCAGAAGCCCTGAGTTCAAGACCCAGTCTTACAACGTTAGGTTGCGTGACAAAGGGCAAATCACTCACCTCATGGGACTAATTACCTTATTACATAAAACAAAGAGCTTGGATGAAATGCTCTCTGAGGTCTCTTCCAGCTCAAATATTCTCTGACTGTTTTACGTGGCACAGCTTGTATATATACCACACTTTGCCTTCAGATTGATATGCAAATGAGACAATTGAGGAGAACTAATTAGACTCCTTCAGACAGTGTAAGTCAGAGCCTGTCTCCTGAGTTTGGTTTGATTTGTGTATGAATTATTAGTGGCTCAGGTTAGGGTGAGGACTCCCTTTAGGTGTTTCTTTCCTATGTGTTTATGCAAGGGGGTTTTATGCAAAAATCCCACAAGGACTTGGGAAACATAAGCACAGATGTTTCCTCTATTAGTACAGACAGGTATAGTCTTGCATAAAATTGCTTGTTAACAGTGATCTGTGTGCAGAGTCAGTCTGTGCTGCAGGTAAATGAAGCATTACTCCTGACTTTGCCTGTTCAACAATAATTCCATCATCTCAATTTTTTCCTTGTACGATGGCAAGCCAGTATGCAGCTCACAGATGAAGAATCAGAGTTGGAAGGGACCTTAGAGGTCCTCAAGTCCAATGATGAAACTGAGGCTGAGAAAAGTTAAGAGACTTGCTCGAAGTCACAAATGTGGTAAGTAGAAGAAAGTTAGTAGTATACCAAAGACTGGTACCTAAGGAGGAAAAAGATCAAGAGAGATAAAATATGTAACTTGCATCCATATTGAAGCTGGGGAAGAAATGTTAGCCAGAAATGTGTTAACATTTGCTCAAGACAGGGATTTTCAGATTAAATATATGTGTGTGTGTGTGTGTGTATTATATTTATATATATGCCAGCATTAGAATGGAAGCCTCATTCATCTACTGCCTGAAGAGGTAGAAGCCACAATCCTGTTCTTGGCTCTCATAATTCAGTTTAAAATATGCCATCACTAGCGAAGCAGTTTTTATTAGTCTGTTGTTCAGTTGTTTTTTCAGTTGTGTGTCTCTTTGTGACCCCATTTGAGGTTTTCTTGGCAAAGATACTGGAGTGGTTTGCCATTTACTTCTACAGCTCAGCTCATTTTACAGATGAGGAAACTAAGGCAAACAGGGTTAAGTGATTTGCCCAGGGTCACACAGCTAGTAAGTTTCTGAGGCCAGATTTGAACTCAGGAAGATGAGTCTTCCTGACTCCAGGACCAGCACTTTATGCACTGTGCCACCTTCCTGTCCCCAAATGCTCTAAAGCAGGGGTGGGAAACCTGCGGTCTCAAGGCCACAAGTGGCCCTCTAGGTCCTCAAGTGCGGCCCTTCGACTGAATCCAAACTGCACAGAACAAAAAGAATTTGTTCTGTGAAACTCAGTCAAATGGCCATGCCCGAGGACCTAAAAGGCCACATGTGGTCTTGACGCTGCAGGTTCCCCAAACCCTGCAAAAGTTTCCAAAAAGTGAAATGTGGTCAAAGAATCAGAGCCAGTAGAAAATGACTCTGGAGAGGCTGCCTGCTTGTTTAAAGAATGGTTACAGGAGAGGGAAGTTCTCTCAGGAGAAAACTTAATTTGAGCAAAGGGAGGGTTTGAGGGTTTGCTTGTTTTTTGGAGGTGGGGGGACAAGGCAAAAATCATTCTTCCTTCACTGCTACAACGTTGCTGAAAAATTCAGGAATTCCTAGCAAAATCTAGGATCCAAGGGAGGCTACCAAATAATGATCAGAAGTTACCAGGCTTTTCCTTTGTGTGCTAGGGATTCAGCTGATGCAGATCTAATGAAAGTACAGGACTGGCCTTCTACTTGGGCGTAATAGCTGATTATCCAGGGTGCTGCAATTTGGGGGGGGGGTATTAGCTAAATCCCCATTCCTCATTTTGCTCCTGTCCCTAATACCTTCACTAGAGAGGGATAGATTCTAGCTCCACCCTAGTTTTCTTTTAAAATACAAATTGCCCTGGGAGGTGAAACATTTGCTGCAAATCCCATAGGTAAAGGAATTAGTGGTAGAGAGAGGACTTCTGACCCGTTGGGAGGAAATCACTTTGTAAACCTTAAAATGCTACATAAATGTGAGTTATTCTTGTTAATACCACACTGCCATAGATGCTAAAAATGGCAACTATCCATTATGTTCAAGGATATGCTGAGATGAGAGAAGCAATGTGGTATGATAGAAAAAGGCCAGGATTGGGGTTTAGTCCCAGCCATGCCACTTATTAGCTGTGAATTTCACCTGCTTATCTCTCTGGGTTTTAGTGTCTTCATCTGGGAAATGGGGATAACCTGACCTTACAGTTATTGTTAGGAAAATGCTTTGTCATTCATGAAATGCTATAGAAATGTGAGCTATTATTATAGCAGAGAGAAGGTTAATCAAGGGAAAAGTCTCTTATTTGATCTTATTCTATTTGGGGCTCTGGCTAAAGGTAAGAATTCAGCCTATCCTGAAGGCACATGGCCCACAGATTACATCCCAGCCCATTATTGCCAGAGCACAGGCCAACCTATCTCTACCCACCTTTCCCTAGCCAGCCACCACACGGGTGCTCTCCTCTGGAAGTTCCCATCTCCCAAGGAGTTCTATGTAATGGCTTATTCCAACAAAACCTGAAACACCATAAGAATGCCTTCTGTAAACCAGTGATGAGACCGGAGTAATAGAAATGTAACTGGGTTGTAGGTATGCTAATGTTTATGCTAATTTTTGTAATGAGAAGATAATGAGATTTGAAAACTTGGAGGTAACTTCCTGAGGGGGATGTACAGACTATGCAAAAGTGAAGCTATTTAGTAGTTGTTTTAAAAAAAAGAAAGGTAAATTGTACAAAGGATGAGGAGGAGGAATAGGAGGTACTGAATAGAGGAAAGAAGTCTCTCTTGGATATGTGTTCTGGGTTTTGAGGCAAAAAGAAGAAAAGCTAATCAGTGAAATTCAGGGAAGCTGCTGAAATGGGGTTCTGGTTGCTGTGGAGAGAACAATTTTGATTTGGAATGGAAAAGTAGGTGTACAGCCCAGGAGAAAGCACTTTGCTTGCTTGGAGTTCAATGTTCTCAGGATCGGAAAGAAATAGCAATGAGTAAAAGGCTTTATAAACTATAAGGTTACAAAGATTATATCATAATTATTTACTACTACTCCAGGTAAATCTGTAATCTTTTTCCTATTGAAACATTGTAAATACTAATTTATGGCTTTGTTTTCTTATTTGTTACACAATTAAGAACTTTCATAGCCAGCTTTTGTCTGCACAATGAATGGGAGCAGAACAGCCCAGCTCCTGTGGAGGTCCTCCATCAAGGATCAAAACAAGAGTGCCATACTGAAATACATCAAGACATCTGAGAAAAAACTACTGCAGGTGCTTTTACCAGCCCAGGTTCATACAAAGAAATAGCCAGAAGCCTAAGGCACTAGGGAAGGAATCCACCCAGAAAAGTCTAGGTGATGCATGCAGAAGACTTATAGTATGTGGACGAGGAGGAAGCTAAGCTGTGTTCCTGGGAACAGGAAAGTAGAAGTGTAGACCAGGGTGAGCCAGAAATATTTGGAAGTTGTAACTGTGTCACTCTGACCTTGTCCTGGGGTTGGGAGCTGGCAGAATTTAGAACAGTAGGGCGGGGATCAGATTGGACCCTGGAGCTCTGAAAGTTTATAGCTAACTAACCTGAATTACTCCTTAGAACATAGTACTCTGTACCTGGAGGAAACACTAGTATGAAACCATTGATTAGGAGGGCAGCTAGGTGGAGCAGTAGACAAGAGTGTCAGACCTGGAGTCAGGAAGAATCACTAGGAAGACACTAACTAGCTGTGTGATCCTAGACAAGTCACTTAACCTTGTTTGCCTCAGTTTCTTCATCTGTAAAATGAGCCAGAGAAAGAAGGACAAACCATTTCAGTATCTTTGCCAAGAAAACCCCAAATGGAGTCATGAAGAGTTGCGCAGGACTGAAAATGACCGAACAACAAAATCTATTAGGACCAAACAAAGCCTCATCATTATTTCTAGAAGTTCTCAGAGCCTGATCTTGACACAAAATTCCAATTCAAGAAGGCTGGAAATATGAGCAAACAGAAGAAAATATTGACAATGAAAAATTTTTGTGAACCTAGGGAAATCTAAGACCAAAACCTAGAAGAAAATAATTCCACAACAATAAGCAGAGTCTCAAACAAACAGGTTAGTTATAAGGCCAACTTGAATTGCTGGAAGAAATGAAGCAAGAATTAAAAAATGATACTGTAAATGAAATGAGAGTTGTAAAAGTAAGAATAAGAGAGAAAATAAACAGTATAGTATAAGATGTGGTAAACTTTACCCAAGTAATTTCCAAGATTGCTTGAAAATTAGAATGGATCATATAGAAATCAGGGTCTCCATAAGAAAATAAAAATAATGAAACTAAAATTTTTAAAAAACTGAAAAAAGAAGAAACTATTAGATATCCCCCATTTAAAAAAAAAACAACTGATCCAGGGAACAGGTAAAGGAGAAATAATTTAAGAAAATTAAACCACATGATTTTTAAAAAAAAAAAACCAGGATACTATATTTCAAGAGATAAATAAAAATTGTCAAGATATATTAGAACCAAAGATATAAATATAAAAAATCTACTGGTTACCACCTAAAAAAAACCCTAAAATGAAAATTCCCAGGAATGTCATAACCAAAATCCAGACCTTCTAAGAAGAAAAAAATACTGCAGGCCACCTGAAAGAAAGAGGTCAAGAACCAAGGAACCACAATCATTAAGACCCAGCGGTTACCAATATAAAGGAGAAAAGAGCTTAGAACACAGTATTCTCATAGATGAAAGATGAAGATCTACAACCAAGAATAATACCTTGCAAAATTGAGTACAATATGATAGGGAATCCAAAAACTATCAAAGAAAGGGGAAAGGACATATGTACAAAAATATTTTAGCAGCTCTTTTCATAGGGACAAATCACTGGAATCTTAGGAAGTACTCATCAATTTGGGGAATGGCTGAACAAATTACAGTATATGAATGTGGCAATGGAACACTGCTATGACATAAGAAATGATGAAGGGACAGTTTTAAAGAAACCTAAGAAGTGTTGAACCAATGTAGGTTAAAGTGAGCTGAATCAGGAGGAAAATGTATATTGAAACAATATTGTACAGGTGAATAGATTAAAGGCAGGAGAACAGTATACACTAAAACGACATTATGAAGATGAACAATCTTGAAAGACTTAAGAACTCTGATCAATGAATTGGCTAATCATGATTCCTTGTTGATGAAGAATGCTATTTATCTCCTGACAGAAAGGAGATGGACTAAATGTACGCAATAAAGTAGATGTTTTTGGATGTGACAAGCATAAACACTTTTTCCCTTGGCTATATATATTTGTCACAAGAGTTGGGTTTTTTCTCCCTAGTGGGGGAAGAAAGTGGGAGGGAGAAAAAATAACTGCTTGTTTTTCAAGTAAAAATTTTAATTAAGAAATTTTAAAAAGCAAAATAACGAATGAAATAAATCTTTTCAAAAGGGAGAAAAGAATGAACATTTATATGGCACCTCCTATGTGCAAGCATTGTGCTTTTACAAATATTATCTCAGTCAGTCTTCACAGCAACTCTCAGAGGGAGGTGCTATTATTACTCCCATTTTACAGTTGGGGGAACTGAGGCAGACAGCGGTTAAGTGACTTTCCCAGGATCACAGACCTGGTAAATGTCAGACCACATTTGAACTTAGGTCTTCCTGACACAGGCCCAGTGCTCTATCTGCTGCACCACCAGCTGCTTCAACAAAACCAAGAACTTCCAAGCATTCCTGATGAAAAGACCAGTGCTGAAAAGAAACTTTGAAATGTAAACGCAGAAGGTAAGATAAACCAAGGAAGGTAAATACATCTGAGTAATTGGATGGTTCCACCATACATACATATATACATGCATATATACATATGTATGTATATACAGATGTATATATGTTTGTGTGTATATATGCATATGTATGTGTATGTGTGTGTGTGTATATGTGTATATATATATATATATATATACATATATGATGAAGTGATTATATTCTAATTGAGAGAAAAGAAACAAGTTCCCTTCAGAACTCTAATGTCATTAATGGTCATAGAGAAAGTTAAATAAAACAAACAGAAGGCCTGAGGGATGGTTTTGTTCAATTTTAATGGTTTTGAGAGAATAAAGTAAAAAGAGGGAAAAGGGAATACACTTGGGGGAGAGGGGAGAAAGAAAGCAATAAGACTTATAATCTCACATACCTGGGGTATGTGAGAAAATTATACAAATATTGAGGAAAGGGTTGGGGGAGGGGAATAGGCTTCACAAAAACCTCACTTTCATCTGAACCACATAAAGGAGGGTTAAACACACATATATATATATATATATATATATATATATATATATATATATATATATATATACACACAGAATTTGGTATAGAAAGATATCACATACAAAAGGGAAGCAGATGGGACCATGGACAGAGAAAAAGGGATCTCAAAGGGAGGATAAAATCTGAAGTATAACCAAAGTAAACTATATTTTCATGGGATAAGTCATGTGTGGGAGACTAAAAGCAAAAAGTAAGGATAAGAATCTGTGATCAGGGTCTGGGTAGGGGAAGCTGGGTCAGTTGAAAGGAAGCAAATGACTTATAGAAATGACTCACCACTTCTTTGTAAAGAAAAGGGCAAAATGCAAAGAGAAAGAAAAGTTTAAGTGGATAGGATGAAGAGAAATAGAGAATTAACAATCATAACCACAAATGTGAATGGGATAAACTCACCCATTAAACAGAAGAAGGTAACATAATGGATGAAAAACCAGAAGCCAATAATGGCTTACAATGGTTTACAAGAAATAGACTTGAAACATAAAAATTTACACATCATTTAAATAGGATGGTTTGATCAGTGAAAGATGTGTCATAAGCAAAGCCAATTTCAACATCAGTGGATGAAGCCTGAAAGTAGGTTTAAAAGGAAAAAAAAGAATAAAAAGCTGTGATTGGGGGTAGGATAATGGGGAAAAGAAGAGAGAGCAGTGAAGTAGAAACAGATTACTTCAACTGTAGATCTCTAATATTAAGCATAGTCTTCTTTAACCATCATCTTCTTCTTTGTAAAGAGGTGGCGGGGGCAAAGAGACAAAAAAGTACAAGAGGATAAGATGAAGGGAAATATACAATTAAGAATCATCACCCTGAAAGTGAATGGGATGAACTCACCCCTGATTTGGAAGAAGATAACAGAATGTATCCAAAAGCAGAATCCAATTGCCTTTTACAAGAAATAGGTTTGAAACATAAAGATTCACACAGAGTTAAAATGTGGCTGTGGCACAATCTGTTATCATTTAATGAACTAAAAAAAAGTAAGGTTAATAATCAGACAAGGTAATAGTATAAAAAAGAAAGAATTAAAAAAGATAATTTATACTTAAAGACATCATAGATAACAAATTTATAACAGTAATTAATATATATGGACCAAAAGGCATAGCCTCCATATACTTAAAGGAACAGTCAATTGAAGTATAGGAAAAAATAGTCAACAAATGAAGAATAAATAACAGAAATAATCAGAAACCATTTTGCCCAATTTTATGCCAACAAAATTAATAACTTAAATGAAATGAATGAATATTTATAAATATATAAAATACCCACATTAATAGAACTATAGAGGATTCAAACAATCCATTTCAGAAAAAGAAATAGAAAAAAAATAAATACATCAGTAAAGAACAACAACAACAATTCATCACCAGGTGGATTTACAAATGAATTCTATCATACATTTAAAAAACATACCTAAATGGTATGCAAAAATGATAAATGAAGGTCTCCCACCAAACTCCTCTATACTTATATCCATAGTTATAGGATACAGATATGGTCTTGAATCCTACCTCAACTAAGGAGGGACAAAGCAGAGAAAATGAACTATAGACCAAATATCCCTAATGAATATTAGTGCAAAAATATGAAATAAAATATTAGCAGAGAGGCTTCAACTACATATTAAAAGAACAGTTAATACTATGAAGAATTTATACCAAGAATGCAGAGTTGGCCCTATATAAGGAAAACTATAAAAACAACAGACCACATTAAAAACAACAAAAAGCAAAAACTCACATGATCATATCAATTGATGTAGAAAAAGCCTTTGGCAAATTGCAATATCCATTTTTTAAAATATTGAAAAGCAAAGGAATAAATAGACTTTCCTTTAATGTGCTAAACAATAGCTTTTTAAAACCTAGCTACAGCATTATATGTACTAGAGAAATGCTAGAGAACTTTCCAATATGATCAGGCAAAAAACCAAGAATGTCTATTATCACTATTATTTGGTATTATACTAGAAATGATAGTTATGGCAATAATACAAGAAAAATGGAGGGAATAAACATAGGCAAATAGGAAACAAAAGTATTGATTTTTGCAGATGATGTGAAGGTCTATTTAAGTAACCCTAAAGATATAACTACAAATTCATTGAAGTAATCAATAATTTCATCCAAGTGGTAGGATATAAAGTAAGCTCACAAAAATCATCAGCTTTTCTGTACACTGCCAACAAAACCCCAGCAGGAAGAGACAGAAAGAGAAATTCCATTCAATAATTACAGAATATTTAAAATATTTGAGAGTCTACCTACCAAGACATAGATAGGAAGTATAATGATATAATTACTCTTTACAGAAATACATACCTACATAATTGGAGAAATATTAAAGCTTATGACTAGTCTGTCTCAACATAATAAAAATGACAATAAATCTAAACTTTTTCAATGCCAAAAACAATCAAACCACCAGAGGATTATTTTAGAGAGCTAAGAAAAATAACATTAAAATTCATCGGAGGGGAGAATGTCAAGAAACTCAAGGGAAACATTTTTTTTTAAGTAGAAAGGAAGGGTGCCTAGTAGTACCAGATTTCTATACTACAAAGAAGTAATCATTAAAACTATTAAGAATTAAGAAGTTGATCAGTGGAATAGATTAGGTTTGCAAGACACAAAAATGAACGAACATAGTGGTAACATAGTGTTCAGTTAAACCAAGGACTGACTCTAGATAAAAATTATTGGGAAAATTGGAAAGCACTCCAGAAGAAATTAGGTTTAGACCAATATCTCACATCATATACCACAATACACTCCAAGTGGATTATATGTATGTATGTATGTATGTATGTATCTATGTATATGTGTGTATGTGTGTGTGTATGTGTGTGTGCATGTGTGTGTGTGTGTGTATGTGTGTGTGTGTATATGTATGCATAGGGAGAAGAATTCTTGACTAAACAAGGAGTAGAAAGTATCTTAGAGAACAAAATGGTTCATTTTGATTACACAAAACTGAAAAGCTGGGTAAATATAATCAATAAAATTAAAATTAGGAGAGAAACAACTAGGGGAAAATAATTGCAGTAAATTTCTTTGATAAAGGTTTAATATTCAAGATATATAGGGAACTGATCCAAAAACATAAGCTTAAGAGCCGTTCCTCAATAAATAAATGGTCAAAGGATATTAACAGACAGTTTTCAAGGGAAAAATCCAAGATATTAATAACCATATGAAAAAATGCCCCAAATTACAAATAACAGGTAAATGAGAATTGGAACAACTCTGAAGTTCTACCACATAAACATCAGATTGATGAAGTGGCCAAAAATAAAAATTAGTTGCTGGAGAGGATGTGGGTGAAGAGGCCCAATAATACAATGTTGATGGAGCTCTCAAAATGGGCAAGCCATTTAGAATTACTTGGAATTATATCCCCAAAGTCACTAAA
This sequence comes from Phascolarctos cinereus, assembly GCF_003287225.1. Taxonomy (NCBI): domain Eukaryota; kingdom Metazoa; phylum Chordata; class Mammalia; order Diprotodontia; family Phascolarctidae; genus Phascolarctos; species Phascolarctos cinereus. The sequence continues at coordinate 193,981,831 of NW_027555514.1, read as the reverse complement.
CTATGAATTTGTCCCAGCAATACCATTACTGGGCTTATATCCCAATTAGATTAGATTATGAGCTCTCCAAGGGCATTGATAATTGTGGGGCTTGGTTTGTTTTTTTTTTTTTGTATCCTAGTGCTTAGCACAGTGCCTAGCACAGAGTAGGTGCTTAATAAATGTTTATTGACTGACTGATTGACTAAGAGATCAAAGACAAAGGAAAAAGACACATGCAAAAACAAAATATTTATAGCAAGCACTTTTGTGGTAGCAAAGAACTATAAAATAAGGGTTTACTTATCAATTGGGAAGGATTGAGCAATTTGTGAAACTTGAATATGGTATTATTATGTCATAAGAAATTACAAAAAGAATTCATTCAGACAAATACAGGAAGATTTGTGTAAACTGATGCAGAGTGGGGTGAAAACTAGAACAATTTATAGCTTGATTCCTTCAGGACCATATTCTAGTGGTTATGCCTCCTCCTTACTGGCTCCTTTTTCACCTGCTTATTAATATGTTCAAGTCTTTCCAATCTAAAATAGCCTTCTATCATTTCTACCACACCCAGTCATCATATTATCCCTCTCCTCATCGCTGCCAAACATCTTGCAGAAGATGACTACATTTGGTGATTATTTGCTTACCACGTACCCTCTCCCCAACGCTTTGCAATATGGTTTCTGACCCTATTCCTCTACTGAAATTCTCTCAAAAGTTACCTAATTGCCAAATCTAATTATCTTCATTAGTCCTCATCCTTTCTGCAATATTTGATTGCCCATTCTAATCCTACCTCTCCCATTTACTACCTAAGTGACTTTGGACAAGCCATTTTACTTCCCTGGGCTTCAGTTTCCTCACCTACACAATGAGGGGCTGGACTAGATGCTCTCTGCTCTCTATGCCATCTCTACATCTGTGATCCTATGAATTTTCCTGGCCAGAAACTGTCTAACTCATCCCTTCCCTCTGGCACGTAAATTCCTCTAAAATAAACTATGACTATCCATATGGCAAATAAAGCAGGACATACACAAAATATTTTTTTCCTTCAATGAAAAGACTAGAATTTTCCATCGTCTTAGGTTTGACAGATAGCCTGTCTTCAGCTACGAAAGTCCCCAAAGAAGAACAAATCTGTTACACTCTGGTCAACACATTTCCATGGAAATGAAATAGTGAAATGTGATGGAAACTTCACACTTGAAATAATGTGTCATTGTATTTTACAAAGGAGGCATTGGGCATCTTTGGGGTTGGGGGTGGGGAATGAAATCATCAGGGTACATTCCTATGTCAATTCATCAAGACAAGAAGCTGTCCTTGACGCATTTTCATGGAAACGATAGCTACCCTCCATGCGTATATAATTTGGTCATGAAAAAATAACACAGATTGGAGAGAGAATGTTCAGAGGCCTAGAAACTCCCTCCAACGGCTGGCCTTCAAATGTACTGAACCGAAAATTTCAGAAGGGAAATAGAGCAGAGCCAAATTTCCTAGCTCTTTATTTCTAAGTAAGAGCAATACATATACCACAACCACATTAACAACAGTGCCTGTCTAATCTAGTCCATTCACCTCTACCCTAGCTATAGCTGATCCCATTTTTCCTCCCTAGGATCAAGATGGAAGATCAGAATGGCCCAAGGGCTTTTTTCAGGAAGCACATCCTGAACCCTTTCTTAAGCCATAGCCTCCAGTGTGGAAATAATTCATTGAATGAGAGCTGAGAAACACAAAGATTCGTTTTTCCAAAACTTGGGAGAGGGGGGAGAATGGTGGGATCACAGGATCATAAATTTAAAGCTGGAAAGAATTTTGGAAATCATCGAGTCTATTTAGCAGATAAGGAAATTAAGACTTGCAAAGATTACCCAGTGACAGAATTGGGACTCGAGCCCAGGTCCTCTGACATCAAATTCAGTGCTTCCTTCCATACAGAAATTTTCCATGGCCAATATTGTAGGTGACAATATGGTTGTTGTATACTTTCACGGAATTTGGAGCACTGGTTCTTCTTTGGTAAAAATCCCTCCAGATGTTAATGCAGAGGATCAGAAAAAACCTATGTGGGCTTCAAAACATCCCCCCCCCTTACTAAAGTAGTGGTTAAATATACTCTTCATTTTTCCTTTTGAATAGACAGGTGGGATGATAATGAAGATAAGAATATATGTGGGGGGGGGGGAAGAGCTCCACATTTAAAGCCAGAAGTTCTGGGTTCAAATTCCAAATCTGCCATTAACTAACTTGGATATAATGTTTGACAAATTCCTTCAGCTTTGCAGGCAGTTTCATCGACTGTAAAATCCAGCACCAAATCCTATGATACTGACAACAATTTCAGTTGTCAGGAGGGCTGCTGAAGAAGCCAGGGCCTGTGCCCTCTATGGTTTCAGAGACTAATGTCCCCTTTTGGGAGAGAGAGGTCTAAAATAAAGGTGAAGGGGAGGGGGAGGAGAGAGGTGGCTGTTTACACATTCTATCCCACAAAAAAAACCCCAGCAGCCTCTGTCTGCCAGTTTATCTCATATCAGTCCTATTCAGTAATGGTTTTTAAGAGATTATGTTGGTGGCCCGGTGGCTGTCTCCTGGGATGGGATGATTTATTTCCTTTTATTTGGGAAAAGGCTTTGCAGAGAGTGGATACGACTCACTGAATGTCATCAGGCAGGGGAGGGGAAGCAGAGTGGAATCCCAATGAATCCCTCTGGAGAGAGGCAAACAGGACATGGGAGAAGCAGCTGTTGTCAAGGGGAAGGGTTATGGGGAGGGGAAAGGAAGTCAGATCCTGGAAAATTCCATGGCAGCCAAGGGAAGCAGGTGCGGGGCAGAGGACCCAGGTGTGGTGATTCTCAGCTCAGCGTGCTTCCCACCACCTCCTTATCCCTTTGCTAGGCATGTTCATCATCATCAGCAAGTATTCATTAAGTAGCTATTTGTATATGAAAAGACTCCCACAGACTTGGTTCCTGTGTTTTCACCACGTAGGGACACCTGAGACTCAATAAATGGTCACCTGGCTGCTATTATCGGCCTCCAAATGGTGAGGAGGGGGTTCCCATATAGGAATTGTATAGAACTGCCTGAAATTGCCCAGGAGCTTTCTCCCTTTCAATTTGATTCAGTGAAATTGTTTATTAAATAATTAATGAAATATCTACCTTATGCAGAGCATTGTACTAGGTGATAGAGAAGATATAAAGTTGATTATATGACACAGCTGGGCAGCTAGGTAGTGCAGTAGATAGAGTACTATGATTGGAATCAGGAAGATTCATCTTCATGAATTCAAATCTGGCCTCAAACACTTCCTAGCTGTGTGCAAATCCCTTAACCCTGTTTGCCTCAGTTCCCCATCTATAAAATGAGCTAGAGAAAGAAATGGCAAACCACTCCAGTATCCTTGCCAAGAAAACCCCAAATTATGACACAGCCCCTGCCCTCTGGGTGGTAACAAACTAGTTTGGGGATGAGACACACAGAGAGAATACTATCATATATAATACACAATGACACAATCCAAGATCTAAAGTGAGAAGGGACCTTAGAGGTCATTAAGTCCAAGCTCCTCATTTCACAGTTAAGGAAACTGAGGCAGGCAGAGATTAAATGACTTGCCCAAAGGTCACAGAGCTAATAAGTGTTTGAGGTAGGATTTAAACCGAGGACTTCCAGAGTCCAAGTCCAATGATATACCCACAAAACCATGTACATTAGAGAGTGCTAGAGAAAGTGTTGTATGACATCTGAGAAGCAAAGGGTCATTACCAATCTGGGAAGGCTTTCATCACCATCCACCCCCACTGGACCCTTCTCCCTCCTTGCTTGATATCTATGTCATAGGCACCTTACTCTTAAAAGTCAACAGGTTTGAAAATGTGATGACTAGCCCCAGAAGTGTTTCATGGCAGGATAACAGGGTGCGAACATACTTGATATCCCTGGCCTGGTCCAAATATAGATGTCTAGTGCTCCCCAAATGTCTGGGGAAAATCTCTGGGATGGGGGAGAAGCACTGTAGTACATTTAAGAGAATGAAAAATTCATAGATTCTCAGAGCCAGAAAGAAACTCAGAAATCATTTACTGCAACCCTCTCATTTTACAGATGAGGAAACTAGGCTCTACAAATGTGAAATGACTTCTTCATGGTCACTGGAAGATGTGATTGCTTAACTACTGTCAGTCATCTTTGAAAGAGGCACAGCTACAGGACTGGAGACTGTCAAGTGTTGTCACAATTTTCAAAAATGGAAAGAATCTGCTGACTATAGACCAAAAAACTTGATTCCAATTCCTGACAAAATTCTTAGATGTGTGTTTTAGAAGAATAGTTAGTGGACATCCAGAAATGGATGTAGTGCTATCATGGCTTCCTTAGAAACAGGTCACGTTAAATAAATCCCATTTCCTATTTTGACAGTGTTTCTAGACTAGCAAATGAAGGATATAGTTAAAGATATAGATGTTGTATAGAATTTAGCTATGTATGTATGTGTGTGTGTGTATGCATATATATGCATGTACATATATAGTTCAGAAGGATATAGCTGAAGATGCAGTTTATATATACTTTGCAAAGCATTTGACAGATTATCTTGAATTGTCTTTGCGTGTAAGATGGAGATCTATGACCTAGATCAGTGTAATCAAACTCAAATAGAAACAGAGACCACCAATCTGTACGTAAGAATCCCTTCAGGTTGCATAGTGACTTGGTTTTTAAAATGTGGTTGACTAGGTTTTATTATATTTTTATTTATTTTGTTACATATTTTCCAATGACATTTTAATCTGGTTCCAGTAGCACTCCAGAGTGTTGTGGGCCACATGTGATCTTGGGGTGGGGGTGGGCTGTTTGACGGCTCTGGTCTAGATGGTTGTAAATTTAAGTGGTTTTGACAGCGGCTGACTGACTAGACCCAAAGTTTAGTCATTAAACATTTGATGTCAACTTGGAGTCACTAGTGGAGTATCTCAGGGATCTGTTGTTCAACAATTTAGGTAGCAATATAAATGAAGACATAAAAGACATTTCATATCAAATTATCTACATATGACGCAAAGTGAGAAAGGATAGTGAACACATTGGATGACAATCAGGATCCAAAAAGCTGAACAGAATAGAATGAGCCATATCTAATAAGGTATAATTTTATAGAGAGGGATGAAAAATCCTATACTTGACATAAACAAACAAAAACAGCTGCACAAGTACAACTGGGGGAGATTTAGCTATGTAGTAATTCATCTGAAAAAGATCTCAAGGTTTTAATGGACTGCCAGCTCATTGTGAACCCACAATGCAATATGGCAGTCCCCAAAGCTAATGCATTAAGAGAAAACTAGACTCCAGAATGATCATAGAATTATTACACTATGTGCTAGTCTCACCATATCAGAGGTATTTTATTCACTTGTGGGCTCTACTCTTATAAGAGGACATTGGCAAACTGGAGAGTGTCTAAAAGAGAGCAACCAAGATGGGGATACTCATAACCATTGTCATATGAAAGCAAGTTGAAGGAACTGAGGAAATTTCATTTAAAGAGAAGAAGGATTAGCAGGGACATGATGATTGTCTTAAAATATATGAAGAACTGTTAGGTGTAAGAGGAATGAGACCTGCTCTGCTTGGCTGTAGAGGACAAAACAAGGAACAAGAGATGGCAGTTGTAGAAAGGAAGACTTAATCTTCACATGAAGAGAGTCCTCCTAATAATCAAAGCCATCTATTAGTGGAATGGACTGCCTTGGGAAGAAGTGAGTTTGCCATCAATGAAGACCATAGGATCAGAGATTTAAAGCTAGAAGAAACATACTTCTTGTTGAATCATTTCAGTCTTGTCTGACTCTTTGCGACCCCATTTGGGGTTTTCTTGGCAAAGATACTAGAATGGTTTGCCATTTCCTTCTCTAGCTCATTTTACAGATGAGGAAAGTAAGGCAAACAGGGTTAAGTGATTATCCAGGGTCACACAGCTAGTAAGTGCCTGAGGTCAGATTTGAACTGAGGAAGATGAGTCTCAGGAAGAAGAAACATTGCAACCTCTATAATCAAAACCTTTTATTTTAAAGATAAAGAAATTGAGGCTTAGAGTGACTTGCCCAAGGTCATCATATAGGTAGTAAGTGGCAAAGCCAATATTTAAATTCAGATCCTTTAGATCCAAATGGAATGTTTTCATCCAGTATGGCTGGACCAGAGAGGTTATGAGGGGAAAATAACATGAAATAAGGCTAGAAAGAAAGGTGGGAGCCAGATTGAGGAAGCCTTAAACTCCAAACTAAGTAGTTTATATTTTATTCTAGAGGCACTTAAGACTTTTGAAGAGGAGAACAACATGTTTAGACCTGTATTTTAGAAAGATGATTTTGACAGCGATGTGGAAGATAGATTGTGGAATGGAGAAATTGAGAGCTAGGAAAGCTGCTTGTGAAGGTATTATGGTAGTTTTGATATGAGGGCAGGTCCTAACTGTAGTGGATAGAGTGCCAGGCCTGGAGTCAGGAAGAACTCATCTTCCTGAGTTCAAATCTGTCCTCAGATACTTGCTAGCTGTATGACCCTGGGCAAGTCACTTAACTCTGTTTGCCCCAGTTTCCTCATCTGTAAAATGAGCTGGAGAAGGAAATGCCAAACCACTACAGTAACTTGGCCAAGAAAACTGCAAATGGAGTCAAAAGAGTCAGATAGGACTGAAACAACTGACAACAACGGTCATCAAAGTCTAGTAGCAGGAGAAAAGTTAAGATGACTGGTGAATGCCCACAACTTCATATGAGGAGATGAGAGTCTGAACTAGGGTGTTAGCTTTGTGAGTGGAGAGAAGGGGATTGATGAAAGATACTGTAGAGGTAGAATTGACAAGTCTTGGCAACTGATGCTATATGAAGGGTGAAGGAAAGGAAAGAGCCAGGGAGGACTCCAGGGTTATTAACCTAGATCACTGGGAGGATGATGGTGTGCTCAGCAGAAACAGGGAAATTTGCAGGTAGGGCAGGTTAAGGAGAAAAGATAATGAGTCTGTTTTGTATATGTTGAGTTTGAGGATGCTTACAAGCTATCCAGGGAGAGATATCCAAAAGGCTATGGAGCATGACTGGAATAATGGAGTTAACGAGTGGCTAATTTCTTCCATCAGGGATATTTCCAGGGGATTCCTGCTCAGGTCTGGAGTGGGGGAGATTTCCAACTCTGAGATTGTGAAGTAGCAAAGCTCTATTAAGAACATGGGTTTCCCCAAAACCCAGTACTCTTCTTACAACACTGCTCTACCTCTTTGAGGTATGAGAAATCTAAAAGAGGGGCTCTGATGCAGGAATTTGACTCCCCACCACAACCTTTTCTGGCTCTGTGGCTGGCCCCTTGCCATGGCTGCTACTACAGCCTACCTTCACCAGCAGAAGACTTAGGTTGAGATGGAGTTAGCCTGTCTGAGTCTCTAGCTCATACAAATAGCTTCCCAGGGAGGCAATTAGCTTTCATTATGCTACTCAGTAGGATTAAGGCTGGAGGAAAAAACATTAAAAACCAAAACACGTGTTCCCCCAAACACCAAATCAGTATGTAACGGGTATGTTAGAAAAGTAAGACTTAAGTCACTTGGGATCTGATTAAAAAAAGAAAAAGAAAAACACATACAAAAAAAAAAAAAGGAACCCAAATCCAAGAGAGACAGACAGTCTAAGGAACACAGTGGGGCATGGAGGGCAGAAATGGGAACATGCTAAGTAGATAAAGAAATGAGGAGAAGACAGGCATAACTGTCAAAGGCAAAGGTAAATGAAACAGAAATAGACTTAAGACCACAAAGTTATCATATTAGGGGAGAGAAAGAAAGGAAAAAAAGACTGAAGAGGGATACATTTTATTACCTAGTCCTCCTGGGTTCCCCCCCCCACCAGGAAAATGAAAGGAGAGAAAAACAGAAGAAAGGAAGAAGGCAGAAAGGAACAAGAGGGGAATAGAAGGTTAGAGAATAAGGGGGGAAAGAGGAAGTTTATAATCATTTAATGCCTTTTTAAATGTCCCCATAGCACTTTCTATTCCACATAGTGAAAGCTTTCAATAAATGCCATGGACTGAAGAAAAAAAGAATTAATGGGAGAAGAAGAAAGGAGGGAGAAAAAGGAACACAAGGTGCTTCTCTGTCTAGTCTTCCCCAAAACACTCGGTGTTTTATAGATAAAGCATCATAGGGCATTTCAATAGAGATAGGTGCCAGATAGAGAAATGAAAATCTAAAAAGATGTACCAGGTAGAGCATGATGAGAATATAAAAGATTTGAATTCTTCCAAAGACCATTAGGAAAATGGTCCTGCTAACTGCTGGCTAGACTTAGTGTGACCTAGAGAAGAAAGAGCCTGAAGGAATGGCAAAGAGTTGGCTCATGAAAAAAACAGAAGAGAGTCAAGACCAGACATAATTTGGAAGAACTAAGAAGGGTCTCCATGGACAGACTACATCCTATTCTCTCCTTACCTTAACCTGAGATTGCCCCTAATATCTCAGCTCTCCTTATGGGAAGAGGCTCCTCTAACCAGCAGATTCTCTAGAGTTAGTATGGTCTTCCAGTCTGGCTGTCTAAGATTAGATTCTAAGATGAATATTTACAACATTTCCATTCTTCCAAACTTTCTTCCACTGCGCTCCACCAGAAAGGGAGAGTGTGTGTTTGATAAATATCACGGTGTTCTAAATCCTATTATTCATTCCAGTGGTCACCAGAGGGGAGGACTGGACCCTCCATTATTAGTATTTTTTAAAATTTTGACTTTGGAATGTATTTTATGACATTCTTTGTTGTTGGAAGATTTAACACCATTGGATTAGAGCTAGAAAGGACTTCAGAGGTCATTTAGTCCTCATTTTTCTCCATTATGCTTTGCTTTGGCTGACATAAAAAATCAGTTTTTGTGTTCTGACTCAAAACTGACTGATGGTGAGCTGAAGGGTAGCTGGAAGGCAGGGAATAAAGAATCTACTTGTGAAGAATTGAAAGCTGTTTATAAGAAACCTTGGTATGTAAGAGTCCCTATTCCCCTCCAAAGTCCTTCTCATATGTCCATGAGATCAAGAGTTAGAAGGGAGTTGGACATCTTTTGGTCTTACTGAGACCAAGAAAGGTGGAAGTGACTTGTCTATGGCACATAAAGTGAAGTCAGCCTTCCTAACTCTTTCCACTGTATTATTCAGCCTCCTTTTTTGTATCATGTCAGAGGTGAAAACCTTGATGCCTCTAATTTGAAGTCTATGATCCTATCATTTTATCCTTAGGGGTTGGTCGAGCAGGGTGTTTATTATTCTCTCCATTTTGCACAAAGAGAAATTGAATGACAGAGTTGCCCAAGGCTATTTAGGTATCCTAGGAACTGGGCTTTGGGGAAGTTAAAAAAAAAATTTAAAAGCTCTAAGATTCCCATTCTGGATTGTCTGCCTGTAGCATCTTCTTTCCTGACATGAAATACTATGAGGTATTCCCATGTCTGATCTCAGTTTTATGAAGATCATAGGATCATAAACCAATTTTAGTTCAATTCCCTCATATCACAGATGAGGAAACTGAGACCTAGAGTTTAAGTGTCTTACTCAAGGTCATGCAGATCTTAAATAGAAAAATTAGAATTATAGAACAGGTCCTTTGATCCAAATTCCCCACTGTTTCCACTGTATCTGTCTGTGGAAAAGGAGAAAGGGAGGGTAGAAAGAAACCAGAGAGAGGAAGGGAACAAGGAAAAGGAGGTGATTGAGGAGAACAGAGGAGAGCAGCAACAGAGGTGCTGAGCTGTCTGATGAGGGGTAAGTAGGTAAGTCACTTACTCTAGCACATCCCGGTTGAACTGCTTCTTGCTGTTTCCCAGGAATTCTCCAATCATTTGTCTGCTAAGTCCCTTTCGCTGAAGGAGGAAATGAGCCACACCAATGGGAGTGTCAGGGATGAAGCCTCGGGAGATCAGGAACTGGATGCCCTTGTCTGGGTTTCTGGAAACAGAGAAGGGGATCAGGGGAACAGTAAGCTAGAGTGTTACCAGTCCTCCACTTATCTTCAGTCCTTTCCAAATCCAACAAGCTCTCTCCTATCTAATCTCAGAAGGCAGAAAAGATCTAAGAGGACATTTTGTCCAACTCCTATCAAAACAAGAACTTCCTCTACTCCCAATCTTTCTGAATGTAGTCCACGTTAGCTTTTGTGACTCTCATAACACACTGTTGCTTGTGTGCATATAGAAGTTACTGTACAGAAAAGCCTCCATATATCTTTTCAGACCAATTGCTATTTAGCTATGCCTTCCCTAACTTGTACTTGTGAAATTCATATTTTGGATCCAAGTATCAGATTTTATAATTATCCCCATTAAACTTAATATATTAGATTTGACCCAATGTTCTAACCTGTAAAGTTATTTTTGGAATTGATGGACATTCAATGTGTTAGCTAACCATTTTAGCTCCATGTCACCTGCAAATCTTGCCATCCATGTACTGACTTTAGTCAGGTAATTTACAACAATACCAAAGAGCGCAACGTCAAAGACAGGTCCTTAGGGTACTGTTCCAGAGACCTTCTTCCAAGTTGAAATGGAACCCATACTATTGTCTGGCTCTCATCCAGGGGTATACCAATAAATGTTTAACAAACAGCTTTCCAGAAAAAAAGTGCTCCTGACATACTTTTAAGTTTAATTTATATTGTTAACATTTTCTCAATGGAGAAAAGTAATGACTTTTTTAAGTCTAGGCAATCTATAAAATAATAAACCAAGCCCTAATATGTAGTGGCATTTGCCAATTTCCAATTTAAATGCTCAAACTGAAATTTTAACAATTAGCTCTTGAAAGCTGGTTCCAGCTGGCTCCAGCACACTCCTGTCCTCATTTCTCCATCTTGTCCACCAGGAAAGCATCAGAGATTAATTACTTCAAAAGTTTACCAAAATCAAGGTAAGTGATAATCTACAGTATTTCCCTAATCTGCCCAGAATCACAGAATTTAAGAGTTGAAAGGAACAATTTTAGCAATCCTGTCTAAAAAAGGAAATGAGGTTAGTGTGGCAGGATTTAGCATGCCAGTAATTAATACAGTGCCTTGTATATGGTTGGTGCTTAATAAATACATGATTATTGATGACTTGTTCTTGATGAAGTTATGTTTTGTGATCACCACCTCTTTTTATAGATGTTCGCTAACATCCCTTTAAGAATACATTGGAGAATTTGTAGGAAATTAAAGTTAAGCTCATTAGCCTGTAGTTTGCAGACTCTACTTGCTTACTACCCACCCCCCTGCCCTTTTTTTTATTAATTAGGCAACATTTGCCCTTCTGCAATGGCACCTGTCTTACACTCCAGTCTTTCAAAGGTCACTAACAGCAGTGATCCCAGCTCAGCAATCCCATCTGCCAGTTCTTCTAGTAGTCTAGGATGAAATTCTTCTGGCCCTGGTGACCCCCCAACCCTTTCTCATTCATAGCCAGGGCCCCCTTCTAGTTGCTACAAACTTCCCTTCAGTATTCAGAGCCCATTCCCCATTACCCCAACCATCTCTGAATACTACCAGCTTCTTCCTCTTGTTTTACTATCTCTGAGAAAACTTGATATTCTATACCTCTCCTCCCTCTCCCACCTAACTCCTCAAACACCATCCCTTCCACCAAAACACCCTTCACTTTAAGATACATTTCCCTTTCAGCCAAGCTATCCATATATGCTTGAGTAGGAATTGAGGAAAGGGGATTCCAACTCCACTAAGAGAGGCAATGAAGTGGAGCAGGGACAGGCATGAAGCTTCTTGAGTCTGACTTTCAGTATGATGCAGTGAAGCATGCTGCTCACCTCCACATAGAGAGATGATGGACTCAAACTGCAGAATGAGATATAGTTTTAGACACAGTCAAATCGGGAATTTGTTTTGCTTGACTATGAATATTTGTTACAAAATGTTTGTGGAGGAAGGAATAGGGTAAGAACTAGGGATGGGGTTACCTCCTCTTGCTAACTAACTCCCTTTGAAACCAATCTCTGCACCCCTTTCTGGACTTCTCAGTATTTTAATTTGGAAACAGAAATGGAAAAAATGTATGGGTCATCCCCTTGTCTCTCTTTCCACAAAGCAATCAGAAAACCTGTGTAACATTTCAGAAATTGGGCAGGTTTCTAAAAGGATCTTCCATCTTCCTCAGCACTTCTGACCAGCGCCCCTCCCTCCCCTCTCAGCTTCTATCTCTCCTGATTCTATATCTCAACAGGCAATTACCTCCTCAGCTATTCCTAGGACTTGTATTAATAAGAGGAAACTGGGAGAAAGGGAAAATAAGGTAAGAGGAAGAGGAAAATAGTCATCTGCCTTGGCTACTTTGACTCCTACCATCTATCCCTTCAAGACCTACTTCAAACCCTTCATATAGAAGATGAGGAAACTGAGATCCTGTTAGAAATTTGTTCAAAATTAGGCTTCTATCATTCTGTGTGGGAGAGCAGAGAGAAGAGAAATGTATGTGAAGCTGGGCCCAGGATCATCACAGGTGTCTGATTTTGTGTATAAGAGAAGGAGATATCTGGCTACAGAGTTTTATGTTTAAATGAAAAGGGGGTTAGGTTTTTGCTTTTGTTTTGTTTTTAAAAAGAAACACAAGGAAAATAACTTGTCAGATTAAGAATGGTCTGGCCTCTTCAGTAAGCTCCAGGGACTTACTACGACTTCCAGGATAAAATATAAAATCCTCTCTTTGGCATTTAAAGCCCATCATAACCTGGTCCTTTCTTATGTTTCCCTTTATGATCCACCTGAATCGATCTGTTTGCTATTCCTTCTATCTGGTACCCTGTCTCTTGGCACACGTAAGTGGTCCTGAAATGAACTCCTTCTTTACCACTGCTTCCCAGTTTTCTTCATCATTTTCATGCTATTTTACCCCATTAGAAATTAAGCTCCTTGAGGGCAGTCTCTGTTTTTGCCTTTGTTTATATCCTCAGTGCTTAGCATGGTGCTTGTACATAGTAGTGCTTAATAAATGCTTGCTGATAGACTCAACTTTCCTCTGGGTTCCAGTTCCACTTTTAAAATATACATATAAATGTTTTGTGGATGCTTAAAAAAAAACACATTGCTATCATTTCATTCTCTCTCCCTGCCCACTCCCCTCCCCTCCCTTCCAAATAATTCTCTCTTATAAAAAAAGAAGCAATTAATACAAATCAACACATTTGTCATGCCTGACAATGGAAAGCCAAGTGATTTACCACCTCTTTGAAAGTGAAGCTTTCTGATTGGCTAAATGCATGTATTATGGCAGCAGAACATTATGGTGGCAGTCCACTCTAGCATGTTCCCTGCTAGGGAATAGATTTGTGCATATTTGTTCCCCTCCTTCCCCTCATTCCCTTTCTCTTCCACTCACGTTCTTCCCTTTCCTCACCCTGCACCTTTGTTCATTTCTCACTCCCTTCCCCTTGTATTCCTCCTCACCAACACATTTCCCCTGTACATCATCTTACTCATCCTGTCTGTCCTTTCTATGCCAAATCTCTCATCTCACTTCTCTCTCTTTTCCCTTTATTTAAAAAATTCAGAACTTAACAACTACCAGATAAGAATACTACCATATACGTGGTAGAACAGAAAGAAAGCTTTATACATGAAACTATGAATCTCTATTATGTACAGGTGGTTTTTCTTTAAAATATATTAAAATTCAACGTGTTACTTTCGAAACTATCCTACTTGTCTGTGATTTCTTGGCCTTCCTTCTTTTCTCTTCTATACTTTTAAAAATATGTTTCTATGACCCTCTTTTCTTTCTTTTTTGTTTTTGTTAAACCAACCCCTAGCTCCTTCCCAACTCCCCTCTCCTGCATTGAGAAAAAAAGAAAAAAAAATCAAAACCTTTGTAACAAATCTGCAGACTCAGTCAAAACAAATTCTATAAAATTTCCTTACAAAAATTTTTTCCCCTGTAACTTGGGTGCATCATACCTTTATCTAAAGTGGGTAGCATGGGGGCAACTAGGTGGCGCAATGGATAGCGCATCCACCCTCAAGTCAAGAGGACCTGAGTTTAAATCTGGCCTCCGGCCTAACACTTGACACTTACTAGCTGTGTGACCATGGGCAAGTCACTTAACCCCACTTGCCAAAAAAATAAAATTAAATAAATAAAGTGGGTAGCATGCTTCATCATTAGTCCCTTGTAATCATTTTCACCCTTTCCCCCCTCTCCATCTCTCTTCTAGCACTGCCATCTCACTTCCTCTACTATCTCATCTTCCCATTCTTCCCTCTGATATAATTATGAACTTCTAAAGCTAGAAGGAGCTATAGCATCATGAGGAAACAGAGGCTCCATATAGGTGAAGGGACTGGTCCACAGTCACACAGTTTGCTTGTGTCAGAACTTGAACTCAGTTCTTTGATTTCTAGTCCAGTGTCCTTTCCACTATACCTTCGCTTTCTTTCCCAATATCTTTTTTGTTTTTGTTTTTGGCAATTGGGGTTAAGTGACTTGCCCATGGTCACACAGCTAGTAAGTGTCAAGTGTTTGGTCTGAGGCTGGATTTGAACTCAAGTCCTCCTGACTTCAGGGCTGGTGCTCCATCCACTGAGCCACCTAGCTGTCCCTCCCCTATCTTCTTTCTTCCCGTTTGTACTCTACGCTCCTAGCCCTCACCCCTAACCACTTCCCCCGCCCCAACCTAAGCTGTGCAGAAGCCCGGTGGCTAGGTAGGTCCTGGCAAGCCGGCAGGGAAGAAGGGAGAGGGCCCCGTGACTCACATGTTGAAGAGGTTGAGGCCGATGCGGTAGAGCCTCTTTCGAAGGGTGTCAGTAGAGAGCGTGGGGGATTTGCAGCTGGCTGGGTTCTCGCAGTGGTATCGGGGCAGACTCAGTATCATAGCCTGCAGGGCCTCCTTTGAGGCTGACACCTCTGAGCTTGACTTGGCAGATTTCGTGGAGGTGCTGCTGCTGCTCAGTTGCTCTGAGTTGTCACCGGTCTCAATCTCCCCCCCTTTGATTGACCCCCCTACCTCCTCTTCTTCCTCCTCTTCCTCACCCATCGCCCCCTCAGCTGCCTGCCCATTTGTGTTTATGTCCCCGACAGCCCCAACTTCGGTCCATGTGTGCCCAGTGGTTGAAGCAGATGAAGTCACAACAGGGGAGGCCAAAGCCTCGGCTCCCCCTGCCTCCTCTGCCTCTGCTTTGCCTGCTGCTGGGACCAGTCCAACCTGAGTCTCTTGCCCTCCCAGGCAGTTGGCCACAGAAACAGCTGTGGAGGAGGAGACAGAGATGTTCTTACTGGCGATCTGCACTGTGACATCCCGGAAAGCCATCATGAGGGTGCTTCTGCTTTTGGGCAGCCCAGCCCCTGACCCACTGCCCTCTTCCTCCTCCTCCAGGCTTAGTTCTGCAGCTTCCTCCTCCTTCAGTTCTGTTTCCAGGCCTGGGGGCCCCATTCCTCCAGCATGGAAGGTCTCATGGATCTCGTAGGAGCCCCCTTCCTGGAGGGAGCACATAGTCTTGAGGCTCCAGGTGCTGAGAGCATCATCGATGGACTTAGCCAGGGACTGGACTTGCTCCGTGAAGGAGTCCTCAAGCTCCGTGAGTGTGCCTGTGATGGTGGCCGGCAGAGATGGAGAGCGGACCAGGGGCAGCCCCATCAGCCCGTAGCCCTCCATCAAAGCCTTCTCTGCTGCAAAAGTCTCTGGATTGGGGACCCGCACCTTGCGCAGGGAGATACGCCGAGGGAGTCGGCTCTCAAGCAGTGAGTTGCGTATCTTCTCGAAGTTCTTGCTAAGCTGATATTGGCGGAAGGCTGTCTGAATGGTGCAAGCTGCTCGCCGGGACACCAAGTGGCCTCCGTATTTATGTTCTAGCATTTCAATCTGCAACATAACGCAAAGGAGAAAGAAAGTGGTTGGCTTGGTATGGTCAGATGTGGGGACCCAGAGAAGCATCTATCCCCCCTGAGGCTGGCAGAGTACCAGATTCAGTGAGAAATCATCATTGGGGTGAAATATCTTGCCTGAACTTTGACAACATCAGGCAATGCCAACTTTCAGGAAGCACACCTAACAATCTCTGCCCAGGAGGAAAAACATGCCTATGACAGTGGGCAGAGTTCCTGGAGTGGTAGAACCTATAGGAGTACAGATTCTAAGGGCTGGTATGTCCTGCATGATGTCAGCTGGGGGTGGGAAGCTACAGAGAGCAGATAGGAAGGAAAGGAACCATCTTAGGCTTTGAGCAATTGCTGCTGTCCATCTTTATTGGCCTCATCCTAGAAACTGCTGGTTCTCTCACTGGCCACCTGGCAAGTGACTGATTGCCCTCTGGAGCAGTATAATCCAGGCTAAATCTGGTTTCTCTGAGAAAGCTAAGAGTTCAAAGGGAGAGCTAAGAGTTATTCCTTGGAAGTGGTCCTTTGGGGTCCAAAGGAAACTAGGTTAAGGAGAAAGGGTTGGACTTGGGAGAAGAGATACAGCAACATCCCTAAGATGCTTTAACCTCAGACAAAATTATATGGCAAGTGAAGTTTGTCTTCAGTGCCCTGACCACCTCCACTTTTGACCCTACGCAATCTCAGGAGCCCAGTTTCTATGCTATCGCCTACTCCCTTTATGAACACCTGTTTTAGGAAAGGATCACTCATTCCCACTAAAAAGTTAATAACTGATAAGTTTTAAATGTGTCTTTGGAATCACAAAATGTTAGAGGTGGAGGTGACCTTAGAGGTCATCTGGTTCAGGGAGGCTTAATCTTAGGTGCATGGACCATAGAGATTTCAGTGGGTCTATGAACTTGGACAGGAAAAAAATCTACATCTTTATTTTCACTAACCATAACTGAAATTTAGCATTTCTTTCAATTATGAATATAAGCAATAAAATACCCTTCTGAGAAGGGGGTCTGTAGATTTCACTAGACTGCCAAAGGGGTCTATGATACAAAGGTAAAGAAACTGACTCCATTTTACCAATAAGAAAACTAGGCCCAGAGAAGGGAAGGGGAATATACATATTCCCTAATATAATACAGCTAATAAATAGCAAAGCAGGAATGCTAACCAAGTCTTCTGACTGTAAATTCAGTCCTCCTTCTACTGTACCACAATGCCACTCCTCTCAGGGGGTAATTACATTTAAATAAGGGATGACCCCTAAGCCAAATGCCTGAATCTGACATTTCAGGCAATAGCCATTTCAGGCCTTGGGGGAGATTTTCTGGGGGAGAGAGGACTTTCTTAATGTAAATGGGGGATGGGAGAGTGAAAGGAGAGAGACTAGTTAATTTGATGAAATCACAGGGCATAGACCTTTGTTAGAAGGTTACCCCCTCATGTATTGCAATCAATCAATCAACAAATGTTTATTAGGCATCTACCATGGCACTGGGCTGATAGACATATGCCCTGGCACCTTGCTAACAGAACACTGTCTATTTGGTTCCCAGTAACTGGGGCTATCTCTAAGATGATTTGGCAACAGAAAGTTCAGGGGGACCTCCCCCATGATCTGTAACCCAAAAGTGGGCTGTAAAACAGCTGGCACACCCATAGTAAGTGGGATTTTTGCTGGCCCAGTGGCTCTCTCTTCCTTGGACTTCCAAACCAAAGTACAGCCGGGGGGGGGGGGAGAGTGTCTTTCTCCCTTCCCAACCTTCCCCAGCAGTATTGGTGACTCATAGGTGACACATGGCAGTGCTACTTATATACAGCCAGAAAAAAGAGTTGAAAGACACTGTAATGAAACCCGAGTCTCTCATGTAGAGAAGGGATTTGGAATGCTGTAGGCATTCTTTGTTGTTAGTCGTGTTTGACTCTTCGTGACCTCATTTGGGAGTTTCTTGGCAAAGATACTGGAGTGGTTTGCCATTCCTTCTCTAGTTCATTTTATACATGAGGAAACTGAGGCAAACAGGGTTAAGTGACTTGCCAGGGTCACATAGCTAGTAAGTCTGAGGCCAGATTTGCACTCAGGAAGATGGGTCTTCCTGACTCTAGGCCTGGTACTCTAATCCACTGTGCCATTTAGCTGTCTTTTCTAGGTGCCCAGAATCTAGCCTTATAGCAAGGGGAGGAAGAATGATTTTCTTGCAGCATCAGTTTTGAGAGGTGCTTCAAATTAAGTAACCCCCATTTGAGAGTTTCTGAATACAAGAGTTCAGTCACTGAATTGTCTGATTTCCTTGGTGCAGCATTCTCTTTGGAGAAAAAAGAGTGTTCACATAGTTCCTGCAAAATAGTCTACTTGAAGAACAAAGCCAAGGAGATACTAGGGCAATGTAGGTCCTCCAGAAAGGGGATTGCTTATTCAGTAACCATCAAAATATGTTTCATTTCTGGAGTAAAGTTTAAAACACAGAGTGGTACTGGAGTCTTTGTGGAGATCGTGTCGGGAAAAGAGGATCTCCTTGGAATGACAAGGTAGAACCTGACAGCAATTCCCCAAACCGGTGCTCAGGAAATCCCCTGTCTCTGACTAGGTTAAGGAAAGGGAGTGTCTGGGGTAAGCCTGGATCTAGACCCCAAATATATAGCTTTGACTGTGACCTCTTCTACTTACTGCCTCTGTGATTCAGGACAAGTCAACTCACACCACTCAGGGCCTCAGGTCACCTCTCTGTAAAATGAGGGCATGGTACTGGCTGATATTTAAGGTTTATTTCATCTCTTAATCATATTATCCTAAGTCCAAACTTCTCTGTTTGGACCTCACCACCAAAATGTCCCATAGCCATATTAAACTCAATATTGCAAAATGGAACCCATGAAATCCCTCTCCAGACCCATCACTTCTCCAGATTTCCTCATTTCTGCTCATTTCATCTTTCCAGTCACACAGCTTAAAAACCTCAGAGTTATACATAATTGTCCCTTCTGATACCTCCTATTCCCCACAGCCACCACCACCACCCCCATATCGCTAACAATTGCTGACTGAGTCATGTTTATTCTACCTTCACAACATCTCCTACTCTCACCTTCTCTCCATTCATACAAAGAAGGAAGGAAGAAAACAAGCATTTATTAAGCACTTACTATGTGCCAGGAAGTGTGCTAAGTGCTTTACAAATCTTATTTCATTTGATCCTCACAACAGCTCTCAGAGGGAAATGCTATTACTATCCCCATTTTGAGTTGAGGAAACAGACAAATAGACCACAAGTGACTTGCCGAGGGTGATATAGCTAGTTAAGTGCCCAAAGTTGCATTTGAAATGTACTTTGCAGCTTGGTTTTTAAGATGTCAAGTCTTCCTGACTCTAGGTCCAGCATTCTATCACTTTCACCACCTAGCTGTCTCTAACGGTATACAACTACTATCCTAAATCAGGTAATGATCACTTCTTGTTTTAACTACTACAATATCCCCCTCCCCCAAAGTAATCTCCTTGATCACCAAGTAAGATAGTATAGAGGAAAAAGAGATGAGGATGGAGGACAGAACCTTGGGGGTACACTCATAGTAAGTGGGATTGAACTGGAGGAAGATCCAGCTAAGGAGAAAGTCAGATGGGTAGGAGGAGAACCAGCAGTGTCATGAAAATCTAGAGGAGAGAGAATCCACAAGACAGTTATCTACGGTGAGTGTCAAAGGCTGCAGAGAGGTCAAAGAGAATGAAGATTGATAAAAGGCCGTTAGATCTGGACATTAAGAGATCACTGGCAGAGGAAGTAAAGGCAACAAGTGGGGATGACTTTCTCAAAGCGTTTAGCCACAAAAGGAAGGGCATATGCAAAAATTGCCGAGTCCATGAACAGTGGAACACTTGTGGGTGATAGCAAGGTCAAAGGTGTGACCATCTCTATGTGTAGCTAAGGGGAGTGGGGTGGAGGAGTAGGTCATGCGGAATGAGTAAGTTGAAAAACTGGGAAGTTAGATTGTTTGAGGGAGTATCAATATGTATGTTGAAGTCTCCAAAAATGAGAGCAGGAGTTGGGATGGAGAGAAATACTGTGAGCCTGTCACTGAAGTCATTGAGGATGGAAGAAGAGTATCTTTGGGGTCAATAGATAACAGCTACCAGAATTTGGAACAGATGATAAATCTGGATTGAATGAACCTCAAAGGAGGAGTTACTGAGTATTGGTGATAGAGGGAGAATAGAGGGAGAAAGGGGTATTCTGACTTCTCCCCCCATGATCACAGCTAGTAAGGAGTATGAATGAAAACGTAACCAGTAGTAGAAAGTGGTGCCCAGGGATGCAGTGTCTTTAGGAAGGAGCCAGGTCTCAGTGAGAACCAGAAGATGGAGAGATTGAAAAGAAAAATTTTAAGATGAAGATAAGTTTGCAAATTGTAGAGCAGTCATTTCAGGGAGCACAGTGGAAGGAGTGGGTAAACCTGGAGTGGGACATTTTGGGGTAGAGTTGAGGGGACAGAACTAAGGAAGCAGGTAGTCTGGGATAGAGAATGGGCTTTGTACAGCCGTGGCAAGATGGGAGGCAGGAGCTAGCAGGTCAAGGTAGGTCTGGTCTGAAAACCAGAGAAAGCTCTGGGGCAAAGATGGAAGCCTGAATATAGGACTGATGCAAACTTTGAATCCAATGCTTTCTTCAAGTCTCAGCTCTGGGACCACTTCCTGTTTAAACACTTTCCTGGTTCCCCCCATTGTTGTGAATTATTTCTCCTCCTCAAATCATCTTAAATTTACTTTTCTACATATACATATTTTATTCTAGGAAGAATATAAATTCCTTGAGACATAAAATGTTTATTAGCCACTTAAATGCCAGGAATACAAATACAAGCAAACAAGATGGTCCCTGCCCACAAGAAGCTTGCATTTTAAATAGAGGAAGACAAAACATGAAGCAGATCTGGAAAGGAAATAGGGAGGGTGCCCATGCTCTGCCGGTGAGGAGGTGAAGTGAGGAAAGTGAATTGAACTGGGAATGTTAAGAGCAGGGATTGTTTGACTTTGTCTTCACCACTCCAGCATTTAGCATAGTGCCTTGTATGTAAGCGCCACAGAACTTAACATAGAACTTAATACGTGCTGGACAGGTGCCCGGGATCTTGACTCTTATCTTGCCACTGAACTCTAATCACTCTGGAGAAGAGAATGGGGCTGATGACTTTACACAGCTCTGCCTCATTTAAATCCAATTCACTTGCAAGTCAAGACATCATCTTCATGATGTCATTGGTCATCTTTGAGCATAAAGGATGAATAACAACAACTTAATAATTGTTTGTTGGATTAAATTGAATGACATTCCAAGGCAGACCTGGAATCTGGAGCATGAAAGTGGACATAGAAGCAATGCATCATTTGTTTATTAATTCTACTTTAGTAAATATATGTAAAAGTAAAATGTTCTCTCTTAATTTGTGTGTTTATTTGATTATTTGTTTTTGATCAAATGAGATAACATATATAAAATGCTTTGTAAGCCTTAAAGCCATATGTAAACGCTAGCTATTAGTGATAGTGTTTGTTCTTGATGGTTATTAAGCCTATCTATCCAGCTTTCTGCTTCCCTCCAATTCAATCCCTCTTTGCAAGGTAGGCTATATTCTCTCTACCCCACAAACTGAACTTACTCATGTTGTAGAATAAGCAAACTTCGTCTCTGTCTGCCCAGGTCGTACCTATCCTTCAAGGTCCAAATGAAGCCCTACCTCTTTCAAGAAGACTTCCCTGACTGCCTACCTCACAAGGTTACCATGAAGAAAGGGTTTGTATACAATAAAGTGCTACATAAACGTGAGCTGCTGTTATCATTGGTGTTATTACTCCAACCTAAGCTGATTTCTCTCTTCTCTGAAAACCTCTTGTGTTAATAGTCAGTACCACATTGATAGTGTTGGCCAAAGAACAGCTGCTTATTCAACCCCTACTCTAAGTGAATTTGAAGTGTGTCCAAGGTGAGTGGAGCCACACCTCTCTTCTGTTAGTGTCACTGCAGCACCTTCCAGCATCAGGTCAGTTCATGATTTTGGCTTCCTCTATGCCTCTACAGGCAGGTAGGTGGCCCAGTGCTAGATCTGTAGTCAGGAAGACTCATCTCCCTGAGTTCAAATATGGCTTTAGATACTTACTACCTGTGTGACCCTGGGCAAGTCACTTCATCCTGCTTGCCTCAGTTCCTCATCTACAAAATGAGGTGGAGAAGGAAATGGCAAACCACTTTGCCAAGAAAACCTCGAATGGGGTCACAAAGAGTTGAGCATGACTGGGACAACAGCACAACAACAACAGCATATTCCTTTGCTTCCTCATCAGCCAGCCCTTTGCCATCTGTGTCTCATTCCCACTGTCCTACTGAGATTTTTCTCTTAACTAAACTCCTTAAAGGAAAGAAATGCTATTTTTCATCTTTGTATTCCCAGACTCTAGCAGTGTGCTTTGCACATAGGTGGGGCATCAATATTTTCCTAAATGCCAATTCCAAAGACTTTTCCTTGGTCCTCAATCTTAAGCTTTCTGTGGTTTCTGATATTATTAGATACTTTCTCCTCTTTATGTCTCTATGAAATAAAACTCTTCTGGTTTTCTTCCTTTCCTTATAAGCAATTCTCTGTCTTTTTAATGGATTTTTTTTTTCATCCCCTCAACCCCTTAAAGTTGCTGTTCCTAAAAACTTTGCTCTTGATCTTCTCTCTCTCTACACTCTCCCTCCCTTGCTGATCTTATTCATCTCCATAACTTCAAATATCATATTCTCAAAGATGACTTTCAAAATTTTTTATCTCCTGCCTACCCTTCTCCTAAACTTTAGACCTACATTTCAAGTTTCCAACAGGACATCTATCTCTGGATGTCCTGCCCTTCCCTATGTCCCACAACCCACAAATCTGCTACACCTATTTCTCTGTTTGAAATTTTACCTTAAAATTTTTTCCTTCTTCATCACCACTTACGTCCAATCTGTTAATAATAATAAATAACAATTCACATTTACAGCCAGGCACAGCAGTTGGAGATTTGGCCTCAGAATCAGGAAGGTTTGGTTTTCAAGTGATGCCTACCATGACATATATTGGCTGTGTGATCTGGGCAAGTGATTTAAACTCTCCCTCAGTGACCAAGAAGCTCTCTAAAGCTGAAAGTTACAGAAAAGCAACTGATCTGCATTGGTAGAGGGAGTATGTGCACTGGAAGTTCTCTATACTAGCTAAATCACAAATATAGACTGATGGATATAATCAATCAATCAATCAACAAGCATTTATTGGGTACCTACAACGTGCCAGGCACCCTGCTGGGTGCTAAGGATACCGATAGAAAAAAAGTGAAACAATCCCTACTCTCAAAGAGCATAAATGAAGATGTTTCTATAAAGAGACAGATGGCTAAGGTAAACTGAGGCAACAAAGTTCTGAGAGCATTCAATTTATTAGTAAGGCTAGCAGTTACCAGTAAAGGGGGTCTTTAGCTCCTCAGCAAGCCGAAAGACTTCAAATGAAGGCTGGTGGATCACTTTTACAGACAAAAAAAGGAGCATCAAAAAAAAAAATAGAAGGCTGCATCATAGATGGGGGAAATAATATGATTGGTTACAAAGCCTGAAACATTATAGATATGGGGGGCAATATGATTGGATGGATATTGGAAATACGGGACAAGCAACTCCTCCTTCTGTCTTGTCACTAGGAAATTCTGATCGAATTAGTCCATCTGCAAGAATAACTGATGGTATATAAATAACAGATTTCCTCTAATTGGTCAAAGGCACCCAGTGGTATAGATATAACAGGTTTCTTTTAATTAAAGTGATTTATAGGGAAACAACTGTTAGACTTAACTCAGAGAAAAAAGATTGAATTTCTAAACTTAATTCAAAGATAAAGAAATGTGCCTTAGGCAGTTATATAAACTGTTGGTGGTGATACAGAATGGAATCGATGACAAAAATGGAGATAATATCAATTTGATTTTCTCAATAGCTAGATCTTCCAGGTTTGTAAAGCGCTTTTGGGTCATGAAGAGTCGGATATGACTAAAATAATTGGACCACAACACCCTTCAAATATCCTCACCACAACAGCCCTGTGACATGAACAGTACAAATATTATCAACATTGCTCTACAAATGAAGTTTTTTATTATTATTATTATTATCGCTGTGTTACAGATGAGGAAACTAAGGCTTTGAGAAGTATCTGAGGTAGGATTTGAACCCATGGCTTTCCATGCCAAGTGCATCATTTTGTCCAATATTCTATGTTGCTGTCAAGTCCTCTAGTTTCTTCCTATACAACATCTCTTTCATGCACCCCCTCTTCTATTTTTATTGCTGCTACCCTATTCCAAGCTCTCATTATCACTTGCCAACACTGTTGCAAAAAAAAAACTCTTAACTGCTCTTCCTGACTTCTCTTTCTGCCTCTCCTTCATTCTTCATACAATTCCTTATGCATTTATCAGATCAGGTAACTCTGCTCAGAACCTTTAATTGCCCTGTTATTGACTATTAAATAAAATTCAAATTCCTTTGCCTGGCATTCAAGGTCTTCTGCTATTTGGCACCACCTTGTTTTATGTTGCTGTATGTGCTATGCTGCAAAACCAGACTATTTGTCTTCTACTGGATACATCCTATTCTATCCTACTTTCTGGCCTTTGTTGTCCTTTCCACCTGGAATGCCATGCTCACTCCCACTACTGCCTGCTGAAAAATACCCATCCTTTAAAATTCAGCTCAAATACCATCTCTTCCTTACCTGAAGCCTTTCCTGATCTCCCAAACATTAACATCCATTTCCCTCTTAAACATCACTTAGTTTTTACTCATCTCTCCCTCCCCACAATTAGATGGTGAACTGCATGAGGACAAGGCCCAGATCTTATCATGTTTGGTATCTCCTCTAACATCTAGCAGCACTCTGCAGGTAGGAGATGCTTAATAAATATCTCTTGAATGAATTTTCTCCATCATCCTTTCAAATAAAATGTCACAAGCTTTTTCTATCCCTCATCCCTTTACTACTTGTTATTTCAAAGGAAACCCTATATCCAAATCTTGTAGCTCCAGACTAGGGCTCTGTGCCAGAGGCAGTCAATTAATAGCATTTATTTAGTACCTGCTATATACCAGTCACTGTGCTAAGTTCTGAAAGCACCTAATTTGGAAGTATATGAAGAGATTTAGAAGCATCTTACACCGTTTGAGCCTTTGACATCTTCTAGGCTACATTTGCCAAACTGTGTCCTGTGGAATCCTTGTGTTCTGTGCAATGTGAATAGGGGTTCCTGCAATTATAGGGATTGGAGCTGGGCAGGACTTTAGAGATCATCTAGTTTGCATTTTATGGATGAAGAAACAAGGCCCAGAGAAGGCATGTGATTTGCCCAGGGTCACAGAGTACCTATTCTAGCAGAACCAATGCAAATCCCATATCTCTTTTCAAGTGCAAGTCCTCAGTTCTTTTTCCACTACAACATGCTATCTTCACTCAATACCAGTCGTATCTTCCTGGCTAAATTTCATATATCTTAAATACTTATTACATGCGATATTTGGGGTGGTATGAAAATAGATTTACTTTCCTGTATTTTACTTCAAAACTCCCCCTTCCTACTTTGTCCTGGAGTTATTCTCTCTCCATAAATCCTCCAGACTGGCCCTTATATATCACTCCCAAAAGTGTTCTGTCACCAAATTTGTTTTCCCAGAGAGGTAAAGTGATTTGCCTAGGCTCCCACAATTAGTGGCAGAGCTAGGATTAGAACCCAGGTCACCTTATTTCTGATCCGGTGCTTACCACTGCTTTCCACTAGCCCAGCCTCTGCTATCATGCCCAGTCCATCAGCTGCTGCTACATACTCAGAGACTGGTGGCCAGGAGTGCCTTGAGTACAATGTCCTCCACAGGTATTTTAACCAAAACATCACAACTCTTCCCACATTCTCAGCCCTCCACCTCTGCTTTCCCTCCTTGGGAAATTCCAGGTCTGTGTCTTACAAGAACAGTAAGGCAGGGAACATGACAGGGAGATACCAAAGAGAGAGCAGAGTCAGGGTGTTACTATGTTTGAGATAAGATTCATGGGAAGAGGTATAGAAGTCCATTATGCCAAAAGGATCATCCTAGGAAAAGCCAACAATTTTATATACTAGGAGGTTGAAGAAAGGTGTAACAGAGTCCCTAATGGGAGTCTTTGGAGGAGTAGCAATAGCACAGTAACATAGTTGATGTTTGTTTGCCTGAGAGTCATTTGCTTTTAAAGCCTGCCTTGCCCATGCAAGGTCCATAGGCCTCAGTTGCCATTAATGTCTAATGACTCCTACAGAGTTCTTCATGACTCCCTTTGGCTCAGCAATTTCACAGATCTTTGCCTAACTCTAGTTTTATCCCACTTCTCTAATAAGTATCCAAGAAACAGAATGTGGGGACAGGGTTGAAGAAGAGAGGGAGAATCTCCAGAGGCCAGAAAAGGCAAATTGGAGATGGAAGGATGGGGGGAACATCTCCTTTGACTTACTCCAAGCCCCATGCATCATCAGTAATTATCGCTTAGTCATTCCTCCTTAAACAGCTGTCTTCAGCTAATACCAGAGGCAAGTGGGCCTTGGAACAGGGTTCCATTTCTCTAATGTGCCTCTTAACAGTAATTAGTAGGCTTCATTTTGATGGCTTGGAGCCTTGGGGCCTGCACTGATTGGGATGGATAGGAGATTGATGCTAAGTTGGGTTGGGGGTGGAGTGAAGATGGCTGTTAGGACCTCACAGTATGTGTGGTTACCATGGCCATGGGTCAGATGTGGGGCACACTAGGCATGGGGGGGAGTCAGAACTCATATGTTTAAAGGTTTCTTCTGAAACTTAGATCAGTGTTTCCAAAACCAAATCATACTTTGACATAAAATATCTAAATTCTCTACTGAAAACTGCTCCATCCTCCACAGCCTCAGTAAAATGAATAACTGTCAGTGACTCAGAGAGCGGGAAGAAGGAACAGGGGAGGAAAAGGCAGCCAGATGTAGGTGGACCAAGATACAACTCACAAGAAGGAGAAGAAGAAAGTAAAGCCAAGATGTTTTTAATGTATAGGTTCTAAAAAAGTAATTATCTTTGGTAATAAAAGATTTGCAGATCAGTAACAATTTGTTCCAGAGTGACAATTAGAAAACAAGAATAATTTTAATATGAAACAACCAAAGTCTTGGCCACACCAAACCAAACCTAAAAAATTTATATTTAGGTCATAGTCTACATGCCTGGGGTAAGGAAGCTAATTAGATGCCAGAGAAGGAGTAACAAGGAGTAGGCATGGGGGAGGGAGATAAAAGTACCCAAGGTGGGACAGAGGTCACAGGGGATTTGGAATGTTCAGATATGGCTTGCTAACCAGAGAATCCTACAGAAGAGAGGTCTGTCCTAAATCTCAGACTTGATACAAAGAGGGAGGCAGAGGTTCTCTCTGGACTCTTCACAGAATAGGCAACTGACCAAAGCTGTAAAATTTCCCTTGTTGGAGAGCTTTTAATTAAAGGATGGATACCCAATATCCTATGCAGGAGAAGCTGCATAAAAGATGTCATCAGAGAAATGGATGATAAGAGAAGAAGATAGGCCTATGGCATGGTAAGAATGAGGGATGGCCTTGGGATATATCATATACTTCATTGTATTCATTCACTATCACAAGAACAAAAGGAATATTCTGACACATTGATGGAAATCCCTGGCCAGATTTATGGGAGGTCATAGACAAGAGTAACTAGATGGCCAGGCACAAATAGATTGTTATTTGCATCACTGGACAGAGTACTCACATTCGATCACAGATCCAGTGGAGTTGGACTGCCCCTCCTTTTGGGAGAACTTAGGGTTCCTCAAGGTCTGGAGTATGGGGAATGAATGAGATGAGTCAGAGAGAATTCTTCCCAGCTTCCCCAGGATCCCAAGGGCCTATAGCCACAGTTTTGCAACCCTGACTCATGTGCCAATGTAGAAGATTCCTTCTGTTCTCTCTAGGTTGATCTTTTTACCTGCTCCCTTTCCTGAGACCCAACTACTCCGTTGCAATGACCACCATTTTACCCTTGAGTGAGTATGACACTTGGTAACACTGGCTCCTTAGTCTGACTTCCTCAACTTCTGAGTCAAGGTAGAGGGAATCATATGAGGTGGCATCATCTTTCAGATTTGGAATAGTGATACTTTCTAGAAGCCTATCATTAGCCCCATTCTACATATTCCATAGAATCAGAGCTGCAATGGGTGAGGAAATTGGGGAAGAGAGAGGGTTATTTGACTTGCCCAAGGTTTAGAAGAGAGTCTAGAACCTTGATTTCAAGCCTAACACTTTTTTCACTAAACCACGCCCCCTCTCTGAATGTCCTGATGGAAGGCAACATGTTGTTGTTGTTGTTGTTGTTGTTGTTATTGAGTCATGTGTGTCTCTTCATGATCCCATCAGCTTCCATTTCTCTCTCTCTCTCTCTTTCTCCCCATCAATGAGTAACCAGGTTAAATGAGGGTAACAGGGGAGTCCAAAATTGTGATGGTGCATTACAAAGTATTATGTGTGCCCATTGCATGAGAAAGGAGGTTAATAAAACAGGTGAGGAAGCAGTGAATGATACCTGGGGAATATGTGGGTAGCAGTTAGCTATAGATGTTGCATAGAGCTTAACACGTATGAGTGGGATAAGCTTAGGTGACCTGAATCTGAGCAGACCCTCCAACAGCAGAGGGTTCTGGAAAAGGGAACTGGCACTGGCCAGTTTGGCAGGAGATGGAAAATAAAGAGGCCACACATTTCTTTCTCTATCCCAAATGGTGCTATATCTCAATGATGCATCGGCCAACCCCCTCATGAGAATCAGCAGGAAACCATCATCAAATTTAAAGCTGGCCAGCGGGTCCACTGATAAAATTATTTTTATACACTGATTCTTTGTATCTTTTGTATTACTTATGGATTAATTCTTTCCTTGTGAATAAATTCTTAGCAAGTTCACTTGGATCCTAGAATGTGTAGTAGGGAAATACAGAAGAAAGGTTAGTGCTGAGCAAGAAGCATTGAATTATGACAGTAACATAAGAATGATTGGCGAAGTATGAGCAGAACACTAGACTTTGGACAAACGAGGGTTTCAGTGATTAGTGAGAGGATTCATCCAATACTTCAGGATGGCCAGCATGGTCCTAGCATTGGTGTTTTCACAGAAGAGACCTCACAGATTATAATCACAAATTCATAGAATTTGGAGCTGCAAGGGACCTTAGAAGCCATTCAATCCAACTGATAAGCAAAAGGAAGCTCCGCTATAACTTGCTCAACAAATATACATCCAGCCACTGCTTGGAGACTTTCAAAGTGGGAGAATCCACCATCTCTCAGGGCAGTCCCCGCCACTTTGGGAGAGCTCCCTTTGTTAGGAAGTGTTTCCTGACATCGAGCCTAAATTTATCTTCAATTTTACCCCATTTCTTCTGGTTCTGCCCTCTGGGTCCAAATAGAACAAATCTAATACTCCCTCTACATGACAGCTTTTCAAACACTGGAATATACCTGTCACATCCCCCTGAATTTTCTCTAGATTAAACATCCCTGATTCCTTCCATCAATTCCCCAATGACATGGACTTGATTCTCTTTACCGTCATAATTTTTCTTCCCTCTACGCTTGCCAGCTTATCAATATCCTTAAGCAAGGTGCCCAGAAATGAACACAACATTCCTGATGAGGTCTGAGCAGGGCAGAGTACAGAGGAACTACCCTCTCCCTTTTCCTGGAAGCTCAGCCTCTCTATAATGAAGTCCAAGATCACATTAGCATTTTTGGCTGCCATATCTCGTTGCTGACTCATATTGAGCTTGCAGCCCACAAATACCTCCAGATCCATTGTCTAATCATGTCTCCCTCATCCTGTACTTTTGAAGCTGATTTTCAAACCCATGTAAGACTTTACATTGATCCTCTTTATCTTCTTAGGGGAGAGGCAACCAAGTGTAGTAGAGGACCAGCCACTAAACCAGAAAGACCTGGATCCAAGTCCTGGTTCTGACACATATTGGCTATGCAACTCTGGACAATTCAATCAACTTAGGCACCAACTTGCATTAATTAGTAGGACTTACTTCACTCATGCACTAATGAAATCATAAGTCTAGGCCTTATCTCTGCCACCTTAAGGACCATAGGAGGCACCATAGAGATTATTTAGTCCAGTGCTTTCACTTTACAAAAGAGAAAAGTGAACTTTAGAGAAGTCAAGGTTGTTGCTTAACTCACCAGCAGCTACAAGAAAATCTGATATAGTTTTCAAAGTCCATAATCTTTCATTCTCAGTTTTTAGAAGACAGGAGAAATAGCAAAGATGGAATTTGAGTCTAGGTTCCAAAACCAGTGCTCTTTCCACCATACAAACTCTCATCCAATCTCCCCTTCCCTCCCCTGGATTTTACAGATAAAGATAGAGAAGTCCAGAATAAGGATAGTGACTTTCCCAAGGTGATACAGTTTGTGATAGAAACAGGACTGGAACCAAAGTCTTCTAAACCACACTCCAGTGCTCCTTCTTCACAGTATTTCTACCCTAACAGCTTCACAAAATTTAAAAATTCTTAATTTAAACATAAAAAGAGCATTTCCAGACACACAGCAGAACACAAAAAGATGATTCTTTGTGAAACTGTGAATCTCCATTTAATTTCATTTGTTTTCTTTAAAAATAGTAAGTCATACATTCTCCACACTACTTTCAAAACTGTCCTTTTCTGTGCTTCTGAAATTCTTTCTGTTCTCTTTTGTGCATTTGAAAATGTTAAAATGGCCCTTTTGTAAGCATCCCTATTGCTACCTTCTACTCCTTCTCTCCCAGTTAAAAACTGAGAGAAAAAGGGAAACAAACTTTGAACAAGTAAGTATAGTCAAGCAAAATGAATCCATACATTGGCAATGTCCACAAATATATATTTCTGCACCTTATGTCTGTCACTTGTCAGAAAGTAATATGCTATATCATAGAAACATGATTGGTCATAGTTCTTAAATTGTACAAAGTTAATTTCCCTTGCAGTATTGTCTTTATATAATTCATTCTCCTGTTTCTGCTTACTTTACTCTGCATCAATTTATAATATCCAAGATTCTCTGAAATCATGTTTTCCATTATTTCTTATGACTCAGTGATATTCTGTCACTCATATGCCATGATTTATTCAACCATTCCTCAGTTATCTAAGAGAAAATCAAAGGCATGCCCTTAGATTCTAGTTCTCCCTTCCATTATCTTCTTTCTCTCCCTTTTCTTCTTCTCTGTTCTCTCCTCTTCTCTCCTCTCCTCTTTTCTCCTCTTCACTTCTCTTCTCTTCTATCCTCTCCTTTCCTTTTCTCTCATCTCCTCTTCTCCTTTTTAATTTTTTCCAGGATCTAGAAATTTAGTTTGTGACTATTCCCTCCCAATATTACGTTCCTTTTTACTGCTTCCTTCCATTCCAACTGGTTTACTTGTTGAGTTTGAGGTATTTCTACACTAAACTGTGTATTCAATTCTCTTTTGTCATTTTCAGATGAGCAAAGGTCGTCTGATGCCCACTTCTCCCATCTCTTCCTCCACGTCTATATATTCTTCTTCTCACATACCTCAATCATAAGAAACACACCTCCTTCTTCCTCCTTTCTGCACCAGTGTTCCTTTTACTCTCCCTTCTCTTTCCCCTCTTCAAACCTTCAAAGCAGAACCATCCACCCTTAGGGCCTTTGATTATCTTATTTAACTCCCTCAATACACTTTGAAGACATTAAGATTCTGAAAGGGATGTGCTACTTCTCTCTCCATTAGAATATTATCAGTACATGTAATATAGCTCCTTCCAATTGCCTTCTAGTTTTCTCTGGATTCTTCTGTTTATATATCAGAATTCCTACTCAAATATAATCCTTTCACCAGAAATATTTGAAAGTCTTCTTTTCCATTAAAGGATCACCCATACTTCCCACCCTTCCCATAGGATTATACTCAGCATTGCAGGGTAAGATATTCTAAGTTGTTAACCTATGTCTTTTGCCTTTTGGAATATGTTATTCTAAGATTTCCTCTCATTTATTGTAAAAACTGCCAAGTCTTGTGTGATTTTAGCTATAGTTCCTTGGTACTTGAATTGCTTTTTTTCTTGATACTAGGAGTGTTTTTGGTTTTCTTTGATGTGGAATCTCTGGAGTTTTGCTTTGACATTACTGGGACTTTTCCTTTTGCAGTTCCTCTCAGGAGGTGATCAATGGATTCTTTCTAACTTTATTTTGTTTGCCCTCTGGTTCTAATAGATCTGGGCAATTTTTATTTGTGATTTCTTGAATATAGTATCCAGGCATTTTTTAAATGATGGGTTTCATGTAATCAGATGATTCTTTTATTGTGTCTCGAACTATTTTCCAAGTCTGTTATTTTTCATATCAGTTATCTCAATTTTTCCCCCTATTTTTTCAATCTTTTGATTTTTGTTCTAACATTTCTTGTTCTCACAGTCACTGATATCTGTGTGGTTCATTCTAGTTTTCAGAGATTCTATTTTTTTAGTAAGAATTAACAGTTTCTCTTCTAAGCTACTTATTCTACTTCCTGTCCTTTCTTCCAGAGATTTTATTTCATTTTTGTCTTTTGCTTCATTTCTTCTAAGTTTTCAAGTCACCCTTGTAGAAAATCAATTTTTTTTCCTTCTGCTTACAGCTGTTATGGAATTTCTCACTCCTACTGGAAAATCTCTACATTTTAAATAATTTTTATACTAGTTTTAAAGTGGTTGTTTTCTTTGATTTTCTCATCTCTCCAACTTTAGTTCCTGAATGGGGGTTTTGTGCTAAGGCCAGGTTCTATATCCTGCTCCTATTGGCAGAACTGCTTGGTCTCATCTTGAATTCTCTGGGTTCTTATGCTTCCTTCTACCTCTCAAGATTAGGACTCCCTGTATCTTCAAGTTCAGAATGCTGGATCTTCAAGGCCCTCTCTGGGGTCTCAGAAGTTTTAGGAACCCCACTCCTTGACTGTCCTGGTCTGAATGCTGTGGTGACACTGCATCATGATGGTCATTATCCTCTGCCACTCTCCCAGGTCTTCTGAGGTGCCCAACTCTGGGGTTTCTGACCACCCTGGACCTTTTTCAGGGGGGCCCTCCATTTTTCTTGCCTCTAGACACAAAGCCTTTCAGGCTACATGTGTCCCATCTCTTGTCACATGGAGGCACACTTTGTTAGCAGACCTTCCATTTCTATTGCTGTTGGACTTCTGGCTGACCTCTTATGCAGTTCTGGTTTGGAAGAAGTGAATTAGAGTAGCTTCTCATTGTATTTCTGTATTGTTATTTGGTTTGGTGCAAACTTCAGGACTTTGCTGAAGTAGGTATATGAGATTTGGGCAGTCTGCCTTCCCTTCAGGCAATTATCTTGGCAAGAAGGCTTCCCCCTAACTTCTGCTAAAAGACTAAAAAAAAAATTTAAATCCTTTTATTGCCCACATCCCCTGGCTTCTTGACCTTCACAGTGAGCCAAACTCTGGAAGTATCTTATTTTATGCCAAGTAGAGAGCTTTTCCTATCTCCATTCCTCCCCCACCCCTCCAACAGACACACACCTTACAATCAGGGAAAGGGGAGCTAATGATAACAATCTGGAGCATCTCATCATGCCTGGGCCCTTCATGCTGAATCTCATATTTGAGTGGGTGGGTATGTATCTAACTCAATCACCTTATTTTTAAATGAGGAAACTGAGCCCCAAATAGGTTAAATAACAGAACCAGGACTTCAAGTTCTAAATCTTATGCTGTTGACCTTATGCCACATTGCTTTCTTTGGGTCCAGCCCAAGATAAGCAATACCTAGGACCATACTCATGCTTTCCTTCTAGGGTCATAGGGCGGCAGTGGCCAGAGACCCTGGGCACTGCTCAGATGCCTGATGTTAGGGGGATCCGCTCAAAGTTCTGTGTGAAGGTCCTACATCACAATGAATTAAAGGATAGGAGATATTGGATGGACTCTACCCTAGGTTCCCAAGAGGGATGCAGGAAAGATTCTGCAAGGAAGATGAGAACATTGGTTGGCTCAACTGAGGAACAATTAAATAAATATTTCTTTGGAGGAGTTGGCCTCGAGGTGGTGGGTGGGAGGGGCAGGGCACCTGGAACCATAGCGACAATCCCCAGAAACAGGGCCCCTTCTTGCCTCCCCTCCCCACCCTCCTCCCTCCCCATGGAGGCCCTGGGTACCTGTTTATTCTTTAAGTCAAGGGACAGCTCGTAATCAGAGGCAGCAGGGGCATGGGAGCAGAGCACCTTGGCATGCTGCTGCCGGCCAGGGGAGGCTGTGTGGTGGAGGCTGGCCTTCGTTGCCAGCACGGAGGTCCCCCCTGCCCCTAGCAGCTCCTCCTCCTCCTGCAGCTCCTGGGCGCTGGATCTGCTGGCCGAAGGGTCCTCTGTGCCACCCCCGGCATGGGTGTAGGAGTCGTCACTGTAAACAAAATGCAATGGTGCTCGGTTGGGGGAATGGGTTACGGGGTGGGTGTGTACAGATGGAGTGCTTGAGCCCTTGTCCCCCACCCAGGCTGGAGCTCTTTATCTAGCAGGGGGATACTGAGGTCCAGAGAGTGGAAGTGATTTTTTCCCAAGTTTACACATCACCTCTGAATATGGGAGGTGTCACATCAGAGAAGGTTGCCTTGGTCACACAACCTCGAGGACAATCAGGCTTTTGCCCAATGGCCTTAGGATCTACACTTTGGTCACTTTTCCCAATGGGGCAGAAGGGAATTGTAGTGGTCTGAGCCCTGGACAACCTAATAATCTGATATCCTCAGGATTTACCTTTCTTGATGTCTACAAGTTGTTCTACCCAGAATGGTCCAAGTGTCCAGGACACTGAGATTGGGAAAGGAGGGAGGAGGAGGAGGAAGTCAGAGAGATGAATATGACCTTCAGTGACCTTGGGAGAATAAGTGTGGGACTCAGGAAGGGAGGGGCCTGAAAGTCAGACTTGACATGAAGAGGGCATGAGCCAGACTATTTGGAGAGGCTAGATGAACTCATCTTAACATTGAAGAAATTGGCACAATGGGCTGGGCATTTTTCCATTGGTTTTAAACCCTGAAAACTCTACCTGGTCTCAAAGGGATTTGCCCAGATTATTACCTGATTCTCTCTTGGACAAGAACTTTCTGTCTCCCTTGATTGGCCCTATTCAAGTCACACTTAAATGATAGGATTTAGAGCTGGAAGGAAATTTAAAGGTCATCTACATTTAAAAACTGAAACCACAGAGGTTAAGTTATTTTTTAAAGTAACACTGATAGTAAGTTGCAGAGATGGGATTCAAACCCATAGCTGTTGGCTTCAAATCCACTGCCATTTTAACACATTGCCTGGGGAAGAAATACCCAGGTCCATATTACCTTCCTAGTTCTTTCCATTTTTTCTGGGGTCAAGTGGCTGGGCCAGTGGTATATAAAATAGCCTATGGGAAGTGGGCCAGACTTTATACTCACATAGACTACATGGACTACATGGTCCCTTTGGGTGCCACAATAGGACTAAAATATACCAGTAGTTCCTCATAATATGTTAGACCACCCTTCCTCCTTCCTTGCTATAACATGGACCATTAATTTTCTCTAAAAGGAGACAAAGCAGTCCCAAAACCTGATTGGCTCCTGATTCCCTGATGAAACTTACTGGTTACCTAAATGCATTAAGAAGTCCCACCTGTAGTCAGTTGAGGCTTCTCTGACTCTGTGGATTTCTGAAGACCATGCATGTCCTCTACCATATCCTACCTGTCTTCCATATGGAGATGATGAATGGGGGAGGAGGAAGTCTCATCCTAAGCACCATTGTATCTTTGCATATCCTTTGATGTAAGGCAAAGTAAATCTCTTTTTGTTAATTGTTCAGTGACTTGTTCACAATTACCTGATTTTAACCCAACCTCAAACCTGAACTAAGAGAATATTGGCATTAGGGAGCCCTACAATAGGTGAAAGAAATGTTTGGGAAAGTGGAGGTTGGGTGGGGAATTGTAGGGTATAATTAGACTCACATGTAAACCTATAAGCCTGTCAAGAGCACTTAAGCACTCAGTGCTGGCGGTTCGTCTATGTGGGGTTCTTCTGGTACGAATCTAAAGCCATTGTATCAAAGCACATCTGTTCCTTATCTGCTCAGCTTCCCCACTTTCCCTGAAGCCAACACTTGGCTGGACCAGCGACCTCCCCTTCTTGCTCTGAGACATCACCATGGAATATGGAATTGCCGTGAAACCTTCCTTGATGTTTCCAGCAGCTGGGACTTCCTCAAACATGCCACTGCACTTTGACTGGGCTTTTCCTATTCACAGAACAATGTACTATCTTACAGCAAAGTTACTTGTTTCTCTGTCTCACTTCCCTACTAGACCTTGGGAGCAAGGACTGTGCCTTATTCCATGTAATCTGCACAGAGTGGGTACTGCAGCTATCATTTGATCAGGGCACAAACCGATGGTTTCTGTTAACTGTCATTCCTCTCTTTTTTGGACAATCTGCCTTCATTTCCCTCCCTCTCCAATTTTGACCCTATAGTTAGCCAACTCAATTCTATGCTGTCCTCTGCCCTTGAATCTTTTTGCACCTATGGCAATTGTCTCTTGTCAAATCTCTCCTCTGTCAACTTTCCTGACACTTCTCTCTCTTGATTCTCCTTCCATCTAACTTATTCTTCTCAATCTCATTTGCTGGGTCATCACTTAGATCACACTCCTTCACTATGAATGTTCCTCAAGGCTCTGTGCTAAGTTCTAGGTTCTCTCTTTCTCTCTCAGTAATACCATAAGCTCTAATGGATTTAAGTATCATCTCTTTGTCAATGACTATAATATCTTCATATCCAGCCTCAACCTCTCCCCTGAGCTTCAGTCCCACATCACCAGTTGCTTGTTAGAAATTGCAAGCTATATATCTCAAACTAATTGGAGCAGAAGAAGCACACGATGAGAGTAAGCTACAACTAAGATTTGTCAAGGGATAACTGCCAATAGGATGGACAAGGGGTAAGTTAGATGTCTCAATATCTCAAACTCAGTATGTCCAAAACAGGACTCAATTTCTTGTTTTCTTTTTCCAAAGTTATCCATTTTCTAAACTTCCCTGTTTCTGTGAAAGGCACCACTACTTTTCCAGTCTCCCAGATTTACCACCTTGGTGTTAGCATAATCTCATTTTCTCTCACACCACATATACAGCCAATCAACAAATCTTGCCATTTTAGAACATCTCTTGCATCCAACCTCTTCTGTCTATTCACACAGCTACCCTTTTAGCTCAGGTGCCCATCACCTCTCACCTAGATTATTTCTTAGTCTCCCTGATTCTACTTTCCAAAATTCAGTTTACTGATGAAAACATCTTTTTCCTTAAAAGTAGATCTGACCACGTCACTCAGCTTTTCAATCAACTTTGATAGCTGCCTTTTAGTTATATATAGTTTATATTTAGTTAGGATAAAATATAAACCACTCTGTTCAGCTTTTTAAACCCTTCACAACCTTGCACCAACTTACATTTCCAGGTCAATTTTATTAATATATATTAATAATATATTATTATATATAATATATTATAATAATATATTAACATGTATTAATAATATATATCTCCTTCCCATACCCTATAATACTGCCAGACTGGTCTCTGTTTTCTTCACAATTCAACTTTAACCCCCATCTCTGTGTATTTGCACTGGCTGTCCCCCATGGCATTCTTTCCTCACTGCACTTCATAGACCACCTCTCCCTCTTTTTTTTTTCCTTTTGGCTAGGCAATGGGATTAAGTGACTTGCCCAGGGTCACACAGCTAGTATGCGTTATGTGTCTGAGGTCGGATTTGAACTCAGGTCCTCCTGAATCCAGGGCCAGTGCTCTATCCACTGCGCCATCTAGCTGCCCCTAGACCACCTCTCAAGCACCATCTTCTGCATGAAACCTTCCCGATCCCTATAACTAATAATAGCCTATCCCCCAAAACTACCTTGTATTTAGCTACTTTGCATTTATCCTTTTTATATTTATACTGCAAATATTTACATGTCCATATTATCTCCTTTGTTAAAATATAAACTAAACTCCTTGAAGATATGGATTGTTTTATGCCTTGTTCTTGTATCCCCAAAATTCATCATAGTGCTTGGCACACAGTAGGTGCTTAACAAATCGTTGTTGATTGATTGATCTTGGCTACACTGTTCATGCATATCGATCAGACTTTATTACATCAAGCTGTTTAATGGCCTGGGGGATTCTGAGGCTGGAGAGGGTAGGCAGAGAACATTCAATCTAGGTCACTACCTCCAGCCAGGACTATGCTTTAATCATCTCACAAGGATCTTACATTCCTGCTGCTTCCAATTCAGAAAATAGGTGACTTACTCAAGTTCACATAGTTTTTGAATATTGATTTAGCACCTACTATACAAGGGACTGTGATAGGTGTTAGGTATGCTTTCATAGACCTGTGATCTCAGCTATGTGGGTATTCCCTCTGGTAATGCAGATGGGGAAGGGAAAAGGAAGGAAATAAGCATTTATATAGTGCCTGCTATGTGCCAGACACTGTGCTAAGTGCTTTTTACAAATATTATAGTATTTGATCCTCACAACAGCCCTGCAAGGTAGGTGCTAATAGTACCTCTATTTTATAGACAACCCAGTGAGGTAGGTAGTATTATTATCTTCATTTTATAGTTGAAGAAACTGAGTCAAATAGATGTTAAATGACTTGCCCAGAGTCACATAGCTAGTAAGTGTCTCAGGCCAGATTTAAACTTGGGTCTTCCTGGCTCCAGGTCCAGTGCACCATACCACCAACTACCTCCCAACCCATCCATGTCCTGTCATCCAGTGACGTCCATGTCCTCTACTATGTCCTACATAGAGGGTCCATCCAATGTTCTGTGGGCCTTCCCCTAGATCTCTCGACATTTTGTGGATATCAATGGAGGACCCAGGCTGCACATTAGAGATGACTAGTCCATGTC
Source organism: Phascolarctos cinereus (assembly GCF_003287225.1). Classification (NCBI taxonomy): domain Eukaryota; kingdom Metazoa; phylum Chordata; class Mammalia; order Diprotodontia; family Phascolarctidae; genus Phascolarctos; species Phascolarctos cinereus. The sequence goes on along the minus strand of NW_027555514.1, from coordinate 193,942,884 downwards.
CTCTTCTGGTGGTACATTTTTCTGACATTATACTTTAATGCCACTTCTCTTATGCAATCTTCATCGGCAATTTGCTTCAGACTACTCATAACCACCACTGGCCATTGAGGTGATCCATAACTTTATTTCTTTAGAAACTGTGACTTGCACCCCCCCAGGATCATTGGATTAATAGTGATGGTAAGAAGATAGATTATTGTTTCAGGGATAAGCTTGGAGTCATTAAAAACATTGCTGGCCATCCAAAGATTTTTTTCAAATGACCCGGTACCCTTCCTTTTAAGTTCTTAACTCTTGTAACCTGACATAAGGAAGTTCTTCTGAAATGCTCATTTCAAATATTTCTTGCTTCAGTATGAGATCAAATAATCCTTGGGGGCCCTGAAGAATATCATTCATTATCACTAGGAGAATAGTTCTTCATGGACTTGAAATTGTTTATCCAATCTCCTTCCTCCCACTCCTGGTTTTCTCTTCTCCAAATAGAACATGCTTCCAATTTTTAAGGCATCTTTCACCCTAAGGGCTTTTAAAGGCTCTATAATGAGCTTATGACCAATACGGAAAGCAAAAACACTTTTAATAAAAGTCATGGGATTATAGGAACATAGAACTTAGAACTGAAGGGACATTAGGACAAACCTTCCTTTTAAAGACAAGGATACTGAATCCCAGACAAGTGACATGGCTTTCCCAAGGCTATGCAGATGTTAACAAAAAAAGGAATTTCAAGTCCATTTGTCCTCATTACTCCTTGCTACAACCCTGGCAAGGACTTGGGAATCAGGACAACACAGATTCTAGTTCTGACTCTACCACTGACCATCTGTGTAAACTTGCACACATCACTTTCCATCAGCATCTTCATCTGAAAAATAGACCAGATGGCTATGGTCATTTCTGAATATGACATTCTGTGATTCTATGAATTCTCATTCTCATTCTAGTGGCCTTTCTCTTCCTTAAAAGCCTCAAGTATCCTAACTCAGTGACCTTGAAGAAATGAGTGTATGGAGATGCAACAGCTAATTATGGGAAATGAAAGGCCTTGTGTGTTAGGAGGGGCAGGCATATGAACAGAGGCATGCCATGTACATGTGAACCCAGAATATTCTTTGGAGGAAATTCCAAGTGGGAAAACCTACTATGGGAGCAGAAAGATGTTGGATTACTATTTAACTGTAGTGACCCATGCTTCTTTACAGATGTGAATGACTAGAGATATGGCATACTGAATATACGGTCAGACATAATCGATATGTTGGTTGGTTTGGCTAAACTCTTTTTTCCTCTTTCTTTTTTTCTTCTTTGTTGTAAGGTCTGGCCCACTGGGTGGGAGGAGATATATTCAGAAATGGAGGTGATGTGAAAACCTAAGGCATTAATAACATTTTTTAAAAAGAAGAATTTGGGGTATGGAGTGCCAGTTCATAACTCATATAAGATGCACATTGCTGTAACACATATGTGACTCTCTAGCGTGTCACTGACCATAACTAATTTTGGGGCAGATCCTCCCATTCATTTTGACCACCCTTCCTGCCCTGGTATCAGAATATTTATTCTCCCTTTTCCATTTAGGTCCCAGAGGCTAAATTTAATTCTTGGACTCAGAGATACCCAGGGGAGCTACTGGTCACCTTCAGGACCTGGCTTGGTACAACACCCCACAGTTCTCTGTTCTCTATGAGGTAACCTTCTAAAGCCAGATCCCATCCCCTCCAGACAGAAGGAAAGAACATGACCTTTCCAGAGACAGAATGAATGGGGGGGAGAAAAGAGAGCAGATGGCAGCTTGCATGAGCATCACTACTCACATAACCACCCTTAGGCAGGGAGAGGGGCTGATGGATCTTTGGGGGGTGTGGGGCAGGTGGGAAGTTGGATCTACTTCTGCCACTTCTGCTCTTGTCTCCCTGACTCCCCAGGCACCAACAGATTCACTGACTACAGTCAGACAAGAGGCGTCGAACTGAAAGCTCAGGGAGGTCATTCTGTCTCCTCTGAGAAAAGGAGGTAGAGAAGAATTAGGGGCTGGGGGAATAGATAGCAGGGAAATGAGAATTTCAGAGCTCTGGGTTCCTTTGGTGGTAAAGGGAAAAGAGGATTGGGTAACAGCCACTGGAACAGAGCTGGGGGCAAGGGAAGAAAGTATGGTGAATAAGAACCCCTAATGAGAATATTGGAGTGTGGAAAGTGGTGAGTAGGGGAACAGATTGACTTATGGGGAGGTGGGGCTTAAATACAGAGATCAGGTGACTGGTTGGAGGAAATTAAGGGCAGGAGTTTAGAAAGAAAGTGTCTTGTGTGAATGAATAAATAGTATTTGTTAAGTGCCTACTGTGTGCTAGTTGATAGAATATAAATATAAAATTGAAAAAGTCCCTGCCCTCAAGGAGCTTACCTTCTTTTTTTTTTCTCTTTCTTTTTTTTTTCTTGTAACTTACATTTTAATAGGGGGAAGCAACACATACAGGGAAGTGTCCAGGAAAATCAGAAGAATGGTGAGTAGATCCATGGGGAAATTGATAGGTCTTTTCCAGAAGCAATGGTAATACTGGGTTTGATGACTTCTCAAACAAAAAGTAGAAGGAGGGGCAGGGAGGAGCAGCAGTGGAATAGATGGGATTATAAGAGTGTGCCCCATTTAGATTTCAGCAAAACTGAAGATTGGAAGGGGCTAAGACTGACAAAGAGGAAACTCTTTTAGGGGGTAAACACCTACACCTAGGAAAGGATCAGAGACTTTGGTGACTAGGCTGCATATGAAAAGGCCAGCTAAGACAATGAACTTTCCCCATCACAAACTGCCTCTCTACCTTCTTCCTCCCCATTCATCTATATGGAACTGATAAATGTCTGATAAATGTTAATTGGTGGTTTATCATAAATGGGGATGTTGCTTGGTGGAGCTCTGCTTTGAATCCTGAAGAAACAGAAGAGGCTAGACTCTCCTGTCCTGGTTGCAGGTGACAGACCTCAGAACCAAAGCCCTGAGTCATAGGAGAGAGACTTCTGCTAAGCCTAGGCTAAGGCTTGCTGTCATGGCAAAAAAAAAAAAAAGAAAGAAAGAAAAAAGCAGGATTCCAGCTAAAAAGGGAACAGATGAACCCAAATGAGGGTGGAGCAGGTGGAGGCTGTACCTGCTCAGAGAGGTTAGGTTGTCCAGTGTATCAAGCAGAAATGCAGCAGCACCCTATGAAAAATCCAGTGGCCCAATCTAGCAGCGGATGAAACCACCCAGCTGAGTAGTCAAGCTTTATGAGGAGGAGCAAGGCCACTTGGCAGTGGAGTGATTCATCCACTACTGAAACAAAGCCCATCTCTACAATGAACTTGGTAAAGACTCTCTGAAAAAGAAAGGACACCAAATGGCAAAGAATTGGAAATTGAGAGGATGCCCATCAACTGGGGAATGGCTGAGCAAGTTGTGGTATATGAATGTAATGGAAATACTATTATGCTATAAGAAATGATGAACATGCTGACTTCAGAAAAACCTGGAAAGACTTATATGGTCTGATGCTGAGTGAAGTGAGCAGAACCAAGAGGACTTTGTACACAATAGCAGCCACGTTATGCAATGACTAAGAATGTTAAACTGAACCCTTCTCAGCATTACGAGGATCTAAGACATCTCCAGAGGCCTCGGGATGGAAAAGGCTGTCCAAAGAAAGAACTATGGAAGTCGAATCGCTCTCACTTATTTTTACCTTCTGTTGAGTTTTGTTTCATCTTTGTGATGGTTCCTCCTATTGGTTTTAATTTTTACTTACAACTTCACTAATGTGAAAATATGTTTAATGGGTATGTAAATGTAAAGCCTATGTCAGATTGTTCACCCTCTTGGGGAGGGTGGGGGGGAGGAAAAGGGAGAAAAATTTTCAACTCAAAAGCATATGGGAAAAAAACATAAAAAAAGAAAAAAAAGAAAATTTAAAGAAAAAAAAAGAAAGAAAGGACACTGAGGTCTGGCTATTTCAGCGTTGTGAATTACCTTGACTATGTGTGTTTCCTATACATGTGTCTAGATAAAGCACATGCCTGCTCTTCCCCAACTACTATGGTTTCCGGTATTTTTGTAAGAAAGTTTGCCCCAACTTTCTGGGAACCAGGCCTCTATTCCAACTCTTGGTCACCTCCACACCATGTTCCAGTATGACTTTGTGTTGTACTCCTGCCTTCTTTCTAGCTCCCCTTTTAACTGTTGTCTTTCCCCATTAGAATATAAGCTCCTTGAGGGTAAGGACTGTTTTGGCTGCTTTTTTGTGTGCCCTCAGAGATAGGTGCAAAGTTCCTGATACAAAACAAATGCTTAATAATTTTTCTCTGCCTCTGTTTCTCTCTGTCTCTGCATCTGTATCTCTGTCTTTTCTTTGTCTCTAGCTCTGTCTTTCTCAGCCTTTTCTAAAAGTTAATTGAATTTACTGGCTGAATGTTAAGGGGAAGCACACCAGGATGGGCTCATGAACAGTGTTAGAATGGCTACCAACATGTTACCTCTAGAAACCAAGGTAGCAAATGCCACTCTAGGGGACCCAACCTGCCTATGCCAGTATGCATTGTGGGAGTGATCCCAAAGGGGGTGCTGCTACCTCAGGTTTTATGAGTAACCCTGTGGGAGGCTGTCCTAATACCTTAGCTCTTAAGCCCACATTAGTATGTGGCACCTTAACAATCAGCTGCATTTGCTTCCTCAGATTTTTATTGCTTCTGTACTGGTCACTGTAATTGGCTGTCCACTTAACTTACAAACACGTCGGGCCTTTTTCTTTTTGCTAAGTAATAGAATAAATGAACTTGGCATACACTTTTTGTGTTATTCTCCCCTCCACCATGCTATTGTTTTTCTTGTATTTTTAATAAGCATCCTTCCAATGTGATTTCAGGTTTTGAAATCTTCAGGCTCTGTGAAATTCCAAAAGTTTAACTTTCTAGTGATCTGCCTCTTTGTTCCCCTACTTTAGATGCCTGCCAGTGTTCCAGTGCTTAAGTCACATTTCTGACCCACATATTCCACATTTCTTCCCTCGGGCAACATAGGTCCTTTCTTGAGAAAAGTCTTAACCTAGGCCTGTGTTTTTCTACTGTGATCTGGCACTTTAGACCATGACATGTGCAGGTTCGTTGGGACTTGTAGTTACTCCTAGTGCTTCAGATAGCTTTTCCTTCCAGATCAGCCCTGATAATATGCCTCCAGATACTTTTTCATTGATAAATAGAGACTTCACCCCATGCAATAAACTTTCATTCTCTGTGAGAGGATTGATAATGTTTCCAATTACTTTCTGAAACTTCTATCCAATCAAGAATTTTGGAAGGGTTTACATTCTCGGATAATTTACAGAAAACAGACCATATTTTGTTATTTTCCTTATATTGCTTAGTGAACACATCTCCTCAAAGTTTCAAAAGCGTCTTGTAAAATGCTCTCACTGTCCTAGTCTCTCAAGTCCTATGGCACTCCTTTAACTAGGAGTCTTCTGTGTGGCTCTAGACTTAGTGCTAGACCTGAGTGCTCTAGGAATGCAACATCCATTCCACATTGCTCACATCAGCCTCCACATATGTACTAATTCAACAGTTATTAATACTTAAGCATTCAAATAAGCAAAAGTTATATCAAAAGAATTGATCAGGTTTATAAGGGAAACAAACTGGGGAAACACTATCCAATTACAATCTAAAACAAAAGAAGAAAAAAAAGTGAGTCCTTGGCAAAATAGGGCCCCCGAGAAGAAATGTCTAAGTAAAACATCTCACCAGCATAGCCTAGCAAATATAAAGGGAACCCAAATATCCTGGATGAGTCTGTATCATCCCCTCTGGACTCATTCCCCCAAAGGTAGGTTGGAGGAACTGAGGTATCTGTGTAGAAATTACTCATAGCCAGGCCAACTGTAGGAGAGCAGGGCCTCGATGTCTATTCTTTTTCTGGAGAATTCTTATGATGACATGGAAGTCTAGCCTCTTCTATTTGGCAGTTCCTCCTGGTTCAGAGCATGGTTTCATCAATTAGGGACTAAATCACATTATATAGTAACTAGTCAGTTACATTTCCTGGATTCCTGTTGGGGTGCCTTGTAAATGAGTGGCTGGGGAAAAGGGCACCAAAATTGTTAGTATTATTTGGAATTCACTTTCCTTGATGACCGTTTCATATACAGGTTAGTTATTCAGTCCCCTCTATGGAATGAGAACGTCCCAAAGGACTTCTCTTTTACATTTCAATGTGTTTGTTTTTGCTCCTTCCAACCTTCAATTTCACTGAAATTTAAACGAGGATATATCTTTACTGCAAGATGTCCCAAGATGTCTAGGGTGGATGAATGTGTTTTCCTATTGCAATTTATGTAATATTGGAATTAACTGTTCTTTGGATGTTTGATAGAATTCACTTATAAATCCATCTGGTCCTGTTTCCCTCCTCCATCTTTGGGAGTTCATTTATGGCTTCTTAAATTTCTTTTTCTGAAGGTAGATTATTTAAACAATCTATTTCTTGTTTTATTTATCTAGATATTTTATATTTTTGGTAAATATCCACCCATCTCATATAAATTATTGATCTTGCTGGCATATAAATGGGAAAATAATTTCTGATAGTTTATTTCATTTTCAATCATTATGAATTCTTTTTTCATTATTAATATCAACAATTTGGTTTTCTTCTTTTTAAAAAAAAATCAAACTAGCTGTTTCTGTTTTTAGCAGTTTTTTTCCCGAAACCCAGCTTTTATTTTTATTTATCAATTCAATATTTTCTTATTGGGTTTGTTTTTTACTTTCATTTTGCTTCATCTTTGATTTTCAGAATTTCTAACTTGGTATTTAGTAAAGGGGGTTGACTTGCTGCTTTTCTAGGTTTTTAAAAAATGTTTCACAGCCAATTTGATGAACTATTCTTTTTCTCTCTTGTTGATAAAGGCATTCGCAGGAGTGGGGAACCTGTGGCCTCGAGACCACATGTGATCCTCAAGTGCAGCCCTTTGACTGAATCCAAACTTTTGTTCTATGAAGTGTATGAAGTTTGGATTCAGTCAAGGGGCTGCACTTGAAGACCTAAAGAGCCAAATGTGGCCTCAAGGCCACAGGTTCCCCACCCTTGATAGAGATACAAAATTTCCCCTAATTACTGTGTTAGCTGCGTCTCAAAATTTTGGTATGCTGTCTCATTGCTGTTATTCTTATTATTTCTATTGCCTTGTTCTTTGACCCAGTTTATTTAACTTTTAATCCATTCTTCAAAGGTCTTTTATTGAATATTATTGAATTGTGACCAGCTAAGGATAAGTCTAACATTTATGCTTATTTTTGTAAGGTTTTTATTCTCTAATGCAGGATTAATTTTTATACAGGTGGCATGCACAAATGTGAATATGTATAATCCTTTCTGTTCCCATTCAGTAATCACCAGAGATTTATTATGCCTAATTTTTCTAAATTCTATTCAGGTTCTCAATTTCTTTCTTGTTTATCTTTTTGTTAGATTTTTTTAGGTCTAAAATTGAGGTTTCACAATATTACTGTTTTACTGTCTCTTTCACCTTGTAACTCAATTAACTTTTCCTTTAAGTACTTAGATGTTATGCTATTTGTCACATATATAGTAAGTATTTATATTGATTCATTATATATTTTGTCTGTAAGTTAAGTGTAGTTTCTCTGTTTATCTCTTTTAATCATTTCTAATTTTACTATCACCAAGCCTGAGATTATAATTGCTTTTCTGAGTTTATTTGAATTGTAACTGCCTTTGCTCTGGCCCCTTATTTTAACTTTGTGTGAATCTGTGTGTTTCAAGAATATTTCTTATAAACAACATATTGCTGGATTCTGCTTTCCAATCCATTCTGCTATCCTGTCCTTTC